>NC_088234.1:52295195-52932695 GCF_036934945.1 Oncorhynchus masou masou
CTTTGTATGATTATCTTGCAGAACTCTGCATGCAGGGTTTCAATGGGGTGTTTGTCCCATTTGATGAAATCTTGTTCTACAAGTGGACCCCACACCTCGCTGCCATAAAGTGCAATTGGTTCAATGACATATTCAATTCGTTTTAGACATATTTTAATATGTATTTCAATTTGAATGAGCTTTTTAAAGGCGTAGAATGCCCTGCGTGCTTTCACTCTCAGTTCATTCACTGCCTCATTAAGGTGTCCAGTTGAGCTTACTTTTAAAGTAACTGTAGTGTGTGCAGTACTCTATATATTTTGTACCAATTTTGGTCTAATTTTGGTCTAATTCCCCCGAGATCTGGATTTTCTCTGGAAAATCATTATTTTTGTATTTTTGGGGTTTACTGCCAGGGCCCAGGTCTGGCAGTACTGCTCTAGCAGGTCCAGGCTATGCTGTAGGCCATGTGCTGTGGGTGACAGCAGGCATAGTGTAACGGCGTTCGTCTGTTGAAGGAGAAGCGGACCAAAATGCAGCGTGCTGGTTACTCATGTTCTTTAATGAAATTGAACGAGACATGAAATAACTTACTATACAAAACAACAAACGGAACGTGAAAACGTATACAGCCTATCTGGTGACTACAAACACAGAGACAGGAACAATCACCCACGAAATACTCAAAGAATATGGCTGCCTAAATATGGTTCCCAATCAGAGACAATGATAATCACCTGACTGATTGAGAACCGCCTCAGGCAGCCATAGACTAATACTAGACACCCCCAAGACAAAACACACCACAAAAACCCATGTCACACCCTGGCCTGACCAAACAAATGAAGACAAACATAATATATTTCGACCAGGGCGTGACACATAGGTCATCTGCGAAGAGTAGGCATTTAACTTCTGAAATGTTGAGACTAACACCAGGGGCTGAGGATTTTTCTAGAATAGTAGCCAATTCGTTGATGTAAATATTGAAGAGTGCAGGGCTCAGATTGCAACCCTGACGAAGGCCCCACCCCTGGTTAAAGAATTATGTTATTTTCTTGCCAATTTTAATGCTGCACGTATTGCCAGTATACATTGATTTAATTATGTCATGTATTTTACCCCCTACACCACTTTCAATAACTTTATAGAACAGTCCTGTATGCCAAATAGAATCAAATGCTTTTTGTAGGTCGATATAGCTAGCATATATTTTGGTATTATTTTGGTGGACATGTTTATCTATCAGGGTGTGTAGGGTGTAAATATGATCAGTTGTGCCATGTTTTGGTATAAATCCAATTTGGATTTTACACAAGACATTGTGCTTATTAAGGAAGTTTAGAACTCTTACATTTATAATACTACAGAAAACCTTCTTGTTCCTGTTCACACAAATGCCTCTGTAATTGTTAGGGTCAAATTTGTCTCTGTTTTTAAAGATTGGGGTTATGAGTCCTTGATTCCAGATGTCAGGGAAATAACCTACACTCAGGATCAAATTAAACAGTTTTAATATAGCCAATTGAAATGTTGCACTAGTGAGTTTGAGCATCTCATTTAGGATGCCATCAGGGCCGCATGCTTTTTTTTAAATTTGAGAGCCTGAAGTTTCTTATAGAGCTCCTGGTCAGTAATCCAATGTATTTTGATTGTCCTTTATAGCTTTTTCTAATCCGTTCAACTTCTCATGAATTTGGCGTTGTTCTGCGTTTGTGTCAATTTGAACGGTGCTGTAGAGTGTTTTAAAATGGGTTGTCCATATGTCACCTTTTTGTATCGCTAATTCCTCATTTAGATTTTTTTAGTTTTTTCCAATTTTGCCAGAAGTTGTTTGTGTTTAAGGACTCCTCAATTAGTGTCAGCTGCTTGCTGTTGTACTGTGCATTTTTGGTTCTGAGTGTACGTTTATAGAGTTTTAAAGTCTCACAGTAATAAAGGTGTAATTCACCATTATTCGGGTCTCTGTGCTTTTGTTTGGATAGTGTTCTTAGTTTTTTCCTTATAATTTTACAATCTGCATCAAACCAGTTGTCATCTGTGATCTTTTTTTGTTTTGTTTTTTTATCAATTTCAATTGTGCTTCTTTTACCGTTTGCCTGAATATATAGTTGATGTTTTTTACTGCTCGATTGATGCCTTCTTCACTGTGAGTGAATGTGGTATCCAGAAAGTTATCTAAGAGTGTCTGGATATTTTGGTTACAGGTTGCTTTCTGGTATCTTCTGTGTTGTTTTGGGCCCATCTGTATGAATTTCTGATGTTGTACAGCTTACTGGGCTGTGAATGTCAGGTTGTTTCCATGTCTGTTCTTTTGAGGAATAACTTAATTTGGCTGTGATCAGACAGAGGTGTTAGTGGCTTGACAGTGAATGAGCTGTAAGAGAAAGGGTCAAATGTCTGTAATCATATAGTCTACTGTACTGTGGCCAAGAAGTGATCAGTAGGTCATCTCCCCAAAGAGTCCCCCCATTACCTACCATGACAAAGTACAGACCCAGGCTTCTACAGCGCTGCAACAGATCCCTTCCGTTTTTGTTGACGGTGCTGTCACTCTTGTTTCTATGTGGGAGATTAAGACAGTTAGAAACAGTATGGCCTGTAATAAAGCTGTCCCCTCGTGTGGTTGTTAGATCAGGTAGTGTTCCTGTGCGTGCATTTGTGTCCCCACAGATGAGCACATTTCCCTGGGCCTGGAAATGGCACGTCTTTTCCTCAAGGGTGGGGAAGATCTCCTCTGATTAATATGGGGATTCTGAGGGGGGATATATATTGCGCAAAGGAACACATCTTTTTCTGTCAGTACAAGTTATTTTTTCAGTTTTAACCAAATGTGATATTTACCAATTTTGAGGGGATCAGTGTGTGTGTGTGTGTGTGTGTGTGTGTGTGTGTGTGTGTGTGTGTGTGTGCGTGTGCGTGTGTGTGTGTGTGTTTAGTGCAGATGTATTGGAGGAGCTGTTTAATCTCACTTAATCCTACAGGGTTCTCCTGTCCTCTGACAACCTCTGCGTAGCTGTGCTGGTCCTGCTGTTGGGCCCTGTGGAGTGGAGGAGGGCCAGTTCTGGGCCGTGGGGCTCCCTCTCTGGTCTGGTAGGGGTGGTGGTCTGGTGCGGGGTAGTAGACTGGGCCCGGTCCGGTCTGGCTAAGCCGATGGAAGTGGTGATGCTCTGGTGGTGGGTGGAGCCTGTGGGGTGCGCTGGGTCTGGTGGGGCGTTGAAGGGACCTGGGTCTCCTTGGTGGTGCAGTGGTCTGGTAGGGGTCTCTGGGTGGTCCTCTGGCCAGTGCGGCATGGGGTGTTTGTCTACCAAGTGCCACGTCCTTTAGAGACGTGATTCTGCTTCCTCAGGTGGGAGTGGTCTTGCAGATGCTCTGGGGTGATTGTTGGGTGGTGAGCAACATGCACGTTCGGGAGTAGGCTTTCTGAATGGTACGGGGATGAAAGTCTTTGCGGGGCAGAAGAGTGGAGATGGTGATGTGGGAGTTGGGGAACCACTCAGAGGCCCTCTCTGCTACTCTGTTGACCAGGCTGCCTACTCTCTCCTGCTCCCCTCGCAGGTTGTTGGTGCCGATGTGAATAATAATGTGGCCTGGTGTGCCAAAGTCAGGCTGGGACAGGATGTGGAGTGCATCCTGTGTTTTTGGGCACCATATTTTGCACACCTTGTGTTGGGGGAAGAGTTTATCTTCTTGGATGATTTTCCCATTTGAGTCAATGAGGATGGCCACCTCAGTGGGTTTTACCAGATTAGTGCGTTTACGGTCAGGGGCTGGAGTATACAGTGCCTGTGTACATGGAGGGGTGTGTCGGGGGGGGGGGGGGCAGAGAGCTTCTCTCTATAGTAGGTGTCCCCACGTGAGTCTCCTTGTTGACTGGGGGTGTGGGTAAAGTGTTGTCGGTATAGGGGGAGGGAATGTGGTTCAGTGGTGGTGTTAGGGGTGTTGAGGCGCTGCAGCTTCTCTCTGGGAGTGTCTACAGTCTGTTCTCTGTGCTGTAGCACTCTCTTGATGACAGACAACTCCTTTTCCATCTCCTCCTTTATCTGCACCAGCTCTCTCCTCATGGTGGCCTTTACCTCCTCAAGCGCTGTGGTAAGGCTCTCTCCTCATGGTGGCCTTTACCTCCTCAAGCGCTGTGGAAAGGCTCTCTCTCAGCTCCTCGACAGAGTTCTTCAGCTGGGTCCTTCACTGGTTGATCTGGTCCTATAGAAGCTCTGTGTCTGGGCTGGTGGTGGTGTAGCTGGGGGGCTGCTTCTTCAGCTCAGTAACCAATATCTCTAACAGAGTCAGCCTGTCTCTCAGCAGGCTGATCGTAGTGTAGCTGGGGGGCTGCTCCTTCAGCTCAGTAACCCATACCTCTGACAGAGCCAGCCTGTCTCTCAGCAGGCTGATCGTAGTGTAGCTGGGGGGCTGCTCCTTCAGCTCAGTAACCCATACCTCTGACAGAGCCAGCCTGTCTCTCAGCAGGCTGATGGTAGTGTAGCTGTGGGGCTGCTCCTTCAGCTCAGTAACCCATACCTCTGACAGAGCCAGCCTGTCTCTCAGCAGGCTGATCGTAGTGTAGCTGGGGGGCTGCTCCTTCAGCTCAGTAACCCATACCTCTGACAGAGCCAGCCTGTCTCTCAGCAGGCTGATGGTAGTGTAGCTGTGGGGCTGCTCCTTCAGCTCAGTAACCCATACCTCTGACAGAGCCAGCCTGTCTCTCAGCAGGCTGATCGTAGTGTAGCTGGGGGGCTGCTCCTTCAGCTCAGTAACCCATACCTCTGACAGAGCCAGCCTGTCTCTCAGCAGGCTGATGGTAGTGTAGCTGTGGGGCTGCTCCTTCAGCTCAGTAACCCATACCTCTGACAGAGCCAGCCTGTCTCTCAGCAAGCGGATGGTAGTGTAGCTGTGGGGCTGCTCCTTCAGCTCAGTAACCCATACCTCTAACAGAGCCAGCCTGTCTCTCAACAGGCTGATGGTAGTATAGCTGGGTGGGCTGCTCCTTCAGCTCAGTAACCCATACCTCTAACAGTCAGCCTGTCTCTCAGCAGGCTAATGGTAGTGTGGTCTTGGCTCTGGTGGTTATAGGCAGGCAGGGGGAGGATAGTCCTGCTGTTGGGATGCCTGAGGTGAGGGGAGAGGTCAGGGTACTGTCCTTGTCTTTTTTGCTTTCCGCTATCTTCGTTAGGGTGGGGAAGTCCTGCACAACAGAGCTGAGTGCAGCCCCACTGCCCTGGACCATGACAGTGCCATTCTGATACATGTTTACCGTCAGAAACCTGTTTTCATGGTCCTTATCGCTGTCCTCAAAAATGTGGATTTGCCTTCCCTTGCAGATGCCTTTTTTTGTGGTATAGCTGAAATGCCTGGTTACAGCTGTATGCCAGGCAGTAGTGTGGTCTTGGTAAAATAACAGGTTTGTAACAGCCCTATTTTGTGAGCAGTCGGCAAACAACGTTTCCCGGTTCTCCCTCAGAATTCTGTGTTTAAAATTGATTCTTCCTTTCTCTGATTTGATTTCTGCTGGATATTCAAAAAGGGGGGGGAAGTCTCTTCTGGTGCTGTTGCTGCTGGCGCTGCCTCAGTGGCCATGTTGCTATGGTTACCACCCGTAAACAGTTGGCGCTGGATGGTAAACTAGCTGACAGATTTGAATTTGGCTAGCTAGCATGATTAAGATAGGTCTTTTAACTCACTCTCTGTCTCTCTTTCTACTCTCTCTCTCTTTCAGCTTCGTTTCTCCTCTCTCTCTCTTTCAGCTTCTTTTCTCCTCTCTCTCTCTTTCTTCTTATTTTCTCTCTCTTTCTCTCCCCTCTCAGCTCACTGTTTCATCTTGTTTAACCAATCATGTCTCATTCATCAATCATGTCTTACCCTTACACCAAGCTAAAACACTGAACCTAGGGTGAGACCTTGATATTTTTATTTATATTATTTTACCTTTATTTAACTAGGCAAGTCAGTTAAGAACAAATTCTTATTTTCAACGACAGCCTAGAAACAGTGGGTTAACTGCCTGTTCGGGGGCAGAACGACAGATTTGTACCTTGTCAGCTTGGGGATTTGAACTTGCAGCCTTTCGGTTACTCGTCCAACGCTCTAACAACTAGGCTACCATGCCGCCCCGATATGACACTTGTGTTTTGACAGGATAATATAGCCAGACATGATGTACTTTGAGCAAATTACAAAAACATTAATTGGATCAAACGTGTTCTAAGCAAGAGGATAATGCTGTCTTAGTCCAAAAGCAAAAGCTCTTTTAAACTAACTCAAACCCATAGCATATGACTTGGTTTTTAGTTAGTTCGGTCCTTGCTCAGTTCTAAGATAATTGTCATTAGATGGGAATGCTAGAATGGACATTGTCTGTTATCAGTAACCTCACATGAGCAAGACCATGAGCAGTTTGTTATTTATTTATTCTATTGGTTCTATCAAGGGTTAGGGATAGGGGTAATAGAGCGTTTGACCCTTTTGGCATGTGGCTGTTCTAAGAGGGACTTTTAAGACTGCTGTCTTTCTCTCTGGCTGGCGACACTCTGACTCGCTCACTGTGATGTTAGCTTGCAGCCCAGCGGGCCACTGAACAAATCCCCACCACAGCACATTATTAAGTCAGCTTCTTAGACACGCTATTAGCATAGCAAACCAAGGTAGCTAGCGCTGTCCTTATCAAGTATTACTAGAGGAAAACACCTTGTCAAACAACCAAGCTCTGCCAGCTGCACTGGTAATAAGAGAATTAACAGCGCTATGTCAACAATTAGGATGTAAATATCAGTTTGCGACTTCACAAACGCCACAGCATCTCTGTTTAAATGTGGCTATCCAAAAAGGCTTTGAGAAAAAGTGCAGCTGACGTTGTTTTAATATCTTTGAGAAAGTGTTTCCTCGGTAGTGCAGTATTCCTGCACAGGAATCTGTCTTCCTGCACTTGAACATTGCTTATCTAAGATGTCCTCTGAGTGATATCTGAACACAGTGGAACAAAATGTCTGTTCTGTTATGTTTTTGGACCATCGAGAGTGCTGGTGTACATTGTATGTTCTTCTGTGGCCACACAGTGAGAAGGGATTCAGTACTCTCTGTGGTGCTACTAATGGCCTTAGCCTGGAATAGAGGATTGTCTCGGGTCCACTAATATACTGTAGCTCCCCCAGACCTTTAGCAACTCATTAAAGAGTCATGAATAACCTGTGAATATAAATGTTATTTTTTGAAAGGCCTTAAGAACTGTTGCTCATAATGTAAAAGGAATTACCTAATAAAAACTGTTCAGTCGATTTCAAATAGAGAGACCTGTTGGCTTAAGTAGAATGGCCTCTACACATAAACCTTTTATGCACAGCACAAGTTATTTTTTACACCGGTTAGAGAGAGGATCTGCATCAGTCTTGCGTATTAGTTCAATAACATACCGATAATTAGTTTGATCCCTGGTTGTCATAACAGACTGCTGTCTCTGGTTTTGATATGCGTGCTGTAATGTGCTCGCCCACACACAAAAACGCTCAATCAATCTCTATCTTCTGTCTTACACTCTTGCCTTCAACACACTGTTTCTCTGATCTTTTCCTATTTTCTTTCTAAAACAGACATTAACATATGTGGGCATACACAGCAGGCTACACACACACTAACCCACACACCACCCACACACTACACACACAGTAGGCTACACACATTAACAGTAAAGGATTATCCATGGCCATACATATTGTGTGACTTTTTTGTACCTGGGGTGTGTGATTGAAATTCTACTGAAGACTCAAAGGTGCTGTCTTTTATCTCATCCTGCAAAGCAGACAGGCATCTTAGGTCAGTCATACTGTATACAGGTGCTAAGTAGCAGACCCTGTTCACATCACACTGTATACAGAAGGTCAATGCTACTACAGACAAACCTTTACAAAAACCTCTCTCTGGTTCTGTACTTCCGAAAATGAGGTGATGGTAGCGACAACAGTTGAAGTCGGAAGTTTACATAGACCTGATGAATTACATTTAAACTCAGTTTTTCACAATTCCTGACATTTAATCCTATTAAAAATTCCCTGTTTTAGGTCAGGTAGGATCACCACTTTATTTTAAGAATGTTGAATAACAGTAGAGAGTGATTTATTTCAGCTTTTTTTTCATCACATTCCCAGTGGGTCAGAAGTTTACATACACTCAATTAGTATTTAGTAGCATTGCCTTTGAATTGTTTAACTTGGGTCAAACATTTTGGGTAGCCTTCCACAAGCTTCCCACAATAAGTTGTGTGAATTTTGGCTCATTCCTCCTGACAGAGCTGGTGTAACTGAGTCAGGTTTGTAGGCCTCCTTGCTCGCACACGCTTTTTCAGTTCTGCCCACACATTTTCTATAGGTTTGAGTTCAGGGCTTTGTGGTGGCCACTCCAATACCTTGACTTTGTTGTCCTTAAGCCATTTTGCCACAACTTTGGAAGTATGCTTGGGGTCATTGTGCATTTGGAAGACACATTTGCGACCAAGCTTTAACTTCCTGACTGATGTCTTGAGATGTTGCTTCAATATATCCACATCATTTTCTTTCCTCATGATGTCATCTTTTTTTGAAGTGCACCAGACCCTCCTGCAGCAAAGCACCCCCGCAACATGATGCTGCCACCCCCGTGCTTCACGGTTGGGATGTTGTTCTTCTTTTTCCTCCAAACATAACGATGGTCATTATGGCCAAAGAGTTCTATTTTTGTTTCATCAGACCAGAGGACATTTCTCCAAAAAGGATGATCTTTGTCCCCATGTGCAGTTGCAAACTGTAGTCTGGCTTTTTATGGCGGTTTTGGAGCAGTGGCTTCTTCCTTGCTGAGCAGCCTTTCAGGTTATGTCAATATAGGACTCGTTTACTGATAAAATTACTTTTTTACCTGTTTCCTCCAGCATCTTCACATGGTCCTTTGCTGTTGTTCTAGGATTGAGTTGCACTTTTCTCACCAAAGTATGTTCATCTCTAGGAGACAGAATGCGTCTCCTTCCTGAGCGGTATGACAACTGCGTGGTCCCATGTTGTTTATACTTGTGTACTATTGTTTGTACAGATGAATGTGGTACCTTCAGGCGTTTGGAAATTGCTCCCAAGGATGAACCAGACATGTGGAGGTCTACAATTTTTTTCTGAGGTCTTGGCTGATTTATTTTGATTTTCCCATGATGTCAAGCAAAGAGGCACCAAGGTTGAAGGTAGGCCTTGAAATACATCCACAGGTACACCTCCAATTGACTCAAGTGATGACAATTAGCCTGTCAAAAGCTTCTAAAGCCATGACATAATTTCTGGAATTGTCCAAGCTGTTTAAAGGTACAGTCAACTTAGTGTATGTGAACTTCTGACCCAGTGAATTATAAGTTAAATAATCGGTCTGTAAACAATTGTTGGGAAATGTGTCCTAACCGACTTGCCAAAACTGTAGTTTGTTAACAAGAAATTTGTGGAGTGGTTGAAAAACTAGTTTTAATGACTCCAACCTAAGTTTATGTAAACTTCCAACTTCAACTGTATATAATCATTCAATATTATATTATCTGTGCGTGTGTGTACAGTGTACAGGGGATCTGGGTGTGTTCTGCCTGTTATCGGTATAATCATAAAAAATGCCAAATAAAAAAAACTAACCCCCTACACCTAATACAGAACCAGTTAAAAGTTTGCACACACCTACTCATTCACGTTTTTTATTTATTTTGACTATTTTCTACATTGTAGAATAATAGTGAAGACATCAAAACTATGAAATAACACATATGGAGTCATGTAGTAACCAAATAAAGTCTTTAAGCAAATCAAAATATATTTTATATGTGATATCCTTCAAAGTAGCCACCCTTTGCCTTGATGGCAGCTTTGAACACTCTTGGCATTCTCTCAACCAACTTCATGAGGTGGTCACCTGGAATGCATTTAAATGAACAGGTATGCATTGTTTAAAGTTATTCTGTGGAATTTCTTTCCTTCTTAATGCGTTTGAGCCAATCAGATGTGGTGTGACATTGTAGGGGTGGTATACAGATGAAACACCTATTTGGTAAAAGACCAAATCCATATTTTTGCAAGAAAAGCTCAAATAAGCTAAGATTAACAACAGTCAATCATTACTTTAGGACATGAAGGTCAGTCAATCCGGAAATTCCTGTGGTGCCACTCCATAGAACTGTTTAGAGGGGCCTCCAGTGGTGCCACTCTGAATAATGTAATAAAGGCAGACTGATATCCAGAAATCGGTCAATTTTGGGCATGTCCAAAACAAGTGTAATAAAATAGCAGGAGCCTGCTTACATCGGTCACAAGTGGGATCAGGGAAATTAGGATTTTGAATGGGAATAGTTTTTTGATCCCCAAAAAGTCACGAAAATGTACACATTTGTGTGAATGTCTGTGCATGCATGCTAGATAGTCCTGTCATCAGCCATGGATAATGGCATTTGTCTGTCTACAAGGCACCACGGCCAGGTTAGGACAAACAACCAAGTCATAGCTGGCCACAGTATCCCTCCATTTGACAGAGAGGCCTCCCCATGTGTGTTAAATGAGACGGTGAAACATAATCCATATGATGGGATACAAAATGCTGTCCTCTGCATGCTGACACTTGCCTTGCACAATACTTTGAGAAGAGGGCAATAGGCTCATGTTCTTTGGTGGATTTCTGAGTCATTTGTTTGGACAGCCTTGACTGTTAAATCGGCTTACCAAGCTTGTCAGTCAGCAAAATAAACACCATTCTGTGCTAATATCTGCTAGCTTTGCTTTGGACTCGGCCTGCACTGACACTGCACTTTTCTCAGTAGGCCAGAAGGAGGAGATTTGGAAAAGTGTTCACTCAGACGTACATAGGGGAAATATTGAGTCTAATTGCAATTGATTCAAATAGAAGACCAAAAAATTGTATTAGATTACAGATAACACTAGAATGGCTGGGCCTCAACAAGTACCAATAGACGCTCTTTGGGTATCTATTTTCACAGTCTATTAAATCGATTTAATATACACCATTACACTAAGTCCATTAATAGTTTTTTAAGAAACATTATGGTGCTAAGAAAATGTATTTCAAAAGAACAGAATAGCATATTTTGAGTTGAAAAATGTTACTAGTCTGTTCTTAGTGGTAATTTTTCCAACAGTTGTTTACAGACAGATTATTTCACGTATAATTCACTGTATCACAATTCCAGTGGGTCAGAAGTTTACATACACTAAGTTGACTGTGCCTTTAAACAGCTTGGAAAATTCCAGAAAATTATGTCATTGCTTTAGAAGCTTCTGATAGGCTAATTGACATCACTTGAGTCAGTTGGAGGTGTATCTGTGGATGTATTTCAAGGCCTACCTTCACACTCAGTGCCTCTTTGCTTGACATCATGGGAAAATCAAAAGAAATCAGCCAGGACCTCAGCAAAAGAATTGTAAACCTCCACAAGTCTGGTTCATCCTTGGGAGCAATTTCCAAACGCCTGAAGGTACCACGTTCATCTGTACAAACAATAGTACACAAGTATAAACACCATGGTACCACGCAGCCATCATACCGCTCAGGAAGGAGACGCGTTCTGTCTCCTATAGATGAACGTACTTTGGTGAGAAAAGTGCAAATCAATCCCAGAACAACAGCAAAGGACCTTGTGAAGATGCTGGAGGAAACCAGTACAAAAGTATCTATATCCACAGTAAAACGAGTCCTATATCGACATGACCTGAAAGGCCGCTCAGCAAGGAAGAAGCCACTGCTCCAAAACTGCCATAAAAAGCCAGACTACGGTTTGCAACTGCACATGGAGACAAATATTGTACTTTTTGGAGAAATGTCCTCTGGTCTGATGAAACAAAAATAGAACGGTTTGTCCATAATGACTATCGTTATGTTTGGAGGAATAAGGGGGAGGCTTGCAAGCCAAAGAATACCATCCCAACCGTGAAGCACGTGGGTGGCAGCATCATGTTGTGGGGCTGCTTTGCTGCAGGAGGGACTTGTGCACTTCACAGGGCAATAAATTGCAATGTCCCTACTGTGAGACGCCTAATAAAACACTACAGGGAGACAGGACGGACAGCGGATTGTCCTCGCAGTGGCAGACCACGTGTAACAACACCTGCACAGGATCAGTACATCCGAACATCACACCTGCGGGACAGGTACAGGATGGCAACAACAACTGCCCGAGTTACACCAAGAACGCACAATCCCTCCATCAGTGCTCAGACTCTGCGCAATAGGCTGAGAGAGGCTGGACTGAGGGCTTGTAGGCCTGTTGTAAGGCAGGTGCTCACCAGACATCACTGGCAATGACATCACCTATGGACACAAACCCATCATCGCTGGACCAGACAAGACTGGCAAAAAGTGCTCTTCACTGACGAGTTGTGGTTTTGTCTCACGAGGGGTGATGGTCGGATTTGCGTTTATCGTCAAAGGAATGAGCGTTACACCGAGAGTGGGGTATCATCTCACAGCAAGAACTAGCTAATCTGGTGCAGTCCACGAGGAGATGCACTGTAGTACTTAATGCAGCTGGTGGCCACACCAGATACTGATTGTTACTTTTGATTTAACCCCCCCTTCATTCAAGGACACATTATTCCATTTCTGTTAGTCGCATGTCTGTGGAACTTGTTCAGTTTGTGTCTCAGTTGTTGAATCTTGTTATGTTCACACAAATATTTACACATGTTAAGTTTGCTGAAAATAAACGCAGTTGACAGTGAGATGACTTTTATTTTTTTACTGAGTTTATATATTATAGTAAGAATATAGGTTATGGAATATAATAAAAATAAAGGATATTTTCCCTAAACAAACTTTGATCTCACTTTATTTGGATAGATGCCCTACAGATGGTCATACTATCGACAAACTATCTGTTGATAAGTAAATGTTTGCTAAGGTTACAGTTAGGGTTAGGTTTTGAATAATGGTAAGGGTCAAGTTTAGGGTTAAAATAAGGTTTAGGGCTAGGGTTATTGTTAGGCTTGGTAGATAGTTGAAATGCTACTGAGCTTCTACAGATGGACTTTCAAAATAAAATGTTACCCAAACTGTTGCGGAGTGTCACGACTGCTCACATGTGGAATGTGTGGAACAGCAATTGTTCGACCAAAAAGTGATATTTTGAGACAGAAACCATTTTTGGCAAATGTAAGTGTCCTAGAAAGATAGAATCTGCTCTTTCTGATAATGTATAGAAATCAAAATATCTGACCTGGAGGAACCTCTCTAGAAGGATTTGGAAAATGTTCTAAATTTAAAAATGTAAAAGCATGTGCTCTGTTGCCTGTACACATGCTGCGCTGTTCATCAGCCTCTTCATTTACTATTTGCAACTGTCTGGTGAAGGAAGGTGTTATTTTGTGAAATCAAATTTCAAGCTATGTCAGTGTATTAACTAGCATTCTTTTGGAAAAGTCAAGGAATGAGGGTGACATCACTTTAAAAAAATGACAGAGGTATTACATTTTCTTATTCACATGACGTTCAAAAGACAGAAAGTATTCAGACCACTTTACTTTCTCCACATTTTGTTCCATTAAAGCCTTGTTTTAAAATGGATTATATAAAAAATCCTCCTCAATCTACACACAATACCCCATAATGACAAAGCAAAAACAGGTTTTTGAAAAGTTTGCAAATGTATTACAAATAAAAAACAGAAACACTTTATTTACATAAGTATTTAGACAATTTGCTATGAAACTCGAACTTAAGATCAGGTGCCTCCTGTTTCCATTGATCATACTTTTTCTACAACTTGATTGGAGGCCACCTGTGGTAAATTCAATTGATTGGATATGATTTGGTAAGGCACACACCTGTCTATATAAGGTCCCACAGTTGACAGTGCATGTCAGAGCAAAAACCAAGCCATGATGTTGAAGGAATTGTCCTTAGAGCGCTGAGACAGGATTGTGCCGAGGCAGAGATCTGGGGAATGGTACCAAAAACTGTCTGCAGCATTGAAGGTCTCCAACAACACAGTAGCCTCCATCATTCTTAAATGGAAGACATTTGGAACCATCAAGACTCTTCCTAGAGCTTGCCGCCTGGCCAAACTGAGCAATTGGGGAGAAGGGCCCTGGTCAGGGAGGTGACCAAGAACCTGATGGTCACTCTGACCGAGCTCCAGAGTTCCTCTGTGGAGATGGGAGAACCTTCCTGAAGGACAACCATCTCTGCAGCACTCCACCAATCAGGTGTTTACAGTAGAGTGGCCAGGCGGAAGCCACTCCTCAATAAAAGGCCCATGACAGCCCACTTGGAGTTTGCCGAAAGTCTATAAAGGACTCTCAGACCATGAGAAACAAGATTCTCTGGTCTGATGAAACCAAGATTGAACTCTTTGCCCTGCATGCCAAGCATCATGTCTAGATGAACCCTAGCACCATCCCTACAGGGAAGCATGGTGGTGGCAGCATCATGCTGTGGGGATGTTTTTCAGTGGCAGGGACTGCGAGACTAGTCAGGATTGAGGGATAGAGATTAACAGAGCAAAGTAGAGAGATCCTTGATGAAAACCTGCTCCAGAGTGCTCAGGACCTCAGACCGGGATGATGGTTCACATTCCAACAGGACAACGACCCCAAAGCACACAGCCAAGACAACGCAGGAGTGGCTTCGGGACAAGTCTCTAAATATCCTTGAGTTGCCCAGTCAGAACCCAGACTTGAACCTGATTGACCATCTCTGTAGAGACCTGAAAATAGCCGTGCAGCGATGCTCCTCATCCAACTTGACGGAGCTTGAGAGGATCTGCAGAGAAGAATGGGATAAACTTCCTAAATACAGGTGTGCCAAGCTTGTAGCGTCATACCCAAGGCAATTCAAGGCTGTAATCACTGCCAAAGGTGCTTCAAGAAAGTACTGAGTAAAGGGTCTGAATACTTCACATTTCCGTTTTTTATTGTATTCATAATTTTGCTAAAATTTCGAAACGTTTTTCTTTGTCATTATGGGGTGTTTTGTGTAGATCGGTGAGGGTAAAAACCCAATTTCATCCATTTCATAATGAGTCTGTAATGTAATAAAATGTGAAAAAGTCAAGGGGTCTGAATACTTTACGAAGGCACAAATTGTGGTTCTTTAAAAAAATGTATTTAACTAGGCAAGTCAGTTAAGAACAAATTCTTAATTACAATGTCGGTCTAGGAACAGTGGGTTAACTGCCTTGTTTAGGGGCAGAATGACAGATTTTTACCATGTCAGCTCGGGGATTCAATCTAGCAACCTTTTGGTTACTGGCCCAACGCTCTAACCACTAGGCTACCTGCCGCCCCTGGTGTGAAAACTAATATTGTTAATATTGTGTTTAAATGAAAGATAGTAGCGTTTTATTCAGTGGTCCTGTGAGGCCTCTAATACAGCCCACACATTATTCCTATAAATGAGTAAATTGTACCAGGAAATGTGTGGGTAGCATTGAGGATGCTCCATTCAAAAAAATGTAGAACTAGGAATAAATATAGCCCTTGGTTCACTCCAGACCTGTCTGCCCTTGACCAGCACAAAAACATCCTGTGGCGTTCTGCATTAGCATCGAATAGCCCCCGTGATATGCAACTTTTTAGGGAATTTAGGAACCAATATACACAGGCAGTTAGGAAAGCTAAGGCTAGCTCTTTCAAACAGAAATTTGCATCGTGTAGTACAATCTCAAAAAAGTTCTGGGACACTGTAAAGTCCATGGAGAATAAGAGCACCTCCTCCCAGCTGCCCACTGCACTGAGGCTAGGAAACACTGTCTCTACCGATAAATCCACAATAATAGAGAATTTCAAAAAGCATTTTTCTACGGCTGGCCATGCTTTCCACCTGGCTACCCCTACCCCGGTCAACAGCCCTGCGCTCCCCACAGCAAGTCTCCCAACCCTCCTCCACTTCTTCTTCACCCAAATCCAGATAGCTGATGTTCTGAAAGAGCTGCAAAGTCTGGACCCCTACAAATCAGCCGGGCTAGACAATCTGGACCCTCTCTTTCTAAAATGATCTGCTGAAATTATTGCAACCCCTATTACTAGACTGTTCAAGCTCTCTTTTGTATCGTCTGAGATTCCCATAGATTGGAAAGCTGCTGCGGTAATCCCCCTCTTCAAAGGGGGAGACACTCTAGACCCAAACTGCTACAGATGTATATCTATTCTACCATGCCTTTCTAAGGTCTTTGAAAGCCAGGTTAACAAACAGATTACCGACCATTTAGAATCTCAACGTACCTTCTCCGCTATGTAATCTGGTTTCAGAGCTGGTCATGGGTGCACCTCAGCCACGCTCAAGGTCCTAAACGATATCATAACCGCCATCGCTAAGAGACATTACTGTGCAGCCGTATTCATCGACCTGGCTAAGGCTTTCGACTCTGTCAACCACGACATTCTTATTGGCAGACTCAACAGCCTTGGTTTCTCAAATGATTGCCTCGCTTGGTTCACCAACTACTTCTCCGATAGAGTTCAGTATGTTAAATCGGAGGGCCTGTTGTCCGGACCTCTGGCAGCCTCTATGGGGGTGCCACAGGGTTAAATTCTTAGGCCAACTCTCTTCTCTGTATACATCAATGATGTTGCTCTCACTGCTAGTGATTCTTGGAACCATCTCTACGCAGACGACACCATTATGTATACCTCGGTGTTAACTAACCTCCAGATGAGCTTCAATGCCATACAACTATTTTTCTGTGGCCTCCAACTGCTCTTAAATGCAAGTAAAACTAAATGCATGCTCTTCAACCGGTCGCTGCCCGCACCTGCCCGCCCGTCCAGCATCACTACTCTGGATGGTTCTGACTTTGAATATGTGGACAACTACAAATACCTAGGTGTCTGATTAGACTGTAAACTCTCCTTCCAGACTCACATTAAACAATCCAATCCTAAATTAAATCTAGAACCGGCTTCCTATTTTGCAAACAAAGCCTCTCACTCATGCTGCCAAACATACCGTTGTAAAACTGACCATCCTATCGATCCTCGACTTCAGCGATGTAATTTACAAAAAAACTCCAACACTCTACTCAACAAATTGGATGCAGTCTATCACAGTTCCATCCTTTTTGTCACCAAAGCCACATGTACTACCCACCACTGCGACCTCTATGATCTCTTTGGCTGGCCCTCCCTTCATACTCGTCGCCAAACCCACTGGCTCCGGGTCATCTACAAGTCTCTGCTAGGTAAATCCCCGCCTTGTCTCAGCTCACTGTCCACCATAGCAACACCCACCCGTAACACGTGCTCCAGCAGGTATTTCTCACTGGTCACCCCCAAAGCCAATTCTTCCTTTGGCCACCTCTCCTTCTAGTTCTCTGCTGCCAATGACTGGAACGAACTGCAAAATCTCTGAAGCTGGAGACTCTTACCTCCCTCACTAGCTTTAAGCACCAGCTGTCAGAGCAGCTCACAGATCACTGAACCTGTACATAGTTAATCTGTAAATAGCCCATCCAATATACCTCATCTCCATACTGTATTTATTTATTTATCTTGCTCCTTTGCACCCCAGTATCTCAACTTGCACATTCATCTTCTGCACATCCTACCATTCAAGTGTTTAATTGCTATATTGTAATTATGTTTCCACCATGGCCTATTTATTGCCTTACCTCTCTTATCCTACCTCATTTGCACATGCTGTATATATATTTTTCTACTGTATTATTGATTGTATGTTTGTTTATTCCATGTGTAACTCTGTGTTGTTGTAACGGCGTTCTTCGTTTGTCGAAAGAGAGTCGGACCGAAATGCAGCGTGTTGGTTACTCATGTTTATTAATAGAACAAACGACGAAACATGAAAAAACAAAAACAACAAACAGAACGTGAAAAACCTATACAGCCTATCTGGTGAACACTAACACAGAGACAGGAACAATCACCCACGAAATACAAAGTGAAACCCAGGCTACCTAAATACGGTTCCCAATCAGAGACAACGAGAATCACCTGACTCTGATTGAGAACCGCCTCAGGCAGCCAAACCTATGTAACACACCCCTAATCAGCTACAATCCCAATAACTAAAAAACCCCACTAAGAATTACAACAAACAATAAACCCATGTCACACCCTGGCCTGACCAACTAATTAACTAAAACACAAAATACTAAGACCAAGGCGTGACAGTTGTTGTATGTGTCGAACTACTTTGCTTTATCTTGGCCAGGTTGCAGTTGCAAATGAGAACTTGTTCTCAACTAGCCTACCTGGTTAAATAAAGGTGAAAGGGCTTCACGCACCAGAGTTAATGCCATTCAGTCTGTCTCACTTTACAAAAACTTACCAGCTCTTTAGCTAATTGTGGTAATAGGGGAGCTGTTATTGGCATGCTCATTTGAAGTGGCAAAACTTGCCCTCCACTGTCGTTGCTAGAGGTCGACCGATTAATCAGAATGGCCGATTAATTAGGGCAGATTTCAAGTTTTCATAACAATCGGTAAACTGCATTTTTGGACACCGATTATGGCCAATTACATTGCACTCCACGAGGAGACTGCGTGGCAGGCTGACTACCTGTTATGCGAGTGCTGCAAGGAGCCACAGTAAGGTGCTAGCTAGCATTAAACTTATCTTATAAAAAAACAATCAATCTTAACATAATCACTAGTTAACTACACATGGTTGATGATATTACTAGTTTATCTAGCTTGTCCTGCGTTGCATATAATCGATGCGGTGCCTGCTAATTCCTCATCGAATCACAGCCTACTTTGCCAAACGGGTGATGATTTAACAAGCGCATTCGGGACAAAAGCACTGTTGTTGCACCAATGTGTACCTAACCATAAACATCAATGCCTTTCTTAAAATCAATACACAAGTATATATATTTTAAACCTGAATATTTAGTTGAAATTGCCTGCTAACATGAATTTATTTTAACTAGGGAAATTGTGTCACTACTCTTGCGTTCTGTGCAAGCAGAGTCAGGGTATATGCAGCAGTTTGGGCTGCCTGGCTCATTGCGAACTGTGCGAAGACCATTTCTTCCTAACAAAGACCGTAATTAATTTGCCAGAATTGTACATAATTATGACATAACATTGAAGGTTGTGCAATGTAACAGCAGTATTTAAACTATGGATGCCACCCGTTGGTTAAAATACGGAACGGTTCCATAATTCACTGAAAGAATAAAGACCATATTAATGCTCATATTTCTGTGTGTTATTATATTATAATTAAGTCTACAATTTGATATTTGATAGAGCAGTCTGACTGAGCGGTGGTAGGTAGCAGCAGGCTCGTAAGCATTCATTCAAACAGCACTCTCCTGCATTTGCCAGCAGCTCTTTGCTGTGATTCAAGCATTGCACAGAAATAGTCCTATAATTCCTATAATAACTACAACCTAAAACTTCTTACCTGGGAATATTGAAGACTCACGTTAAAAGGAACCACCAGCTTTCATGTCCTGAGCAAGGAACTTAAATGTTAGATTTTTTTGCATGGCAAATTTGCACTTTTACTTTATTCTCCAACACTTTGTTTTTGCATTATTTAATCCAAATTGAACATGTTTCATTATTTATTTGAGACTAAATTGATTTTATTGATGTATTATATTAAGTTAAAATAAAAGTGTTCATTCAGTATTGTTGTAATTCTCGTTATTACAAATATTTATATACAAATCGTCCGATTAATCGGTATTGACTTTTTTTGGTTCGGTATCGGTATTGGCTTTGAAAAATCATAATCGGTCGACCTCTAGTCATTGCAAATGACTGCTGAATATAAATACACACATGCATGCCACATGAAACCTGCACTCTACCACACGCACAGCATGTCAGTCACCCAGTGTGTTGCTTGGGACTGTGTTTGTAGTAGGTCATGTTCTCAACACCATTGAGAGTGTGGAGGCTGACTCTTGCCGACCTGCTCCAGTGCTCAACTGTGTTGTGACGTTATGCTTCAAAGAGCCAGAGCAAGACTGGCACTTATCAGCATGCAGCGTGCACAGCAGGCACGGCACACTCATGTACACACACACACACAAGCGCACATTTTTATATATATATGTATACACACACACACGTGCTCACATACATGCCTCGTTTATATAGAAATGCCTTTTGAAATTCTTCAGCTGACAAGCAACAACAACACAGCATCTTTCCCAGCCTTTAGCCCGCTCTGCCATTATGATTCAGACAAACTGGGGAAATAAAACCAATCTTGTTGATTTTCACAAAGGAGTTGACTTCACTTCCTAAGTAATGGAATATTGCTGTGTAATACTACGTTTCTCAGTGAACAAAAACAATTGGATCTTAAAACTTGAGGTCGATCGATTATGATTTTTCAACACCAATACCGATTATTGGAGGACCAATTGTAAGGAAAATATTGTAAGGAAAATATTTACCATAATGACAATTACAACAATACTGAATGAACAATGAGCAGTTTTATTTTAACCCTAATATAATACATAAATATAATATATTTAGTCTCAAATAAATAATGGAACATGTTCAATTTGGTTTAAGTGTTGGAGAAGAAAGGAAAAGTGCAATATGTGCCATGTAAAAAAGCTAACGTTTATGTTCCTTGCTCAGAACACGAGAACCTATGAAAGCTGATGGTTCAATATTCCTAGTTCTTCAATATTCCCAGTTAAGAAGTTTTAGGTTGTAGTTATTATAGGAATCATGACGTGCCGACTATTTCTCATTATACCATTTGTATTCCATATATCTTTTACTATGGGCACTTTAGTATTGCCAGCCTAATCTCAGGAGTTGATAGGCTTGAAGTCAAAAACAGTGCTATATCATGACACAAGGCGAGACCCAGATGCAGACACAGGAGGCAGATGGTTGGAGTCTTACAATGTTTAATAATCCAAAGGGAGTAGGCAAGAGAATAGTAGTGGACAGGCAAAAGGTCGAACCCAGATCAGAGTCCATGAGGTACAGAGTGGCAGAAAGGATTGTGGACAAGGCAGGCAGAATGGTCAGGCAGGCGGGTACAGAGTCCAGAAACAGGCAAAGGTCAAAACCGGGAGGACTTATAAAAAGAGAATAGCAAAGGTAGGAGTACAGGAAAAACCACTGGTTGACTTGGAAACATACAAGATGAACTGGCACAGAGAGACAGGAAACACAGGGATAAATACACTGGAGAAAACAAGCGACACTTGGAGTGATCAGGGTGTGACACGCTGTGCTTCAAGCATTGCTAAGAGCTTCTGCGAAACGCAGTAAACTGCTGTTTGAATGAATGCTTATGAGCCTGCTGCTGCCTACCACCGCTCAGTCAGACTGCTCTATCAAATCATAGACTTAATTATAATATAATAAACACAGAAATACGAGCCTTTGGTCATTTATATGGTCAAATCCGGAAACTATAATTTCTAAAACAAAACATTTATTCTTTCAGTGAAATACAGAACCGTTCTGTATTTTATTGAGCTGGTGGCAACCCTAAGTCTAAATATTGCTGTTACATTGCACAACCTTCAATGTTGTATCATAATTATGTACAATTCTGGCAAATTAATTACGGTCTTCGTTAGGAAGAAACACAGTTTACAACGAGCCAGGCAGCCCAAACTGTTGCATATACCCTGACTCTGCTTGCACTGAATGCAAGAGAAGTGACACATTTCCCTAGTTAGTATTGCCTGCTAACATGCATTTATTTTAACTAAATATGCAGGTTTAAAAAATCTACTTCTGTGTACTGATTTTAAGAAAGGCATTTATTTTTATGGTTAGGTACATTTGTGAAAAGATTGTGCTTTTTTGCAAATGCACATTTGTTATATCATCACCCGTTTGGCGAAGTTGAAGTTGGCTGTAAGTCAATGATAAATTAACAGGCACCGCATTGATTATATGCAACGCAGGATAACCTACAGTTGAAGTCGAAAGTTTGCATACACTTAGGTTGGAGTCATTAAAACTAGTTTTTCAACCACTCCACAAATTTCCTGTTTAACAAACTATAGTTTTTGCAAGTCGGTTAGGACATCTACTTTGTGCATGACACAAGTCATTTTTCCAACAATTGTTAACAGACCTATATCACTTATAATTCACTGTATCACAGTTTCAGTGGGTCAGAAGTTTACATACACTAGATTGACTGTTCCATTAAACAGCTTGGGAAATTCCAGAAAATGATGTCTGGCTTTAGAAGCTTCTGTTAGGCTAATTGACATCATTTAAGTCAATTGGAGGTGTACCTTTGGATGTATTTCAAGGCCTACCTTCAAACTCAGCACCTCTTTGTTTGACATAATGGGAAAATCAAAATAATAAATCAGCCAGGACCTCAGCCAGTCTACAAAATGTGTAGACCTCCAGAAGTCTGGTTCATTCTCGCCTGAAGGTACCACGTTCATCTGTACAAACAATAGTACGCAAGTATAAACACCATGGGACCACGCAGCCATTATACCGCTCAGGAAGGAGATGCATTCTGTCTCCTAGAGATGAATGTACTTTGGTGAGAAAAGTGCAAATCAATACCAGAACAACAGCAAAGGACCTTGTGAAGATGCTGGAGGAAACAGATACAAAAGTATCTATATACACAGTAAAATGAGTCCTATATCAACATGACCTGAAAGGCCGCTCAGCAAGGAAGAAGCCACTGCTCCAAAACCGCCATAAAAAGCCAGACTACGGTTTGCAACTGCACATGGGGACAAGTATCGTACTTTTTGGAGAAATGTCCTCTGGTCTGATGAAACAAAAATAGAACAGTTTGGCCATAATGACAATCATTATATTTGGAGGGAAAAGGGGGAGACTTGCAAGCCGAAGAACACCATCCCAACCGTGAAGCACGGGGGTGGCATCGTCATGTTGTGGGGGTGCTTTGCTACAGGAGGTACTAGTGCACTTCACAAAATAGATGGCATCTTGAGGTGGGGAAATGAGGTGGATATATTGAAGCATCATCTCAGGACATTAGTTAGGAAGTTAAAGATTGGTCGCAAATGGACAATGACCCCAAGCATTCTGTGGCAGACCAGGGGGTTGGGTCAAAATGTTTACACAGATCAGACATGGACAGAGTAGGATTAGCTCAGTTTCAAAGGTGTTTATTAAAATAAAAGTCCAAAAGAATAGAATAGGTTTCTCCCAAGAGACCCTCTCCGGGATACCGTCTTCTGGGCTCCGGGTCTTGCTGCATCCTGTGGGGATCAAAAACTGAACTCCCTCCTGTTACCGTCCCCAACTATACGGGAGTCCTCCCCCCTTGTCTCTCCCCTGTGTGCTTTATGGGACTTGTACAGCTTTTGAGCAATCAGCCCTTGATTACTCACAAATCCCCAATCAGCCCCAATTAGTCCTGGCCGGAGAGCCCGTCGAGACCTAGAATACTGTCTGTCACCAGGCCTCAATGAGTCTCCCCCTGGTGGCTGACCTGCTGTACGCCACAATACTTCCAAAGTCGTGGCAAAATGGCTTAAGGATAACGAGGTCTAGGTATTGGAGTGGCCATCACAAAGCCCTGACCTCAATCCTATAGAAAATGTGTGGACAGAACTGAAAAAGCATTGTGAGAGCAAGAAGGCATACAAACCTGGCTCAGTTACAAGGTGTATGTCATCAACAATGTGTAGTTAACTCGTGATTATGTGAAGATTGATTGTTTTTTTATAAGATAAGTTTAATGTTAGCTAGCAACTTACGTTGGCTCGCAGCCGCAAGGTTCTTTTGACGCTGCACTTTCCTCATGGATTGCAATTTAATCGGCCATAATCGGCGTCCAAATAGGCCGATTACCGATTTGTTATGAAAACTTGAAATTGGCCATGCCGATTAATCAGTCGACCTCTACTTAAAACCCTAAATGTTTTGGTGATCAGCTCCCCTCGATGTCTCCATCCCCATTCCTCTCCATCTCTCTCTACAGTACGTGTCTAAGTATTACCTTTCATTTAGAAAGTTCTCTTTTCAGTCCCTGAAGCATGCTCGAACACAGGGGTCTGGAATAGTATTGCATCATTTTAATAGTGATGCACTTTGTATTTTAGCTTCAACTTTTACTGGTTTAGTATACAGTATCTTGCAGGGTTGGTGTAAACAGCCATTTGGGAAAAATTAGTGTGGATTAATTTTGTTCGCCAAGGGTTGGGGTCAAGTTATTGTCAAATCCATGTTTTCATTGATGTCACATTTTTAATAGAAAGTGGGCATGATTTTATATATATATATATCCCATTTAGCAGACGCTTTTGTCCAAAGCGACTTACAAGTCGGCTGGGGCCACTACTTTTGCATATGGGTGGCCCCAGTGGGAAACGAACCCACGACGCTTGGCGTTGCAAGCGCCATGCTCTACCGACTGAGCCATTATTATGATCATTATTTCCTGAATGAATAACATTGAATTGGCTTCAACTTTCAACCGTAGCCTTTAAAGGAGGCTAACAAATACAGCTCACTGACGTTGTTGTTAGAAGTCACATTGGGACAAAACTCAACACCTGTGAGTCTGCCCTTGGCATTTGATAATAGCACCTTATTAGTATTCAGCCAGTGGATTGGTGTGTAAAAATACACTAATGAAATTTTGAAAATGTAAGGTGTAGGTTAATGGATTAGGCTTATACCCTGTGCAAATCTTGCAGCATGACTGAATTTCCTGTGCTGTGGCTGCCTAATATAATAAGGCATGTCCTCTTAATAGAAGGTACTGTATGGAGCCTGGATTCAAAAGGTCCCTTCTTAAAGTCCCAATGCAGTCAAAAACAACAACAACGAGCAAGTAAATGGCAAAACCACAGAGAGGAGATACTAACTTTCCATGTGTAATTTACTGAAGCCACGTCAGTCCCAATGTGTTGTCTTATGGATCTGAATGTACAATGTATATCCCTCCATATTTTTGATACCCAGATATCCAGTTAATCAGTAAGTCTCAGGTTAAGCTGGTGCAGGATAATAAAACACTTCCTGATCCAAGTTAAGGCGCTGAATAAATCAGTTCTACTTTGATATAAAGCCCCTTTAGGCTTATTTAACACTGATCTAACATAGTCATAAACTATGTAGAATTATCACCTTCACAAACACTGCCTAATACATAAATACTGAACAAAATACAGGTGTCGGCTTGTGTCAACAACACCAGGCACAGAAAGATTATGCAGTAACATATCCGCTTCTGTATGTATGCAACATTTATGAATGGTCATGCAATGCTTATGAGTGTGGTTCTTATGATAACCCACAGTGGTTTTGAATGTTTTACGCAGTGCTAACTGTACATAGGGCTTTCAGACTCATGTACTGCAATATACGAATTTGTGTCGAGAGACCTTACCAATGACCTATGACCTGAATAATATACTCATATACACTCATATACTCTGTCCTCTGGCCTTCAGACCCACTGTGTTCACTCAACACATTATCTTATGCAATACAGGCTGCAGAGAGAAAGAGAGAGAATGAGGGAGAGATAAAGCCCCTTGAATTGAAGGGGCACGGTAACATTCTCCCCTGTGGCACACAGCATGGTTTGCACTCCTCTGCCATGTCTCGTCAACGTCACTCTGAGTTTGGCCCCGGGGCCTGGCACCCGCTGACACCTCTGTGTGACGCTCTGCACACTGGCATGTCATTCACACTCTCTCACACTGACACATTGGAGAGAGTCTCTTTCTCTCCTTGTTTTTCTTTCTAATTTTCTGTCTCTTTTTCTCTCTTACCGTCTCCTCTCTCTGCCTGTGCCTCTTTTTCAGTTTCTTTTTCTTTCTCTCTCTCTCTCTCTCTCTCTCTCTCTCTCTCTCTCTCTCTCTCTCTCTCTCTCTCTCTCCTCATTGTCCTGTTCATCTTATCTAAATATGGAATCAGCCCCCCTCGTCCCTCCTCTGTATAATTGAATCCTAGAATACACCGACTTCTTTGGCTCACACTAATTTAAGTTCCTTGTCAGCCACGTCCCTCTCTGGATTGACTTGTTGTTGTCCCTTTGTAGTTCAGTTTTGGGGGTGGTTGCAGAATTCGGTCTTGTTCATACACACACACACAGACATACCACACACACACACATGCAAGCACACAGACAAACACACACACATCCTTTGGGATTTCACAGTCGCTAACACCCTCGGGCCAAGCTGCTTTTGAGTGCGACTGCAACCATTCAACTCTGGCCGCTCTGCGCTGAGTGTGGTCTCAGTAGGAAAGCAGCATGTTAGCATAGCGTGTCACAGCCTCAATTAAGTCAAATCAAATTGTGTTTGTCCCAGGTTTCGTAAATAACAGGTGTCGACTAAAACTGAAGCGCTTAATTATGGACCGTTCCCAACAATGCAGAGAGAGGAACATTTTGGAAATAATAGAAAAGTAAAACGCAAAATAATAAAAGTAATAGTAAATACACAATGGGTAACAATGACTTGGCTGTATACATGGGGTACCAGTACTGAGTTGATGTAGAGGAGTATGAGGTAATTAAGGTAGATACACTACATGACTAAAAGTATGTGGATACCTCCTTGTTGAACATCTCATTATTCACCGGCTGCTAGAAATAGCCTTCACTCTTCTGGGAAGGCTTTCCACTAGATGTTGGAACATTGTTGCGGGGACTTGCTTCCATTAAGCCGCAAGATCGTTAGTGAGGTCAGGCAGTGATTTTGGGCTATTAGGCCTGGCTCGGCGTTAAAATTAATCCCAACGGGTTTAAGGTCAGAGTTCTGTGCAGGCCAGTCAAGTTCCTCCAAACCAATCTCGACCAACCATTTCTGTATGGACCTCGCTTTGTGTACAGGGGGAAATGTCAAGCTGGAACAGGAAAGGGCCTTACCCAAACTGTCTCCACAAAGTTGTAAGCACAGAACAGGAAAGGGCCTTACCCAAACTGTTGCCACAAAGTTGTAAGCACAGAATCGTCTGGAATATAATTGTGTGCTGTAATGTTACGATTTCGCTTCACTGGAGCTGTAATGCTGTAATGTTACGATTTCGCTTCACTGGAGCTGTAATGTTGTAATGTTACGATTTTGCTTCACTGGAGCTAAGGGGCCTAGCCCGAATCATGAAAAACAGCCCCACACCATTATTCCTCCTACACAAACTTTACAGTTGGGACTATGCATTGGAGCAGGTAGCGTTCTCCTGCCATCTGACAAATCTAGATTTGTACGTCGGCTGCCAGATGGGGAGGCGTGATTCATCACGCCAGAGAACGCGTTTTCACTTCTCCAGTGTCCAATGGCGGCGATCTTTACACCACTCCAGCCGATGCATGGCATTGCACATGGTGACTGTGTTGGTGTGACTGTGTTGGTGTGTGTGGACCATGATAGATCCTTAGTCATGTGGACACAAAGGAACGTGAAGCTCTCGACCTGCTCCACTACAGCCCTGTCAATGTGAATGGGGTGCGGACTTAGCTCTTCATTTCGTGTAGTCCATGATCAGCTCCTTTGTCTTACTGACGTTGAGGGAGAGGTTGTTGTCCTGTCACCACACTGCCAGACCTCCTTCCTAAGTGCTGTCTCATCATTGTCCGTGATCAGGCCTACCACCGGCGTGTCATCGTCTGCCACGCAGTCATGGGTGAACAGGGAGTACAGGAGGGGACTAAGCACGCACCCCTTAGGGGCCCCCATGTTGAGGATCGGGGTGGTGGATTTGTTATTGTCTAACCTCACCACCTAGGGGCAGCCCGTCAGGAAGTCCAGAATCCAGTTAATTGCGGAGAGAGGTGTTCAGCCCCAGGGTCCTTAGCTTAGTGATGAGCTTGAAGGCCTCTATGCAGTTGCATGCTGATCTGTAGTCAATGAACAGCATTCTCACATAGGTGTTCCTCTTGTCCAGGTGGTAAAGGGCAGTGTGGAGTGCAATAGAGATTGAGTCATCTGTGGATCTGTTGGGGCAGTATGTGAATTGGACTGGGTCCAGGGTGTCTGGGATGATGGTGCTGATGTGAGTCATGACCAGCCTTTCAAAGCATTTCATGGCTGCAGATGTGAGTGCTGTGGGGCAATAGCCATTCAGACAGGTTAACTTGGCGTTCTTGGGCACAGGGACTATGGTGGTCTGCTGCAGGTATTACAGACTGAGTCAGGGAGAGGTTTAAAATGTCAGTGAAAACTTGCCAGCTGGTCAATGCTCTGAGTACGTGTCCTGGTAATCCGTCTGGCCCTGCAGCTTTGTGAATGTTAACCTGTTTAAAGGTTTTAGTCACATCGGTTACGGAGAGCATGATCACGCAGTCGTCTGCTACCCTTTAGCTTTAGCTACTGTAGCAGCACTTAGCACTTATCGTAGCATTAGCCTCAATTCACAATAATCTCACCCAATGTTTGACTTCAGGTCCAGGCAACAATATATTAGCTTCAACCCTGTAAGCCTGTCGCTCTGTTGCTGCACACCTACTACACATTAGTGGCAATGGGCAACAGAGGGATTAGTACACAGTACTGGTGTACACTTAAGTGTACAAAACATTAAGAACACCCGCTCTTTCCATGACATAGACTGACAAGTTGAATCGGGGGTGAAAGCTATGATCCCTTATTGATGTCACTTGTTAAATCCACTTTAATCAGTGTAGATGAAGGGGAGGAGACAGGTTAAATGATTTTTAAGCCTTGAGACATGGATTGTGTATGTGTGCCATTCAAACGTTCCAACTCAATATTAGGAAGGTTTTCTTGTGTTTTGTTCACTCAATGTATAGTGTTAGCCCTAACTAGAGAACTAGCGTTACAGACATGCCAACCTTCCCCAACCAGTGTCTTGCTTGTTTTCCAGGGGCACATTTTCCCCAAGCACCAGTGTATTTCCTTCACTGATATCGTAACTCTAGCAACTCCCAGAGTCATTTAGTCTGTGTTGGCCTTTGCCAAGCCTCTCTCCGTTGTCCCTCTTCAAGCTTCTACAAAGAGAACACTTCATATGGATAGCCTTGATTCATAGTGAGTGTTAAGCGGAGGGTCTGTAATTATTAGAAATGTTTTTGAAAGGCTTCGACAGCAAAAGCCCAGGTGTGGATTGGAACTGTGATTTATTCATCTTTGCATGCTTACTGATGTGATACTGGAATTTGTTCAATGTCAGGACTTAATGTCCATGCTTTGCAGAAGTACACAGGAAGTTATGTTGTCTCAACTGAAATTCTTACAGATTTCTGCACATGGTGTATCAAAATTACCATTGACCTTCTGTCTCTCAATACATTGTTTCCTGAAATACAGATTGTTTTCTAAGCCACCTGATATTCACTTTTAGATTATATAGGTTTCTAAAATGTGAGACACTTTCATCTCTCACTTCTTCAGTTCATCTCCCTGACAGTCAAATGATTATTGCATGTTGTCTAGCAGGGATAGTGATATTCTATTAGGTATTTCTTATTCTATTTGATATTCTAATACTATTATTGTACTAATATTTTCTCATATGCTTACTGTATGTGTCTCATGAATAAAGCCAGTTGTTGTAAAGAAGATGTTTATATCTTTCCCCCCAATGCAAATGCCTCACAAAGACCTTCATGTTCAATATGGGAAATGGAGGCTGTCTCCTCTTTGGTTCCTCTCATGAAATCACTTTTATATGGAAGAGCCGTGCTATTAAACACAAGAACAAACCCCTGGAGTAAAAGTCTGACTCTGTTTTGACGTTTGTTCTTACCTGAAAGCTTTCTTTATTAGTGATGCTTTAAAATGCATGGGGGTCAGGGAAGACAAGAAGGAATAATGAAATGGCAGCGTTGACGCGGTGGTTTAAACGGCCTTGGGTTGCCAATATGGTTTACAGCTGGGAGACGCTTCTTTATCTTTCACTTCCTCGATTGCGGAAGTTTCTGTAACCCTGACACCGAATGGAGTTTAGTTTATATAATAGAATACGACTCCCACACCTTGTGATTTGATCGTTACTTTTCCCCGCAAAGCTTTCACAAGGGAGGCTTTTTATCTCTTGACATGATTGACTGTAGGCTGAAGTGAAACTAGTCTTGAAGCAGCACGAGACACACATACACTCTCGCTGACAGTATTACGAAAGCACACACAGTAAGATGGCATTATCAACTTAAATCATCTCATGCTGACACTCTGCCAAGCTAGCATTCAGCGCTATTTATTGCAACCGCTACTTCTATGGAGAACTATGACAAGCTTATCTGTCATAGATGTGGATGAGAATGCATTCTTTATGTGTAATAGTCAGCCGTGGCTGTTAGCTGTTATTAGCCATTGTCTCGCCTATCATGGAAATAACAGCTCATGCTATCTCATGCTATTCACGGCACAATAGACAAAGTGTTAAATATCAAGGACATTGTTGTGATCTTTTTTTATCTTGACAACCTGAAGACACCGACGTAATGTTCACTTGAAGTTGTCAGGCTAAGATAAAGTGTTAATTGCTATTGTAGAATCATTGAATGTTTGAATATAGTCTCCTTTAGTGCAATTTTCGAATATGCCATATTCAACAATGTGTTTGCTAAATGTGGTGGTAAGGCGCAGTGTCAGAGAATTGGATTTTGTGACAATGGATTTTTTGAATGGAAGTTGTCAGTGGTAATGTGTCCAGGGATATTTAGTCATATTGGATGGCATCTCTTTCTCCAGGTTTGCTCCTGTCAGTGAGCTGGCCCCAGTAGGCAGACCGGTGGGCAGCATCCTGGCAGCCGCCATGAACCAGACAATCTTCTACTCCATCGTGGGAGGAAACGAAGGCGGTAAGTGCAGAAATGTACCCTCCAGTGCCATAGATAGAACAAACATTTGCCAAAATAGGAAAAGGTCACATTTCTGTCTTAAATTCTTGCAATAATATTACAATCCATGGAAAATGCAGAGAAATTACCTGAAACAAAAAATTGGCTGCGCTTTACTTGTGGTAAAAGTAACTATTGTTAAAGTAACTATTTTTTACAACAGTAGAGGTTTCCTTTTATCACAGTCTATTTCCATGTCTATGAAGTCAACGTGCAATAGTCTTCATCAATGTTAATCTGCTGATTGATCGACTTGGGAATGTCATAAATGAGTGCTTTAAACCTGTGATTGGCAGTTGGCACACACACAGACACAGAATTAACCTCTTTTTATATCCAATGTTGATCCTGTCAGTGAGTGCTGCCAATGTCTTCCTCATGTTGTACTGATTGTTTTTCGGTTGGTTGCAGGTGAGTTCCAAGTGAGTAACCGGACAGGTGTGATCTCCACGGCTAAGCCTCTGGATTATGAGACTGTCACCAGCTACGTGCTCAGGGTTCAGGCTGACTCCATGGTCGTGGTCATGGCCCAACTGCGGGTTCCCTCTAAATGTAAGAGGAGGATATTGAACTGGAGTAGGGGGCTGGGAGGCTACATCAAGTGTTCAGCTTTCCAGCTAGATACCGTGGTCCTTGGTTTTGTAGTACTAAGAGGAGTTGACAGCATATTTATTTCTACAATTATTAGTCATTTAGCAGACACTCTTATCCAGAAGAACTAACAGGAGCAATTACCTTCTTCAAAGACACATCGACAGATTTTTCAGTTACTGTAGTCGGCTCAGGGATTTGAACCAGCAACCTTTTGGTTACTGGCCCAACGCTATTAACTGCTAGGTTAACTCCTCCCCCCTCAATTTTTCAGATAAACCCTCATCACCTCATAGATCTGTATTTATTGGAATGCAGAGCAGGCCACCGTACCGTGTACATTTTCGTAATTTTTAAAAACTTTATTGAGTTCAAATAATCAGAGCAGAACAGGGCGTAATTGTCAGATTGTCACAGCCCAATTAACATCATTACACACACACACACACACACACACACACACACACACACACACACATTATTAATAAAGCAGAGTAATTGATAAGAATTAATTTAACACAGCTCCACTCCCACCACCCCTTTCCCTAAATTAAAATGTACTCTACGCAGACTCAATAGCCCATTCTGCCATGTGAGCCATCCTTTCTCTTAATGCTTTTCTTTTTATGTATGTGTGCTGAATTTCTCTCTATGCTGTTGTGTTTCTCTACACTTGCAAGCATCTGTTTGTGATTGTGTGTCGTAACTGAAAAGTTACCAATTTCCCACAAGACCACAATGGATAAACCGCGGAGGGAATAAAACCGTTTTTAGAGAGGCAGAAAAAGGCAATAGAGAGAGAGCGACTGGCGTATCCCTCTGTGCCTTCCCTCTGGCTCTCACGGTGGTGTTTGTGTTGTGATTTAATGAACTGTGTTTTTGTTCATCCTATTCCCTTGGATCCTCCTTAGCCCGAGCAGCATGACTTTACATTTCTGTGCTCTGCTGGAAGAAAAATAGTCATTGACAGTGCATATTTTTCACCTTAACTGCAGTGTAGGCCAGGGTAAGGTTGTGCTAGGTTTGTACATATTTGTACTGTATAAGTTAAACAGTGACAAATGGTTATGGAGTGTGTATATCCTTACTACAAGCTATTTTCCTTGAGGACAATCTGGCATATGAATGGAAATGGCACAGTAGCTGCAACAGGAGAACATATTTGATTATTTGATTATGAACTGGAACCTGTGTTTTTGTATGGGTGTTTATTTTGTTTGTAATAAAACTCCCCTTTCCTACCAACACTGATCCCCTCTAAACTATAGGGTGTACTGTAGAGGAACGTCAATGAAAGTGGATAAGACAATATGCCTCATGTCTAAAATGTGACTGTGTCCCTCCTCTTTAACTCTGCAGCCAACACAGCCAAGGTGTTTATCGAGGTGCGGGATGAGAACGACCACCCGCCTGTCTTCACCAGAAAGCTCTACATCGGTGGCGTGGCTGAAGACGCCAAGACCTTCTCGTCTGTGCTGAAGATAGTGGTGAGAAAGGCCTTCGCATACTCCTCCTTATATGCTACTGTCTTAACACACACACACGCATAAACATACACATCTACTGAAGATCATGTTGAGAAAGCTGTCTGACACTCAATTCTCTGACAGACTCTGATTGTACTCTGACGTAAGCCAGTCGAAACTCATCCTTAATGCTACTCACGTCCCTGCAGTCCTTTGGTCAGTCCAAAATCAATGAATGATTAGAGAGATTGTGTCATCAGGCACGCACACACACAAACACAGTACTGTACATATGCGGTCTGAGTCCATCCCCATCCTCCCTGTCGGTTCCATTCTGTTCAGTCATGGCGGCAAAATCCATTCGAGCCACTCTCTGTAGTTCAGTTTCATCTTCCTCTCCATCCTTCTCTCCATTCCTCCCTCCATTCCTCTATTCACTGGTGGGATCTAATATAACGGTGGGATGTAATACTGTATAATCACAGTTCACCAATTAGACCGTGGTCAAAGATCAGTCCAGATTATCAATCTGTTTTACATTGAAAGTGGTATGGCTCTGTAATGTGAACATTCCTTTACGTGTGACTCAGCTGGTAGCACCTTACATACCAAAGAGGCACACATAGTCATTTGAAAACAATCGGCAGCACGTACATGCTGTCGGATGCAGTATACTGTAGCTCCTGCTGCGTAAATCTCTTGCGCTCCACTATCAATATTGTATGATTGTACGGTTTAAATCATATTGTTTGTGTAGAAGTCACCCTTGAACTCAGATTTGTGTAATTACTTTAACCGTAACCATTCCTAACCTGAACCATTTGCAAGTCCTTTTTTATCCAAACTGAACAGAGATGTACACGTCTATCCGTCTATCTGTATTTATACAGTACCAATCCAAGTTTGGACACACCTACTCATTCAAAGGATTTTCATAATTTTTACTATTTTCTACATTGTAGAATAATGGTGAAGACATCAAAACTATGAAATAACACATGGAATCATCTAGTAACCAAAAAGGTTTTAAATAAATCTAAACATATTTTATATTTGAGATTCTTGCCTTGATGACAGCTTTGCACACTCTTGACATTCTCTCAACCAGCTTCATGAGGTAGTCACCTGGAATACATTTCAATGAACAGGTGTGCCTTGTTAAAAGATCATTTGTGTAATTTCTTTCCTTCGTAATGTGTTTGAGCCAATCAGTTGTGTTGTGTCAAGGTAGGGGTGGTATACAGAAGATAGCCCTATTTGGTAAAAGACCAAGTCCATATTATGGCAAGAACAGCTCTAATATGCAAAGAGAAACAACAGTCCATCATTACTTAAAATGCTTTAATTTAACCAGGCAAGTCAGTGAAGAACAAATTCTTATTTACAATGATGGCCTATAAGGGAACAATGGGTTAACTGCCTTGTTCAGAACAACATAATTTTTTACCTTGTCAGCTCAGCGATTCGACCCAGCAACCTTTCAGTTACTGGCCCAACGCTCTAACCACTAGGCTACCTGCTGCCCCCAAAGACCTAAAGGTCAATCAATATGGAACATTTCAAGAACTTTAAAAGTTTCTTCCAAGTGCAGTCACAAAAACCATCAAGTGCTATGATGAAACTCGCTGTCATGAGGCTATGCGGCTATGGAACCCTGACCTGTTCACCAGACGTGCTGCCTGTCCCAGACCTGCTGTTTTCAACTCTCTGGAGACAGCAGGAGCGGTAGAGATACTCCTAATGATCGGCAATGAAAAGCCAACTGACATTTACTCCTGAGGTGCTGACTTGCTGCACCCTCGAGAACTACTGTGATTATTATTATTTGACCATGCTGGTCATTTATGAACATTTGAACATCTTGGCCATGTTCTGTTATATTCTTCACCCGGCACAGCCAGAAGAGGACTGGCTACCCCTCATAGCCTTGTTCCTCTCTAGGTTTCTTCCTAGGTTTTGGCCTTTCGAGGGAGTTTTTCCTAGCCACCCTGCTTCTACACCGGCATTGCTTGCTGTTTGGGGTTTTAGGCTGGGTTTCTGTACAGCACTTTGAGATATCAGCTGATGTAAGAAGGGCTATATAAATAAATTTGATTTGATTTGATGAGGACCGTCATAGGAAAGGAAGACCCAGAGTTACCTCTGCTGCAGAGGATAAGTTCATTAGAGTGACCAGCCTCAGAAATTGCAGCCCAAATAAATGCTTCACAGAGTTCAAGTAACAGACACATCTCAACATCAACTGCACAGAGGAAACTGCGTGAAGCAGACCTTAATGGTTGAATTTCTGCAAAGAAACCATTAAGAAAGGACACCAATAAGAAGAAGAGACTTGCTTGGGCCAAGAAACACGCGCAATGGAAATTAGACCAGTGGAAATCTGTCCTTTGTTCTGATGAGTCCACATTTGAGATTTTTGGTTCCAACCATTGTGACTTTGTGAGACACAGAGTAGGTGAACGGATTATCTCCACGTGTGTGGTTCCCACCATGAAGCATGGAGGAGGAGGTGTGCTGGTATGAGGGTGCTTTGCTGTCGGTGATTTATTTAGAATTCAAGGCACACTTAACCAGCATGGCTACCACAGCATTCTGCAGCGATACGCCATCCCATCTTGTTTGGGCTTAGTGGGACTATCAACAGGACTGCATCAGATGACCTGGTCTCCACAATCACCTGACCTCAACCCAATTGAGATGGTTTGGGATGAAATGAACCGCAGAGTGAAGGAGAAGCAACCAACAAGTGCTCAGCATATGTGGGAACTCCTTCAAGAATGTTGAAAAAGCAGTCTTTATGAAGCTGGTTGAGAGAATGCCAATAATGTGCAAAGCTGTCATCAAGGCAAAAGTTGGCTACTTTTAAGAATCTAAAATATATTTAGATTTATTTTACACCTTTTTGGTTACTACATGATTCCATATGGGTTATTTCATATATGATCTTGATGGTTCGTTATTGAGCTTTGGTGAGAACAGACCAGGGATCTTGCCATTCTGAGAATGGAAACTGTAATTATAGAATGTACTTTTTTAAATTTATGTGAAAGAAATGACTCATTGAGTTGAATCAGATGAAAAGTGAGGATGAGGATAGATGACATGAGGACTGTACGTTTAAATGAGAAATACACTATACCTCCGCATAGCCTTGTTGCATTCCTGTTTATAACACTTTGACCTTCAATTGATTTCAGTGGACAATTCTGATGTTTGCAGCTATAGATGTTGCTGAGATAGATATTGTGCCTGCTGTACAAAGAATCCATGAAGCATTTATAACAATCGACAATTAACCTGCAAATGGGGTAAAAATGTATCCAATAATACTGCATCAACTACTAGACCATCTCAGACTCTATCTGTAGAATTAATTATACGATTCCATCTTTCCATTGTTCTTGTTCCTTAGAATGTTGTGTTAACTCTGTCAGGTCTAGATAGAATACTGAATCATCCTCAGTAGCATGAATGCTAAACACAGTTTGGCTGTGGCCCCAAGCTTTGGTCTCAGCCATCTTTGTCTTGCACTGCATGCCATTCTCTCTGATGGACCTTCAGATGGTATCTGATGTGTCTGAGATCTTTGTATGATTTTAAGGCAGGCGGCTCAACAGTCTTTAAATTAGCTTCATTTACTGTCAAATTCTTCTTTAAATCATTTTGAATAGAAGCCGGGGGAAATAAAAGATGGCAGGGGGTGATGTGGCACAGTGGTAATGACAAAGAAACCGCAATTTTAAGCTAAAAGTTTTCTCAGAACGTATGGTTTTACCAAGGGTAGGCCTATTGAGTTGAAACAGAATCACTTAATATTATATGATTGTTTTTATATGAAGTCTTGTACACAGTCTTGTTGAGTATTTCATGAGTCTATTCTCCAACCCATTCTTCCTTTCAGTGCCGCGGCACACTGATCATTTTTTTTCAGAACCTTTGTTCTCAAGTGCTTTTGCAAACTGTATTGGCATAAAGCAGAACTCAAAGTTACTCTCATAACCCAGGTTCTGATATGTGACCGATCGGCTTGATTTGGTCTTATATAGCAACATTTTACGTTTTTTGCATTGGATAAAAGTAGAGATTCAGAGCTAGAAAATGGTATATCATACACTACAGTTGAGGGACAATGGGAAAGTAATTCTTCTTTCGAAGTTAATAAACTTGTAACTCCACTTTTGAGAAAATATCCCTAGAATGATTTGGTACACCGGCTGGAGAGCTCTTCTTTGTCTACACCCATTCAGCATCATTCACACCCTCTTAAGCCTTAGCTCCACCCATCTCTTTAAGAATTTACATGTGAGGTCATGTGTTAAACTGTGAGATTATGTTAGTGTACTGAACAACCAACAACATTTTAAGACCAAAAGCTGCATTATACTACGTCTATCGACATGTCTGTAGACAGTTGTCGCAGTGACATCACAAACATTTTATTGTCATCTGACATCAAACTTGTCGTTATCGTTATAAAAAAGTATAAACACAAAAACGCTTTTTGACATCAGCGGCCCGGTGTTCCAAAATAGCATAATTGGTATATTTTAACACCAATAAACCCAGAGAAAATAAATGAATTTACTATATGTCAATCTCGCAAACCAGGCAACTAAAAGCAACTTTCTAAACAATGTTTTGGTTAATTTCTAGCTTGTTAGCTAGCTAGCTAACGTTAAGTTACCTGGCTAGCCAGTTCAAATAATGATAATATAGTAGACAATGTCTTAACTTTAGCTAATTTAAATTCATTATTACAAGAAAATAAACTAGCAACAAGATAATTATTTACAATTTAATGGCGAGCTAATTACAGAAAATAGGTTACAGTTGTGAGTGTGCAGGTAGCTAACTAACTAGATTCAATGTTATCTAGCTAGCTAACATTAAGCTGTAACTAGCAATGAAAATGTCACTGAAATACAAATAATATTACCACACACATCATACACTTAATGTTCGCTAGTGAGCCAACCAGCTAACGTTAGCTAGCTAGCTAACAGTATGCTTTAACTTGCAATGAAAATGACTTTCTGACTAAATTAGAAATGTATAATATTTGAAAATGTAGTTAGCTAGACTCTCTTACCCGTATATATGGATGAATGCTTCTTCCTCTCTGTTATGGATGCCATGGTTGCCCTTAGTTTGAAGATGTAATCCGGAGACAAGTCTTTTATACAACAGCCTTCTATGTTATCTTTTCGTCTCCCTCCGGATATTTGCAATCAAACGCCAGACTTTTCTCCATCTCATTAGCCATCATACCACCAGGCAGTGCACTGATTTCAAAATGTGGTCCTCCGGAAAGTGGAGAACTTTGGAGAACAACACTTTTGTAGCTATTCTTGATATCTTTCTAAAAAGCTGCGTTACAAAGGATTACCTACACATACTGAGCAGCTCATGTTATAGACAGAAGTGTGCTACATGGTAGACCAATTTGAACTCATCTCTCAGCATGTCCGTTCCATACATTATCTCAGCTAATCATGGCTAGCAGGAAGGTTCCTGACTTTTTCCGTGGCTGAACGAACTAGGCTCATAATTTAGCAATTGTATTTGTATTTACAGATGGCATACACATTTGTTATTTAGGCACATGAAAGTTCACATGTTCCAGATGAAATTTCTGCCCCTCAAAAATAATTTTGATAGAAAATAAATGTTTATGTTCAAATGCCTCTCCTGTGAAGTAGTGACGTGCCACATATGCCTAGTTTCCTGCAACAAGTTACATATTATGTGTGAGATATCTCACAAGTGGGATTCACCGAAACTCTAGAACCTCAAAGAACCAATCACACACATATGTCAGAGACAGACAGGTCGAGTGGTGAATGAGGTGAGCCCCACCCCTCATTATAAGGAGACATTAGCACACCTTCTTGTCATTCTTGAGCATGCCTCTATTCCTTTTGCTCTTGAGAGCATTGGGAATACGGTGAGATATCTCACTCATAATATCAGAGAACCTGGGAACCTCAATTACTCGTTTTGATATCTCACAATTAGGATATGACCAATTCTGTATTGCAGACCTGGTTTCCGAAGTCAGGTAGTCTTAAAGTATCAACCCTTGAACGTCCCGACACTGAGGACAGAATGTGTCCCAAAGAAGGTGCAGTGACGTCTAGCTGGTAAACCTCATAAAAGTATGAGGGGATGCCCAACAAGCCTCATCACAAATCTCCTGTAAGGACATGCCCTTGAGCAGTGCACAAGAGGTTGCTCTTGCGTAAAATCCTCACTACCCCTCAGACCAGTAAAGCAGTCTTGAATGAGAGATACGTCATCTCCATGCATTTCAGCGGCTCAAAAGGCTGCTGTGAAATAGCCTCAAGCACAATAGACAGATCCCAAGATGGGGCTAGAGGCTTGGAAAATGGACGTGAGCGAAGCGCCCCTTCATGATACGACATAACAAGTGGTGTGTGTTATTGTGAAACCACTGTGTTATTGGGAAAGCCTATATGACAGGCCAGGATAGCGGCTAGACCTTAACAGTGGAGAAAGCCATACATTGAGCTTCCATACATTGAGAGTGTAGAAGGGGCCCTGGCACTATGGATTGTCTCAATGACTGAGAGGCAGGCCTGTCACATCCAGATTTTAACACTCACGGGAAATGCCCAGAGGGCCATAGTATCGGGGTGAGGGTGGAAAATGTCTTTGTTCGCTTGGGTCAGATGATCCCTGCGTAACGGGAGTTGCCGGTGCTCATAGAACAGCAGGAGAATGATCTATGCTAACTAGAGCTTGCCTGGCCATGGAGGGCTACCAAGATGAGGTATGAGCCTTCTTCCCTCACTCTGGGGATTATGAGGCTTAGAAGAGGAAAATCGTAACGGAACACCCCCGGCCGATGGTGTGCCAACACGTCTACCCCCGATGGTGCGTCTCCTGCTAGCGCAAAGAACAGCGGGCAGTGCACGTTTTTGTGCGAAGAAATCTATGGATGTTTGACCATATCTCTCCCTGATCTGTTTCACAACTTGGAGATGGTCTCCCTTCCCTGTGATGGGGATTCCATCTGGACAAGTCAGCTCCTACGTTCAGAGCTCCCGCGACATGAGTCGCTCGTAGTGAGAGTAGGTGTGCTCTTCTCTACAGAATAATTCTATGGATAGTCTGTGTAAGCGCAGGGAGCAAGTGCCACCCAGGGTTTTGATGTATGCCACCACAGTCTTATTGTCCGTTCTGATCAAAATGTGACCATTTCAAAGGGAGAGTAGGAATGGTTTCAGAGAAAGGAACACTGTCAGCAGTTAGAAGTCATATATGTGAGCAATGCGGAGTTGTGGACCCCACAACTTCGCTTTTTCCTCATGTCCAACCTGTGAGTGACGTCTCTGTCGTGACCACCTTCCTCTTTACCACTACCCCTCTGGTGGCATTATAGTGAGTCGCCCTTTCACTGAATGTATTAAAAGGGGCAGTGTTAAAACACTAGGATACGTGGACAGTGCTAGGTGGCGACTGACAGTTTTGGTTCCTGCCTCGGCTACTTGAGAAAGAGCTGTGGTGAGAGCTGTGGCACGGAGGGCACTAGGGGGTAGAGTGGGCTCCGTCTTCCTTGTGAACGAACTTATAGAAATTAGTCACTGCACGAAGGGAAAGGTTATAGGAGCACAGATATGCCTCCCATTGGGATGGGGGAGAAAGGGAGTCTGTGCTCCAACGAGAGGTGTCAGGCCAGGAGACGGTTGGCTGCCTCTCTACCGCTGGGGTGTACCGTTGGTCTGGTGTCCTTTCTTCCCCACAGGGGAATCAGCTGGGTGGGAATTTGATGTGGCTGCTGCAGAGTACCGCTTCCCCAAACTGTCTACCTCTGTCCTGAGACTTGGACTGTGGGTTTGCAGCCAGCTGCATCACTGGTCACTCAGTTAGCACTTGCTCTAGTGAACTGCCCCTCTCCCTGATGTGGAGCCTTGGCTCGTAGTGGGAGAAAGTGGAGACCGGGTTGCCACGATATCCGGGTCTGCCGGGCAGGTGATGGCAAGGTTAGCCTTGATGCGGTAGCTGACCTGGGTTTTGAGTCTCTTGGACCTAAGAACCTAGTAGGTATGGCTGGTAAAGTTGATAAGTACAAAAACGACAGAGCTTTATGTAAATCGTGCAAGACTCAAGAGACCTAAGCTAGTGGTGAGTCCTCTCATGGACCGGATCACTGCATGGTTGGACCGGTTTGGTTAGTAAGCACAAAGCCACTTAATGCTAGGCGAACTAAAAAAACAAGACATTGGTTAGCTTGTTAGCTTTCACCGTGACAGCTAGTAGGGTTGCTTAAGGTGACACGGGACGGTATTTGGTAAAAACCTTACAAAACTTGCAGGACTCGGTCGAGAGCTGCCTGGGCATGTTTGTTTCCGATGGGTACTGGGGCCCATAACTCTGGTATAAAAGTATGGCTAACCAGGTTATGTGTGTGCGAGTGTATGCTTAGCCATGAGGCTTTTGTGTTAGCCAGCTTGGGTTCACCCAGCGAAAAAGCAAACTATTACCCGACCCGAAAACGTTCGTTTCGGTAAAGTCACACAACACAAAAGATCTCCTGTCTGTACTTCTGCAACTCACTGTTGGCTTGTGCCATCAAACTTATCCAGAACGCTGCAGCTCGCCTGGTGTTCAGCCTTCCCAAGTTCTTCTATGTCACCCCGCTCCTCCACACACTCGCATCCACTGCAAGACCATGATACTTGCAGCAAGAGGAACTGCCCCTTCCTACAGGCTATGCTCAAACCCTACGCCCCAACCAGAGAACTCTGGTCTGCCACCTCTGGTCTCTTGGCCCTCCCACCCCTATGGAAGGGCAGCTCCCGCTCAGCCCAGTCCAAGCTCTTCTCTGTCCTGGCACCCTAATGGTGGAACCAGCATCCCCCTGAAGCTAGGACAGCAGTCCCTGTCCATCTTCTGAAATAATCTGAAACCCTACCTCTCCGAAGAGTATTTTAAATAATCCCACAGCACCCTCCCATGCCTGGACTGTGATATGTGGTTGTCCCACCTAGCTATCTTAAGATGTGTGCATGTAATGCACACTGGATGAGATCTCAAATGTAAATGTAGATGAAGAGACCTGAAAAACCTGTGCGACACACCTGTCAACAGTTAAGCAGGATACAGGGATCAAGTCGTGTTGAGCAGAGCTTAGAGTAGTGCTCTTTGCAAGGAATAGAGGTGAGACTGACCAGAGGGCAGGCGAGTGGCTCCTTATCACCTGAAACTACATTATTTTATGAGTGTGTTTTTAGGCTGGCTTGAATGGAGTGGTATACAGTCTTATTTGAGAATATCTAGCTCCATCTAATGACCGAGATAGGGCAGCCCTGTCATTTATTGCACTCCTCCCTCCATTTCCTCCCTCCCTCCTTCAATCCCTCCATCCTGGAGAGAAAAAAAGTCTTTGTACCTATTAATCAATGTCACTGCAGACAGGCACTTTGAGAACTGATGAAAGACTGAGCATGCAGGCCGGCAGACAGGCAGCAAGGCCAGAATCAAATTCTTTCTGTGCCATACTGTACCTGCTTCTGAGACTCAAGTTCCCCCTCTCCTGGCCAAATTATCTAAATGCACTGTCATCCTTTATTTGGTCATCAAGCAGAAGCTCTTATCCAGAGCGACTTACTTACATGATGTTGGTTTTGACTAAGGTGCCTCAATACTCCATTCTATGCCCTCCATTTGTGTGTATCCTATGTGTATATGTGTGTCGACAAGTCAAGCAGCTCTGTCCCAAAATATGCCACCACAACTGAGGCCCACTTAACATAACTGCCATTGTTAATGTAGTAGATGTCAGAAGATCTCAGTCTGGTGTTTATGTGTGTGTGTGTGTGTGTGTGTGTGTGTGTGTGTGTGTGTGTGTGTGTGTGTGTTTACTTTTCCCCAGGCCACTGATGCAGATACAGGGAACTACAGTGCCAATGCGTACCGGCTGATCATCCCGCCCACGACAGATGGTCAGGACAGCTTTGTGATCGAGCAGTACACGGGCATCATCAAGACGGCTATCATGTACCGCAACATGCGCAGGTCCTACTTCAAGTTTGCAGTCATCGCCACCGACAACTACGGAGAGGGCCTGAGCAGCAGCGCTGATGTGGTGGTGAGTGTCTAGTGTGTTCAAGCAACACATATCCCTCCATTGTTTGAAACACTCTTTCTTGTTAGGCAAGTGATTATGAGACTTTGACGCTTGGCAGTTGGAAGTTTGTCCTCGGTCAACTGTGATCTTAACAACCGATGCCAATACCCCAACCACCCACAACATCTGATGGGTTTGTTAGTGTCAGACTGCAGTCTCCTCTGAGATGAGTTATTCATTAGGAGGCTACATGATGATGAAGCACGATTTCTCTTCTCTCTAGGCTGTGTTTAGCTTCCAATATATTAAATTATTCAGAGCAGTTACAGGACACGAGATGTGTTATGTGTATGCCAGAGAACCCCTCTGCTTCGAGCTGATGATCCAATTAAACTATGCATGGAGTGTGTTTTCTGCTCATTCTAATTGGTGTGTGTGCATGTGTGTGTCATTATACTTATACAATACATTTCCGTTTCTTTCCAGTTATTTGAGTCAGGGGTTCTCCTAATATGTCAGCCTAACAAGTCTCTAATGAGACTGAAGAAGTGTTGGAACGGCGCCTGAATGGGTGACAGCGGCGAGTGCTTAACCATGTTGCTGGTTCATTTTCAACAGGAACTGTAATTTCACAGAGACCGTGTGGGAGATTTGGCTGCAGAGCCCAGAGCCAGTGCATTTTCTGTGCCGGCGAATATTAAGCACCATTAGAATGGCCACATGGCACCAATACAAGCAGGCAATAAGATTCTCATTTTGACCACCTGGAGCATGTTCAGCATGAATGGACAAAACTTCCATATCTACTACTATGTCTCTGTCTCTGTCTCTGTCTCTGTCTCTCTCTCTCTCTCTCTCTCTCTCTCTCTCTCTCTCTCTCTCTCTCTCTCTCTCTCAGGTGTCTGTGGTCAACCAGCTGGATATGCAGGTGGTGGTGTCCAATGTCCCGCCCACTGTCGTGGAGGAGAATAAAGAGCAGCTTATTGCGTAAGGCACCAGTTTTAGACAGATAGGATAATAAAATAAGGTGGAATATACATTCATTGTTTTAAAGCCTCCCTTTCATTGGCACTACTCTTCTAAGATTGCTCTATGCTTTGACAACTAAATCATGTGTTGAGTTAGTCATTCTGATAAAATCTGAGAAGCCTCCCATCTTCCTTGGTCCTACTTGGGTCCAGAACTGGGTACTCTGTTCATCAGGCTTGGCATTCGGGTTGGCAATCACTTCCTTTCAGCATTATTCTCACAGTGATCATTTTTGGTTGAATTGGAAACCTATTAATGGTCCTAAAGGCCCCTCAACACTCAACAGAAACAAGAGAGTGAATTAAAAAGTATTACATTTATTTTCATTACAGAACATTTCCTCTACTAGGGCATCATACTTAAAAATATCTATATTCTGAGAAGCATCTACAGTGGAATAGATTTGTATAGTAAAGTAGGGTCTGTCACCACCCTTGTCTTTTCCTTTCAGCCAAAGCCAAAGTACATTTTAAATGCATTAAAACTAAAGGTTTGAGGCCATCCCTTTCATTCTCAGTGATAACTCTATGGTTTAGCAGCAGAAGCCCTGTGGAGTGTCACAGTTTGATTGCCACAGCATGCCACTTACAAAAGTGGAATGCATTTCATTTTTTTTCTCCTGTTGAATAAGAGGACTTGGTTCAAAGTCGCACGGTGCAAATTAGCATTTCTGCTCGTGAAATTGTTTGCGTTGAATCCCAGTTCCCTACAGGGAATCTTAGCCAACGTTCTGGCAATGTTCCCAGTTTGCTGGGTAGTCTCCAACTGTGTTTTGAGAAACAAAACATGCAATGGGAAAAAAAAGTTATAGAACTTGTGAATTATCCCTGTGTTGCAGAACGTAGGTCCTCAGTGTCTTCACTGTCTGTTTACGTTCTGTCTGCCTTAACCAATGATTGGGCAAGTAAAACCACTGATTGTCCAGATAGACAGTCAAGTCAATCATTCTCAATCAAGTTTATGAATGAGAAGCAAGAACAGAAGAAAGTACAGTGTTTTTAGACAGATAGGATAATAAAATAAGGTGTAATATACATTCATTGTTTTAAAGCCTTCCTTTCAATGGCACTACTCTTCTAAGATTGCTCTATGCTTTGACAACTAAATCATGTGTTGAGTTAGTCATTCTGATCAAATCTGAGAAGCCTCCCATCTTCCTTGGTCCTACTTGGGTCCAGAACTGGGAACTCTGTTCATCAGGCTTGGCATTCGGGTTGGCATTTGGCACTTTAAATGGTTGTCATTTAAAGTGCTGATTTCAATTGGTCATGAAAGCCCTTATTTGCCAAGAACCCAGTGAGAGAAGACATGCTGGTGTCCATTTTAACAACTATGGCTGGGAGTGAAATACTTAAAGTATGACCTCAAACACATATGGTCACACACAAGTAAAAGTATGGCGTTTCAGCAATATGAAGTCAGTGACATCATTTGTAAATGGTGACACAACACATGCAGGTGAAGTGAACCAGGGCAACCACTGCTAAAGTTTGATCAGCACATTCGCCACGCTACTGTACATCACCTGTTAATAACAGTATGAGAGTAGTTACTGAATGATTCATAGAGCCTTCACATCATGGTGAAGATGGCTGTAGAAATATTAAGGTAGAAATGCCTAATGCTTCAGCTATACCTGGTACTATACTTTATTTTAAATGTGAATAGACCACAATGGTTTTGTTTCCCAAACGTAAGTATTCTGGAGCGATACATCCAGGACCAGATCCCAGGAGCTAAGGTGGTGGTGGAATCCATTGGGCCGCGGCGGTTCGGAGATGGATTTGACCAGGAGGATTACACCAAGTCAGACCTGATGGTGTATGCCATCGACCCACTGACCAACAGGGCCATCTCGCGTCAGGAGCTCTTTAAGTGAGTGAACACAATGAAATGAATAGCTATCTCTTTATCTCTCTCCTCTATCTTTCTCTCCCTTTTTCTAACGAGGGAGAGAGAGAGGGAGGGAGGGAGGGAGGGAGGGAGGGAGGGAGGGAGAGGGAGAGAGAGGGAGAGAGGGAGGGAGGGAGGGAGGGAGGGAGGGAGGGAGGGAGGGAGGGAGGGAGGGAGGGAGGGAGGGAGGGAGGGAGGGAGGGAGAGGGAGGGAGGGAGGGAGAGAGAGAGAGAGGGAGGGAGAGAGAGAGGGAGAGAGAGAGAGAGGGAGAGAGAGAGAAAGGAAAAGGTGCTATTCCATCAGTAGTGGCCACTAAGCCACCCTGAGGTTGTTCCAACATTCTGGAGAAATGACAGCTTAGCATTTTAGTCCCCCTGTATTCGGAGAGAGAGATCTACTCCTCAGAGCCCAGGGTCCCCCTCTTACATTGCGGGAGAAACAATGTTTTACACTTTTACCACTAAGAGGCAGTATCCAAAAATGCTTTAATGGTCCAGCTAAAAAGTGCTTTTGCAACACTTTTTCACCCTGTCAGGGGAAAGAGCAGTGTGTGTGTTAAAACACCCAGGGCCATGTTGTTGCCATTAGTCTTCTGTTCGCTGGCCCTCAGACAGGGTTAGAGTCAACACTGTGGGAGCCCAAGCCCCCCTCAGAGCATGACAGGCACCATGCTAGAGGAACCCTTCCCCCCTACTGCGCACCCTTCCACTTTTCACAGAAGGAAGGCATGATATCTCTTTTTCCCTCCTTATCCCTCTCTTTTGCACCATACTCATTTCCACTCTGGCTTTAACAGCACGACTTAGGCTACGCCCCCCTCCTCTTCAAACCAGATACCAGTCTATGGTTTAATCCTGCTCTTAAAGAAAGTGACTTTGTGTTGAGTTAATCTGAGCACGTTACTTCTCTGTCTGTCCTTGGCTGCTAGTGGTGGCCCTGTTTTACTGCAATGACACACGTGTCTCATAAAGAAAGGGGGTTTCTGAGCCTGAGCTAGTGAGCGTCACTCTTATCACAAGCACCAGCTTTGGAGAGCCGTTGTTCATTTTAAATAGAGGTGCTGATATATCTATCGTTGCTTCAATAAGAATCCCCCTCTTAGATACAATGGCTGTTGAGGAAGTGTCTAGCCGAGGTTCAAGTAGCAGGGAGGGAAAAAAAAAAAGCTCTTTGTTCATGCAGCTCACACCTGGCAGCGTAGAGTTAATTGCATGTTATATTTATGTGCTTCTGCTGTCAGCTCACATAGAGAAAGGGAAAGAGAAAGAGGCGGAGAGAGAGGGGGGGGGAGGTTATAGCATTATGATGTCACCTTGAGTGTTAAATGAAGGAAATAAGGACTCTTGTGGGTTGAAAGAAGCCTATAGATAACTCACATGAAAGACCAATCACTCGAGTACTCTTCATTTGTATAAAGAGTCCATATAGTGTATGATAATGCAGCGTGTGGCAGAGAGGGATTGCGTTGGGACTGCACAAATCTCCTATTGACATCAATGCCTATGTACGCATAAGGCCAAGTAACAGGTGCATATATTATGTTAGGATTCAACACCAATTTAAATCGCAGTTGAAATGGTGTTACATCCAAACTTAAAGTACACTACATGAACAAAAGTATGTGAACACCTGCTCGTCAAACATCTCATTCCAAAATCATGGGCATTTAAATGGAATTTGGTGATGAACTTTTCTTGTGCTGACCTTGCTTCCAGAGGCAGTTTGGAACTCGGTAGTGAGTGTTGCAACCGATGACAGGTGATGTCGACCCATTCTGTGTGCTTGTGTGTCCCACCACTTCGCGGTTGAGCTGTGAAGTGCTCCTAGACGTTTCCACTTCACAATAACAGAGCTTACAGTTGATCGGGGCAGGTCTAGCAGGATAGAAATGTCATGAACTGACTTGTTGGAAAGGTGGCATCCTATGACGGTGCCACATTGAAAGTCACTGAGCTCTTCAGTATGGGCCATTCTACTGTCAATGTTTGTCTATGGAAATTGCATGGCTGTATGCTCATTTTATACACCTGTCAGCAATGGGTGTGGCTGAACTAGCTGAATCCACTAATTTGAAGGGGTGTCCACGTACTTGTGTGACTGACTGGTCTGTCTGGCAGGTTTCTGGACGGGAAGCTGCTGGATATCAACAAGGAGTTCCAGCCATTCCTGGGTCAAGGAGGACGCATCCTGGAGATCCGTACGCCCGACATCGTGGCCAGCGTGAAGAAGGCTGCCCAGGCTGTGGGCTACACAGAGGGGGCGTTGCTCGCCCTCGCCATCATCATCATCCTCTGCTGCATCCCCGCCATCCTCATCATCATGGTCACCTACAAACAGTGAGTGCACAACCGCTTGTCGTAGCTACAGGCAACATGTGTGTGTATGGCCATGGTGACCTTTCAAAGCCAGCACTGTAGTTTGTTGAGGCTGAGGAAGTGTGCATGGTGCCAGGTATTTAGTCAAGCACCACTCTCCCAGTCTCTCTCTCTCCACCGAATTAAGGATGCTGACAGCGTGCACCGCCGGTCTAATGTCCCTATTCACACACTGTGAAAGCCGATTAATTAACAGTCATTTGCAACAAATATCCAAAGCCAATTGTGACCGTCACAGTGTGTCTTCACAGTTCCACTACCCCATTACTCACATTCTCTCACACCCATACATATACACACACACACACACACACACAACAAATTGCATAATGCTAAAGCATATGGCACAGATTTAGTATACCATTTAGTACATCAAATCAAATTTATTTATATAGCCCTTCGTACATCAGCTGATATCTCAAAGTGCTGTACAGAAACCCAGCCTAAAACCCCAAACAGCAAGCAATGCAGGTGTAGAAGCACGGTGGCTAGGAAAAATTCCCTAGAAAGGACAAAACCTAGGAAGAAACCTTGAGAGGAACCAGGCTATGAGGGGTGGCCAGACCTCTTCTGGCTGTGCCGGGTGGAGATTATAACAGAACATGGCCAAGATGTTCAACTGTTCATAAATGACCAGCATGGTCAAATAATAATAATCACAGTAGTTACTGTTGTCAGCACCTCAGCAGTAAATGTCAGTTGGCTTTTCATAGCCGATCATTAAAAGTATCTCTACCACTGCTGCTGTCTCTAGAGAGTTGAAAACAGCAGGTCTGGGACAGGTAGCATGTCCGGTGAACAGGTCAGGATTCCATAGCCGCAGGCAGAACAGTTGAAACTGGAGCAGCAGCACGGCCAGGTGGACTGGGGACAGCAAGGAGTCCTCATGCCAGGTAGTCCTGAGGCATGGTCCTAGGGCTCAGGTCCTCTGAGAGAGAGAGAGAGAGAGAAAGATAGAGAGCAAGAGATAATTAGAGAGAGCATACTTAAATTCACACAGGACACCGGATAAGACAGGATAAGTACTCCAGATATAACAAACTGACCCTAGCCCCCCGACACGTAAACTACTGCAGCATAAATATTGGAGGCTGAGACAGGAGGGATCAGGAGACACTGTGGCCCCATCCGATGATACCCCTGGATAGGACCAAACAGGAAGGATATAACCCCACGCACTTTGCCAAAGCACAGCCCCCACACTACTAGAGGGATATTTTCAACCACCAACTTACCATCCTGAGACAAGGTCGAGTATAGCCCACAAAGATCTCCACCACGGCACAACCCAAGGACGGGCACCAACCCAGACAAGAAGATCACATCAGTGACTCAACCCACTCAAGTGATGCACCCCTCCTAGGTACGGCATGAAAGAGCACCAGTAAGCCAGTGACTCAGCCCCTGTAATAGGGTTAGAGGCAGAGAATCCCAGTGGAAAGAGGGGAACCGGCCAGGCAGAAACAGCAAGGGTGGTTCGTTGCTCCAGAGCCTTTCCGTTCACCTTCACACTCCTGGGCCAGACTACACTCAATCACATGACCCACTGAAGAGATGAGTATTCAGTAAAGACTTCAAGGTTGATACTGACTCTGCGTCTCTCACATGGGTAGGAAGACCATTCCTTAAAAATTGAGCTCAATAGGAGAAAGCCCTGCCTCCAGCTGTTTGCTTAGAAATTCTAGGGACAATTAGGAGGCCTGTGTCTTGTGACCATAGCGTACGTGTAGTTATGTACGGCAGGACCAAATCAGAGAGATAGGTAGGAGCAAGCCCATGTAATGCTTTGTAGGTGAGCAGGAAAACCTTGAAATCAGTGTAGGGAGGCTAGCACTGGAGTAATATTATCAATTTTTTTGGTTCTAGTCAGGATTTTAGCAGCCGTATTTAGCACTAACTGAAGTTTATTTATTGCTTTATCCAGGTAGCTGGAACGTAGAGCATTGCAGTGTTCTAACCTAGAAGTAACAAAAGCATGGATTCATTTTTCTGCATCATTTTTGGACAGAAAGTTTCTGGTTTTTGCAATGTTACGTAGATGGAAAAAAGCTGTCCTTGAAACAGTCTTGATATGTTCGTCAAAAGAGAGACCAGGGTCCAGAGTAACACCAAGGTCCTTCACTGTTTTATTTGAGACGACTGTACAACCATTTAGTACACCATTTGGTATTCCATTTGTTCCTGATTGTCAGGGTTGTTTTATTTGAGACGACTGTACAACCATTTGTTCCTGATTGTCGGGGTTGTTTCATTTGATGTCGATTGGGCAAGGTTGTAAAGCCATGACAACTGTGAATGCGTCAGGCAGGTGCTCCTCAGCGTCGTTCTTTGTGCCGTGTGAATCCACTACATCAACACTACATCAACACTGATGTCTGGGGAATGTTTACACCCAACAGATGGGTCAGAGTGGTTCACCTGAGCTGAAGAAACACACACACAGACACATTGTAGAGTTTGTAGTGTTACGATGCGCCAATTTAGAGAAGTTCATTCATTCCTTCAACTTTATGAATTATTGATCTCCGGGAGAATATTCTGATGCAACGCATTCTCTCATTTCTCTCTTCTGGGGTAATTGTATTTTGTTGTGAATAAGTAATGCTGAGAACAAAAGAAATGGAAGAAAAAGAAAAAGGCTTCTTGAGTTTGATATACTTGTATGAACTGGATGCTGCAAACATAGCCGGAGAGCCTGATGTGTTTCATAACACTGTGTGATAAGAAATTAAGCAAAATGTGTTACTATATCCTCTTATTATACTCAGTGCTGAAATAGACTGAGATTTATGATAGGGCATGTTATCCAAAGCCTGGCTGTTATCTGAATAAGTCAAAAGGAATGCCATGAATAATACACATTTGTTTCACCTCGAGTGGTGTGTTTTTCAAAAGGAACCTTAACAACCACCATTCATTAAAATTGAATGGAGTTGGAGGAACGCAGAGGCGTCTCATAATTCCCAATTTAATTAATGTTTCTCATTGTGTAGTATTAACAAAATTGGACTGAGCTAATTGTATAACCAAGGTTCTCTTGTGTTTTCTTTTTCCCTCTGTCTCCCGCACTGCCTGGAAAACCATCCACCAGATTCAAAGAGTAAGTAATTGCCCATGTGATATGAGTGATCTCTCTTGTATGCACTTGAGCATGAATACAAACATGGTTCTGTCACATGTCCTCGTTACTGAATAGTATTTTAAAGATGAACCAGGGAGTCAGAATGACTATTAAAATTAGGATAAAAGTACAAACATTGTAGTTCAAGTCATCTCCTTCATATAGACAATGACTTGCCTTTTTTTATCTAGTTTTATATAAGAGATTGGCTCTGTTATTTTTATCTCAGTCAGTTGGGATGAGACACATACTGTACTGATGTTCAGTCACTTCATTCACCACAGACATGTAGCCTTCATGGGGAACAAGTGATGAAATGTTATGGAAACAAAGTGCAATGGATTGACTCAAACTGATGAAACTTTATTTGAACTTCAGGAGACAGGCGGAATGTGCCAAGACTGCGAGGATTCAGCAGGCTCTGCCAGCGAGCAAGGCTGCTGCTCCACGTGCCCCAACAGCCAATATCTACGGGGAACTAGGGGACAGCAGCACGTAAGTCAAATCAAAGCAAATGTATCTATAAGGCCCTTTCACAAAGTGCTTATATAGAAACTCAGCCCACCTTTGACCTCTTCCTCCTTACCTCCTTACTCCCTGTTTCAGGTACCATATACTGATGAGTAATGCCTATTTGTGCAGATGATAAAGTTTGTGGATGTTAGGACATTGTCTATTTTTCAAACAGGAAACACACTTATTTTTTCCCCCTTTTTGGTACTTTTTACCCCTTTTTCACCCCAATTTCGTGATATCCAATTGGTAGTTACAGTCTTGTCCCATTGCTGCAACTCCTGTACGGAGAGGCGAAGGTCGAGATCCATGCGTCACCCGAAACACGACCCTGCCAAGCCGCACTGCTTCTTGACACACTGCTCGCTTAACCCCGAAGCCAGCCACACCAACGTATCGGAGGAAACACTGTACAGCTGGCAGCCGAAGGCAGCATGCATGCGCCCGGCCGCCACAAGGAGTCGCTAGAGCACGATGGGACAAGGACTTCCCAGCCTGCCAAATCCTCCCCTAAAATCAAATCAAATTGTTTTGGTCACACACATACTTAGCAGATGTTATTGCAGGTGTAGTGAAATGCCTATGTTCCTAGCTCCAACAGTGCAGTAATATCTACCAACTCACAACAATACAAAATCTAAAAGAAAAATAATGGAATTAAGAAATGTATAAATATTAGGACGACGCTGGGCCAATTGTGTGTCCTCCTGGTCGCAGCCGGCTGCGACACAGCCTGGGATCGAACCCGGATATGTAGTGACGCCTTTAGCGCCTTAGACCGCTGCGCCACTCTGGAGGCAGCATACACATTTCTTGGAGAAAAAAAAGGCCTAGACATTGGTCTTCAGAGTCTTTCATGTTGAGCTTTAAACATTTGGATGACTACATAATTGTTCCCATTCAGTCATAATTCAGTGTGCTTTTTGTCCTCCTACAAACACCTGCACAGACCTAAGTTTGTTCGACATCCCATCTCAGATTGTCAATGTGTGACTTTGCAATTAAATGCCAGATCCATTTCAACATGGCATTCTGTTCTCTCAGGGTGAAGCTGTATGATTTGACTCATAAAAGAGAGACTGAGGTTTGCTAGAAATAGAATAATGCTGTGTCAGTTTGTCCCATCCATTTGTTAGTAATTGATTTTGTGGGAAGTTACTTTTTGATTTTCCCTTGTTATTGTCGCTGTTGAATACCTCAGCAGTTTTGTGAGTCAGTTTTGCCATTAACACAATCGGATTCCACCTTTCACACTAAATACTATCCTGAATGCGCAATGAAATGTTAATAGTTTTAGAAGAAGCCTTGAATGAATGCAGAACTCGTTATATGCCTATACATTCACCACCTTCATCAAGCAACTAATTTGACCATGGCTACCTCAGCCTCTTGACCATTTGCCATAAGGTTACACTTTGTTAAACATCTGTCTGTCTTTGTCTGTCTTTCATTTAACCTCCACTCTATTTGCTCTTCAATGGATTCAGACTGCAGTAAGTAGCCCCAATGCTTATGCCTAGGCTCAAATAGCAAAACAAGAGTGATGTAGATGGCGTCTAGTCTCCTACACCTGTTCTTGAATATTTGTCATTGACATGCACTTAATATTTTATTACAGAAATAACTTAGACGTTACAGTACTGTACATGGTTAGTGCATTTGCATTTTAATATGATGGTATAATTTCAGGGATGCTAGGTAATACTCTTTATGAAGGTAAGGCTTAATTACAGTGTAACACCATTTTTGCTTCCACCATTTTTGCTTCCAGTTTAGGAAAAGTGATCCTCCCTTTGTAAATTTAGAGGTATGGTGAATCTTTAGATGCTTATAGCTTATGCACTACCCATCCCTATCCTGATCTCATTAGAAAAAAGTTATTGTTTATGTTTCACGTCCATTAACTTATTAAGATCATAACCTCTTAGTATTATTGCTATGATTGGACTGATGCAAATGGGTAGGTGTTGAGTACTTCAGATATCACATGTGCCATATATTTGTGGACTGTGATGCTAAAATGGAAGTACCTCTGTGACTGCTTTGATTTCTTCAAATCAAATATGATTCGATTTTTTTTTACTTGGGATGTTTTTAAGTGGACACTTTATCGCCTGTCCAAATATTGTCAGCAGTTGAACTGTTATTCTTTATTAAAACTTTTGTATTTAGAGACATTTTTCAATTGATAATAATGTAGCCACAATAAGAAAAGAAAAGCATGATCTACCCTGCTGCATAACCTTTGAGTTTGAATCACATTTTTTATATTGTTTCTAACTATAATCATAATACTAAGAGTCAAAATGACTGAAGGATCTATATCATCTCCCTCATCCCTTCTCCTCTGCTTCCTCATCCTTCATCCTTCCTTCACCTGTGTTTCAAATCTTTCTTTTCTCCACCCTCCATCTACATTCCTAATCGGACAGGGCTAAAAGGTTTGAGATCGATGAAGCCGACCGCCAGAGACGCCTTAGCAGCTTCGCCTGTCGCGCCAACTCCTCCTGTGGCAACGGGTCGCTGCACAGCATCCTGCCCAAGTCAGAGAGCAACGTCACCTTTCTGTCAGACCACCACCCCCTGACCACCACTAACCCTCTCTACGACGAAGAAGAAGACGGGAACTTCAGCAGCCCCTACGGGACAGCGAAAAGGGGCTCTTTCTCCCCCTCCCTCTCTGGGGGGTCCGGGAACGCCTGGACCATGCGGACTCGTCTCCGTGGAGGGTCAGAGGGGTACGAGTCGCTGAAGAGACAGGCTCTGATGGACCCGGCCCAGTGGGAGCTGCAGCTGCTCCAAGCTGGGATGAAGGGTCAAGGAAGCCTGGAGGGTTATGACGTCCAGAGCAGCCGCAGCACAGAGGAGAGCAAGCTGTCTGTCAGGGAGCAGGCCAGGCAGTATGAACAGCAGGCCATGCAGGAGAGGACCCCCAGGGGAGGGCGTGAATCCAGGGGCTCCCTGACCTCCCCTCCTTTACTGCGGAACCAAGACAACATTGACATGCTGGAGTTAAGTGCAGAGACCCTGTTCTCCATCATGGACAGCCCCTACAGCCCCCTGTCCATAGGGAAGGATGTTCCTCCCCGCATCATCATCACCCAGGGCGAAGGCTCTCCGCCCCTGGCCCAGAGGCCCACCCTGCCTGTCCTCAGGACCAGCATCTCCAACTACATCACTGCGGAGCCCTGCGAGATCACTGTGGAGATCATCCCTGACCCGCCTGAGAATCCGCCACCTCCCCCTCCTTCTCCTCATTCTCCTCCACCTTCTCCTCATTCTCCTCCACCTCCTCCTCCTTCTCAAACACCTCATTCTGGTCCTCCTCCTCCCCCTGCCTCATCTCCTCCTCCTCCTCCCTCCTCATCTCCTCCCCCTGCACCCTTCAATCCTCACTTCATTGAGCCTGATCATTCTCCCCCACCCTCCTTCCCTCCATCTCCCCCTCCTGCTCGGAATCATGCTCCTCCGCCACCACCCCCACCCCTCCCGCCCCCTTTCTCCCCCACTTTCGAACGACCCCGCCACACCGTTCAGTTTGTCCCAACCTCCCTGCCGCCCTTGTCCTCGCTCCGCCCTATTTCCTCCCGGGCCCATCCCCCTCCTCCTCACCCCCAACCCGAGGACGGTGTGAAGAGGAAGGAGCTAAAGGGGATTCTGAAAAACCTGCAGAACCTCGCTGACATTGAGAAGTCTGTTGCCAACCTCTACAGTCAAGTAGACAAGAATCGCAAGGTGGCGCGATTCGGCAAGAAACCCCAAGCAACCGAGGGACCAGAAGGAATTCGGAGACAAAACAGATCTGGGTCCCGTGAGGAACCAAACCAGCCAAACCTGACCAGCACGGAACCTGTGGTCCAACCAAACTCAACCACAATTACTAACTCCTCTGATCTGGAAACAAGCCAACCAGGCACTAACAATGTAACCTCAGAGGTCCAGGAGCCAAGCCAATCAAACCAGTCAAATACAGACTCTGTGATTGAGGAACTAAGCAATCACTTTCCATCCCAATCCACCACCTTCTGACTGGCTGACTATTCTCCTCCTTAGCTCTATTTCCTAAATAATTTTCTTTCTACATCTTTATGTCTCATGTCATGATCATGCTGTGTTGTATTGGATATTTTCTGTCTGATGTTATTTTAAGTGTTGTCATCAACAACATAGTTTCTTCCACTAACAAACTTTTATAATGTTATCACAACTAACAGCAAGTGGGCCCTTAGATCCCATAGCTTTTCAGAACCTCTTAAACCGAGGATTCTTTTTAAAAATAAATAAATAAACAATGTTGATTCAACCAGTGTGTACCCAGTGGGATGTGAGTATGTGCATAGAGCCTGGATGACTCATCCATACAAACAAACTTATTCTAAGCCCACTCTCACATTGTGAGCCTAATGGACTTGAATTCCCCATGAGTACCCTGGTGAATGGAGAGCCCTTATTCTTCACAGAGGACAGTGCATTCGATCAGAATATCCATACAATTTATACAAGACAATACTATGGGTTAATGGTGCGGTCTAATTTACTTATTTCAAAACAATGCAAGAGCATTCTATTTGTTCATGATTTGCAGAAAAATAGTACATTTCCGGAACAACATTGCATTTGAATTTCCAAAGTGCTCTGAAGGAATAGTGTGTTAGTTCAGATGTTTCTCTAGATGTTTGACGTTGGGAAGTGGTAGTTGAAGCTGTGGGCTCATTAGTAGGCTGATGATGCTGTGGATGGTCTATAAAGATTCTCAAAGCATGATAAACTAGTAGCTGTTGCTGTCTGAAGGCTCCCTGAAAGCGGCTAATTAGTCAACCAATCAATCCCTCAACCACTGGCGCTGCTGTACTGACCTGTCACCCTCCCCTCTTAACTCCATCACACACACTCTTTCTTCTGTCTAACACTCTTTCTTGCCCTCTATCTTTTTATTCTCTCTTTCTCGCTTCATTTCTCTACCTAACCCTATCTTGTTATTCCTTTCATTTATCCCTTATCATTTTCATGTGACTCTGACAGACTTCCATCGGCATCAATCTTCTCAAGGCTCCTGTGGCTCTTCCTTTCTGTGTCTTTTCTCCCTCTGCCACTCCATGTTTGTCTCTCGTCCCTCCTCTCTCTCATCTCCTTTCAAGAGCCGTTACGTTTGTTTAATCAGACATTCCCCTGGTGTTCCAGGATAGATCAAATTTGGACTAATTGTGTATTCTGTGTTCACCACATGGGGTAATCTCCTCTATCGAAAAGGCCCACAACTCACGTACTATACTGAACAAAAAATATAAATGCAATGCACAACAATTTCAAAGATTTTATTGAGTTACGATTCATTTGAGGAATCAGTCAATTGAAATAAATGAATTAGGTTCTAATCTATTGATTTCATGTGACTGGGAATACAGATATGCATCTGTTGGTCACAGATACCTTAAAAGAAATGGGCCTCACAATGGACCTCAGGATCTCGTCACTGTATTTCTGTGCATTCAAATTTCCATTTATAAAATGCAATTGTGTTTGTTGTCCATAGCTAATGCCTGCCCATACCATAACCCCACCAGTATGTAACAGTTCTGGGATCTTTTATTTCAGCTCATGAAACATAGGACCAACACTTTACATGTTGCATTTATATTTTTGTTCAGTGTATTTTCTGGTTCAGGTGCTCTTTTTCTTTGTCCCTAACATCTATCATTTATAACAGATGAGATTATTTACATTTTTTGTTCCTTTGATGGCAATTATTGTGTCACTTCCTCTTCGGTTTGACAAATTATTTTCTTAATTTTTCATCCAGTGCCTTGATAAAGTTAATGAGGAGAGTCTGTTCACTATCACCACACAGTAGGCTTTTTAAATGTATCACATCACCTTCCTAAAAAGTATTATTAGTTTAGAAAACTCAATCATTTAAACATAATCATTTAAACATGTGTGTGTGTGGTCTAACTCATCATTATGTCTGAGTATGGTCAAGTATAGTATATCATAGGGGAAATGTCTGCATCCTAAAATGACCCTTTACCTCTCTGCAACATAAACCATTAGCTCCCAGTGAATTAATGGCCTCTAAGATAGGAAACCCTCCCTCCTCTTGGTTACATCCGGATACATGAGTATTTAACTGTCCATTAGTTATATGAAGTGGACATCTCTGGATGTGCATCCCCCCTACTCCTCCCTGCCTACAGTTTCTGTCCTATGGGCCATTTGTTTTGGTGTTTCCTAAAGGCTTCACCAGCCCAACAGACCATTCATCAGCCCTACTCCCACCTAGCCAGTCCCATACAGGGAGGTGTGGTCGTACAGCAGGGATCATCAACTTTTCATAATCATACCTCCCCGTATGCATATTTTGGATATGCACTATGTCTGGGACAGTTGTGTTTTTTCTGGGGGAAATCTCTGTGATGCTTTGTTAACTGTTGGCTAGTGTGAGGTGCATTTGAGTAAATCATCAAGAATGCTTTCAAAAAAGGGTGCAATACTGCTTTCCAATACAGACTCTCTAATTCTTCAATTAGGCCAGGATTCGATCAGATCAGCGTAACCCGCATTAGTCAACAAACACAGATTTATATTGCTTTTGTTCAGGCCATGTCGGAGGTGGAACTGCTTTTGAGCTGTCTAATTGGTAGGCGGCTGTGCTCGTAGTCTTTATCATGAAACCACATCCTTATATCCACCCACGTTAGAAGTTCAGAACAAGCAGGTGTATATAGAAATAGAGTGCCATTTTAGAAATATAATGGCACTCAAATGTAAAATCATTCAAAAAAATAATAGGGATCTATATTAGCCTAATTGAGGTGTAGATAACATCACACATTCCAGCCTTCAAATTTGTAATGCAGCTGCATCGGATTTCTACTAATGTGACTCTCTGCATCCAATGGAAATGTCCGTGATAGGAAACACCAGGAGCCGCTTGTGGATTTGACAGCACTAACGCAGTTAGCCTACACCTCCGTCACTGCCTAAACAAAATAAATAAAAAGCTATGAAAAAGCTTTGTTGGCTTATGCAGGTTACCACCCTAATGGTTGAACCCTGGTCTAAATTAATCTGATATGAGTTATATGGTGTGACGTCCACAAAGCTAACCACAGTCAAAGGATGTTTGATCTTTTTACAATAACAAATCCATTTTTTTTTTACATTTTTACATACATTTATATTTTACTGACAAATGCGTTCAAGAGACGATAGTGTGCCATAAAATTATTTTCCCAGTTTCTATTGGGAAGGTAATTGCTTCGATATGTCAACTTAAGTGTAGGGTTTGTTGTTATTTCCTATTTCTTTCTCCCCCACCTTTTTATGGATCCAACTTTTCTTTTTATCTGCCAATCATTGTTATAATGGAAGAAAGAACATAACAAATAGAAAACAAAAATGTTTCTGCATTATTTTTTAAATGAAAATTGAACCAATGGCTTGACACATGAAATTGCACAGTAAGTAGCATTGAAATCACTTAACTGGTCAGCAGAATATATGCTTTTATATCAATGCACTTAGAATGTTGATGTCACGTTGCACTCATTATTTGCACGATTTCTTTCCTCCTTTTTTCCATGACCTACAGGCGAGGATACGGAAGAAAGGTAGGCAATTTTCTTGTGAAGTATTTTTATGTTATGCATTGTGTGCCAAGTAAATGTGTCCATGCTCACGGGAGCTTTATTCACCATCATTCTTATCTACCACTCACCTGATGGAAGACACTGAATGAGATTTAGACGGGGTCATAGAGAGAGTTGTCTTATTACTTTAACATTAGCATCACAGTTTACATTTGGTTCGAAAACTGCTGTTGCTGTAATTTCAAATCTGTCTGCTGTCAAGTGACGGATGAGCATTTGGGCCTTTTTTTCTCTCAACTGGTGCATGGAAGTACTACTAGGAGCTTAGCCAATGGTTAACTGGTACACTGTTTGACAACTTGTGACGTACCCTGAGTCCTACAAATCCTGCCCAGCATCTGAAGTGTCATGCATGCTCCCTTCATTTTCAATCTTGTTTGATAGCAGCTGTGAGTGTGCTTTATCTGTCATATCTCTCTTCTGGCTTCTTCTGTCTCTCAACTTTTCTATCATCTTTTTTTCCAACTATACTTTTTTTCTATTTTCTATCTACTCTGTTCACTTTCTCTCTATTCTCCGTCACCTCTTCATCTCCTCCTTAAACCTTTGTTCGCTACCCTCTTCCAACTCCACTCTCCTCTTTCTATGGCCGTAAAAAGCTGTCATTCTTTATCCTGCTGTGTCTGTAGTTAAATATGAACTGTGAACTGGACACTCTGTCTCTGTTTCTCCTTATCCCTCCCTCTCCAACTAATCTATGGCAGCAACTGCTGAGGCCATCTCTGCTGAGACCTGAGGTAGAAACCTTACTGCTTCTGTCAAAGCTCCAGGATACTTCTGCTATGCGCACACTGTGCTGTTCTGTACTGTGCTGTGTTTCTAGCTATGGTTTCTAATTTTTTCTCTCTATTGATGTATCTCTATGTGCTTCTCCTGAAATTCAGGAGCTCTCCATGGAGTCAGGCATCGACCCAGGCCAAGACTACTACAGGGACGAATACCAAAATTACGACCAGGGGTGAGTCCAATCCCCGCTGTCCCTCCCATATCTCATCAGTTTCGCTCTGATCCAGGGAATTGAATTGATCTCTACTGGTTAATTGCTGAAAGTAATGCCATTAAGACTAGTTTACAAATGTATCATGAACTTACATTTCACAAGCCCCTGACTCCATATTGGATGCAAAGACACAAATGGTATCCATTAGTTCATCTGACTCTGGGGAAGTAGATAAAGGGCCTCATTGCCAAAATCCAGAACTATCCCTTTAAGTGTAACAGTGCATAAGACCCCTTCCAGTTTTGCAGATCATCCCACTCCCACCAAATATGATCAATTGCCCAGCCTTGAGCGGAGCGTGGCACCTGAGAGCTTTGTAATGGTCTCCACCAGTAGAGAAGAGGGGAGCGTGGTACACTGCAAATCGCCCATATGGTCCAGTGGAAAACGCTGGAATTTACAGCGATATGAACAGATGCTGACCAAATGTTGTGCATTGGACTCTCGTGTCCCGTGAGGGGTTCTTTAAAACACTCAGGAGAGTTAAGCTAGACAGAGGACAAGCTAAACCCGTACTTGAATCAAACCTTAGTCAACCGTGTGAAGTGGATCATCGACCACGTAACATATTTTAATTGCATGATCACGTAGGCCTCATCGACTCTGTACCCTCTCATCATCCATGAACATTCTCATTGATGCTTAGTGTGTTTGTATGATGAAGCCCTTCCGTTGAGTCTTATAGTAATTGTGTTGTGAAGACTCTGTGGGACAGCAGGTCCCTAAAGCTTCTGCTGCTGAGGTTGCCATCACGATAACCCAGACTGCCTTTGATCCATTTCTATTTAAAGAGCAACTTAATAGCTGGGTTAAGCTCTTAATCCAGCAATCACTAGCTCTGGCGGCCTTCAGCTGCGACCCAGCGACCCCACGTGTTCAAAAGGTTTTCCATTTACCTGCTTCCTTCAGTTTTCACACAGATTCACTGGTGTAATGCAGCTTGCTTCTGGCACCCATGCCAAGTGGGTTGCAGATAGTACCACCAATTGGCACGCAATTTCAGCTCTGACATTGATGCTGATTGATGTTGGCCCCACACCGCACCTCATTTAGAGATTCAGTGTGGGGCTAATGTGGTGTCTGATATGGGTCTTTTAATTGTGCATCGCACAGTTTAGTCTTGTACAGATTCAATTATGCAGAAGGTTAGTGTTGACCCCTTCTCTTATGCATGACCTTGGGAACTGTTGATTTAAGAATATGTTATGGACATGTAAATGTGCAAATGTATTATTGTTAGAGCAAGTGCTTGAAATATCTCATGCACTAGCTATATAACACTGGAGGGTTGTGTGTGTTTGTGGCTCATGTCCCTAGGGGTATAGGCAGAGGTTGTTAGTTACTGTCACCTCTCGAAAAAGATTTCACAATACTGGCAAATAAATGATGGTTGAAACAGCCCTTTAAGCTGTTTCCCGTTTGCCTCTAAATGTTTGTTTTCTCTTCCAGGTATGACCTTCCTCAGTATGGCAGTCGCAGGAAGCTGATCTCTCCCATGTATGATGAGTATGGAGAGCTGATTATGGAGGATGACTACTACAGCCCCCATGGGTCTGAGGTACTTATTTTACTATATGTAGCAGCACTTTGATATGATCAATAACTACCCACTATATAGCTACAATAATGCAATAACAGAGTTCCAATTTCAACTATATCATGTTGTCTGAACTATGTTAATGCTGAAAATCTTGTTTAATCACAAGTGATGTAACTATGGCAGGGGCGAGGCAGAGGGCGTGGAAGGGGTACTGGTCGAGGAGGCAAGAGGGTGGGATTCAGAGACCTTCCACCAGAGGATGAGATTGAGCAGGCAGAGCCAGTGGAGGGCGAGGAACCCCGTGAACCCTCCTCGGCTGCCAAGAGGCTGAAGTCCGTCATGAAGCTTAGCAAGCTCCTAGCGGCCAGTAAGAGTGGAGACCAGACTGTTCCAGCCGGAGAACCAGGCCCATCCCCCTGGAAGAAAGCCAAGATGTTCAAGATGTTTGGCGCCAAGAAGGACAAGGACTACGCCAAACTGATGTCGGCCCGCCGCATCGACAGCCAGGAGAGTCTGACAGGGGGACCTGCCGGTGATGGTCCGATAGACACCAAGTCCACCGCCAGGAGCCGGCTGGGCAAGGTAATGAAGCGCATCAAATTGAGCAACAGGCTGCAGGCAAGGAGGAAGTCTCAGGGAAGCATTAGCAGAAGCTCTGCCACAGGTAGCGAGAAGGATGAAGACGCCTCGCAAGCTGCCACCAGTGACGAAGATAAGAAGTCCAAGGTGTCTATCAGCGTGACGGTGGAGAGCGAGCCGGAGGCGAGTGGGAGTGGCAGTGGGAAGGGTTCTGGTGAGGATTCAGAGAGAAGCAGTGTGGCGCTTTCCACCGAGGACAAAGATTACCTGAAGGTGGATCTGGACCGAGACGATACCAATGAAAGCACTGTGGACTCAGAAGAGGAGCCAGAAGAGCACCCAGAGGATTCTGATGACGAGAGCAAATCCAAGTCAGAGGGTGACGAGACAGAGAAGGAATCTGTCACTGAAATGGAATCGGGGACAGAAAAAGAGTCTGATTCAGAGAAAGAGTCAGGCTCAGAGAAAACATCTGGGACAGAAAAGGAGTCAGGATCAGAGAAAGGTTCTGATTCTGAGAAAGGTTCTGATTCTGAGAAAGGTTCTGATTCTGAGAAAGAATCTGATTCTGAGAAAGAATCTGATTCTGAGAAAGAATCTGATAGTGGGAAAGAGTCAGGAACTGAAAAGTCAGGAACTGAATCCAGTACAGAGAAAGGATCTGGGACTGAGAAAGATTCAGAGGAAGTGTCTGAAGAGGATGAGGGGACTGGGGAGTCCAAAGAAAGTGGCTCCTCTGCCCGTTCTTCCAAGAAATCATCTGGCACTGCTACTGAAAGGTCCAGTGGAGGGACACAAGCCAGCGTGAGGAGTAGTGCCTCTGGCATCAGTGGAAGTAATAGTAGCATTGGTAGCGTTGGTGGCAGTGGTAGCGTTGGTGGCAGTAGTAGCATTGGTGGGAGTAGTAGCGTTGGTGGCAGTGGTAGCATTGGTGGCAGTGGTAGCATTGGTGGCAGTAGTAGTGTCGGTGGCAGTGGTAGCGTCGGTGGCAGTGGTAGCGTCGGTGGCAGTGGTGGCAGTGGTAGCATTGGTGGCAGTGGTAGCATTGGTGGCAGTGGTAGCGGCTCAAGCAGTGCTGCCTCCCAGCCTGGTTCTTCCATAAGATCGTCACAAAGTGCTGGAGGCTCAGTGATGTCCAGGCCAGAAAGTGAGGGTGTCAGTGAAGGAGAGTACGGGTCGGGAAGCTCGGTGTACCACGGGGGCAGCCAGACCCAGCTCTCTGGATCAGAGGTCAGCGAGACAGAGGACAACCAGATGACGGACCAGAGCTCCCTGGCGGGCAGCGAGAGGAGCTCTACCAGCTCCAGGTCCACTGGAGGCAGCCGCAAGTCCATCCTGACCTGCAGTTCACAGGACACCATCAATGAGGAGAGTGAAGAGGAGGACGAAGGAGAATCTGAGGAGGAAGGCAGTACAGCAAATGAGAGAAAAGAGTCTGTGGAAGAGCTGAGTGACGGAGCAGCGTCCAGGAGGTCCAGCTTACTGTCTGCTGGAGAAGGGCCCAGCCGTAGTCCCGATGCTAGAACTCCCTACTGCTCAGACTCCAGCAACAGCCTGACAGAGGCCTCAGAGGAGACCTTCGGAGGACTCTCTCCCATCACAGAGGTGGACGAGGACGCCATTACACCATCTGAGAAATCTGACTCCAGTAGCCAGGGGTCAGCTGGTAGATCCCAGTTGGGAGCCACAGAGGAGACCTCCGATACCGATTCAGAGTCCGATGGGAACGCCACAGCCTTCTGAGGGACGAGTTGGTCAGCTGTGAAGTAAGATTGGCTGGAGTGGCCTCTCGCATGGGAGTGAAGATAATACTGTGTGCTTCCCCCTGAGTGCTTCATTCTCTCTTACCGCTCTCTATCTCCTGGAAAATACTTATTGCATGGAAGTGGAATGGGTTGTTCTATCTTCAGTTTGAATTCTCTTTTCAATGGTGTTGAACCACTCTTTGTGGCATTTTTGTATTTTCTCTCCATCACACTTTTGGTTGTGTTAGAAATGTTTCTTCAACCAATTGTACATTGTGTCTCTTTACTTATAGCCATATGATGACCAAAACGTAACACCGCAATGAACATGTTTACAGAGTTGTGTGTTTCCTATCCTGTTATAGTTTTAAAATTACTTGTGCATTGGTTGGCATACTTTTATCTATGATCTGTTTGGATGCATGATGTTTGCATATTTGGAAAAACTATTTTATCTGTGCATTAACCTCCTCTTTCTCTCTCCATCTTTCTTTGCATCTTTTATTCTCAGCCTGGAGTGAGAAGGAAGCGGATCAAGCTGGTTGTGGACAGGGAGTATGAGACCAGCTCCACAGGAGAGGACAGCGCTCCTGAACCCCAGAGGAACCGCCTGTCTAACATCAACAGCCACGCTAACATCAACGGGAACGTCTACTTCGCCCAGAACGGGACCATTGTGCGGACCAGGAGGCCTAGCCACCCCAACAATCTCAAGGTGGGCTCCCCGGGCCGCTTGGGAAAACAGTTTAAAAAGTTGGACATGCTGACTGAGACTCAGGAGGAGAAGCTTCCTCTAAACAGCGTAGGGGAACCAGTAACAGGAAATGGAACGGGTGCACTTACAGGCATTTCCTCAACCGTTGACATTAACCTCAACACCCGGCCATCCAGCGGGTCCCTGGGGTCCATCATCACGGGCCTTGACAGTATTGGTTCCAAATCCAATATTGCCAAGGCCTTACATGACAGGAACAGCAGGAGTAACTGTTGTGTAGATGAGCAGGAGTCGTGTGTGGACAACATGGCGTCGAAAGAAACGTTGACGTCCCACAGTGACCACACGCTGTCGGATGAGGAGGAGCTGTGGATGGGGCCTTGGAACAGCCTGCACATACCAATGACTAAATTATGACATATGGACTGCTGAGAGTTTATATTTTTCTGTTGACAAAGTTGACCCTGCATTTAATGTGCTGAGATATGGGAGCAACAAATGATTGTATGCCTCTCCTGTATAAGCGCCAATCACTGTCCAAGACGAGCAGTGTGATTGCGCAAACAGTATTATTTCATTATTCTTCTGAATGATGACTTTTGATATGGTGATGTTTAATGTGTCAAATACATATCGCTGATGTTATACAATCGGTCAACTTGCTATGAAGCAATGCTTGTCTCAAAAAAATGTATGAAAAGTCATGAATGGTGATTGGCATTATCCATCAAATGTACCTCGAGGACCTTTGTCTTGCTGGATGTTGCGCAATATGTTTTATAAGTATTTTCTGGATTTAGAGGTGAAGGATTTTTGGAGCCCACATACTTTATAATACAGATAAATATAATGATGATCATTAGGAAATGATATGTATTTTGCTAAAATTGCGTTTTATTTGTAAATAATGAAATATTCTGATTTGATTATTTTGTGTTTGAATCATTTCCAATATTTTGACATCTTATCAGAAAGTTTATGGAATTATTGTTGTCTTTTATTATCAGAGTATGGGGGAACATTTGGACTTGTAACCAATGACATAGAAGTAATGCAAACATGTCTGTCAATATTTCAACAAAGAAATATGTTAATATTGTCATCATTTAAACTATATTGTTTTTAACAGACATGTGTATCTACATGATGTGGTATTTTCACTCCCTTATTAATTTGATGCAAAACCATTCTGTTTGAGAAATGTTCTAAATACATCAGGTCCCTGCAGATGGGGAAACACTACCAAATAATGTTTCAATCTCAACAATAAAGTTTTAACGTGGAATTATTTGGAGAACTGGCATGAATGAAGTAGCACAACATCCGCAGGTAACTCGATGTCAAGACACAGGTATTGTGTAGAATGCTGTTTACAAAGGCCCAATATTGAACTCTGAAAAAGTACACTTTGAGTGACTTTGGCAAGGAAATTTGAAATTCATCCCTGTGGTTTTCATTCAGTACACTCAATATCAATAGTTTTTGCTGTTCCCATTAGCTTGTGATTTTATTTTTTATTTTACCTTTATTTTACTAGGCAAGTCAGTTAAGAACAAATTCTTATTTTCAATGACGGCCGGTTAACTGCCTGTTCAGGGGCAGAACGACAGATTTGTACCTTGTCAGCTTGGGGGTTTGAACTTGCAACCTTTCGGTTACTAGTCCAACACTCTAACCACAAGGCTACCCTGCCGCCCCGTCATCTGAAAATAAGTTGGCGGTATTTGACAAACTTCCTAACCTAGAGTATTTTTCTGAAGCATCCTCCTTATCATCTTGAATGACTTGGGATAGTATATGATAGTATATAATTGTATATGATATTAAATGCTAATCATCTTTCATAAGCTTGACTTTCTACCTAAAAGTCATCTGCCAATTTATCTTTGGACAATTGGAATTCCAGACAATAAAGAGATGAGGTAATGTGGAGAGAGGACAGAAGTGGAAACATTGAGAAGATTGAGAGATTAACCTATTCTGATAACCAGGTGAATTCGGGTGAAAGCTATAATCCCTTATTGATGTCACCTGTTAAATCCACTTCAACCAGTGTAGATGAAGAGGAGGAGACAGGTTAAGAAGGATTTTTAAGCCTTGAGACAAATGAGACATGGATTGTGTATGCGTACCATGCAAATAGTAAACGAGCAAGACAAAATATTGAAGTGCCTTTGAATGGGGTATGGTAGTAGGAGCCAGGCATACTGGTTTGTGTCAAGAACTGCAACGCTTCTGGGGTTTTAACCCACAACAGTTTCCTGTGTGTATCAAGAATGGTCCACCACCCAAAGGACATCCAGCCAACTTGACACAACTGTTAGAAGCATTGGAGTCAACGTTGGCCAGCATCCCTGTGAAATGCTTTCGACACCTTGTAAAGTCCATTCCCTGACGAATTGAGGCTGTTCTGAGGGCAACTCAATATTAGAATGGTGTTTTTATTAATGTTGTGTACACTCAGTGTATGTTATGTTTGGCGCTTTACGTGTTAGGGCATATCTGAGAATTCTCTAGAGTGTGCTCTATCCTTTCAGCCACAAGATGGCGCCTAAAGCTTTATAATGGAACAGATTATTGGCCTACATTATTGACAAACCATGAAATTACACTACACTACCAATATAAATCATTTGGACTATCTATCTATACAAAACAGAAAATATAAGTTATAATATGTTTCTATTTACCTATTTATGGACATATTAAATATTTGTTGTATGTGCTGCCAATTTAGCCTGTATTTGTGGAATGAGTATTAACATAGTCTAGGATTGCTGCTTCCGTATAGCTGGATTCAATGCTGATCAATTCAATACACTGCGTAGTTGGATGCAATATTGATCAATACCAATACACTGCGTAGTTGGATGCCATGCTGATCAATACCAATACACTGTGTAGTTGCTGTACTGTTGATTTGGAGGGCTACTTTTCACCACTAAGTGGAGACATACTATATCTGAGCTACAGGGATGATCAAGCAAATTAATTCAAGCATTTTAGTATCAAAATACTTTGCTATCAACAATTCAAATGAACTGAAAGGGATGAGTAATGTATTTGACAAAATGGCAGCAGTGGTGGAAATATGACCCAATTGTCATACTTGAGTAAGTATGAAAGTTACTCAAGTAAAAGGGAAAGTCAGCCAGTAAAATGTTATTTTGAGTAAAGGTCAAAAAGTATTTAAATATAAGCATCAAAAGTAATTGTAATTGCCAAAATATACTTAAGCAAGAAAAGTACAATTAAAAGTATAAATCATTTTAAATTCCTTATATTAAGCAAAGCAGACAGCACCATTTTTTAAAAATGTATGGATAGCCAGGGTTACACTCCAACATTCAGTCATTATTTCAAAAAGTATTAATTTGTGTTTAGTGAGTCCGCCAGGCCAGAGGCAGTAATGATGACCAAGTGTTCTCTTGATAAGTGCTTGAATTTGACAATTTTCCTGGTTTGCTAAGCCTTCAAAATGTAACAAGTACTTTTGGGTGTCAGGGAAAATGTATGGAGTAAAAAGTACATTATTTTCTTTAGGAATGTAGTGAAGTAAAAGTAAAACTTGTCAAAAAAATGAATATTAAAGTGAAGTACAGATACCTCAAAAAAACTACTTAAGTAGTACTTTAAAGTACTTTTACTTAAGTACTTTACACCACTGCAAAATGGTAGATGTATCTTTTGTTTAGGTGTGTTGGTGGGTGCGTAGGTCACAGTATTTAACTGTACTGTTTATGTGTTCATGCACATACATGTAGGTTAGTCTGAACATGTGATGTTTTCTGTATGTGCCTCAATGTTAAGAAACATCACGTTCCAGGGAATGTTCGAGATGTGAGCTGGTTTCGTCCCATGTTTTGTAAAGTATATTTCTACATGAACATAAATATAACTGAACTTAATTATGTTGGTCTGGTAGGAGGATATGATAAAAAAATACACTCACACCATCTCAGCTTGCCCTGCCCCAGAAAATAACTTGGGAATACAGAGATACAGAAAATGGAAGCTACTCTGGGCAGACTAATTATAGCAGAAATGATTTGGATATTGCTGTAATGTGTTTAAGAGGTACCTATTTCATATCTAGCTCCTTTCATCAGCAGCATATGAGACCCTTGTTAGACAGTTATGACTGTAGACCCCTGGTTAAACATCAGCTACTGCCACTACAGGTGGATCATCTGAGCAGTATAATTAGCTGAAATACTGTAATTAGTAAGGTGTTCAATATATCAAAGCACCAGGGTTCTTCTTCTGCTTAGAGAACACTGTCATAGGCCCATGAGTCAGATGTTTTCGCATAGTAGACATATCCAGCTAGCTGCTTGTGGCAACAGACAGTTTAAAAGTAGATTGTAGAAGAATGTGGTTGTTAATTGATTTATTTTCTCACTAGAAGTGAACAGAAGTGTCTGAGAGGAAAATGGCTGCTGTTTAGTACAAATGCACTGTTACCTTGAGGAAGACAGTCAGTTCAACTTCAATGAAACCTACTGTAATGTCTCCTTGCCATAATTGTTTAGTTTGTCCATAGGTTGTTCATTCTTCCATTAGCATCGGAATTGTTGTAGTTCTTATCTGGTTTTCCTCCTACTGTGAAATGGGATTTGTCAGAAGAGGAGCAAAAAGGGACAGGAAGATTTGTAATGTGTAATGTGATATTTGTAATGTGGCGACTGGTTTCTTCCATCTCCCTGCACATGATTCATACAATGCTGATTGGTCGGAGGGTCCACATACTGGCCTAAAGGCTGAATCAGTCTCTTATTAGAAGGCAAAGATAAAAAACCAGTAGAAACTTCAGTCCTCTAGAATCAGTGGTTTTACAATGCCAGGGCCTTGTCCAGTTTAATCAGTACAAGTTAAAAGTGAGTTTGGGCTGTGAAATTAGCCTTAATTGAGTAATGGCAACAGATTGTCTCTCTTGCGTCATTTCAGTGTTTATAGCTGCCCTATTGTGGTTGTCATTGTTTTAACTGCCCAGAATGGGCAATTTATTCAAAGTTTGTTTACTTAAGGCTCTGGCCACCGCCGTTTATCTTCCTTTTAATGGTTCGGATGAAAATGTTCACAATGTTGTTTTTCGTTTGTGATGTGCTATTTATTGGATTCCTTTGGCCTGTTTGAAGTAGGAATCTGATGCTCCTCCTCTGAGCTATTTAGAGAGAATGAGGTGCTTAGGCTGAGTAGATGTAAGTCCATCATCATCTCCTCATTTCCACTTGCTATTTAGGACCATGTCCTGCCAAAATAAGTATCTCCTGACCGCGGTGTGAGCTATCTGGGGACCTGTTTGTGAGTCATTTCAGGATATTAGGATGTCCCAATTCGTTCTGTTTTGACGTCTCACCAGCTCCATCGTCTCCTGTGTGTATTTCTGTATGCCATTTCATATAATGCCATTTTCAAGGCAATTTAAAAAAGCTTTTTGGGGTTTTGGTAACTATATATTGTACATGTTGAGTACCTTATAATTTCTATGCTGCATATTGTTATTTTAGAAATGTACACAAACCCAAATAAAGGTTTTACTGACAGACAGGGGACACACTCGTGAACTCACACATACACACCCGCACGTACACACACACACAAGCACACACACACAAACACACATGTGCAGTCAGACATGCTGTGCACGCCATGAGCTTGTCCATAGGACATACCCCCAAAGGTTATATTATATCTGAAATGTTGGGTGTGTAGTGAAGTACATGCTCCACTGTCTGGCACGTCTCTAATGAAAGGGTGTAAAGTATGGCCCATGATCTTGTTTTACATGCAGTATATATGCACCATTAGATACTGTACATTTCTCACGGGACTCTTACAAGATGAGAAAAGTATGCCATCTTTTGCATTCAATATTCACTATAACAAACAGATCATCAGGTGCCAAACACACTCATGGCCTCCGGGCTACTAAATCAGTATTTCCAAAAGAGATGGACATGATTAGTTTTAGGCCACATTGTGATGATCAAGCCTGGAAAAAAATCAGGTCTAAAATAATCAGGAGTCTGAGAGGGCCACACGTTGCCAGACCTGTCAAGACTGTGAAATTTCAGCACCCACGGTGTTAATGCATAATGTCAACCCAGTAGGTAGCCTTGTTAAAAAGCAATTAAGCCAAAATGATTTAAACATCATGTGGTTTGGCTATTGGGTAGCGCAGTGTTGTTTTCTTAAAATGAGAATTTGACTGTCTGCTCACATTTAAACCGCCATTTGTGTGAGCGTAGTTCTAACCACACTTTCTCACAACCGCCAAACCCTACCAAACCACAGACTTCACACACACACACACGCACGCACACACACACACACACACACACAAATATACACACATACAAATGTACAGACACACAAACACACACAAACACGTTCCCTCATGAAGAGTAATTGAGGGGTTTGACTAGTTTTTGGTGCATTAAAACAGTAGATGCTGTTTTAAATGGCTGGGACTGAGACACACTTGGTTGTCTGTGACTGGGAAAGCCATGGGTTATTGCTGACAGAGGACGTGGCACCCAAAACTGTGTCTGTGTGGTTCCTTTTTCATCCTGTTCCACAGAAAGGTACAATGATGGCTATATTGTCATGTTCCTATTGGATTTGCATGGCATCAAGAAAAAAATGAGTGTTTGGATTAAAATGACTAAGATTAAACACTGATGCAGTCGGTATAAACAACCAGAAGCCTTTGCATGCCAATTACTGCATCTGGACAAATACTGTATCACCACAGCCAGTGGAGAATCCTCGGAAAACAACCCATGTTTCCATAGCAACTGGTCCCATCCCATAGTATGTGATGATTTGCTATTACGAGTGCATCAGAATAAGTCTGCTGGAGTCTAACGATATAACTACCCCTCCTGTCTGACACAGCAAACTGCTTTAAGCTCTTGCCTTTCCAAAACTGAAAAGTAAAGTGGTGAGAGTCGTTTTTTTGCTTTTGGCAGATTATTACCCCACACTGCTCTGTGTGAATGTGCTCATCACAGCCAGACGGCTTGGATGTGGTTTGGAGTGTCTGTGTGGTCCGCTGCACAGAAGACAGACAGAGAGACGGGGGGAGGGAGGGAGAGACGGATAGACCCCAGCGCTACTTTAAGCCCTCAGTTTTTCCATCACCGCTGTCGCCACTACGGTGCTTGTAGTACTTTTGAGCAGAGCCAGGGGACAGAGAGAGAGAGAGTGAGACAGAGAACGAGTGAGAGATAGAGAGAGAGAACAAGCTAGAGAGTGAGAGAGCAAGAGAAAGACTGAGAACGAGCTAGAGAGAGACTGCGAGAAGGAGAGAGAGAACAAGCGAGAGAGAGGGAGAGACAGAGAACAAGCTAGAGAGAGGAAGAGACAGATCGAGCTCGAGACAGACAGAGTGAGCGAGAAAGAAATGGAGAGAGAGAGAAAGAGAGAGAGAGAGAGAGAGAGAGAGAGCGAGAGAGAGAGAGAAAGACAGAGAACAAGCTAGAGAGAGACTGAGGGACTGAGTGGGGAGCCACCAGTCTGGAGTCTAGTGGATGACTTATGAGGTTGATGGTTTGGTCTGGCGGGGCTGGGGTTTAATGGGGCTGGTGAAGGGGGGAGTGGAGGGGCGTTGAAAATAGCCTGGCCCAAACCAGTGGTTGACTCCGAGCCCCCCACCCCTCACCACCCTCTGCCCATACACGTGTGGTGTTTATTTACGAGGCAGTTAACCGCGCCGCGGTCCCTGCGGTGGCCTGACACTAGACGACAGCAGCGTAATGTCCTGCCCTTTAAACTCAGCCCTAATGGTTGCTTTAGTGCGAGGAGCAGGCACTGGAAGAGGCGCCTAAGTGTCTTTTCATGGGGGCCCTCTGAGTAACACATCAACTCGCACATCTATGGGCCACCGTCCAGGCTTTATGAGTACCTGCTTCTGTGGCTGTGGCGCCACTATTTTTAGGCACGGCTCTATGACGGGGATAGCAGGAACACGTAGGAGAATGTTATTAATCTGTTAGACTAATAGAAAAAATTACTTTTGGAGGTGAATGTCTTTTTAATATCAGTGATTGTGACACCTGTGACATTTGGATGGCATCTAGAGGAACTGGGATTTGAAACTGAGCCCTTTTAATGCTATGTTGGGTATGGCAGCAGTACACTTAGGTTGGGTACTGTTACCCAACCTGCAATTGTTTGGGTAACAGATGTGATCATGCTTTGTAACTGCATTGTGTTTTTAAAGAAAAGATTATCCAACCGGTGTTCCCAGTTGATTGGTGTTAATTCTGACGATAGACACTCGGAAGCAAATTAGATGTGTAGGACAACAGAATATTGATGGCTGTAGATTTGTGATTTGTCTGTTAGCAAGGAAATAGCTGAATTAGCAAGAAGCTAATGCGACCATTACAATTAGAGCATGCTAGTTAACACACTCTTACAACAATAATATACAAAACCACATCCCAAGAAGCCCCCAATATCTAGCGGTCAAAAGTTTTAGAACACCTACTCATTCAAGGGGTTTTCTTTATTTTTTACTATTTTCTACATTGTAAAATAATAGTGAAGACATTGAAACAATTAAATAACACCTATGGAATCATGTAGTAACCCAAAAAGTATCAAACAAATCTAAATATATGTTTTATTTTACATTCTTCAAAGTAGCCACCCTTTGCCTTGATGACAGCTTTTAATGAGTAAGTGTGTCCAAACTTTTGACAGGTACTGTATGTACATAACCAGTCAAAAGTTTGGACACACCTACTCATTCCATGGTTTTTCTTTATTTTACCATTTTTTTTACATTGTAGAATAATAGTGGAGACATACAAACTATGAAATAACACATATGGAATCATCTAGTAACCAAAAAAAGTTTGCCTTCAAAAAAAGAACACTTTGCCTTCATGATAGCTTTCTCTCAACCAGCTTCACATGGAATGCTTTTCCAACAGCCTTGAAGGAAAGAAATTCCACATATTAACTTTTAACAAGGCACACCTATTAATTGAAATCCATTCCAGGTGACTACCTCATGAAGCTGGTTGAGAGAATGCTAAGAGTGTGCAAAGCTGTCATCAAGGCAAAGAGTGGCTACTTTGAAGAATCTCAAATAGACAATATTTGTTGGTCAGTTTAACACTTTTTTTTAACACAGTTTAACACTTGATGTCTTCACTATTATTCTACAATGAAAATAGTGAAAATAAAGTAAAACCCTAGAATGAGTAGGTTGTCACGTCAGTGGAACTTGTTCAATTTATGTCTCAGTTGTTGAATCTTGTTATGTTCATACAAATATTTACACATGTTAAGTTTGCTGAAAATAAATGCAGTTGACAGTGAGAGGACGTTTCTTTTTTTGCAGAGTTTATGTACAGGGGCGCAACTTTCACTGGGGACACATTCGTAATTGCATTTTTGTCCCCCCCAGTTTGGTCATTGGAATGTGACACAAAACGAGGCAACGGTGTGCTTTTGGACCATGCGGATTCCTCCAAGCGGCCGGGTAGGCTGTTTGGAATTTTTATGTGACTGGATAATAATATTTTTTTTATAATGATAATGATGTCCCCCGACTTCTAAAACCAAAGTTGCGCACATGTATATGTATGACTTTGCAAAATATTAATATTGAGTTGTTCTCCCCACTTTTGCCCTCAGAACAGCCTCAAAAAAGCCTCAAAGCATCAACACAGGACTAAGATCGAATTGTACTACACCGGCTCTGACGCTCTTCGGATGTGGCAGAGCCTGCAAGCTATTACGGACCACAAAGGGAAGCACAGCTGAGAGCTGCCCAGTGACATGAGCCTACCAGACAAGCTAAATAAAATGCTCGCTTCGAGGCAAGTAACACTGAAACATGCATGAGAGCATCAGCTGTTCCGAACGACTGTGTGATCATGCTCTCTGCAGCCAATGTGAGTAAGACCTTTAAACAGGTCAACATTCACAAGGGTGTAGGGCCAGACGGAGTACCGAGACGTGTATTCCGAGCATGCACTGACACTGACATTTTCAACCTATCCCTGTCTGAATCTGTAATACCAACACGTTTCAAGCAGACCAACATAGTCCCTGTGTTCAATAACACTAAGGTAATCTGCCTAAATTACTACTGACCCGTAGCACTCACGTCTGTACCCATGAAATGCTTTGGAAGGCTGGTCATTGTTCACATCAACACCATTATCCCAGAAACCCTAGACCCACTCCAATTTGCATACGGCACGAACAGATCCACAGATGATGCAATCTCTATTGCACTCCACACTTCTCTTTCACACCTGGACAAAAGAAACACCTATGGGAGAATTATATTCATTGACGACAGCTCAGCGTTTAACACCATAGTGCCCTCAAAGCTCATTACCAAGGACCCTTGGACTAAATCCTGGACTTCCTGACGGGCCACCCCCAGGTGGGAAGGGAAGGTAACAACACATTCGCCACGCTGATCCTCAACAGTGTCCCCTCAGTGTTGCGTGCTCAGTCCCCTCCTGTATTCCCTGTTCACTCATGACTGCACGGCCAGGCACGACTCCAACCCCATCATTAAGTTTGCCGACGACACAACAGTGGTAGGCCTGATCACGACAACAATGAGACAGCCTATAGGGGAGGAGGTCAGGCACCTGACCATGTGGTGCAAGGACAACAACCTCCCCCTCAATGTGTTCAAGACAAAGTAGATGATTGTGGACTACAGGAAAAGGAGGACCGAGCACGCCCTGATTCTTATTTACGGGGCTGTAGTGGAGCAGATTGAGAGCTTCAAGTTCCTTGGCATCCACATCACCAACAAACTAGAATGGTCCAAGCACACCAAGACAGTCGTGAAGAGGGCACGACAAAACCTATTCCCCCTCAGGAGAATGAAAAGATTTGGCATGGGTCCTCAGATCCACAAAAGATTTTACAAGAGCATCCTGATGGGTTGCATCCCTGCCTGGTATGGCAACTGCTCGGCCGCAAGGCACTAGAGGGTAGTGCATATGACCCAGTACATCACCGGGACCAAGCATCCTGCAATCCAGGACCTCTATACTAGGCGGTGTCAGAGGAAGGCCCTAAAAATTGTCAAAGACTCCAGCCACCCTAGTCATAGACTGTTATCTCTGCCACCGCGCGGCAAGCACTACCGGTGTGCCAAGTCTAGATCCACGAGGCTTCTAAACAGCTTCTACCCCCAAGCCATAAGACTCCTGAACATCTAATCAAATGGCTACCCAGACTAATTGCATTGCCCCCCTCTTCTACGCTGCTGCTACTCTGTTATTATCAATGCATAGTCACTTTAATAACTCTACCCACATTTACATATTCCCTCAATTACCTTGATGTTGTTATTTACTGCTGCTCTTTAATTATTTGCTGTTCTGTCTCTTACTTTTTCTTAGGTATTTCCTTAACTGTATTATTGGTTAAGGGCTTGTAAGTAAACATTTCACTGTAAGGTCTATGACACCTGTTGTATTCGGCACATGTGACAAATCAAATTTGATTTGAATTAAGATCCTCTCAAGCTCTGTCAAAAAAAAAAATTCGCAATCTACACACAATACCCCATAATTACAAAGATAAAACATTTTTTTAATTTTGGAAATGTATTGAAAACAAAAAAAGAAAACTTATTTACATAAGTATTCAGACCCTTTGCTATGAGATGTGAAATTGAAATGTTTCTACAACTTGACTGGAGTCCAGCTGATTGATTGGACATGATTTGGAAAGGCACACACCTGTCTATATAAAGTCCCACAGTTGACAGTGCATGTCAATGAAAAAACCAAGCCATTTCATTTTTTTTATTTTTTATTTTCACCTTTATTTAACCAGGTAGGCAAGTTGAGAACAAGTTCTCATTTACAATTGCGACCTGGCCAGGATAAAGCAAAGCAGTTTGACACATACAACGACACTGTCAGGCATAGGTGTATAGGTGGCAGGGACGTATTTGTAGGCATATCATTGGAAGATTGACCATAAGAGACTACATTTACCAGGTGTCCGCCCGGTGTCCTCCGTCGAAATTGGTGCGTCATCTTCAACTGCACGTCTTTTTCCAAGCGATTCACAGGAGAAAGTAGACATTCACGAACGATATATCAATGAAGAGATATGTGAAAAACACCTTGAGGATTGATTCTAAACAGAGTTTGCCGTGTTTCAGTCGATATTATGGAGTTAATTTGGAAAACAGTTCGCTGTTTTGATGACTGAATTTTCGTTTTTCTTTGGTACCCAAACGTGATGTACAAAACGGAGCGATTTCTCCTACACAAAGAATCTTTCAGGAAAAACTGAACATTTGCTATGTAACTGAGAGTCTCCTCATTGAAAACATCCGAAGTTCTTCAAAGGTAAATGATTTTATTTGAAACCTTTTCTGGTTTTTGTGCAAATGTTGCCTGCTAAATGCTACGCTAAATGCTACGCTAGCTATCAATACTCTTACACAAATGCTTGTTTTGCTATGGTTCAAAAGCATATTTTGAAAATCTGAGATGACAGTGTTGTTAACAAAAGTCTAAGCTTGAGAGCAAATATATTTATTTCATTTCATTTGCGATTTTCATGAATAGTTAACGTTGCGTTATGCTAATGAGCTTGAGGCTATAAATAGGATCCCGGATCCGGGATTGCTCGATGCAAGAAGTTAACTCTCTCCACCTGCCCATTACTCTCGGGGTGAAAACCTGAGGTAAGACTAACCGAGATCCCCAGACGCTCCATGAACGCCTTCCAGACCCTTGATGTGAACTGGGGACCCCGATCAGACACTATATCCTCAGGCACCCCATAGTGCTGGAAAACGTGTGTAAACAGGGCCTCTGCAGTTTGTAAGGCCGTAGGGAGACCGGGCAAAGGGAGGAGACAACAGGACTTTGAAAACCGATCCACAACGACCAGGATCGTGGTGTAACCCTGTGAAGGTGGAAGATCAGTCAAAAAATCCACCGACAGGTGCGACCACGGCCGTTGAGGAACGGGTAGAGGTTGTAGCTTGCCTCTGGGCAGGTGTCTAGGAGCCTTGCACTGGGCGCACACCGAGCAGGAAGAAACATAAATCCTCACGTCCTTAGCTAAAGTGGGCCACCAGTACCTCCCTTCAAGACAGCGCATCGTCCGACCTATCCCAGGATGACCAGAGGAAGGTGACGTGTGAGCCCAATAGATCAATCGGTCGCGGACAGCAGACGGAACGTACAGACGACCAGCTGGACACTCAGGGGGAGAGGGCTCTGCACGTGACGCCCGCTCAATGTCCGCGTCCAGCTCCCACACTACAGGCGCCACCAGACACGAAGCTGGGAGTATGGGAGTGGGATCCATGGATCGCTCCTCTGTGTCATACAGCCGAGACAATGCATCTGCCTTAACGTTCTGGGAGCCTGGTCTGTAAGACAGAGTAAACACAAAACGAGTGAAAAACATGGCCCACCTTGTCTGGCGAGGATTCAATCTCTTTGCCTGCCGGATGTACTCCAGATTGCGGTGGTCAGTCCAGATGAGAAAAGGGTGTTTAGCCCCCTCAAGCCAATGCCTCCACACCTTCAAGGCTTCTACGACAGCTAACAGCTCTCGGTTCCCCACATCATAGTTTTGCTCCGCCGGGTTGAGCTTCTTCGAAAAGAAAGCACAGGGGCGAAGCTTCAGTGGCGTACCCGAACGCTGAGAGGGCACTGCTCCTATCCCAGCTTCGGATGCGTCCACCTCTACTATGAATGGCAAAGAGGGATTCGGATGAGCCAGCACAGGCACCGAGGTAAACAGAGTCTTCAGGTGCTCAAAAGCCCTGTTCGCCTCAGCCGACCACTGCAAGCGCACCGGGCCCCCCTTTAGCAGTGAGGTAATGGGAGCTGCCACCTGACCAAAACCCCGGATAAACCTCCGGTAGTAATTGGAAAACCTCAAAAAACGCTGCAACTACTTTACCGTGGTTGGAGTCGGCCAATTACGCACGGCTGTAATGCGGTCGCTCTCCATCTCCACTCCTGAAGTGGAAATCCGATGCCCTAGGAAGGAGATGGATTGTTGGAAGAACAAGCATTTCTCAGCCTTGACATATAGATCATGCTCCAACAGGCGACCAAGCACCCTGCGCACCAGGGACACATGCTCGGCGCGTGTAGCAGAGTATATCAGAATATCATCGATATACACCACTACACCCTACCCGTGCAGGTCCCTGAAGATCTGATCTACAAATGATTGGAAAACTGATGGAGCATTCATCAACCCATATGGCATGACCAGGTACTCATAATGACCTGAGGTGGTGCTAAATGCCGTCTTCCACTCATCATCCTTCCGAATACGCACCAGATTGTACACACTCCTGGGATCCAATTTTGTGAAAAAAATGTGCCCCGTGCATTAACTCAATAACCGTATTGATCAGAGGTTGCGGGTAACTATATTTCACTGTGATTTTATTAAGACCTCGATAATCAATGCACGGGCGTAAACCGCCATCCTTTTTTTTTCACAAAAAATAAACTCGAAGAGACGGGTGAAATATATGGCTGAATGAACCTCTGATGCAGGGATTCAGAGACATATGTCTCCATAGCCTCCGTCTCCGCTTGTGACAGGGGATACACGTGACTCTTGGGATATGCAGCGTCTACCAGGAGATCTATCGCACAATCCCCCCGTCGATGGGGTGGTAATTGAGGCGCCTTCTTTTTACAGAAGGCGAGAGCCAAATCGGCATATTCGGGGGGAATGCGCACGGTGGAGACCTGGTCTGGACTTTCCACCGTAGTAGCACCAACGGAAACCCCTAAACACCTACCTGAGCATTCTCGCGACCGCCCCGTGAGAGCCCTCTGTGGCCAAGAAACAGTGGGGTTATGGCAAACTAACCAGGGTAGGCCTAGCACCACAGAATACGCAGGAGAATCAATAAGGAAAAGACTAATCTTCTTCTTGTGACCCTCCTGCGTTATCATACACAAAGGTGCGGTTACCTCCCTGATAAACCCTGACCCTAATGGTTGACTATCTAAGGCATGAATAGGGAAAGGCATATCCACAGGAACAATAGGGATCCCTAAACTATGAGCTAGACTTTTATTAGTGAAATTCCCAGCCGCACCTGAATCTACTAGCGCCTTATACTGGGAATGCAGTGAAAAATCAGGAAAAGAGACAGAGACAAACATTAGTGCAGCAGAGGGCTCTGGATGAGAATGGTGCCTACTCACCTGGGGTGAAGCCAGAATGCCCTGCCTGCCTTCTCTATTCCAAGAGGAACCAACCCGGCACCGACCAGCAGTATGCCCTCTGCGACCATGAATGGTGCTCCAGCCGGAACCCCCTCCGGTCTCCCTGCACACCATCCCTCCCAATTCCATAGGTTCGGGAGAGAGGGTGTGGGAGGATGGAACAACCAGACCCCGATCTAGACGTCCACGAGTAGCCAGCATGTTGTCCAGCTTGATGGACATGTCCACCAGCTGGTCGAAGGTGAAGGTGGTGTCTCTACAGGCCAGCTCCCGACGGACATCCTCGCGTAGACTACAACGGTAATGGTCGATCAGGGCCCTGTCGCTCCATCCAGCGCCGGCAGCCAAGGTCCTACACACCAAAGCAAACTCCTGTGCACTCCTCGTCTCCTGCCTCAGATGATAGAGGAGCTCACCCGCTGCTTTGCCTTCATGTGGATGATCGAATACTATCCGGAATTGGCGGGTGAACTCCTAAAAATGGTCCAACGCCGCATCCTCCCTTCTACACACAGCGCTGGCCCATTCCAGGGCTTTCCCGGTGAGGCATGAGATGAGGGCGTAACTCTTCTCACGGTCAGATGGTACTGGGGAAGCTGTGGCTAGATATAAGTTCAGCTTAAGAAGGAAACCCTGGCAGCCGGCAGTATCTCCGTTGCATCCCGTGGGTAGGGATAAATGGGTTTTTGATTCCGGAGAGGAAAAAACGTTCACGGGAGATTCCGGTTGTGGTGGTGGTGGCGCTGGAGAAACTCCCTGTCTCTCCCAGCGTTCCATTTTCTGGACAATGCGATCCATGACGGAGCTTATACAGTCAAGCTCCCTCGCTTGTTCCTGAACGCGTTCCTCCAGCTCCATGGGCATAGTGTCCTCTCCTGCTGACTTCATATTGTTGGTCAGAGATTCTGTCAGGCATAGGTGTATAGGTGGCAGGGAAGTCAGGGACAGGAGAGTCAAACGTAGTGTAAAATGGAGTCTTTTAATAAAGTCCACGTAACATGCTACATAACACTAAAATGTACATACATCAACAAACATGGGTACGAGGACCCGACGCGCACCTATACAACATAAAACTACACTGACAATAAAACAATCTCTGACAAAGACATGAGGGGAAACAGAGGGTTAAATACACAACAGGTAATGAATGGGATTGAAAACAGGTGTGTGGGAAGACAAGACAAAACCAATGGAAAATGAAAAATGGATCAATGATGGCTAGAAGACCGGTGACGTCGAACGCCGAGCACCGCCCGAACAAGGAGAGGCAACAACTTCGGCAGAAGTCGTGACAGACACAGAGTTACACATGGAGTAAAACAAACATACAGTCAATAATACAGTATAAACAAGTCTATATACGATGTGAGCAAATGAGGTGAGATAAGGGAGGTAAAGGCAAAAAAAGGCCATGGTGGCAAAGTAAATACAATATAGCAAGTAAAACACTGGAATGGTAGATTTGCAATGGAAGAATGTGCAAAGTAGAAATAAAAATAATGGGGTACAAAGGAGCAAAATAAATTAATTCATTAAATACATTAGGGAAAGAGGTAGTTGTTTGGGCTAAAATATAGGTGGGCTATGTACAGGTGCGGTAATCTGTGAGCTGCTCTGACAGTTGGTGCTTAAAGCTAGTGAGGGAGATAAGTGCTTCCAGTTTCAGAGATTTTTGTAGTTCATTCCAGTCATTGGCAGCAGAGAACTGGAAGGAGAGGCGGCCAAAGAAAGAATTGGTTTTGGGGCTGACTAGAGAGATATACCTGCTGGAGCGTGTGCTACAGGTGGGAGATGCTATGGTGACCAGCGAGCTGAGATAAGGGGGGACTTTACCTAGCAGGGTCTTGTAGATGACATGGAGACAGTGGGTTTGGCAATGAGTATGAAGCGAGGGCCAGCCAACAACGTACAGGTCGCGTACATGTCGCAATGGTGGGTAGTATATGGTGCTTTGGTGACAAAACGGATTGCACTGTGATAGACTGCATCCAATTTGTTGAGTAGGGTATTGGAGGCTATTTTGTAAATGACATCGCCAAAGTCGAGGATTGGTAGGATGGTCAGTTTTACAAGGGTATATTTGTCAGCATGAGTGAAGGATGCTTTGTTGCGAAATAGGAAGCCAATTCTAGATTTAACTTTGGATTGGAGATATTTGATATGGGTCTGGAAGGAGAGTTTACAGTCTAACCAGACACCTAAGTATTTGTTGTCCACGTATTCTAAGTCAGAGCCGTCCAGAGTAGTGATGTTGGACAGGCGGGCAGGTGCGGGTAGCGATCGGTTGAAGAGCATGCATTTAGTTTTACTTGTATTTAAGAGCAATTGGAGGCCACAGAAGGAGAGTTGTATGGCATTGAAGCTTGCCTGAGGACGAAGGAATTGTACGTAGAGCTCTGAGACAGGATTGTTTCGAGGCACAGATCTGGGGAAGAGTACCAAAACGTTTCTGCAGGATTGAAGGTCCCCAATTACACAGCAGCCTCCATCATTCTTAAATGGAAGAAGTTAGGAATGACCAAGCTGGGCTCCCGACCAAACTGAGCAATCGGCGGAGAAGGGCTTTCGTCAGAGAGGTGACCAAGAACCCGATCGTCACTCTAGCAGGGCTCCAGAACTTTCCAGAAGGACAACCATCTCTGCAGCACTCCACTGGTAGCTTCATTAAATAGTACCTGCAAAACACCAGTCTCAACGTCAACAGTGAAGAGGCGACTCCCTTATGTTGGCCTTCTAGGCAAAGTTGCGAAGAAAAAGCCATATCTCAGACTGGCCTATAAAAAGTAAAGATTAAGATGGGCAAAAGAACACAGACACTGGACAGAGGAACTCTGTCTAGAAGGCCAGCATCCCGGAATTGCCTCTTCACATTTGACGTTGAGACTGGTGTTTTGCAGGTATTATTTAATGAAACTGACAGTTGAGGACTTGTGAGGCGTCTATTTCTCAAACTAGACACGTGTACAACATGTACTTGTCCTCTTGCTCAGTTGTGCACCGGGGCCTCCCACTCTTCCTTCTATTCTGGTTAGTGCCAGTTTGCGCTGTTCTGTGAAGAGAGTAGTACACAGCGTTGTACCAGATCTTCCGTTTCTTGGCAATTTCTCGCATGGAATAGCCTTAATTTCTCAGAACAAGAATAGACTAACAAGTTTCAGAAGAAAGTTATTTGTTTCTGGACATTTTGAGCCTGTAATCGAACGCACAAATGCTGATGCTCCCGATAGACAACTAGTCTAAAGAAGGACAGTTTTATTGCTTCTTTAATCAGACCAACAGTTTTCAGCTGTGCTATCATAATTGCAAAAGGGTTTTCTAACAATCAATTAGCCTTTTAAAATGATGAACTTGGATTAGCTAACACAACGTGCCATTGGAACACAGGAGTGATGGTTGCTGATAATGGGCCTCTGTACGGCTATGTAGGTATTCCATTAAAATCAGCCGTTTCCAGCTACAGTAGTCATTTACAATGTTAACAATGGCTACACTGTATTTCTGATCAATTTGATGCTATTTTAATGGACAAGGAAATATGCTTTTCTTTCAAAAACAAGGACGTTGCTAAGTGACCCCAAACTTTTGAATGGTAGTGCATATACACATATATATATATATATCTCTCAGGAAAGGTACTTAGTGAACTCGTACACGTTGTAAATACGTAAAGAGAATGCACTATTTCAGAACTTGACCTACTGCTTGCATGTCAAATCATAAACATCAAATACATATTTTTGCAGTGGTAGTGGAAACATAACCAACCCTGTTAAAGTTGCTTGACTCAATTGGTAAAGAAGTCCATCTTAATGTTAAAATAATTTCCAGTCTCATCCTTGCAGTTCAGATCAGAACAGATTAATACAGCAATACATCTCTCCTTGTTATACCTCTGTAGTACATGTGAGTGTTTTTGGGCAAATAATATGCATTACTATTATATGAGAGCAAATATACACTAAGCATAAAAATGCCTGGGTAAACAGGACAAATAGGACTGCATACATTTCTGTGTGGGCCTGCCAGCCCACACAATTAAACTACTTCTGAGAGGAAGCGAAGATTACCACTTAAACCTCTCAAATTGCTCAACCCAGTCTACCAAGGTGAACATGGTTTACTGTTTGATCAACACTGACAATCACTCATTGAAAATAATTCCAAACAAACATTTACTACCGTCTATCCATCTTTCTTTGGTTTGTATTTGCAGATTTGATAACATTGGATTAAATAAGTGTAAGCATAATGGTGGAAAAAACATTAAACCTACCAGAGGGCTAGGTGGGACAGAGGGAAAAGAAGGAGCACATTATTCGATTGGAATGCATCGACCCTTGGAGAACAATCTCCTATGGTCTTCTTCTTCACATGCTGGTTCCTGGATTACTTACTGTTTATGTACCACACTGTGCTCATCGTTTGTCATTGAAGGCTACACCTCCACCATACAAATGAAAGGACCATGAGGAGTCAACACAGACCAGACCACATTAATTAGTCCATGGGGTTTTTCTCGTTTGGGAAAAAAGCCATCCTCCGTCCTCCTTCCTCTGCCCTCTCTCCTCCGTGACCCGGAAACCGATAAGTGGTGGAGTGGTCAAGGAGTGTGTCAGTTCGTATGTAGGCAAACGGAAGAACTGCCCTCCTTGATAGCCTCTTTTTGGCGAGGAGGCACAAGTGTATCCTAACAGAGTTCTTCGCAGAAAGGTTTTGAAATCTGCCACACCCCATTTGAATCAGCTTTTGTTTGGTCAGAGGAGAAAAACATGCACATGTTTAAAAACAACATAAAACAATAGGTATAATCTATAAAATGTCTTGCACAACTAACTTAATTTGTTTTGATCACTTTAGAAATGTATTTTGAGACCCAGCCCACGGATGTAGATTTTTGGTCCAGTCCGGAACGGCCTTGATTTGACCCAAACAAAGACGTCTATGATTGGTTCAGATTTGGTCTAGACCGGTCTTTATTTGGCCCAAACAAAGAGGTCTATGATTGGTTCTGATATGTTCTGGTCCAGACCGGCCTTGATTCAGCCAAACTTAGTTCAGATTTGGTCCAGTCCGTCCTTGATTTGGTTCCATTGGTTCAGATTTGGTCTGGTCCGGACTGGCCTTGATTTGGCCCAAACTGTGGCACAAATTTGGTGTTGTCTGGACCTGCCTAATAAATATTCCATACTTTAGTCTCCAATTTGCAATTTGCTAAATGGAAAAAAAACTTTGAACATTACATAATGCTATCTTCATTGACATGTAGATGTAAGTGAAATTATGTACGGTTGAAATTTGGCCATGAGAAGCAATTGTTAAAAAATACAGATTTTCACCACCTGTAAAATACGTCTTTCATTTTTACTTCGGAAAAAAATGAACGTGTCATCAATGTCTGTAAAATTTTGCTCACTTGGTTGTTTCCCTGTTCATGGTCTTTTCCTTTTTCCACTCTTTTTCTGCTTCAGCTAATTGTCTGAATAGACTTTGATGATGCAAACACAGATCGAGCTCTCCTCTTGTCTCCATCTATTTAACAATGGCCTCCCACTCACAGAGGACTCTAATGACAGGATGTGGCTGGCTCAGCTTGATGACCTCATCAGTCCTAATCTGTAGGGGGTGGGGGTCAGTTGGTTCATGGAGTAGGATGAAGTTACTCCTATACACTAATCTTAGGTCAGTTGTATGGTCATGTGTATTTTTCCCCTCTAGCGGCTTTGGTTAGGATTTGGGGAAGGAAAGCTGATCTGTGTCTCTGGGGAACTTGTCCCCTGAGTTTGGATCACAATGTTTGATGAGGCACCCTTGGTCTCACTGATGAGCTGGTTGCAGCCACTGTTCTCCAGACTAGTAACTGTGGTCTAGACTTCCTCCAATCCAAGAGCCAATCCATCCCAAGACAAACAGACACAGTGATTACAATTAAGCACTGCTATTAAGGGATAGGCTTCAGGCAGATTATGGGAAAGAGTTGTGGCTAGTACTTATACATTGCTATTGCAGAATGTTGATTTTCTCAAGGATGAGCGTGAGATTGACGTGTGGTCAATTGTATTTATAGTTAGTGTAACCACACGAATTATAATCTATCAATGGTGCAGGTAAAAAAGATGTCTCTGCAAGGGACAGTGAATCCAATAGCTCCCTATGTCTTTGGCTAATTAGAGAGACAGTGAAAACATTTGGGAAGAGAAACTGGAGGTGCCCCCAGCTCCCCAGGACAGGAGGGGTTGTGATTGAGAGGATTAAGATTAGTGGGCGGATCCCTCTGAGTGACTGACAGTACAAAGTGAGTTAGGGAGAGAGGGAGGGCAGGGCAGGAGTCTGTGTGGCGGACCAGCAGCAGTTTTACTCTTCAATCAGCCAGTTGAAAATTGCCACTCCTGTCAAAGTGGAGGTGTTTACTGAATAGAGGACAAGAGAGAAAAAGAGAGACAGGGGAGAGAGTTATGCAATGTGTTGTGTATGTGTGTGCATGCGTGTGTGTCTTTCAGTGTGCACGTATGTGTGTGTGTACGTGTGTGTGTCTGTGTGTGCGCGTGTGTGTGCATGTGAGCTGAAGATGAGCAGAATTTGAAAGAGTCCGTGGGTTGAAATAACATTAGGCTTGATAGGTTGGAATGAAGACAATTTCACAATGATGTTTCCTGACACAAAAACAAATGATGCATTGCTAAATATGGGTGAATTAAAAGTGGAGTGAAAATCTTCCAAGAATGCCTATGAGGAACCACATCAAACAAGGATTATAACTAAGTCATTGTTTGTGGTATTTCTTTCATCAGTACTATGTTGGTACAGTCCCAATTTGTATTGCATGTCAGCAGTCAAGCCTTTTGCATCAGGGTGATGATGTGACTCGTGACACTTTGCTTCTTGAAAGTTCAATATCTTGAAAACATGACTGCTGACATTCCCATTTTGGGACTGTATCAACAGAGGATCAATGAAAAACTTTTGAGTTGGTTTCCCTTTAACTTAGTAAGTGTGTACGAGGCAGTGGTCTGATAATCCAATACAGACAAGAAAAAAAGAAAAACTGTCTCACATTCTAACAACATTGACTTTTTTATGTTATTCCAGGAGAGTGTAACTGCAAGTAATAAAAAAATATGATTTTCCACTTATTTGAGACCAAACCTTAGTCTCTGTGGACTGAGAAGTGATGACATGTGGCTTTGCTGCTAACATAACCTCAGTTAACCCAGAACAAAAATCATGCGTAATTTGGATGGACCATTTATGTTTACGTAGTCTGCCCACAAGAGATTACAGCTAACACAGATTCTCTTTCCTGTGCCTCATCTGGATTTTATCTCTGTAGAGGAGGTGGAGGGGGGTTATTTGGGTTTGGTCATGGTTGGCATTGGGGGATCCAAGGACGTTATCTGGGAGAACCCCACAGATGACCTAGTGAATTGTCTTGGGGTCCAAGGGAATCATTTTGGGAATTCTACCATGCCAAATATATTATTGCCATAACCCTAACCCTAGCTTCATGTCCACACCCCAGCTCAACCCTAACCCTAGCCTCAACTCTAACCTCTAGCACCTGTGCAATGTACTACAGCTGTAGATAGCCTGTATGTTTTTTGTGCAATTTTTGCCTTCTAAGTATGAGATCACTTCATATTTTACTCATCACAGTTAGTACCCTAGCGCAGCCGGCATATCCTAGAACTGTATACCATCCAATGCCCCCTCCTACCATCCCATGCCCCTTCCTACCCGCCCAAATAGAGAAAGAGGATCATTTTATTTGTGGCATGGTTCTGACGTCTTCATAAATCAGGCTAATGGCAGGGTTGTGGTGCACCCCTGCCTTGTTTGAATCTTTGTTAATGCCATACACATGTGACCAATGACAAGCTTGTATATATCACCAGCCATCACCACTCGATCAGCTGTAGGGGTGGTTAGTCGTCTGCTGAGATATAGGGCGAATGACAGACGTTGTGATATTTGGCTGTGGTCTTTGGAACCAGGGACAGGCTTGGATCTGTGTTGTAAAGTAATGCCATACATTTTTGACGTTATATAGCTGCCCTCACAGGCTATGGAATTAGTTCTCAGTTTTATCATGACGATTACTTTTTCAGGTAATTTCCTGTCAACATGGCGTAGAGCAGTGGCTCCCAAACGTTTTATAGTCCCGTACCCGTTCAGATATTCAACCTCCAGCTGGGTACCCTGTCTAGTACCAGGGTCAGCGCACTCTTAAATGCAGATTTTTTTTTCACCATCATTGTAAGCCTGCCACACACACACACACACACACACACACACACACACACACACACACACACACACACACACACACACACACACACACACACACACACACTGTACAATAAATGTATTAAACATACGAATGAGAGTGAGTTTTTGTCACAACCCTGCTCGTGGAAAGTGACAAAGAGCTCTAATAAGACCAGGGCACAAATAATAATATAATAATAATCAACAATGTTGCTATTTATTTAACCATCTTACATATTAAACATTATTTGTTCATCAAAAATGGTGAATGACTCACCACAACTTAATGAGAAGGGTAAGCTTGAAGGGATGCTCATAATTTTGATGAGGCTCTCTTGTTCAGATATCGGTAAGTGGACTGGAGGCAGGGGATGAAGGGGATAACGAATCCAGTTGTTTGTGTCTCCCGTTTCGGGAATGTAATTGCGTGATTGCGCACCCAACTCACTCAGGTGCCTTGCTATATTTACATTACATTTAACATTTAAGTCATTTAGCAGACGCTATATCACATTTGACATCGTCTGTAAGCTTGAGTTCATTTGCACACAAACAAATCATACAATGATGGAAAGACCTGTGTTGTCCTTGTTTCTTCGGGATCGGTGTCCCTTCCATGGGACGGTTGAGCTAACGTAGGCTAATGTGATTAGGAGTCATTTATTAAAGAACATGAATAACCACCACGCTGCATTTTGGTCCGCTTCTCTTCCACCAGACGAAAGCCGTTACAGAATCACCCACCACAACTGGACCAAGCGGCGTGGTAACAGGCAACAGCAACAGCAGGAGCAACGAAAGGAGGAATGGACATGGGAAGACGTTTTGGATGGCAAGGGTTGTTACACTTGGGAGAGATCGCCTCCCATGGGAACAGGTGGAGGCACTTAGGAGAGCAGAGGCAGGCGGAGAGAGGAGCCGGCGATACGAGGGAACACGGTTGGCAAGGAAGCCCGAGAGTCAGCACCAAAACTTTCTTGGGGGGTGGCTCACAGGGAGTATGGCTACGCCAGATAGGAGACCTGCTCAAACTTCCTGTGCTTACCAGGGGGCTAAAGAGACCGGGCAGGCACCGTGTTATGCTGTGGAGCGCACGGTGTCTCCAGTGCGGGTGCATAGCCCGGTGCGGTACATACCAGCTCCTTGTATTGGCCGGGCTAGAGTGGACATCGAGCCAGGCAAGGTTGGGCAGGCTCGGTGCTCAAGAGCTCCAGTGCGCCTGCACGGTCCGGTCTGTCCAGTGCCACCTCCACACACCAGTCCTCCGGTGGCAGCTCCCCGCACCAGGCTTCCTGTGCGTGTTCTCGGCCCAGTACCACCAGTGCCAACACCACGCATCAGGTCTACAGTGCGCCTCGCCTGTTTAGCGCTACCAGAGCCTTTCTCCTCTACAGCGCTGCCAGAATCTCCTGCCTGTTCAGCGCAGCCAGAGCCTTCCTCCTCTCCTGCGCTGCTGGAGTCTCCCGCCTGTTTAGCGCAGCCAGAGCCTTCCTCCTCTCCTGCGCTGCCGGAGTCTCCCGCATGTTCAGCGCTGCCAGAGCCTTACTTCTCTACAGCGCTGCTGGAGTCTCCTGCCTGTTCAGCGCAGCCAGAGCTGTCAGCCTGCATGGAGCAGCCAGAGCTGTCAACCTGCATGGAGCAGCCTGAGCTGTCAGTCCGCATGGAGCAGCCAGAGCTGCCAGTCTGCATGGAGCAGCCAGAGATGCCAGTCTGCATGGAGCAGCCAGAGCTGTCAGTCTGCATGGAGCAGCCAGAGCTGCCAGTCTGCATGGAGCAGCCAGAGCTGTCAGTCTGCAAGGAGCTGCCAGTCTGCAAGGAGCTGCCAGTCTGCAAGGAGCTGCCAGTCTGCAAGGAGCTGCCAGAGTTGCCAGTCTGCAAGAAGCCACCTGAGCTGTCAGTCTGCATGGAGCAGCCAGAGCTGCCAGTCAGCATGGAGCAGCCAGAGCCGCCAGTCAGCATGGAGCAGCCAGATCCGTCAGTCTGCCAGGATCCGCCAGTCAGCCAGACTCTTCCAGGTCTGCCAGTCAGTCAGACTCTTCCAGATCTGCCAGTCAACCAGACTCTTCCAGATCTGCCAGTCAACCAGACTCTTCCAGATCTGCCAGTCACCCAGACTCTTCCAGATCTGCCAGTCACCCAGACTCTTCCAGATCTGCCAGTCAACCAGACTCTTCCACATCCGCCAGTCAACCAGGCTCTTCCAGATCCGCCAGTCAGCCAGAATCTGCCAGAACCGCCAGCCAGCCAGGATCTGCCAGATCCAACTACATGCCTGAGCTTCCTCTCAGTGCTGAGCTTCCTCTCAGTGCTGGGCTTCCTCTCTGTGCTGAGCTTCCTCTCAGTGCTGGGCTTCCTCTCAGTGCTGAGCTTCCCCTCAGTCCCGAGCAACCCCTCAGTCCCAAGCTGCCTCAGTCCCGAGCTGCCCCTCAGTCCCGAAATGCCCCTCAGTCCCGAGCTGCCCCTCAGTCCCGAGCTACCCCTCAGTCCCGAGCTACGCCTCAGTCCCGAGCTGCCCCTCAGTCCCGAGCTGCCCCTCAGTCCCGAGCTGCCCCTCAGTCCCGAGCTGCCCCTCAGTCCCGAGCTGCCCCTCAGTCCCGAGCTACCCCTCAGTCCCGAGCTGCGCCTCAGTCCCGAGCTGCCCCTCAGTCCCGAGCTGCCCCTCAGTGCCGAGCTGCCCCTCAGTCCCGAGCTGCCCCTCAGTCCAGTGGGGTTCTGGGTGAGGACTACTAGGCCATGGTCGGCGGTGAGAGTGGACTATCCTAGGACGCGAGGAGGAAGGACTAAGACAATGATAGAGTGGGGTCCACGTCCCGCGCCGGAGCCGCCACCATGGACAGACGCCCACCCGGACCCTCCCTATTGTTTTGATGTGCGTCTGGGAGTCCGCACCTTAGGGGGGGGTTCTGTCACGCCCTGGTTGAAGTATATTGTGTTTGTCTGCATTTATTTGGTTAGGCCAGGGTGTGACATGGGTTTTTTGTGGAGTGTTTTGTCTTGGGGGTGTCTAGTATTAGTCTATGGCTGCCTGAGGCGGTTCTCAATCAGAGTCAGGTGATTATCATTGTCTCTGATTGGGAACCATATTTAGGCAGCCATATTCTTTGAGTATTTCGTGGGTGATTGTTCCTGTCTCTGTGTTTATGTTCACCAGATAGGCTGTATAGGTTTTCACGTTTGTTTATTGTTTTGTTTAGTTATTTCATGTCGAGTCATTTATTAAAGAACATGAGTAACCACCACGCTACATTTTGGTCCGCTTCTCTTCCACCAGACGAAAGCCGTTACACAACTACCTTATACACACAAGTGTAAAGGGATGAAGAATATGTATATAAAGATATATGAATGAGTGATGGTACAGAACGGCATAGGTAAGATGCAGTTGATGATATCGAGTACAGTATATACTTATGAGATGAGTAATATAGGGTATGGAAACATATAAAAGTGGCATTGTTTAAAGTGGCTAGTGATACATGTATTACATGAAGATGGCAAGATGCAATAGATGGTATAGAGTAGAGTATATACATATGAGAAGAGTAATGTAGGGTATGGAAACACTATATTAAGTGGCATTGTTTAAAGTGGCTAGTGATATATTTTTTACATACATTTTCCAATATTAAAGTGGCTGGAGTTGAGTCAGTACGTTGGCAGCAGCCACTCAATGTTAGTGGTGGCTGTTTAACAATCTGATGGCCTTGAGATAGAAGCTGTTTTTCAGTCTCTCGGTCCCTGCTTTGATGCACCTGTACTGACCTCACCTTCTGGATGATAGCGGGGTGAACATGCAGTGGCTCGGGTGGTTGTTGTCCTTAGTGATCTTTATGGCCTTCCTGTGACATCGGGTGGTGTAGGTGTCCTGGAGGGCAGGTAGTTTTCCCCCGGTGATGCGTTGTGCAGACCTCACTTCCCTCTGGAGAGCCTTACAGTTGTGGGTGGAGCAGTTGCCGTACCAGGCGGTGATACAATCCAACAGGATGCTCTCGATTGTGCATCTAGCATCTAGTACTGCTGGTAGTAGCAGTACTACCAGTAGAGCTGGTATGTGTCTCTATGGTTGTGGGCCTTATTAAATGGACTGTTTGAAAATGTGAAGACATTTAAATATATTTATTTATTTATTTAAAAAATGTAAATAATTTGAATCACATTTTTATTTGGGGTACCCCCAGCGACATTGCGCGTAACCCTGGGGTTATACCTGGCGTAGATGGAACATCCTCTTTGAATAATATACTGTATGTTCCTTGAGTTACATCTCAGACACACCATCCAGATTGTCAGCCTTCACAGTAGAGGGCCCCAACCTCGCCAGGCACAACAATAGGCACCATCTGCTATGTGCCAGACAAACTCCTGCTTCTCTCGCTGGTTCAACATGCAGAACCAATGACTTTACTTTGAGCCAATCAGAAGGCATGCAAGGACCAACAACGAGAAGGAGAAAAGAGGGTACTTTTCCTGGTGACATCAACGCCCTTTCATCTTCAAAACAGACAGAATTTAACTTAATTAAAACAATACATCTGCTATTCATTTTGATGTTTTTTCTGGAGCAAGTCTTAGTTACATCTACCTAAGGGGTTTTGTGGTTGATGGAGCATTCTTTTTAAAGTTTTGCTATATGCACGAAAATGGTCTATTAGCTAGCTAGCTAACATTAGCTTGCTAGCTGAGCCAGTAACACTTCATACGAAATTAATGGAATGGTAACCAGCAAGTGCACACAATGCTTCCTACATAAGCTAGCTATCTAGCCATTGTGGCTAGTACCATTATTAATAAATCACAAATAATTTGTTTTCACAAAGTGGCTGCTTGTTCTCACAATAGTCAAACCAAGTCATCTTATGGTGTTAGCGAATGACAATGCTAACCAAGCTAGAAATTAGGGTAGCTGGCACTGGGATTATGGGATAATGGAGAGTGAATTCTTTAAAAAATGTCATCATCTTGCTAGCTAGTTATCGAAAAATTATAGCTAGCTAGCCAGCAAACATTTAGCGCAGGGCGGCAGGGTAGCCCAGTGGTTAGAGCGTTGGACAAGTAACCGGAAGGTTGCGAGTTCAAACCCCCGAGCTGACAAGGTACAAATCTGTCGTTCTGCCCCTGAACAGGCAGTTAACCCACTGTTCCCAGGCCGTCATTGAAAATACGAATTTGTTCTTAATTAACTGACTTGCCTGGTTAAATAAAGGTAAAATTTAAATTTAAACATAGGCTATCGAGCAAGGTCATGCAAAACAAAGCTCCAGAAAGTAATGATACTGCCACCTTCTGTCCTGGAGTAATTTAAGGCTTACTGTAAAAAAAAGAGTGACTGCTGACATTCTGGTCAAAAGTGCAGTAACACTTAGTCCCAAGTAGATGATTTGTAGATGTTCAATAACTGTCAACAACATTTCAAATAACTATCTATGAACCCTAATCCTAATCGTAAAACCTTATCCAAACCCCTAAACATAAACTTATCCTAACCATAACCCTAACCTTAACCATAACCTTAGCAAGCAGTTGCTTATCAACAGATCAACAGTTTATTGATTTTTTTGACCATCTGTAGATGGCGCTATCCAAATAAAATGTGACCAAAAGTGCTAAGTACTGCGGTCGATTGTATCTCTGAGGTTTCTGTGCTCCTAGACTTGACCCATTGGAAACAAACCGCGTCTGGGTTACACATTCCATCATATCTCTGCTGCATTCCATGGCCCCATTCAATTACAATATTAGATGACTGTTCTTCTAAGTTCTGGCGTCCCTTTTTCTTTCACTTTATCTCTCTGGCTTCTTCACACTACCTCGCTATTGTCCTTGTCTAAGAAAAAAAGATATAGTTAATTTATTTAATGGTTCCATAGTAGACACGTGCTGTCTGAAGTGGAGACAGTGACGGTTCATACAGCTGACGAATGTTGGAATGCGTTTGGTCTTATTTAATTTGCTGACATGATCAGACCACAGCGAGGCATTCTCAAGACGCTAGCGAGACACAACCTCAGACGATGGCTCTGAAGTTTGAAACACTCGCTAAATCAATATGGCAGCTTTTTCATTTCTCACAGAAAGCCACAGAAGTGCACATGCACAGACAGAACAGTGGCGTCACTAATATTAATGTCATATTAAAATATCTGTCCAGTGAAAATCTCACATTCAAAGTTATTTTTCTGTTAACTCATACTCAAATAATGTTGTTGACTCATCCTATACTTGTATTTGTGGCCAAAGCATAAATTGGTGGGAAAAAAAGACATCAAAAACCCCACCTCAAGCTTGTATCTCAAACAGTATCTCAAAAATGCTTGCTATTTCCTCAATAGAACATGATGTCATGTAGGCTTATGGGCTGAGCTCGCCAATCAACTCGCATGAATATTTTTAATGACCGGTATACGCCCATACCATTCTGTTGTTGGGGTACACCCACACCATTCCAATACAGAAAAGCTGCTTTTTAACATAATTAAATAACTTTTTTGGAAGGAAAACTACTTTAACTCATTGTTGTTAATTAGAGGTCATAGTTAATAGAAATCTGGGAATACTGGACAGTTACTTTAAGTATTGAAGCCACTTTGGTTGCTAATGCAGTAAATCATGTTTGGATACATGTTGCGTTTTCAGTCTAAGGGGAGCAGTGTTTACTGTGCGTCAAATGGATTTGTAATGTTTTCTAAGCTTATGGGTGCATCTCAACTCAAAGTGGCTCCCTTTCCTTCAGCATCGCTGATGTTACGTGAAACAACTGAACAAGTCCATACAGCAAAATTCAACATGTGAAAGCAAAATAAGAATGTACACCATAATGCTTGAACCTAGCCTTTGTTTTCAGACACACTGTTTACGTATATTTCACCAAGACGAGCTAGTAACATCATTGATGTGTCATGTTCATCTGAATATTTTAGAGTATGTTTAATCTCTGTTCATCTCAAGTCAACCGTTTCACTGTACTTGTTCATGTCAAAAATAGGATAATGTCAGTTGGTAGAGCAATATAGATATTAAAACTGATTAAAATCCATAGCTGGCGAAGTTGCCAACGTTTTCATTAGGCCAACCACTAGAATACATCTTCATGCTCATTAATACATAGAGCTTATATAGAATGATATACTGTATAGACTAATGTAGTTTGTAAATGATTGAAATCCATGTCTGGTGAAGTTGCTATAGTTATCATAAGGCCAACCACTGAACTAATAATAAGTCTTAGATCTCTTTAAATATGGTGACACTGGTGACAAGGGGACTCTGTGACTGTCACTGTTTCCAGCAGTCTGCTGTGCACTGCGTACCAGTCTGGATGTCATTACCCTAACGGAGACAGTAAATCATGACGCAACGTAAGGCCAATTTGTGGTGGGCGAAAAAAAAACTGGCCCTGGGTTTATGGAGTCGTCGCTGACTAAACAGGGCCCATTAACACGTGTGTGGGAGAGAGTTGCAATAGCAGCTAGAGGGAGAGGGGGGGGGGAATGGGGGTTTAATAAAACAAGCTATTTAAGTGATATTATGTTTTGTCTCATTTCAAAACTGAAAATATAAGAAAGACAAATAGCAATATTCATCAAAATAGATCTGGATCCATGGGTAAAGCCACTTAAGAGTATTGGGATTCATCCCTTGGTCTTTCAAGTTCTGTTGATGCCAAACCATTCTCCTTTGAACTTTATACTGTTGCTTGTACTTATTAGTGAACAAAATATCAGTAGGCGGTTTCAATACTTCACCTGTATTTATGACATTTATATAACTCTCCTTTCATCTGAGGACCAGATTGTACAGGGACACACTGACTCGAAAGTTTCCACTCCGATTGGAAGCTAAGCTAGTGAGTCAGCATCAATAAAAGTTTTACAGCGATCATCTCCTTTGAGCCAGCTCTACAGACCCATCAGATAAACCAGGACCCCCTCGCATATCATTTTACTTGGCCAGAGGGGATAAGACAAGACTTTTTTTCCTCAGCCCTGTCTGTCAGGGAACCTCATCTCTCTTTGTTTGTTTTGGAACAAAATATGTTTCAGAAACACAAAATGTGTGACATGCAAAATGTGAGTCCTTCCAGGTTGAAAGGGTTGGAGCACCAGGGGGTAGGCCTTACTAAGAGATGTCTACTGAATGACACATTATTCATTTGTTATTGACACAATTATCTTCCCGGAATATCCAGTGTGATACAACATGCCACAGTGTTTGGGAACAGTAACCAATAGAATTCAGCATTCAACTAGGATAGACATGAACAGCACAAAATATAAGCCATGGGTGCTATTAAATAACGTTTCAAGTCTCCTTTGCCGCACAAACCATGTATAAAGGGAGAAGAAGTCTCCACCACAATCTGCTGTGGCTGTTGCTGTGTTTTTGTCTCTGCTGCTCCACTTTTCTGTTTTAACCCTTTGAATCATCCTCTCTCTCTCTTTTCTCTCTCGCTTCTCCAGGTCAAATTATTCCCTGGCTTCACAGGGAATGGTTCTGCGGTGGCTCCAGTAATGGCGCTGTAATTTTGTATCTGCTTTGATGTGCTCCCGTCCCGACCGTCGTGTTACCTGAAGTCTGCTCGGTTGTGGGATGGCTGGGGCTGGAGCAGGCTAGGCTAGCTCACGGCTCCCTGCAGCCTGATTAGATGTAATTGCTCCATTTTGTAGTGGTGCTCGTGTGGAGAGGGGAAGCCTTGTAATAAGGGAGATTGCGTGAAGGGTCCAAGGATCAGAGACGCCAAGAGGAGCCACAAGGAGATGATAGGAGACAATTCCACCCCTCCTGTCGCCTCCCTTGTCCTGAGCAGACCTAGTCATTACCCCCTCCACCCCTTTCTATCTTTCCCTCTCTTCCTAGTCTCTGGCACACAGCATGGTGCCCTGGGGTTGAGTCATCAGAACTGTTTTGGGGGGAAGACATGGTGAATGTAAGGCTGCTGTCACATAAATATTTTGCATTCGTCCTCATTGTTAATGGTCTGTGTGTATACATATTCTGGTTGTGTGTCTTGTGTTGACCGCACACAGCTGCACTAATCTCACTCTATGAGGGTTTTGAATGAAAACTGTTTTACAGTAATTAACACCTACATTAGATTCCACAGATATAAACTCCCAATGATTTAGAAAGTTGAATTTTTATGGTCAGTGAATTTTATAAAGTACTGTTTTAAACTATTAGAAGTGACTATTTTGCAGGATTCTTATCTTGTAGGGTTCCACTTGAACTGTTGTAGGATTCTATGTCACCAAACTGCAATGTTTTAATAATCAGGTAGTGTGTATGTAGTATTCTCCATTGAATTCTCTCATCTAGCGTCACTGCTCTGCATGAGAGCTGGGATTCTTGGAATAGTTCAGACACTTCCGGGTATCCGTGTCTGACTCAGACACTTTAAGAGGTTCTGTTCAACCCTGACTCTGACTCTGAGGAACGACAGGAGACACATTCTTTACGGGAAAGAGGAGAGGAAAAGAGAGGAAATTACAGGCCAGAAGAGGATGACATGACACAGTGGGAGATGGAAGGAGGGAAGGGTAGGAGAGAGGGGGGAGAGACAGAGAGAGCGTCTGCTTGACCATGACCCTGTCTGATGAGATGAGAGGCTGGTTAGTTGTGTGAGCTGTGTCTACAGAGGTGACTCAGACAGAGGGATGTGCTAAGATTAACCTCTCTGTTTTAAAAAGGTCCTGCAGACTGACTCCGCTGTTGGAGAGATGACATTCCTTCCTCCTCTGGCTCCAAATGCCTCTCCTGCAACAGGATGTCCAGTGATTCGCTCCCCTCCTCCTCCTTTTCCTCCTCCTCCTCCATCTCCCAGTCTTTGGTGCCAGCTCGTCTGCCATTGGGCCCATTAAGGCTAATGCGACACAGCCTCCGGATCGCATTTCAGCCCAATATGAGCCACCCGTACACCCACCTCATCCCTCACTCCATCTACATCCCCCTCATCTCCTCTCCTCCTCCTTGCTGACCAGGCCTGGCCCAGGAAGCACATGTCAGACCCGGGCTGACAGATCAATAAAAACACAGGATCCCAAAAGCCACCATTTTGTGTTTTATGATCCAGGAAAGCGTGCTGTAAATGATTTCTCTGCTTGTTAAAATAGTTTTATGAAGATGTCTGGAAAATGGGTTGGATGCTGCTGTTTCAGGAGGGATGGGGTAGGGGATGGAGGGATGAGGAGGAGGAAGGATAAAGAGGAGGATGATGGAGAGAAATAAATAAATAGTGGGAGGAAGGGGGCTAGGTGCAATGTCTTAGTCAATCCCTCCCTGTTTTACTGACTGGAGAAGGATTCTCAGCCCAGAATAAAGAGAGGAGCAGAAGATCAAAAGGCGGACAGAGACAACGTGCGGTTGGATCACACACAGTGCACGGGCCAGTTTCTCTGCTGACCCCTTCTTATGTGGTTTCTATGAAACCATGCCCCTCAGCCACAGTGTTTCCATATAAACTAAAGCAGATTTTGTAAAAACTCTGAACACTGTACTCCCGTTTACCACCGTACTAATCGCTTTGCTGTCTCTGGATGAGTGCATCTTATGTGTCATCACTTCACTGCCTTCATATCACCCAGATTTTTGAAACAGCACCATGTATAAATACCGTCATATAAGTGTCAAGTCCTATTCTATTCCCATCCTCACTTTTCCAGAATCCTAGTTCCCCTAAACGTATACCCTTACACAGTGCAAAGTTTATTTCCCTAAACACTTCTATCATATGCACAGCGCATGTGACATTAGTTAGTGCATCACTCTACCAGGCTAATGAGGCGGTCCTCCTATTCAGCACTGGGGGCATCAGGCAATTAACCAGTTGCACATGATGATTAGCTGTCTGCATGTTGAATAACATTTAGCTCCCAGTTCCACATTAGTGGCTTATGGAAGCTAAGGTTCATAATTATGTCATGAATTGTATATGCTTGATTCATAATTATAGAGTCTATGTAATTATAGATGTACGCTTCCTCTGCAACCTGTTGTGACACACATTGTGCAAACGTTCGTAATTAGCTCCGTTTGAGGGAGTATTACCTACCTTGGATGAGGGAGGATTCTAGAATGGTTCGAAATTGGAAATGTTTAAGTTGCTTTCTTTTGCCAAAGGTGGATGAACTAATCTGGTTTTGAATTCTGAGTTTACCTGATGAGGCTTCACACTGCCTGCTCAACCCACATAATATCACACTTACCCTACTCCTGACATAGACATATTACTTTCATCTGCCAAGTGCTGTTTGATTAGTTATCATTTCTGAGAGGGATCCATTTTTATTTGTGGGTTGATACATTTATTACTATAGCCACGTCCCACCTACGCCGGTCACCCAGGCTCTTCATTCTCTCACAGCCCCATACCGCTTCTGGAGCCCTTTCCCACAATTCCGACACATTTATGCACTTCTGAGTAGTTGGTATTGTAAGGGTTTTCCTCCTCTTCGTCTGAAGGGGAGGTGTAGCAAGGATCGGACCAAGATGCGGCGTGGTAAGTGTCCACGGTTTTTAATATGAAAAACTCAACACGAACACAAATACAAAACAATAAACGTGAACAAAACCGAAACAGTACCGTGTGGCGAACAATCACCCACAAAACTACAGTGGAACCCAGGCTACCTAAGTATGATTCTCAATCAGAGACAACTAACAACACCTGCCTCTTATTGAGAACCATACTAGGCCGAACACAGAAAACCAACCTAGAAACCCAAAACATAGAATGCCCACCCAACTCACGTCCTGACCAATTAAAGCAAACAAATAACACAAGAACTAGGGTCAGAACGTGACAGGTATTCAGACTTACCTTATGCAGGTGCGTAACAGGCTTTGCAGGCGTGGTTAACTTGCGTGTTGAATACATTTAATTCAACGGCTGAAAACCCTCCCACTTGCTGGCAAACAGATTTTCTCATGGAGTTGTCATTCAACAGGATTTTCAGTGCATCTATCTTAAGCCAACCCATTTAAATATGGTATTGCTTTATTAATTCATATTTTGTCGACAGGCTAGAATACATTGAGAGAACATATGGATCAATGAATGAAAGCCATCTAAATATATGCATATTTGTCTCCATTTAAGCACCAGCTGGTAGATGAAAAAAAAATATCCTATGATCTTTTAGATCATCTTTTTAATTTTCAGGTCAGGAAAGTGTGTATGAATCATAACAAAAAAAAATTGGAGATCCTTTATGCTCAAAATATATTGATGAATCAAATAAATAAAGTGGCTTGATTCCTCCTGAAAGTTGTCATACTCAAGTTCAATCCATGAAATATTGGAAGGTGTGAAAAATGTGTATAATATGGGTTGATCTACACTAATCCTCACTAATTATCGAACTGTATGACAAAGATCCAGTTGTCGTGAACCATGCACCAGGCTCTAGGCTCTAGGCTCCAGGTTTAAACTGTTAGGTGTGGTCTGAGTTCCATAATGATTCAAATAGGCTACATGTCCCAAATTATGATCCAGTAATGCTAGCTACCCTCAGGAACAACTACGCAGACGTGACAGAGGAAAGAAAGGTAAACGGAATGGAATTATGCAAACTGTAAGCTACAAATTCAAGAAAACAAACACTAACGTGACAGATCTAAATGCATGTGGGTATTACTGATGATGGCTCCCGTTAGTGGATAACATTTAACATGACACAAATTGTGAATTATAACCTGAGTGGATCGAGCCCTGAATGCCGATTGGCTGACATCCGTGGTATATCAGACCATAGACAATGGGTATGCCAAAACATTTATTTTTACTGCTCTAATTACGTTAGTAACCAGTTTATAATAGCAATATGGCACCTCGGAGGTTTGTGGTATATGGCCAATATACCACGTTGCGTGGTGCCTAAGAACAGCCCTTGGCTGTGATGTATTGGCCATATAACATACCCTCTTGAGCCTTATTGCTTAAATAAACCAGAGAAAATCCTAGGCATATAATTCTAAAGTGCATACATCAACTCAGAAGGTTCAGCCAGAAGCCTATAGCTTGGATCTTCAAATTTCATCCTTGCAAATTGACAGGGCATACAATACAATTTTTGGAATAATGGCACAGCTATTTATCGCCTACTTCACTGTGGAAAAGGGTCTGCAATATATGTCATGTTGATATGATTTTCAGTTTGCTTCCATAAGACTGGTTTCACATTAGTCTCCAGGGATAATAAGGACAAATCATCTAAACAATTGCTATGTGTATTTACAATACCCTTCTCCAAATGGATAACTCATTTACCTAGCTCTTCTCAATAACTCACCTGTTTATAAATTACAGTGCATGAAGAATTCTGTTTACATACTTTTTTCACTTGGAACCGGCAGGTTCGCACAACCTTATTCATGGTTTCCTCAAGCGTAAAGGTGGTGGAATTGTGAGTGAATTAAGTCAAGGTCAGAATATTGCGTATCTGTAGACACACCAACGCTACACCTTCATCTCTTAGATCTCAATCCCAAACTGATGCTGATGCTTAAGTTCAAGGTCAGAATAAGCATAGAGAGAAAAGTGCATAAAAAGGGAATTACTTTCCACTTACACGAGCTTAACTCTGGTCGAAATCGGCCTCATGATGTGAGAAGTTATTGCTATTTAGCCTGAATCCACCTGGATACTTGTTCTGATTGAATAAGGCCCTATTAGGCACTAATAGGCCATGATTGGGCATGATTCCTCCAACAGAGTATGTCTTTAGAATAAGCCAGGTTCTATCCTCTTCCCCTCTTCCTCCTTTTCTTACTCGTCATCTCCTCTATTCTTGGCAGTCATTGAGAATCCTATTCTCATCTCATTGTAATGCAACATGGACTGTGAATATATGAACATGATTTCTCACACTTCTGAATCTTGGCTAAACTTCGATGAGCGTTTATCTTTTCGCTCCATAATGAAAGCTGTAGTAGTTGTGTCGAAGTTATTGCCATTGTTTGGACTATGAAGTGTAAAATCAGCATCAGATGTGGCTCATTTAATGCTCTGATCAGGACCATATGGTGCCATATTTTACTCAGCGGGATTCAGAAATCCTTCCCGTACAGCCTGTTTGCAGTTAAATTGTTCGGAGAACTTTCAACAAGTGAGAGAAATCATGTATTTTGGAATAACAGGGACACAGAGCAGGGGTGTGCTGTGAACAGTGGAAAGGACCACCCTCAGGCGGACTGTAAATTACTGTAAATGATTTTTTTTAAATGTCGTGAGCTCACCATGCTATTTTTAAAAGAGGGCAGAATAAAGGAGACCAATGAATATGGTACAGGTTTTGTATGAGGTTTTTCTTCAATTGTTTATGTCTAGGGCCACGGGTTTTTCCTGATCATGTGAACTCAGTTGGAAAAAAAACTTTTGACCCCATCTCTCCTCTGGATGAACAAATAACATGCCACTGGAGGTAAATCAAGTTCTCAGAGAGAACAAGACGACCAATCAGAGTTAGACCTGGGGAACTCCGGAGCCTGTCAGAAGGTGCCCTCAGGATACACAGGCTTGTAATCTCTACCTTATAAAAGCAGATTAGTGTACATTTGTTTAGAGACAAGGCCCTGTTGTGTTCTGAGAAGGCCTATTGTACTGAGACTTCATGGAGTTCAGAGAGTAAAAATACAATGACAGCTAACATGCAAATGATTCCATGGAAAATTGAAATGTAATTTCTAATTACATGTTAATGAATAGAAATTGTTTGCGCTAACTGTCATTCAACAGAATAAAATGGGATATTATGAAGGTAGATGGATAGAAGATTGACTACAACTTTCACCTCATTATCAAATACTCTTTGTCATCACACGGTTTCATCAAGCTAAGCTATTTGGAAAGTATTCAAACACCTTGAATTTTCCATATTTTGTTACGTTACAGCCTTATTCTAAAATTGATTCAATTGTTTTTTCCCCTCATCAATCTACATACAATACCTCAGAATGACAAAGCATAAACAGGTTTTATATAAATGTTTGCAAAGAAAAAGAAAGAAAAGGAAATAACACATTTACATAAATATTCATACCCTTTACTCACAACTTTGTTGATGCACCTTTGGCAGCAATTACAGCATCATGTCTTCTTTGGCACACTTTTCTTGGCACACACAGAGTTTCTCCCTGTCCTCTCTGCAGATCCTCCCAAGCTCTGTAAGGTTGGATGGGGAGAGTTGCTGCACATTTTCAGGTATCTCTAGAGATGTTCGATCGGGTTGAAGTCTGGGATCTGACTGGGCCACTCAAGGACATTGAGAAACTTGTCCCGAAGTCACTCCTGCATTGTCTTGATTGTGTGCTTGGGGTTGTTGTCCTGTTGGAAGGTGAACCTTCGCTCCAGTTTGAGGTCTTGAGCACTCTGGAGAAGGCTTTCATCAAGGATCAAGGGTTCCTCCAGACGTGGCGCTTGGCATTCAGGCCATTAGACCAAATAATCTTGTTTCTCACGGTCTGCGAGTCCTTTAGGTGACTTTTGGCAAACTCCAAGTGGGCTGTCATGCTCCTTTTACTGAGGAGTGTCTTCCGTCTGGCCACTCTACCATAAAGGCCTGATTGGTGGAGTGCTGCAGAGATGGTTGTCCTTCTGGAAGTTTCTCCCATCTCCACAGAGGAACTCTGGAGCTCGAATCCATCAGGTTCTTGGTCACCTCCCTGACCAACGCCATTCTCCCCCAATTGCTCAGTTTGGCCGGGCGGCCAGCTCTTGGAAGAGTCTTGGTGGTTCCAAACTTCTTCCATTTAAGAATGATGGAGGCCACTGTGTTCTTGGGGGACCTTCAATGCTGCAGACATGTTTTGGTACCCTTCTCCAGATCTGTGCTCGGAGCTCTACAGAAAATTCCTTCTACCTCATTGCTTGGTTTTTGCTCTGACATGCACTGTCAACTGTGGGACCTTATATAGACAGGTGTGTGCCTTTCCAAATCATGTCCAAAAATGTTAATTTACCACAGTTTGACTGCAATCAAGTTGTAGAAACATCTCAAGGTGTCACGGTTTTCTGTAGGTGAAAAAGAGTCAGACCAAAATGCGGCGTGTCTATTACGATCCATGTTTAATGAAACTGAAGTAAACACGAATCAATATGAAAAAACAATAAACAATACACGAAAACCGAAACAGCCTAATACTGGTGCAAACTAACACACGACAGACATAAGGACAGGAACAGGAACAATCACCCACAAAACCCAACACCAAACAGGCTACCTAAATATGGTTCCCAATCAGAGACAATGACTAACACCTGCCTCTGATTGAGAACCATGTCAGGCCAAACACAGAAACAGACAAACTAGACACACAACATAGAATGCCCACTCAGATCACACCCTGACCAAACAAAACATATAAACATACAAAGCAAACTATTGTCAGAGTGTGACGCCTCTGGGCTGAGGGGCTCTGGCGCTTCTGGGCTGACTGGCAGATCTGGAAGAGTCTGGCTGACTGGTGGATCTGGAAGAGTCTGGCTGACTGGCGGATCTGGAAGAGTCTGGCTGACTGGCGGATCTGGAAGAGTCTGGCTGACTGGCGGATCCTGGCTGACTGGTGGATCTGGAAGAGTCTGGCTGACTGGCGGATCTGGAAGAGTCTGGCTGACTGGCGGATCCTGGCAGACTGGCGGATCTGGAAGATCCTGGCTGACTGGCGGATCCTGGCTGACTGGAGTATCTGGAAGATCCTGGCTGACTGGCGGATCTGGAAGAGTCTGGCTGACTGGCGGATCTGGAAGAGTCTGGCTGACTGGTGGATCCTGGCAGACTGACGGTTCTGGCTGCTCCATGCTGACTGGCAGCTCTGGCTGCTCCATGCTGACTGGCGGCTCTGGCTGCTCCATGCTGACTGACGGCTCTGGCTGCTCCATGCTGACTGACGGCTCTGGCTGCTCCATGCAGACTGGCAGCTCTGGCTGCTCCATGCAGACTGGCAGCTCTGGGCAGGCGGGAGACTCCGGCAGCGCTGTAGAGGAGGAAGGCTCTGGCAGCGCTAAACAGGCGGGAGATTCCGGCAGCGCAGGAGAGGAGGAAGGCTCTGGCAGCGCTGGAGAGGCGAGGCGCACTGTAGGCCTGATGCGTGGTGCTGGCACTGGTGGTACTGGGCCGAGGACACGCACAGGAAGCCTGGTGCGGGGAGCTGCCACCGGAGGGCTGGTGCGTGGAGGTGGTACTGGGTAGACCGGACCGTGCAGGCGCACTGGAGCTCTTGAGCACCAAGCCTGCCCAACCTTACCTGGTTGAATACTCCCGGTCGCTCTGCCAGTGCGGCGAGGTGGAATGGCCCGCACTGGGCTATGCAGGCGAACCGGGGACAAAGTGTGGCCGGTCTCTCTAGCCCCCCGGTAACCACAGGAAGTTGGCGTAGGTCTCCTACCTAGGGTTGCCCTACTCCTTGTGAGCCCCCCCCGAAGAAATTTTTGCGGCTGACTCTCGGGCTTCCATCCGCGTCGCCGTGCTGCCTCCTCATACCAGCGCCTCTCCACTTTCTCCGCCTCGAGCTCTTCTTTGGGGTGGCGATATTTTCCTGGCTGTGCCCAGGGTCCTTTACCGTCCAGTTCGTCCTCCCATGTCCTGTCCATTCCTCTTTGAGCTGCACCTTGGGGTATGTTTATATGGGTGGGCATTCTATGTTGTGTGTCTAGTTTGTCTACTGCTATGTTTGGCCTGATATGGTTCTCAATCAGCGGCAGGTGTTAGTCATTGTCTCTGATTGGGAACCATATTTTGGTAGCCTATTTTGTGTTGGGATTTGTGGGTGATTGTTTACTGTTTCTGTGTTCTCTGCACCAGATAGGACTGTTTTCGGGTTTTGCCACGTTTATTGTTTTGTAGTGTGTTCATGTTGAGTTTCTGTTATTAAAAAACAATGGACACTTACCACGCTGTGCTTTGGTCCTCTCTTTCCCAGGAAGAAAGCCGTTACATGCACATTGATGCACATTTCAGAGCTCTAGTGCCTTCGGAGTTTAGTACAACTGCTGCACATATATATAGTATCATAAACCAAGAATGAAAGCACATTTTATATTTTCTAGTCTAGCAACCTTGCCAGCAGGCATGCCAGCTAAGATAGTTAGACAAGCTACTCTAACTTGATTGGTAGCCTGAAATGGCTTGGTATCTCCTTATGAGGTTGTGAGATTGGGAACCTATCTAACTGGCTAGCTGAAGACACCATAATAAAAATGAATAGGTGGCTAATATTACAGAGAAACAACAACATTTCGTTGTATTTATTCATCAAGAAGGAATCAATAGGCTACATACTGATCTGATCTGTCACAATCGTCATAATGATTGGACCAAGGCGCAGCGTACGTAGTGTTCCACGTATTTTAATTCAATAGAAACTCACCAAACAAGCACAAACAAAACGTGCCACTACTGGTGTGCACACAGCCAACTAACTATCTGTAGACAAGGTCCCACAAAGCACAATGATGAAATGCCTACCTAAATATGATCACCAATCAGAGACAACAATAAACAGCTGTCTCTGATTGGGAACCATACCAGGCCAACATAAACCATGAATCACCTAGATGACCGACCCTAGTCAGTATCATGCCCCAACAGAGAATAAACAGCTCTCTATGGTCAGGGCGTGACATGATCAAATTAATTTACCAACAGTCCTATGCCTGGTGCAATCAGGCAATCAGTGGGCTCCCTCCGTAAAAGACCGTTGACAAATATTTTTATGACATTTCATTTTTATGCCCACATGTTATCATGATAAAGTGTGGGCTTAAAATTTTTATGTAATCATTAACTTAACTTCTGAAAAATATACAGTACCTGTCAAAAGATTGGACACACCTACCCATTCATGTCACGCCTTGGTCTTAGTATTTTGTGTTTTCGTTAATTAGTTGGTCAGGCCAGGGTGTGACATGGGTTTATGTTGTAATTCGTAGTGGGGTTTTTTAGTTATTGGGATTGCGGCTGAGGCGGGGTGTTGCATAGGTTTGGCTGCCTGAGGCGGTTCTCAATCAGAGTCAGGTGATTCTCGTTGTCTCTGATTGGGAACCGTATTTAGGTAGCCTGGGTTTCACTTTGTATTTCGTGGGTGATTGTTCCTGTCTCTGTGTAGTGTTCACCAGATAGGCTGTAATAGATTTCACGTTCCGTTTGTTGTTTTTGTATTTATTAGTTATTTCATGTATCGTTCCGTTTTTCTTCATTAAAGACATGAGTAACCACCACGCTGCATTTCGGTCCGACTCTCATTCAATAAACGAAGAACTGCGTTACAGAATCACCCACCACACACGGACCGAGCGGCGTGGTAACAGGCAGCGACAGCAGGAGCAGCGAAGGGAGGACGTTATGGACATTAGAAGTATGGAGTATACGACGTGGGATGAAATAGACAGGTGGGCGGTCGACCCAGAGAGAGTGCCGGAGCCCGCCTGGGATTCGCTGGAGCAGTGAGAAGAGGGCTATAGGAGAATGGAGTTGGAGAGGCAATCACGACGGCGCAGAGGAAAGCCCGTGAATCAGCCCCAAAAATGTATTGGGGGGAGGCTCAGAGGGAGAGTGGCTGATTCAGGAGACAGACCTGAGCCAACTCTCCCTGTTTATCGTGAGGAGCCAAGGAGGAGACCAGAACCAGTGTTGGAGGTGAGCGAAGCAGAGACTGTGAAGGAGTTAATGGGGAAATTGGAGGAGAGATTAATGAAGGAGTTGCTAGTTTGGTGCTTTAGGTACAAGATTTGTCCGACGGAGCGTGTCAGGGATTTAATGGCACCTGGGTCAGCGCTCCATACTAGTCCTGAGGTGCGTGTTAGTCGGCTGGTGAAAAATGTGCCAGCCTCACGCACTAGGCCTCCTGTGTACCTACCTAGCCTTGCACGTCCTGTGCCAGTCCTGCTCTCAGGCTCTCCAGTACACCTTCACGGTCCAGTCCATCCTGTGCCACCTTCACACACCAGTCCTCCGGTAGCAGCTCCCCGCACCAGGCTTCCTGTGCGTGTCCTCGATCCAGTACCACCAGTTCCAGTACCACGCACCAGGCCTTCAGTGCGCCTCGCCTGTTCAGCACAGCCAGCGCTTTCTCCCTCTCCTGCGCTGTCGGAGTCTCCCGCCTGTTCAGCGCTTCTAGAGCCTTCCTCCTCTACAGCGCTGCCGGAGCCTCCTGCCTGTTCGGAGCAGCCTGAGCTGCCAGTCTGCATGAATCAGCCAGACTCTTCCAGATCTGCCAGTCAGCCAGACTCTTCCAGATCTGCCAGTCAGCCAGACTCTTCCAGATCTGCCAGTCAACCAGAATCTTCCAGATCTGCCAGTCAACCAGACTCTTCCAGATCTGCCAGTCAACCAGACTCTTCCAGATCTGCCAGTCAACCAGACTCTTCCAGATCTGCCAGTCAACCAGACTCTTCCAGATCTGCTAGTCAACCAGACTCTTCCAGATCCGCTAGTCAACCAGACTCTTCCAGATCCGCCAGTCAAACAGACTCTTCCAGATCCGCCAGTCAGCCAGGATCTGCCAGAACTGCCAGCCAGCCAGGATCTGCTGGATTCAACTGCCTGGCTGGGCTTCCTCTCAATGCTGTGCTTCCTCTCAGTGCTGGGCTTGCTCTCAGTGCTGGGCTTCCTCTCAGTGCCGGGCTTCCCCTCAGTCCCAAGCTGCCCCTCAGTCCCGAGCTGCCTCAGTCCTGAGCTGCCCCTCAGTCCCGAGCTGCCCCTCAGTCACGAGCTGCTCCTCAGTTCAGTGGGGATCTGGGTGAGGACTATTAGGCCATGGTCGGTGGCGAGGGTGGATTATCCCAGGACGCGAAGGGGAGGAACAATGACATTTATGAAGTGGGGTCCACGTCCGGAGCCGGAACCGCCACCATGGACAGACGCCCACCCGGACCCTCCCTATGGTTTTGAGGTGCGTTCGGGAGTCCGCACCTTAGGGGGGGGGGGGTTCTGTCACGCCTTGGTCTTAGTATTTTGTGTTTTAGTTAATTAGTTAGTCAGGCCAGGGTGTGACATGGGTTTATTGTTTGTTGTATTCTTAGTGGGGTTTTTTAGTTATTGGGATTGTAGCTGATTAGGGGTGTGTGTTACATAGGTTTGGCTGCCTGAGGCGGTTCTCAATCAGAGTCAGGTGATTCTCGTTGTCTCTGATTGGGAACCATATTTAGGTAGCCTGGGTTTCGCTTTGTATTTCGTGGGTGATTGTTCCTGTCTCTGTGTTAGTTTCACCAGTCAGGCTGTAATAGGTTTCACGTTCCGTTTTGTTGTTTTGTATTTATTCGTTATTTCATGTATAGTTTCGTTATTTGTTTTCACTAATAAACATGAGTAACAAACACGCTGCATTTCGGTCCGACTCTCTTTTGACAAACGAAGAACGTAGACCATAGAAATTGACTAATTTGTGTAAGAGTATGCTAAGCTAGCTTAGCATTTTGAGTAGCATTTAGCACGCAACATTTTCACAAAAACCAGATAACCAAATAAATAAAATCATTTACCTTTGAAGAGCTTCGGATGTTTTCAATGAGGAGACTCTCAGTTACATACCAAATGCGCAGTTTTTCCTGAAAGCGTCTGTGTGTAGGAGAAATCGTTCCGTTTTGTACATCGCATTTGGCTACCGAAACGAACTGAAAATTCAGTCACCTACAACGTCAAACTTTTTCCCAATTAACTCCATAATATCGACCGAAACATGGCAAACGTTGTTTGGAATCAATCCTCAAGGTGTTTTTTCACATATCTCGTCATTGATATATCGTTCGTGGAAGCTTGCATTCTTCTCTAAATTCCATGGAAAAATACTTGCAGCTGACTTTTGCGCACCAATTTCGGCGCAGGACACCGGGCGGACACCTGGTAAATGTGGTCTCTTATGGTCAATCTTCCAATGATATGCCTACAAATACGTCACAATGCTGCAGACACCTTGGGGAAATGACAGAAATGGCAGACTTACTCCTCTCGCATTCACAGCAATATAAGGAGACAATGGAAAACAGAGCCTCAAAAATCCTGCTCATTTCCTGGATGCCGTCTCATCTTGGTTTTGCCTGAAGCTCACATTCTAGGGCACGCACAGAAAATATCTTGGTAGTTCTGGACACGTCAGAGTGTCTTCTTTCGAAAGCTATCAATTATATGCATAGTCGAGCATCTTTTTGTGACAAAATATCTTGTTTAAAACGGGAACGTTTTTCATCCAAAAATGAAATAGCGCCCCCAGAGCATCAAGAGGTTAAGTGCGCCTTGAATTCGAAGTGTCACCATCAAAACACCATCACACCTCCTCCACCATGCTTCACGGTGTAAACCACACATGCGGAGATCATCCATTCACCTACTCTGCGTCTTACAAAGACATGACGGTTGGAACCAAACATCTCAAATTTGGACTCATCACACCAAAAGACAGATTTCCACAGGTCTAAAGTTCATTGCTCGTGTTTCTTGACCCAAGCAAGTCTCTTCTTATTATCGGTATCATTTAGTAGTGGTTTCTTTGCAGCAATGCGACCATGAAGGTCTGCTCTGAACAGTTGATGTTGAGATGTGTCTGTTACTTGAACTCTGTGGAGCATTTATTTGGGCTGCAATTTCTGAGGCTGATAAGTCTAATGAACTTATCCTCTGCAGCAGAGGTAACTCTGGGTCTTCCTTTCCTCTAGCCGTTCTCATGAGAGCCAGTTTCATCATAGCACTTGATGGTTTTTGTGCCAGCACTTGAAGAAACTTTCAATGTTCTTGACATTTTCTGAACTGTCCTTCATGTCTTAAAGGAATGATGGACTGTCATTTCTCTTTGCTGATTTGAGCTGTTCTCGTCATAATATGGTCTTGGTCTTTTACTAAATAGGGATACCTTCTGTACACCAGCCCTACCTTGTCACAACATAATTGATTGGCTCAAACGCATTAAGAAGGAAAGAAATTCCAGAAATAAACTTTTAACAAGGCAAAACTGGTATTTGAAATGTATTCCAGGTGAATACCTCATGAAGCTGGTTGAGAGAATGTCAAGAATGTGCAAAGCGGTCATCAAGGCAAAGGGTGGGTACTTTGAAGAATCTCAAATCTCAAATATTTTTAGATTTGTTTACCACTTTTTGGGTTACTACATGATTACATAAGTGATATTTAATACTGTTGATGTCATCACTATTATTCTAAAATGTAGAAAATAGTCAAACTTAAGAAAATTCCTTCAATGATTAGGTGTGTCCAAACTTTTGACTGGTACTATATTCTGAACAAAAATATGAAAGCAACATAGGTGTAAGGGGTGCATAACTGGTGGCAGGGAAGTCAGACGCAGGAGAGCAGAACTGGGTAATAGCGGGAGCAGTTTAATTCCAAAACCAAAGGCATCAAAAAGATAACAACTTGGGTACAAAACCCGACGCGCACCAGTCAACATGTGCACAAGCACTTAAAACAAACAATACCACACAAAGAAATGGGGGAAACAGAGGGTTAAATACACAACACGTAATGAGGGAATGAAAACCACGGACCTCCCGGGTGGCGCAGTGGTCTAGGGCTCTGCAGGCTCTGTCGTAGCCGGCCGCGACCGGAAGGTCCGTGGGGCGAAGGACAATTGGCCTAGCGTCGTCCGGGTTACGGAGGGTTTGGCCGGTAGGGATATCATTGTCTCATTGCGCACTAGTGACTCATGTGGCGGGCCGGGCGCAGTGCGCGCTAACCAGGTCGCCAGGTGCACAGTGTTTCCTCCGACACATTGGTGCGGCTGGCTTCCGGGTTGAATGCGTGCTGTGTTAAGAAGCAGTGCAGCTTGGTTGAGTTGTGTTTCGGAGGACGCATGGCTGTCGACCTTCGTCTCTCCCTAGCCCGTATGGGAGTTGTAGCGATGAGACAAGATAGCAACTACTAACAATTGGAATCCACGAAATTGGGGAGAAAAGGGGGTAAAATTCAACAGCAAAAAAAGAAAAAAGAAGACCAGGTGTGTGAGAAAACAAGACAAAACAAATGGAAAATTAAAAATGGATCGGCGATGGCTAGAAGACCGGTGACGTCGACTGCCGAAACAAGGAGAGGAACCGACTTCGATAGAAGTCGTGACAATAGGCCAACCAACTTGGGAGCCAGGCCCACCCTCTGGGGAGCCAGGCCCAGCCAGTGAGTTTTTCTCCAAAAAGGGGGTTTATTACAGACAGAAATATTCCTCAGTTCCATCAGCTGTCCGGGTGGCTGGTATTGCAGGTGAAGAACGTTCCCGCAGATGAAGAAGCCAGATGTGGAGGTCCTGGGTTGTCGTGGTTACACGTGGTCTGCAGTTGTGAGGCCAGTTGGACGTACTGCCAAATTCTCTAAACTACGTTAAGGAGGTGGCTTATGGTAGAGAAATAAATATTTAACTCTCTGGCAACAGCTCAAGTAGACATTCCTGGAGTCAGCATGACAATTGCACGCTCCCTCAAAACTTTAGACATCTGTGGCATTGTGGTGTTGGACAAAACTGCACATTTTAGTATGGCCTTTTATTGTCCCCAGCACAAGGTGCAGCTGTTTAATGATCATGCTGTTCAATCAGCTTCTTGATATACGACACCTGTCAGGTGGATGGATTATCTTGGCAAAGGAGAAATGTTCACTTACAGAAATGTAAACAAATCTGCGCACAAAATTTGAGATAAATAAACTTTTTGTGCATATGGAAAAATTCAGGGATATTTTATTTCAGCTCATGAAACATGGGACCAATACTTTACATTTTGCGTTTATATTTTTATTCAGTATATATATACTGTATAAAAAACACTAAAATGAAATTGTGCCCCTATGTGCATGACGCTTTTGCTGAACAGGCCACCTTCCTTGTTTCCCATCTGAGAGGATTTAAGTGGGTGCACCAGGCCAGTCCTCACTTATCAGTGCCGATGCATCCCTGTTCATTCATGACCGCTGGAATCTAAGAATTGTTATGTTGCGAACATCTATCAAGTCCTTTCAGACAAAGTCGTCATGTTGTCCAAGGAGAAATCTGTTTCTCCAACTAAGCTATTCAAAGTTATTGGGACACCGAGAGTGACGTTGGAAACAAGCGTCCACTGTTACCCCTTGGATACAGGAATACAGGACTACAGGAGTCTCCAGGACCAGAAACTATGTGTTTTGGATAAGCATCACAAGGTCAAAAAGGCAGGAATCTTAATAAAACACTTTAAATAAGAGTAGAGCTCTCTCATTAGAGTGTTAATACATCATAGTGACTTCCTGAGCTAATAACCAGAGGACAGGAACTGCATGGGTCTGCTTCAGGATGTGTCTCAGCAGAGAGACAGCCAGCCCTGTAATATCACAGCTTCAATTACACTGCATCAGGAAAGGAGGCCGTGATAGAGCTCATTCACAAAGAGAAGGACACGGACACAGAAGGAAGGACGGAAGGAAGGAAGCAGTGCTGTGTGTGCGTGCGTGTTTGAGTGTGTCACCGTGAGGATGATTCACCTTCATTTGGAATTTTGGTTGGTCTTGGGGTGGTAGTCTACAGACATTACTACAACAAGTAGTCATTCTTGGAGTCAATGCCTTGACTTTCAATTAGGATTTCATCAAATCAGAAATTCTGTTAACTTGAAATGACTGACATTTTAAACTACCCCCAATCCAACTACCCCCTGCCCTGTGAGCAGAGCCAGATAATTGCTTCCCTCATGCCTTAGAAAAGCTCCAGCAGGCAGGCTGTTGTTGGAGTTATCCTCAGGAGAGGAGCTGGAAAGAATGATGCCTTCAAACAGCACTAACAGCACAGGAACATCTGTTCAATCGCTTCCATTGATAGTAATCACAACTACCGGCAAACTGCTACATCTTATCCCCCGCAATTAGCAAAATACGGAACTTCTAAAACACCCTCTGGCTCTCTCTCTCTCTCTCTCTCTCTCTCTCTCTCTCTCTCTCTCTCTCTCTCTCTGTCTCTCTGTCTCTCTCTTCCATCCCCTATCTCTCTCTCTCCCTCTTTCTCTCTTTCTCTCTTTCTCTCTCTCTCTCTCTGTGCTTTTGAGGGACTCTTCAGATGTTTATTCCACCTCTTGTTAGCCAACATCGGTTGCAGTGAATGCCCATTGAAGGAAACTATTTTGCCAAATGCCAAAGCCATTCACATTTTCTTCATATCCTGTCAGATAAGCCACCACAAAGGCCTCTCTTTTTTTCTCCAGCTTCCAAACAATTCTTAACATCTTGACATCCTCCTCTCTTCCTCCCCCTCCCCTCTTGTTAGGCTATAGAGTTGTAATGTCAGGAAGGACACACATTCCTCTGTATGTATTCACAGATCTCAGAGGAGAAGGAGACAGATGTCATGCAATGTCTCCAGCAGATCAGAAGGGGAGATGGAAAGGAAGGCAACAAGAGACAGAAGAGGCTTCAGAGAAAGAGAGGGAGTGGGGAGAGTGAAAGCTGGAAGGGAAGAGGCCAAGGAACGAGAGAGAAAGCGGGACAGGGAAAGCAAGAGAGAGCAGTCTTGATCAAAGGTCTTAACCAAACATTAAAACACTGGCTCAGGCCTCTCCAAATGAGTTTTGTTTTCCAAAGGAATCAGCATCTAATGTATGTCAAAAAATGGGACTGCTGTAGCTCCTAGGGTCAATATGGATGAAGTGCTGACTGTTAAGTCTCAGAACACACAAAAAACATCTGTACTGTAAATGAGTTTATTAGAGTGCACCATGGGAGTCAACAGTAGCACATTTTAAGTGCATTAAATTGATTGTAAATTACATGCAGAGCAGGACAAAGCTTGAGTGTTTAAACTGGCCTTGGTTTCAAAACCTCCTTTGTGGGCGCTTTTGGATGGCTAGCAGCTCGAACGCTCAATAAAACATACGCTTGGTATTCAGACTCACACAATTACAGTTGAAATGGGGCAGCCAACGTGAAACTGAGGCGTTAACTGCAGTGGGCCCTGGCTTTTTGACATTCTTTTGTAAACGCTGTTGTTTTTGTCAACAAGGTTGTTTGGAAGGGATGGGAAACACCTGTGTACTGTGATCAGTCAGATGACACTCAGATTCTCTGGAATCTGTCTCTTACTGATAACTACATGTAATGCTGTCAGCATGTTGGACATCCAGTGAACAAAGCTATCTACCAGACCTTAGTGTTTTTCTTGGAACTGTCATTTTAAAGGTTGGTATGGGAATTTGTATCCTTCATTGTCTTGCAGTGTCTTGCCCCTCTTTCCCGCTCATCCTCACTGTTTCTCCATCTTTGTCTGGGTGGATCTTGACCCTCTTTCCCGCTCATCCTCACTGTTTCTCCATCTTTGTCTGGGTGGATCTTGACCCTCTTTCCCGCTCATCCTCACTGTTTCTCCATCTTTGTCTGGGTGGATCTTGACCCTCTTTCCCGCTCATCCTCACTGTTTCTCCATCTTTGTCTGGGTGGATCTTGACCCTATACGACCATGTTTGTCTTCAATGTCTTCACTATACAGTCTCATATTTGGTATTTATCCATGTATGACTGTCAACATATACCATGTTTTTTTAAGTTGCTTCCCATGCATACAGAAAATGTGCTAGATGTAAGAGTCCCATAAACAGTATTACATATGAGAGCCTCCTGTATGACTCCTATCAAAATGACTGGGATTCCTGTGGCTTGTGATTAAGCTGTTGCAAACCACACAGCCAAGAGAGAGAAAAAAACAACATTTAAACTCAGACCCAGGGACTGGCAGCCTAGGCAACAACAGCGGCATATTAGTGATTATGCCCCGAGACAAAATGTCCGTAATTTGTGTGTAACCCACATTGAGGCAATTCTACCTCTCAGCACATGGTATTATGTCTGGAGAGGTTTTGGGTGTGCATTTACCAGTCCAATGTATTGCCTGGAGTAATCAAAATTACTTTTTGAAAACGATAAAACTGATGTGCTTTATAGCTGCATTATAGCTGTTGAGTATGACATATACCTGTACCAAATATGACTTGTGTTTAGTACACACAACAAACACATTAAGAATGGTCCTTTTAAGGATGTTCAGCAGAATAAATTATTGTGATGGCCAGCTTTTCTTTCCATAAGCAGGTTTTTCCACCCTAGGACAACAGTTCCTGTGTTGTTGGTGGGCTACTGTAATCCATAATAACACCATAATTGGTGTTGCTATGTCTACGATTGCCCATGAGAATTAGCAAAGCAACCTGTTTAGAATGTCTTCTAAGTGTTTACATGGACACCTAAGACAGCTACAGTTATTGCAAGTCCTCTTTTGACCAGTGGGACTTGGTCCAAAGGAAAGCAGAACCAATCTGTCTGGGAAGTGTTTCCATATGGACACAGAGAGGGGGGCACATTCTTGTGGAAATGAAAGCCAGTCCTTTAATCTAAGAGACATAATCAATATATGATAAGGGTTCTAGCTGAAGGACAAGAGCAGTAGTTTGAAGATAACTAAAAGACAAGATTTGTGATAGGACGGAGAGAGGGGGGCACTATGTTGAATTAAAACATCATGCACAAGGGTTCTAGTTAGCTCCTTGCTAATCAAGGGTTCTAGTTAGTGCCCTATCAGCTGCTTAGATCACTCCCCGCAGGCCTAGTGTTGCTTGTGTTTTTAGTGAACATAGGTTTATCTTAGAGGAATTGTAATTAAAGTTGTAGAGAACTTGTCCAGAGATCTGTGACAGCAGTTACGTAATTAGTAGACCAGTGGGACAGAAATGGCATGTTGGAGATTGCCGCACATCGCTAAAATGTAGTATGTGTTCAGAATACCAGTACTCCCTGCGACATCAGTATGTCATGTGATTGTTTATGTTTGTGAGGGAGACAGTGAAGTGGTGCGGTTTTGGATTGTGCTGACCACCCTGCTCTAAACAGATGTTTATCATCGTCTGAATGCCAAAAGCACAGTTTAAATTAAATGGAACATTTGTGAGGCTGCCAGTGTTGTTTTGGGGTTGTCAGTTAAATGCAGGGTGCCACAAAATAGAAGAGCTCTTGAATGGAGATTTAATATGTGTATTGCGATGGTCAAATGCATGCACTGAGGAATGTGCTGATACCAACAATAGTCGTTAGCATTTTAACCAAAGTATTAATATTGCTTAATCACCATGTCTTTCCGAATTTCAGAATAGGTCCAAAAATATCACCAAGGATTCTGGAGGATTTGGTGCTTGGCTAAGAGTTGATGTGACTGTGTAGTTCGAGCCAAGGGAACGGTTTGGGGTTACTGGAGAGTTAAGACATCTCTGGGACAGCATCTGACATGTAGGGACAGTTTGATTCCAACAATAACTTATCTGAAATCTGGTATCAATTGGCCATTTGGGTGGCTACCTAGCAGCATGAGAACATCACAAATACTTGCAATGTCCATAACTTCTCAAATTGTGCCAACCATTCCCATCACCACCCTCAACAACATAAGGAGGGGGTGGCATGCATGAGTGTAGATCCATGTTTCTCAGCCCAAGCTGCGAGTCCAGGGCTGAGTTAGTGTGATTTATGTCCTGTTATTCACATCAGTCGTGAGAGTGACAGTAATGTAAAGTTTCCCACCCACAATGGAGGAACACACACAGGCTGCAACCTCAACACAACTCCACGGCACGGCTGTGGGGTGTTCTCAGTCACTGTAAACCTGCAGAACAGTCACACAGCATGCAAGCCATCGGGCATCAGTTATGAGTAGGGCCCTGAGTTTGTACTGACTATATGGATTTCACTAGAAATACTCTACATCTGTAGTTCGTGTTGGTCAGGTCATGTGGTCAAGTAGGGCCCTAGTTATGAGTATGATTCAACTGGTAAGGACTGTGAGTGAGGATGATGCTGAGTGAAATACAATGCTTATATTTTATTTTACGTTCATAGTCCTTGAAGTTCACCAAGGAAAGAGAGAGAGAAAAGAAGGCTTACGAATATCAGAATGTCAGAATGTCTGCTAATGGAGGTGAACTTGACTGTTTTAGGGGCGTGGACAGTCTATTGAGTGTTCCTTATGGCACCTCATCAAGTCCCCTCAGATGTTGGTGTGAACGAATCAACATTTAGACAACGTCCTAATATGCTGGAGATGACCCAGTGAGGATAACCCAACCTTTGATTTAACCCCCTGCCACTAACTCTGTCACAGCTTAGCCCACCAGCAGGGGCCAAGACAATCCAGTCCATTTACCCCTCACGGAGATCAAGGCACCAGAGCACTGCCGTCTCCCTTTTCATTCTATTCTACCAAACTCTACCTTTGTAAAATCCCCTCACGCAAATGAGATTGTGCTCCAACCCCCTTTTTTGAAGGACTTAAAGACAGTCTTTTGATGGCAAAACGAACAGGGGCATTAATAGGTAGGAGGAATGGAGGGAGGGAGGAAAGGAGTATCAAAGGGTTAGGTGAGTGCCCAAAAGGGGTTGGAGGGGGGGATGTAGGGAAGGAGGGAATCGCCCCCCCCCCATCCCCCATCCCTGAGGACTGCACTGTAACGGAAAATGGTCATTTATATGGTAATTTGAGGTATTATCAACAGTAACATTTTACTGCTGCATACTGTAAATGATGGTGAACTATGGGAAAATGTGGACGGGGAAAGAATTGCTGCATTTCGAATGGTAGTGTATTTTCATTCCCAGAATACAGTACCATACTGTATATTTTTTGAGCGTCAAAAACCTTTTGACCACTAGTGGTGCATGGTATTGTTGTTTCTGGCTCACTAATTAACAGTGCCTTGCGAAAGTATTCGGCCCCCTTGAACTTTGCAACCTTTTGCCACATTTCAGGCTTCAAACATAAACATATAAAACTGTATTTTTTGTGAAGAATCAACAACAAGTGGGACACAATCATGAAGTGGAACGACATTTATTGGATATTTCAAACTTTTTTAACAAATCAAAAACTGAAAAATTGGGCGTGCAAAATTATTCAGCCCCCTTAAGTCAATACTTTGTAGCGCCACCTTTTGCTGCGATTACAGCTGTAAGTCGCTTGGGGTATGTCTCTATCAGTTTTGCACATCGAGAGACTGAAATTTTTTCCCATTCCTCCTTGCAAAACAGCTCGATCTCAGTGAGGTTGGATGGAGAGCATTTGTGAACAGCAGTTTTCAGTTCTTTCCACAGATTCTCGATTGGATTCAGGTCTGGACTTTGACTTGGCCATTCTAACACCTGGATATGTTTATTTTTGAACCATTCCATTGTAGATTTTGCTTTATGTTTTGGATCATTGTCTTGTTGGAAGACAAATCTCCGTCCCAGTCTCAGGTCTTTTGCAGACTCCATCAGGTTTTCTTCCAGAATGGTCCTGTATTTGGCTCCATCCATCTTCCCATCAATTTTAACCATCTTCCCTGTCCCTGCTGAAGAAAAGCAGACCCAAACCATGATGCTGCCACCACCATGTTTGACAGTGGAGATGGTGTGGTCAGGGTGATGAGCTGTGTTGCTTTTACGCCAAACATAACGTTTTGCATTGTTGCCAAAAAGTTCCATTTTGGTGTCATCTGACCAGAGCACCTTCTTCCACATGTTTGGTGTGTCTCCCAGGTGGCTTGTGGCAAACTTTAAACGACACTTTTTATGGATATCTTTAAGAAATGGCTTTCTTCTTGCCACTCTTCCATAAAGGCCAGATTTGTGCAATATACGACTGATTGTTGTCCTATGGACAGAGTCTCCCACCTCAGCTGTAGATCTCTGCAGTTCATCCAGAGTGATCATGGGCCTCTTGGCTGCATCTCTGATCAGTCTTCTTCTTGTATGAGCTGAAAGTTTAGAGGGACGGCCAGGTCTTGGTAGATTTACAGTGGTCTGATACTCCTTCCATTTCAATATTATCGCTTGCACAGTGCTCCTTGGGATGTTTAAAGCTTGGGAAATCTTTTTGTATCCAAATCCGGCTTTAAACTTCTTCACAACAGTATCTCGGACCTGCCTGGTGTGTTCCTTGTTCTTCATGATGCTCTCTGCGCTTATAACGGACCTCTGAGACTATCACAGTGCAGGTGCATTTATACGGAGACTTGATTACACACAGGTGGATTGTATTTATCATCATCAGTCATTTAGGTCAACTTTGGATCATTCAGAGATCCTCACTGAACTTCTGGAGAGAGTTTGCTGCACTGAAAGTAAAGGGGCTGAATAATTTTGCACGCCCAATTTTTCAGTTTTTGATTTGTTAAAAAAGTTTTAAATATCCAATAAATGTCGTTCCACTTCATGATTGTGTCCCACTTGTTGTTGATTCTTCACAAAAAAATACAGTTTTATATCTTTATGTTTGAAGCCTGAAATGTGGCAAAAGGTCGCAAAGTTCAAGGGGGCCGAATACTTTCGCAAGGCACTGTACCTTGAGGCGTGCCTTGTAAGAGGCTATATTTGTTGTACCCCTTAGTGAGAATGTTATACCAATTTAATTGGTATGTGGTAGTCGTGCCCCATCAATTTACAATGTAAAGGGGACAGATTGGAGTGGCAGCAAGCCTTAAACTTGAAGTGGTTGAGCATTCTTCAATGTTCTATTTGTTTGTTTTGCCCTGTAGTCGCTGCCAGTCTGGAAGTTTTTACAGTACAATACCGTCAATTCTATGGTATTTTGCTGCGTGTCATTACACAATGCTTGCTTTGATACTTTATTTAGATTACAGTAGTTGTACTGCAATATGAAATATGATAACTTACTTACCACTAGGTAATGTCAAACTCACACCAACCCCTTTCCAGTGTGTTAATGGGGCGATGGGGGACCTCTGAGGCCATTACTGTACTATTGTCTAATAGGATGCTTCCCCATCAAGCTCAGGAGGCTGCTCTGGGGCTCTGCTCTTTTGATAATACCGGACTGACACTAGGTAGGGTGAGGAGTGACATTCCATCTTTTCTGTATTCCCCTGGAAAAGGGAGAAAGGGAGGGAGAAAGAGATGTGAAGATGGAGAGGCATGGGGATAGGTATTATGGGGAGAGTGGGGAGATGGAGAGGCATGGGGATAGGTATTATGGGGAGAGTGGGGAGATGGAGAGGCATGGGGATAGGTATTAGGGGGAGAGTGGGGAGATGGAGAGGCATGGGGATAGGTATTATGGGGAGAGTGGGGAGATGGAGAGGCATGGGGATAGGTATTATGGGGAGAGTGGGGAGATGGAGAGGCATGGGGATAGGTATTGTGGGGAGAGTGGGGAGATGGAGAGGCATGGGGATAGGTATTATGGGGAGAGTGGGGAGATGGAGAGGCATGGGGATAGGTATTATGGGGAGAGTGGGGAGATGGAGAGACATGGGGATAGGTATTATGGGGAGAGTGGGGAGATGGAGAGGCATGGGGATAGGTATTGTGGGGAGATGGAGAGGCAAGGTGGGGAATTATATTGTTCCATGTGCTGGGAGAGGGCAAAGAGAGATGAGAAAGAGGGGGGGGGTTGAGAGAGGGAGAGGCAGAAGAAAGTAAGAGAGAAAGAAAGTGTGATAGAGAAGGGGGAGGCAGGGGAGAGATAGACAGATAGGGGAGAGAGGGGGGATGTAGACAGACATCTCCTGTCGGTCGAAGGGTTTCAAAATTTAATTTCCAAAACTCTGTTATTAAACAAAGTCCAGAGACACCTATTTCCTGTTTCAGGGGAAGTGCTCTCTGTCTCCTGTGAGCATACTGAATTAGCTATGGTCACTTGTCTACTGACAAGCATTTATACCGGTTTTTGCCATTTTTGATGATTCACACTACTTCAGACCTTCCACAAATGTGTCTGTGTCACGGATGGATATTAACTATATGTTGCCATTGAGTCAGCTGTTCTGAACACTGCCACTCCACAGGTCTACTTAATTAGAACATTATACGACAGCATAGCTTTCATTTTTACTGAGTAATGACTCTTTTCTCTGTCAGTGTTGATTTTCCAGCATAGCTGCCATTGCAATTAATCTAATCTCTTTTTACATAGAAAAATGTACAAATAATGAGTAAATTATACGTGTGAAACAGCTTTGCACAACGTGGTTGCGGCTCGGAGAGACTTTATACAGCAGCATTCATGCCAGCTCTCTGGCTGCCAACAGAAAAGGTTCTGGATCAGGGATAATGTAGAGTAGGCATTTTTATTCCGAGCTTCCCCCTCCCCCCCGGAGCATCTGTTTGCTGTGTTTTGCCTGGCACAGAGGGCAGACATGGCATATTGGCTTATTATTTGTATAAACAATGGGCATATTGTTTGTTTGCAGTGTATGGGACCCATCTGTGGCCGAGCTAGAATACTGGCACATCAGAAAGAGACGACCAAGTGAATCCACCTGAAGAACGCAGGTGTATGAGACATTCGAAACTGAACACGTGCCAAGATAGCACTTAATAGTAGGCTTCCCTTGCTGACATAAATTAGAAAGCCATGGAAGAAGTTAAAAGCATCAAGTACAATGCAAATGTGTTAATTGGAAATGGAGTGCTCAAATTACAATGTATGGCTGGTAGTTTCTCTTCAAGACATATATGCTCCTTATATCAATGTCAAGACAGCCTCTGACATTTCACATGTGATTCAACTCAATGAAATCCATTTTTCTGCCAGAAAAGGGTCCACAAATCACTAGAATATGCCTCTCCTTCCTGTTTCAAGTTTACTACATGTGTTGTTAAATGTCCTTTAGCATGACATCATCAGAGTGGGACAGACCTGAGACCACAGAGGGGGCGTCGGCCACAGATGGATGGAACACCAGCCTGGATCAAACCAGACACCCAGGGGCCCCCCAGGAGAGCCAGCCCAGAGCAGCGTTCTTGGGGTAGTACAGAAAGATGCCGAGCCTCCTGGCCGCCATATGAGGAGACCTGCAGACATCACTATGGCTAAGAGAAACAGATTGGGAAGAAATACATATGATGGGAAGTATATTATATTCCATGCTGTTCAATGGAACCAATGGATTCTAATTTGCCACAGCAAAAGGTTAGGCAACCAGCTGCATCACTGTAACATAACTAAAATAAGCCATTACTCCACTTGAGATACTACAACACTACTAGTTAGTTATTACCATTTTTTTAGGACTGTTATAACTGTGGGGGGAAAGTGCAGGTCCCATCGTGGCCTTTGAGGAACAAGAGCAATCAACAAGACAGACTCACCTGTTGAAGGCAGTCTACGACACACCTTTTAGTACCCAATCCAACTTCCTCACTGGGTGAAAGACTCCATCGTAATCATTTTGAATTTGAATCAGTAGGACTCAATTGTTTTCAAATGAGACGGTCAAACACACAAAGCATTGTGTCGGATGACGTGTACCTTTTTAATTACAAATTTCCCAGAGATAGGGTGAGTCCCCCTGTTGCGCAATCTCTCAGATAGTCACTGCGATTACTTCACTGAGATGAATAGTGTGCATTGTGTCTCTATATGGGGCAAACCGTGCCAGCGACCAACAGTATGATAACACCTCCCTGGGATAAATGTTTTGACAAGAACTTGTTTTGATCAGGATCCACATTCCCCAGATACATGCCCCTATCATGTGACCGAATAGCAGGTATTATGCATGTGTACACAGCCTCATCTCTTCTGTGTTTTATCTGTGATGGGTCTCACTGCACATTTGTTTATATAGCCTTGTCATGGATGTTTTGCAAACCTTTTAGAATAATAATGAAGATTACACCGGCCACTTTAGTGGTGAAATGGTTTATTGTGCTTATCAGATCTAAAAGTGAAATGAGAGATTTGAATATAGCTTGAAAATAAACGCAAGCAGGCAGTGTGTTATTATAACTCAATACAGATTTGGAATTGATATGGGGAAATTGAAAAACACACATGCACATAACTCAACAGACTTATCAATGGTGGCCATCATCAGTGTTATGGTTTTATGGTCAATTGAAATTACAATCCCAGTGCACGTCATAAACAGGAGCGGCGATTCTGTGATCTTCTCGATAAGATCAATAAATGTTATGGTAATGTTGAGACGTCCAGATAAGGTCATAATAAAGCCATCTCAAAGCCCTAGAAGCATAACTGGTGTTTGGTTAGTATTTTACTCATGTATAATTTACCACTCCTAGGACATGCCAGTGGGATGTGCGAGTGTGTGGTTAGCCTAATTATGAGTGGCTCTGCAGAGACACTGATTCCAGGAACCCCAGCAAACATGCTTTAGCTCATGCTGGAGCTTTATGATGACAATACAGGAATTGGCAGTCATTTAATAGGAGCATGGGCTACTTCTTGATGTAAAATACATCTGTGTGTTTGTTAGTCTGCCAACTGCCATGCACAACTGGGGGTTGGGTGCTACATTTGCAGTGGATATGGTGAATTACCCCCAAACAATTTAAAGAGCTTAAAGACCTGGGTCAAATCACTTCTGATACTGTATAAACATCCATCCTTAACCATCATAGTGTACTGTATATGGCCGTGACATGAAAGGTTGCAGAGGGCACTTTACAAATCAAATGTTTCCCTTTGCCACCCTTTGATCCAAATCACTGGGATGTCAACATGGGAATCCGTCTGCTAGGCTGGGGCAGAAGACACAGTCGTTCCTTTGCCATCATGTAATCCACATTGTCCTAATTAGAGACACGCAGGTAGAGTTTGGTCGATGCTTATATGTTATTGCACAAGTGCAGGAAATGCGGTGTGTCCCTGCCATGCAGGGAGCATGAATGAACACTTGCATTGCATCACAGTAAACCTAAGTCGTGTGGTATCCCCATTTCATGATCCTTCTTTAGATTGAGTTAGATAAAGTAAATAGAGAGTAAGCTCAGCTAGCTGGTAGCTACATTATCTCTATGTTCTGTTCAGCTTCACATGAAGGCTAGGAGAGGTGTAATTAGAAGTTAGCCAGAAACACCAAAGAACCAAGGAGGACACTGGGATACTTATCATAGACTATTTTCATTGGATACAGCGTTACTGTCTTTGTAGTCCCCTGCTGTAGTGTTTCTGTCTTTAATGACTAGGTGTGTTTTTTTACAGGAAGCAATGCATGGCCCAAGGACTGTGCCGCACCACTATGATATTTCTCCTATGGTCAAGCCCCCATACAAAGTTATGTTGTTTTGTGATAGTTGATGTTACGTTTGTGTGTGTGTGTGTGTGTGTGTGTGTGTGTGTGTGTGTGTGTGTGTGTGTGTGTGTGTGTGTGTGTGTGTGTGTGTGTGTGTGTGTGTGTGTGTGTGTGTGTGTGTGTGTGTGTGTGTGTGTGTGTGTGTAAAAACCATGAACAGGATAGCTGGGCCAAAAATTCAAACTCTCCAGTCTTAACCACTGATTTGTGTGGACTGGGTTTGGAGTTAAATGCTACCAAGAGCATGCCTAAATAACTCTTGCTCTCCAAAAGGGGTGGTTGTTAGCTTGGAATGCTAAAAACATTCCCTACCCCCTATCTTTGGAGAGCTTGACTGAATCATTAAGCTATTGGACATCATTTTGGGACGAATAGAGTCAAAAACTATTGGCATATGGGTTGTTTTGCACCTTTCCCCCGGATCACTATATCAAATACAAGATTATTGTTAGACAACCATTGTAAAACAGACAAACAAGCTTTTTTCTTGTAGAACTCGAGCAGCGACACTTACAACATGGGTCAGGTTACTATAATGTTTTAATAAAACAAATATCTTTACTTTTTTTTTACAAGTAAATAAAACAAATATACATTTTACATTAAACAGTAAATAACAATATAGATCATATTGTGTACACATTTACAATATTGGAAACGAACCACGCAGCACCGTGTTCTTATTTATCATACTGGTGTTGACAGAATTCAATAGCTCAGTTAAGTACCACCTCCAGTATAGTATTTACAATACAGTAATTTACTGCAATAATCAAGGTTAGTTTCATAAAAAGAGAAACAAAACAACTCTGCCATTTTAAATGACCTATCGATCTTTCCAAGACACATCCAATGACAACTTCCTTATTCGGCATCTTCCAGCATCCAGGGGAATCTGATTGGTCCATTTTACACCATCGCATCCCTCTGAGCGTATCACTTTTCTCTGGAATCTGTTCTTCCTTTCCAGGTGGTGTGTGTGTGTGTGTGTGTGTGTGTGTGTGTGTGTGTGTGTGTGTGTGTGTGTGTGTGTGTGTGTGTGTGTGTGTGTGTGTGTGTGTGTGTGTGTGTGTGTGTGTGTGTGTGTGTGCGCGCGTGCCAGCACCTCTGACAAATGTGTAGGTTATGGGCAGTGTGTCAGCATCTTAGGCAGTGTGTATATTCAGGGTGTGTGTGTGTCCGCGTCTCTGGCAGGTGTGTAGGTTCCGGTCTGCGGTTCTGCTGACTCCGGGGTCTTTCTCTCCTCTCTCCGGTCTGCAGGAGAGACCACCTCCACAGTCACAGCGTTGGAACAGCTCCAGGCCATGGCCACCTTTCCTACGGTGACGCGTGCACACCTGGCCCTTCGTCAGCACTGGCTTACAGATACGAGACCAGAAGTGGCGTGCACAGCACAGACCCTCAGAGCAGTCGGAGGACCTCAGGCAGTTGTCACTTTCCCGACCTAGAGAAAGAGCGAGAGAAGAGAGAGGTAAATATGTGTTCTGTTGGAAACTTGGAAAAGGCCTCAAAGCTGGAATTTTTAGAATGAAATGTTTTATTTCAAACCCCTTGGCTTTGTGTTTTCAATTGAAATGTAGTCCGAAGTGGACAGTGTCGGGAGGACAAATCTATAGAATCTTTATGGGTAGTGTTTGTTGTGTGGGTGTGTAATACACACCTACCTTTGACAGAATGTTGTGGTTGACCTTGGGGCAGAGGCAGTCTCTTGCCATGGTGTTCCATGGTGTTGTTCTGCCTATTCCCCACACTGGTAGTGACTACAGCTTCAGCATCTTGATCACTGGCCTGACAAACACCTGAGGGAAAAGGTACACGTTATCAATAAACGCTAATTAAGTTAAGATAATTACAATATCTCATGACACCCCAACATTCTTATCCATAAGTTATTGTTGTACTCCCAATACCTCTCTTACCACATCATTCAAATTCAATACAAGACATCGCATGAATTAAAAATATCATCATCTGAAAATGGTTGAAAGGATAACAACATGTAACATGTGGTTATGTTGAGCTTACCGTTGATGCAGCGGTTCCCAGCGCAGCACACTGAATCCCTTGCGCACCGCTTCCGGATCTTTCGGCATGGGAGGCACGCGCCTCGGATATCATTGCAGAATTCATCGGTCCCACACTCATCATCATATGTGCAAATAAGCTAAGATAAATAGACATAATAAAATATGTATTTCCATTGGAACATAAATGCAGAACGCATTTCGGTAAAAGCGCAAAGGTAACGTGTCCAACAAACGTTTGGGCATTGGTTAGTGTTGGTATTACGCACAGCTCCTAGAGCTTTCTAGTAGGGTTTCTTACCTGCAAAGTGTCCACGACTGCTTTCTGCCTGTCGCTATCTGGTGAAGACGGGCGTGGGCTCGGGCTAACCGTGTCGTTGCCACCAGGCAAGTTCTTGATGGCATTAGAGTTCAGTAAAACCGCCCCGGCATAAGCATCCCCAAGGTATCCAAACAGCATGAGATGCACGGCCATAAAACGAAGCACTGACAGATGAAGCATACTTCTTCTTTATGTAAATTATCGGTCTTATAAATAAATCCGTCAAATGTATTGTTAAAAAGTCCGCTTAAGTATTGTATCCTACCACAAAGTCTCAAGAGGTTGTTGTTAGTAGGGTATTTTGAGGTATCCTAAAGCATGGCTCTGCGATGTTCTCTTTATACATTTGGGTCTGTATTTATTCCCGCCCCTCGCCGCACACAACAAAGGCGGAGGGTGGAATTTCAAAGGCGCTTAAAATCCTGAGCTCCACTGTACGGAAATGGGCAACCGCCCCGCCAGGATTTCGGTTCACAATGTTTGTGTGATCAACAAGTCTCTATTGGGATTGCGCACATCACCTGCCTGGAGACCTCATTCTTTAAACGATACTTAATAAAGGATGCCATTAGGATACAGCTCAGGATAACTCCTGGCGTATTATGGCATTGTAGCCAATACCACATTTCTGTCAACTGGCTAGAGTAGCCAAATGTTGATTAAATTGGCACCAAGATTATTTACTCACATTTCAGACAGAATAAGTTGTGGAGCTGCTCAAATCCAGAACTTCTAATTGACACGGAGCAGTTGACACGGACCCTATTGCTTATTTTGGGTAAGATGGTCTGAAATCTATGAACCGTTCTGGCTCGCACAAGCCGCTCATGCAAGGCTACTTACTATTTGTACATAGTCTGAAATCTGCACTCATATCTCGCAAATATTATGATTTAATATAGCATTTTTCCTTATTACCACATCCTATGAATGAACTGTATCTGTTGTCTGGACACATTCTCCCATTTTTACGCTCTTTTGGGAAAGTTTGGCACAGTGGAAGGGTCTTTCCTAAAGGCGCACTATTTTTCCTTTGACATTCAAGTCGCCTAACTGTCCTTTGGCTGTGTGTACACGGTGATTGGAGCTACTTTCCGTCGATTAACTACTTCATTTGATCTCTCTGATTGCAAAGGGCACAATTATCCTCTAAGTGTGCTTGATTACACTAGCGGCGGACATCAATATAGGATATGCAAACCATTAAGGGGTGCGAAAGTTTACCGAATTAATGGGCTTCCGTGGAGAGGTCTTTCAGGGCTGACTGGCACATTGAGATAAAAGACAACTCTGATCTTTCATGCTTGCGATCAGGTTGCGCTTGGGAAGGACACAGGCTAAAATAGGCCACCAAATCGGACAGAGTGACTCTCTGCTCTTCCCATGGCCTGTAGCTCACTCCCACACAAATAGTCTCAAAAAGTTTACAATATATCCAGAAAAGGCACCAAAACAGTTGCTGTACGGGGTGAGAAAGCGAGGCCGTAGAGAATGTGCTTGCTTGCTCTTGTAGGCTACATAAATAGTTTGTCACTTGGTCCCCATCTGGTGGTTTATAACTGTATAGACAATGAAGAAGCAATGTCGACATACAAATATTGCCTACCTGAACACGAACACGAATTGGCGCTAAAGTATGTCCGGTGGTTTGGGTTTGATGCTTTAGCTTTTAACCAACGTGTATTAACAAGAACCCCTTTGATAGGTTCAAGTGATCACACAGAGGTGACACACTGTTAGGCCTGTCTCGTGAGTCAATTCCATCTCTGTGAATACACTTTCGATGGGTCTGATTACTGGCATCTGAATACTTACGAACCAGATGAAACATCTCTGAAAAGCTTATAAGGTCCTCCTGTCAAAGCCTACAAGTTGCTTTCATTTGAGTCAGGCTACTTTGGGGTGAACAGGAAGATGCTAACCTTTTGCAAACTCTTGTTGTTGTGGATGTTTCCTTCTCTATATTATTGACTTGGTGTTTTGAATAGAAAATGTTAATTTAACTTTAGATTGGCCACATGAAGAAAAGTATGAAAAGTATGTTGTATTGACTTTTTAAAGGGTGTACACGTGGCCCTCTGAAAATGCATTTGCGGTAGAAACATAACAAAAACACAAGGAAAATACATCAGGCAACTCAGATTGTAATGGTTGGGGATTCAAATCACTGGAAATTAAAGCCGTACGGGTCTGTCAAATTGTGAATGACAAAGTGGTGCACAAGAAACTGAAATGTTTGCAATCTTTTCTATTGGTCCCTGCATCACAGCAACAAGAGTGTTTAAAATAAGTAATGCAGGCCTAGGCTAAGTGTTCTTGTCTGTGCCGTATGATCTGGATTATTTGTGGCTTGGGTTGCATATGCTTGTACATGAGTGAAGATTGAAGCAAAATTCAGATTATAATCTCTTGGGCCTTTGCAAACTCAGCACATTTTTAAATAAATAAAAAAAGATTGACAGCGCTAAGCATTCCCTCTCAATTTAACAAACCAGCTGTGCCGAAAACTGCTAATCATCTTTGCCATCTCTTTAATCTGATTGAAGCAGTCATTCTAAGTGGTGGTTTATCCATCACATTGACATGTGAGTTTCTGTGCCCATTATCCACAAAGCGTCTCAGAGTAGAAATCGGATCTAGGATTAGGTCCCAACCTGTCTATATAGTCTTATTCATTATGATCTAAATGAGAAACTGATCCTAGATTAGCACTCCTACTCTGAGAGGCTTTGTGGATAAGGGCCCAGGTCTCAGTCTTCAGGTGCAACGACCCACTATCATGTCCAAAGGAGAGTGTACACATAATGCAGTCAGTGTTTCTACTTTGTTTCCATACCATGTGCACTCAGGTTAGGCTACATATCCCTTAAATCTATCTTTTTGTAAAGGGTGAAACGGTGCAAAATACTGTTTTATACAGACTTTCAGTTGTCGTCTACAGTGTTTTTTATTTGATTGTAAAAAATATATATATATATGGAAAGCAGCCATCTAGGAGACAGTGTGACAACAGATGTAATGTTATGAGTCGCTTACTGTTCATGCAGTATTGAAATTATGACATGATGTTAATTGGGATGCCATTGATTTAAGGCACTCGCATTGTTCTACTGATGATGAATGATTACTGGGGTTGGACAGTCAGGTACTGAACCACAAGTGTAGAGAAAATAATGAATGATTACTGGGGTTGGACAGTCAGGTACTGAACCACAAGTGTAGAGAAAATGATGAATGAATGATTAGTGTTACTTTTAAAACATAACCATGTTGGTTGTCCAGTCCACCAACTGTTTTACAAAAACGTTTTTTTAAATATGACTGACGCAGACTTCATACTTATGTCAACAAGGAATAGTAATCGGTTGCTGACTGTTCTTTTATGTATGTATCATTGTCCTCTGGAGTTGACGTTGACTTGTATGACTTGAACTAAACACGGGGAATCAACCCAAGTGTCAAATATTAAACAGACTGTCACTTAAGTTTACAAACCAACACAATTCTCTAGAGAAAGAAAGCAAGTGCATTACAAAGTAATCAAGCACTTTAATATCAATACACAGTAACAATAACAAGTGCTCATAACATTTCATCCATTCAAATTGAATTCAGCACCTGTATTTACAATACTGTAGAAACGGCAGCACTGAAGGCATTAAAATTCCATTAGAACTGGTAAATTAAACTACTGTGGCGTGAACATGGGACTTACCTATTTAAAGGGATGGTATTTATATTGATTGGTTAGCAACTACATGATGAAATAGCAACTCATAGGATGTGAATGTCAGACATTTGCAATATGTAAGGTTGATGTGTAGCTAAGAGCATAGAGTAGACTTTCAAAATAAATCTTTGTTATCTGATCGCTCAATGCCTGTGAAATGAAAGATGGTCCGAGGATCTTCACTGTTGTTGTTGTTGATGAAGTTTGTTAATAACAGCATAATAACAAATTGCTTTCCAGAAATGAGGGATGAATATGTGTGACTGATTACATTTGTAAGCAGGACATTTGAAAGGTCATAATTTTTCCATCAGAAGCACAGAACAAAAAGGTTGCTTTTTTTAAAAGCTAACTAGCTGCTGCATACAGTGTACATGAGTAAAGTAGATGGGTGTAGCAGCCTATGTGCATGTGTGAGAATGTAACTTCAAATGATATGTACATATACTCTGTGGTTCTAAAAGTAATATTAAGGACAAACAGTAACATTCTGGTTCGTCATGAGCACTTGGTACCTGTTTGTCTTGTCAGACTCAGTGTTAAGATCCTGTATCCCTATTGAGGAGGTTCAGGTACCAGATACTGTAGGTACTAGGTACTGCTGAGCCAAACCTCAGGAACCAGCTATAGTAATAGAAGTCTTGGAGAGAAAACAGGGTGCAGAGGGGAAGCCTTCCAAACATGGACCCAGCCTGTCTGTTTGTGTCTGTAGGAGCAGTGCAGGTCTGTGGCCGCAACAGAAAACTCATCTTCCACCCTATATATTTCACTTTTTTATCGTTCCTTATAGTGTCCTTACACTCTCACATATATTGTGCACACACTCAGTCTCACACGCGCATTCTGCTAAAGGAAAAGGCATTGTTTTAGCTCTAGGACCTCTCTCTCTCTCTCTCTCTGTCTGTCTGTCTGTCTGTCTGTCTGTCTGTCTGTCTGTCTGTCTGTCTGTCTGTCTGTGAGAGAGAGAACACTGAGGATATGCTAAGGTCATTAAATTCTAGTCCCAGAGCCACGTATAGCGAAGGCATATCGGTGACCCACAGCGGTTGTGGTCCTCTTCTTCTCTTCCCCCTCTCCTCTTCCTATTTATTGCAGTCTTTAGAATGAAACTACATCAGGAAGTAGGCCCCCAGGCCAATGACAGAAGAGAATTTGGTATTGGGGGTGGGGGGTGACGTTTAAAAATCATTGTCCCAGCCAGAGTTGTCATCTGGGGGAGGGTCTTCATTGTCCTCTGGGAAGCTGTCAAAGTTACTTGTGTCCGTCGATGATGTCACCTGATTGACAGACAAAGACAGACAGATAATTGAACCACTTAAACTTTGTATGAAAGCAGCTTGCTGCTGAGATCTTTGTTTGTGACTTACATTAGGGATTATAGGGGGTGTCAGAGTTCCCTTCCGTAGACCTTCCCCGTTAAAGCCCTCGAACCATCTGGAAATGTATAGAAACTGTTGTTGTAAACATCAAAATGTGGAAAGATGAGTAGAATAATATGGCTCCATATCCATGAACTTACTTGTGTTTTTGGATGTCTTTAACACCATTTTTCAAGTTTCCCAGTCTTTCTGAAGGATTGTCCCTAACATGGACACATCATGGTTAAATTCTCTACTTAAGACCAAATTATATTAAAGGTCCAATGCAGCCATTTTTATCTCAATGTCAAATCATTTCTGGGTGACAATAAATTACATTAGTGTGACTGTTTTCAATTAAAATAGTCAAAAAGTTACAAAAATAACTTCTTAGCAAAGAGGATTTTTTTCAGGAAAGAATTTTGCTAGGACTGTCTGGGAGTGGTCGGAGTGGGGACAGGAAAACTGAAAATTAGCTCTTACCGGTAGAGAGGTTCAAAACTCTCTTTCTTATTGGTCTATTAACTCATTTACCGTATGTTGATGTCGCCATGTAAGGCCAAAACTCCGTCCCACCAAAACAGAAATTTCAGGTGGTCTTTTCAAACAAATCTTACACTAACAGGGCATTATCATACTTTTTACAATTTCACAGTATTATTCCAACCTCGTAGTGTGGAAATATATATAAAATACAGGAAAATCACGTTTTTGATTACATTGAGCATTTAAACAGTAATTGTTGAGGGTGGACCAAATGGTTTGCGACTCACCTGCATAGTTTTTTTATTAAGTTGGCAGCGTTTTTGGTAATCTTCTTTGGAAACTCAATCATGTCAATGCCCCTCAGGATGATGTTATAGGTCTTCATGGGATCAGGGCCAGAGAAGGGAGGGCTGGAAGACCGGGGTAGAAGTAGACGATAACATTTCTCCCAATCTAAATTTAAATCTAGCCTTACACTTTAATTTAAGAGTAATTATCAGGTTTGTCTGTATACCTGCCGGTGAGGAGCTCAAACATGAGGATTCCTAGAGACCAGTAGTCGGCTGAGATGTCATGGCCTTTGTTCAGAATGATCTCTGGTGCCACGTATTCTGGTGTTCCACAGAATGTCCACGTTTTCTTCCCAAACCCTATCTTCTTGGCAAAGCCAAAGTCCACCTAAACAAAGAACATGGGAAAATACATTCTTAGTGGCAACCTGCAGCATTAATAGTTCAAAGGGTTAGAGGTTTGAGCCATCAAGCTTTGAATCCACAATGTGTGTCCCTTACTAGCTTGGCGTAGCCCCTATGATCCAGTATAAGGTTCTCTGGTTTGAGGTCTCTGTAGATGATGCCTTTGGAATGCAGGTAGGCAAATGCTTCCACCACACAAGCTGTGTAGAACCTAGTGGTGGAGTCCTCAAACGAACCCCTGGAGAAGGAAGTGACAATAATCACTAAAATAACCATAATATTTCAAACAAGCCCACATTGACCAGCTCTTCCACAGACTCACTGAAACACATGCGAGGCACAATGAAATGAGTTGAAATGTTGGCCTAACACGCTGACTAGGCCGGCCACTTAGCGTGCGTGAGCGTTGCAAAATAGAGGATCAAATACATGTTATTCTCTTATTTCATTCAAACTGGTCGCGGGTGTCAACGGGAGTCTGCGTAGCCAGGCGCTAAACTAAAATTTGGTTTTACTTTAGAAGCTTGACACGCTGCAAGTCCCACCTCTCAAAACTGTTTTCACGAGCATACTTACCCACGTGGGTGATTGAAAGATGAACGGGTAGAGAAAATCAAAAGAACTAACTAACAAAAAAAAACTAACTAGGTTTCCCCTTTTACCTGTGGATTAATTGTCGGAGTAGAGAACACATGATTTTGTATGACTTAAAATGGGTCAAAATTCTACAAAGACAGTGCAAAAATAGGATCATATGCATTTCAGGTAAAATAACAAAACAATGTTTATCTCCCAGGACAAATTAGCTAGCAACAGCAAGCTAGCTAAATGTCCATGAATATTTCATGTGTGTTTTGACCTGTCCCCAAATTAATATAGTTGATCCACAGTTGGTTTTGGTATGTTAACCTGCGTGTCATGAATGAGCATGGTGGGGATAGACAAAAGCAACATGCGCACAATGGTGGTTCGGACAAAGTATAACACTCACCGGTCTCTAAGAATGGTCCACAGCTCTCCTCCCAGACAAGCCTCCATCAGCATGTAGAGATACTTACTGTCCTTAAACGTCCTGTACAGTCTGAATTTGAAACACAGAGCACAAAGATATCAAGACAGTAGCGAGGGGAGGGTGGGTTCTCTGCAGTTTCACTGTGAATTAAAAGTGTCTGTGGACAGGTGTTGCATGAGTGTCTCTACCTGACAATGAAGTCAGAATGGGCCTCCTGCATGATGAGTTTCTCAGAGCGGATGTGCTCCTGCTGCCGCGTGTCCACGATGTGACGCTTCTTCAGGATCTTCATGGCAAAAGTCTTCAACTCATCACTCTTCAGCTGGACCTGTTGACACAAGGGAGAGGAGAGCACTGTTAGCTGTAGGCAACAGTTCAATGAGACATCAATGCAATTCAACGTAAGTTGCAGCTTAGTGTGGACTTCCTACATTTGTTGCTAGATTCCAGAAGACTGAACAGTCCCTTTACCAGTCAGAATGTTGAATTAACTGTCTGCTGAGTTCGCCCTTATGCCGTTGGAAATTATAGTCAAAATATCCGTAAGACAGCATTATTAAACCGACTTCAATATACAGGTCTCTGTGCATGGCTCTCATGGTTTGTTTGTTCATAATCTGAGGCAGGTGCACATCATGTAAATACATTCAGACAATGCATGCATATTAACCGTACTTGTGCAGGTGTTTACATGGTTTTGCGCATGTGCCAGGTGATGGAAATTGCAACGGCAGTACCAGCATTTTAAAAAGTCAGTTTAACAATACTTTTCTGTAGATATTTTGCCTCATGTTTTGCACATGAACCATTGAAGTGGACAACTGGCAGAGTAAATTCAAATGACAGCTTACTCAACATTTTGGCTACACAATGCTATTCACGGCAATGTTCATTAAGCAATAGCTTGCTATTAGGTCCGGAGGCCGATATATGGCAGTTGTGGTTCCTACCAGCTCTACGCGGCCGAAGCCACCAACCCCCAGTGTGTCAATGATGTTGAAGTCCGCCAGATTGAGGATGGAGAAGAAAGCGTTCTCTGCTTCGTACCTGCAGGGACAGAAAACAAGGACATGTTAACTTTGAGGTAGTACTTATTTTTTACTTATTTTAATTCTACACTGATTAAAACATGGGACAGATGGTGGAATCTCTGGCCAATCATTGGCATTGATCAATTAGAAAAAACACCTGCAGTACTCCAGACCTGTTTAATGTCCTGAGTCCTGACCTCTATCACAACACAGAACCTCTCTCTCCCCTGTCTGTTCCCATTTCACCAGAGACGGAGGGGGACAAAAGTCACATGAGTTGACTCCTCTGGAACCAAATGGCTCGGCCTGTCACTCCCAGTGTTCTCTCTGGTTACTGTTTAATCCTGTGGGCCTTATCAGCTCAGTAGTGTGATCGAGAGGATCAGGACAGATAGAGGCCTGAGGATAAAGGGTTACTGGGTCAACACCTTCAGCCTCAGATGCATGCAAAAAACAATCACTGTGACTGCGGACTGGTTCATACTTTTACATGTGAAAGGGGAGAGAGCAAGGACAGCAGCTTCACAGCGATTACAAATGTCACACCTGTCCAGCCACATTAACCCATACTGGAATTTTTCCTGGACTATGTGACATTACCAGGAAACATCTGGGCCCTAGTGATGAGCTCCAATCACAGACCTCCTTACTGGAGGGCAATTATGTTTATGATGATGACTCTGTTTGTGGTCTTCTCCACAGTCTCACATGTAGAAGGTGTTGTCTAGAAGGTGTGGTCAATGGAACCAACTCTGCCAGTTGGTACAACTGTCTATCTGTCTGCCCTGTTTCCCAGAAAAAGGACATGTTTAGCAGGGGCAGTGAGGCCCACTTGTCACTGAGCACTGAGCACTGAGCACAGATCTATTGGGCTTCACTAGGCTCTCCTTTCATCACTCCGGTCTACTCTACCCATCTCCTGGAACACAGCCCAGACTGCACTCAAAAAAGGGTGGCCCATTTACAGCTCAGGGTGACTGACAGCTGACCCCTCTCCCTGTCAAGAGTTTCACAAGTCAAGGGGTGACAGCGAGGCCCACTTGTCCCTGAGCACTGAACACGGCTCTATTGGGCTTCACCAGCATCTCCTTTCATCACTCCCCTCTACTCTACCTATCTCCTGGAACACAGCCCAGACTACACTCCAAAGAGGGTGGCTGACAGCTTACCCATCCCACTGTCAAGAGTTTTACAATTCAAGGGTGATGGGTAAGGCTAAGAGATTTTCCTGACCAAGTAACCTGAGAAGGGAAGCGTTACAGCTCATTTCAGACCTACCTCAGTCAGAAGCTAATTTGATTGTAAGACTAGTTTATGACCACAAGATGGTGACGTTGTACCATTGTCATCACAGGTAAAGGAAGTTCAACTTAACTCTTATTTGTGTGTAACCTTTATTTAGGTAAGTCAGTTAAGAACAAAGTCTTATTTACAATGATGGCCTATCCCGGACCACACTGGGCCAATTGTGCGCCGCAGTATTAGACTCCCAATCACGGCCGGATGTGATTCAGCCTGGGTTCAAAACCAGGGACTGTAGTGTCGCCTCTTGCACTGAGAAGCTGTGCCTTAGACCGCTGCGCCACTCGGGAGCCCATTTCAGTTGTTGAGAATGGAAGAAAGAAGAAATAAATTAAAATGTATAGACTTATGTGGAGGCTCCTCAAAGGAGGAAGGGGAGGACCATCCTCCTTATTGAATTTCATAAAAATAAAAATAGTAAAACATTAAAAAAGTTATGCTTTTTAAATAAAACTATACTAAATATATTCACTTCACCAAATAATTGATTAAAACACACTGTTTTGCAGCACTCTGTAGGGTAGCACTATCGTGTAGCCGGAGGACAGCGGTCCTCCTCTGTTCTGTTCTCCTCTGGGTACATTGACTTCAATAGAAAACCTAGGAGGCTCATGGTTCTCACCCACTTACATACAGTAGACTTACACAGTAATTATGACAACTTCTGGAGGACGTCCTCCAACCTATCAGAGCTCTTGCAGCATGAACTGACATGTTGTCAACCCAATGAAAGGATCTGTTTTTTTTCACCTAGTCACATATAGCTGATGTGTTCTGCACGTAAGTCCACAAGCAAAGGGAAAGGGTGAGAGGAGGAGAGAGTGTAGATCGTTGTGACATGGAATTATGTATACTGTACAATGTGCAAAGTGATCATGCTGTTTTAATGTGGCTGCTATGAAAGTGAACTGTGTTCGTGTGTGATCAGTGGTGTATTCACTCCGCTGATTCTGTTGAAAAACGTTTCTTAAAAGGAAGCAAATGGAATGAAACAGGGATAAACATATCTGAATTTGTCCAGAGAAACTTTCATTCGCAACTGTTGGACTAATGATTACACCCTAGATCAGCTAGATGCAGGCAAGAGTGTGCCAGGCGGTAGCTCATAGAACCTCTGCATATATTTGGTTTGATGTTTGTAGTTCCTGGTAACACATTGACCAACTCATGATCTGTTTTTAATATTGTAAGTGAACAAAAACATTTTAATACATGGGCGTAGATGGGGCGTAGGATTTTACCTTTTTAACTCCTTTTTTTATTTTGTTTGTTTTTTTATTCTGTCTGTCACCTTGATTAACAAAAATGATCTTGACCTGTGCAGCTACGCTGTAAATTGTCAATCATAGGCTAGGCTGTAGCAACCTCATGATGGGTACAGGGAAAATTATAGTATCATGTCTAGCCTAAACCTATCGATGTTACATTGAGATGGATGAATGGAATATGAATGACAGTCATCCAACATGATGTAATAGAAATACGGTCATGCTCATAAAAAAATATCCTCCCTCATCTTAAAAGGCACAAACCGCCACTGATCGAACTGCAGAAAATTGCAGATATACATAAAAGCAATCAGTTCATCTATACAAGTGTGATGAAAAAATACACACACTAGTGTTAAGAGCATTGGGCCAGTAACCGAAAGGTCACAGGTTTAAATCCCAGAGCCGACTCAGTGAAATAAAAAAGACACTTAACCTTAATTGCTCCACTAAGTAACTCTAGATAAGAGCATCTGCTAAATGACTCAAATGTATAACCCGCACGTGGGTCATTAAATATTGTGTGGATGACATCTAATTGCGATTTTTTTTGGGGGAGATATTGCAATTGTGATTAGAAATAGCAATATTTAAACACTTGGCAAAAACTTGGTAATTCCATCAGACATGGTTAAAACAACTGTCAAGCTAGAAAGCATCACTTCTAAAGTGAAATACGATCATATTAATGCATACATACTGTGCTAATCTTTTCCAACATTGTTATAGGCTACATATGATAATATATAGGATTATTAACATGATCATCCAAATACACTCACCAGCCAGTTTATTAGGTACACCATCCCTTTCAGTTTATTAGGTACACCACCCCTTTCATGAAAATTGTTCACTCCTACAGTCACATGGCTTGCTATGTAAAGAAGGCAGACAGGCATCTAGGCATTCAGTTACTGTTCGATTGAATGTTAGAATGGGCAAAACGAGTGACCTAGCGACTTTGAGCGTGGTATGATCGTAGGAGCCAGGCGCGCCAGATACATTATCTGAGAAACGGCCCCCCTCATGGGCTTTTCGCGCACAACAGTGTCTCGGGTTTATAGACAATGGTGCGACAAACAAAAAACATCCAGTCAGAGCCAGTCCTGTGGGCGAAAACAGCTTGTTGATGATATATTTTAATGTGGTCACCACAAATCTGAGGTCATTTCTGCACAACACTTGCATGTGGATGACATCAGTTTGCTTGTAGCCGAAATACTGCCATAGGCCTACTCTGAAGATACGCCCTTCTTTGGCACCAAATTGACATTGTCATTAGCAGCAATCATGTTTCGATGCACACACAGGTCCTCACCAGAGTGTAACTGTGCAGAGAGTGAGAGAGCCTGCTTGTGATTGGTCAGCATCATCTGTGCATGTAGAGAGTGAATGAACAAAGACTAGCGCATCTCATTGGAGGAGGCACCATAGTCTAGTTTTTGTTGTGTTAAGGGATGGATAAAAATGTACAGAATGTTTACTTGGAGGAAAATGGGGGAGGGTCATGCGTTTTCAATTTCAGTTAAGGAGAGGGTTTAAAATCTAGTTTTTTAAATCTAGTAATTTGTAATTGATTAAATGTCAATATTTCTCACTGTTTTAGAATTAGTTGCTTATGAGGCTATACTGTATATCGTGTGCCCAATGCTGCGACTCATATCTGATTCTCCGCTGGGCAAGCAATATCAAGTGCACCTATAGGTCATTTAGTGTGGTCTCAGTCAAATGATCCATAGCCTATAGGCTATAGGCTACGAAGTGCATACTCCTAGAAGCACAGAGCAAAGTTATATTTTTAATATATCTGCTCGGATGGTGTAAATAAAACTAGTCTGCATTACACACTGCAATGGATATTCCAACCCCGAGCCCTGGCCTGCTCTGCTCATGCTGATCAAAAACCTTTTTGTGTGCTGCCTAACCAATGCTGTGTTGTGTAGACCTACAGCGGCAGTTCAGGAGGCGAGTCAAAGGCTTCTTCCGAAAATACATTTTTGATGTTGCACACAGACTAGCCTATAGACTATGTTCTGAACAGTTTGAAAAGGAGAGCACAAAGTTGAGAAGGAGGACCAGAGGTCAACTTTGATAGCTTGCTACTACTAGAATTGATTTGATTAAAAACAATATGTTTCTTGACCAGGATGTATTTATCAGAGTCATTGACCTCACAATAAGCCAAATTTGAGTAACTTACATTGATTGGGGTTCTAAAACAATACATCGGAAATACATCGGAAATGGACAGCTTATGGTGTTGAATACATCAGAAATGGACAGCTTATGGTGTTGAAAGTAGATGCCAACATGTAATGCCAACATGTTTCAAGCTGACCACCACTGTCCCTGTTCACAAGAGCTCCAAGGAAACCTGCTGGTCACGACACACATCAACACTATCATCCCAGACACCCTAGACCCACTCCAATTCGCATACTGTCCCATCAGATCCACAGATGACGCAATCTCAAGTGCACTGCCCTCTCCCACCTGGACAAGATGGGAAATAACTATGAGAATAATGTTAATATTTACAGCTCAGCGTTCAACAACATAGTCCACTCCAAGCTCACCACCAAGCTAGGGATCCTGGAACTAAACCCCTCCCTCTGCAACTGCATACTGGACTTTCTGATCGGTCGACCCCAAGAGGTGAGGGTAGGCAACAATACCCCCGCCACGCTGACCTACAACACGGGGGACCCTCAGGGGTGTGTGCTTAGTCCCCTCCTTTACTCCCTGTTCACCCTCGACTGCGTGGCCGCGTACGACTCCAACACCATCATCAAGTTTGCTGACGACACAACAGTGGTAGGCCTGATCATTGCCGGCAATGAGTCAGCCTAAAGGGAGGAGGTCAGAGACTTAGCAGTGTGGTGCCAGGACAACAACCTCTCCCTCAATGTCAGTAAGACCAAGCAGATGATCGTGGACTACAGGAGAAAGAGGGGAGAGCACGCCCCCATCCACATTGACGGGGCTGTTGTGGAGCGGGTCCTTGGCATCCACATCACTAAGGACTTAACATGGTCCACATACAGTACATGCGCACAGTCGTGAAAAGGGCACGGAAGCACCTCTTTCCCTTCAGGAGGCTGAAAAGATTAGTCATGGGCCCTCAGATTCTCAAAAGATGCACCATCGAGAGCATCTTGACTGGCTGCATCATCGCTTGGTATGGCAATTACACCACCTTTGACCGCAAAGTGCTACAATGGGTGGTGCACACAGTCCAGTACATCACTGGGGCCAAGCCCCCTGCCATCCAGGACCTTTATATCAGGCGGTGTCGAAAAACTGGCAAGGACCCTAGTCACCCAAGTCATAGACTGCTCACTCTGCTACCATCTGGCAAATGGTAACAAAGCATCAGCTCTTGGACCAACAGGCTCAGAGACAGCTTCTACACCCAAGCCATAAGATTGCTAAATAATCAATTAATGAACTATCTGCTCTGACTCTATCTTGCACTGACCCTATGCACACACACTTGCTGCTGTTACTCTGTTCATTATTTTACTCTTATTATTATCTATCCGGATGCCTAGTCACTTTACCCTGCCTTCATGTACATATCTTCTTCAAGTACCTTGTATCTCTGCACATTGATCTGGTACTGGTACTCCCTGTATATACTGTAGCTCCATTCTTATGTATTTTATTTAATTCCTCTTGTGTTAGTTACTAGCTATTTTGTACATTTTTTTTACTGTGCATCATTGGGTAAGGTCCATAAGCAAGCATTTCACTGTAAAGTCCAGATCAGTTGTATTCGGAGCATTTAATAAATACAATGCGATTTGATTTGATTAAATAGCCTACCTCCGTGTCAGTTAAGTTAAAACCAAAACTCATATTCAGGGGTTACGCCATAGGCCTACATTTCATTAAAGAAAATGGGGCAAAGCACAGGCCTACCCCTTGTTAGCTTAAGATTTTGAAGAAAATAAAACTGATTATATCTGATTATATAAATCTGATTATATAAAGTGATCTATAACAGAGCTTTGGTCCGCAAAGCTTTATCCCAGAAACAAGCTGTGAATACGCAGGAAAGACGTTACTTTCTTTGACATTCAGAGGCTGATCTACAACCTTCTATAGCCGAGGAGGCAAAAAATAGACATTGCTTGGGAAATAATCTAATTCTGTCACTATCAAGTGATTAAGTGACTATTCACTTTCTGTACAAAAGCCAGATAGCTTTTAGGGAAAAACTTGAGTGACCTTCTCTCGTTGGGTTAAGCCACGGAAGAAGAATAGCCAGCAGTTAATAGCCAGCCTCCATTTTTTTGGCATCAGTAGTTCTACTCTGTCTGGGGTCAAAAGAAATACCTAACTTTTGAAAGTACCATGCTCAGATTCCAAATTATGCTTCAGATGTAATTATTTGCAAACAGGGATAGTTTGGTTTAAAACAAGACACACTGATTTGGCATTGGATAAATATGATAAGATGAACACATAGGCCTATCTCTCTGTCCATTCTTAGCCTGTAATTTCAGTCATTTTTGTGGTATTAAGAAATATTCTGCTGATATGTAAAATGACGTAGAATTGCATGACATTTTTATAAAAGTCTATTTTTTCTTGGACCTGCAAATACAACAATAGATTCATGCAATGCTTTTACTATAAAGGAGATCTTTCCACCCCTACTCTTGTCCACGGTCTGTGAACCCACAACCTTCTGGCCCACAGCCCTGTGTGCTATCAAAATTCCTGCATTGCCATGTAATGCTTACAGGGCGAAGAACTGTTTCTAAAATTGCATATCTAAGGCTTTGGTCTGTCCAAGAAGGGCGGGTAAACATTAGACATCTTCTCCGCTATCCACTTTGTTTTAATTATTATTGTAGGTTATAGGGGAGGGTCACTTGTTTTCTTTCTAACCTTTATTATAAATAACATTCACTCTCTAACAGTGTCAAAGCAAGAAGAAAATCGCAGCCTCTTGCTATATGGATATTGCAATGGCAATTTCTATCTGAATTTGATTAATCATGCAGTCCTATTTCAACCACATAAAATATGCATCCAAGCAGAACAAAAATATTTCCTCTATTTGCGGGTTAGGGTCGGGTAAGGGCCTCAGATTTTCACTTTATCACATAATAGTCGGATGGTTGCGGAAGGGTTATCAGAAATTGCAGGCAGGTGAACAAACAGCTGACCCATGCACCACTTATACCCCCATTTCTTGCAAATCTGACAAAATTAATTTTGAAAGATGAGATCCTTTATGAGATACAACAATAGAAAACAAGCATTTGTATTGTATAGCAGTGGTGGAAAAAGTACTCAATTGTCATACTTGAGTAAAAGTAAACATACTTCAGTAGAAAATTACTCAAGTAAAAGTGAAAGTCACCCAGTAAAACACTACTTGAGTAAAAGTCTAAAAGGATTTGGTTTAAAATATACTTAAGTTTCAAAAGTAAAAGACATTGCTAGAATGTACTTACATATCAAAAGTATAAACCATAAGCAAACCAGACGGCACCATTTAAAAAAAACAATTGACGGATAGCCAGGGGCACACTCCAACACTCAGACATAATTTACAAACTAAGCATTTGTGTTTAGTGAGTCCGCCAGATCAGAGGCAGTAGGGATGACCAGGGATATTCTCTTGAAAAGTGTGTGAAATGGACCATTTTCCTATCAAAATGTAACAAGTACTTTTGGGGGTCAGGGAAAATGTATGGAGTAAAAAGTACATTATTTTCTTTAGGAATGTAGTGAAGTAAAAGTAAAAGTTGGCAAAAATATAAATAGTAAATTAAAGTACAGATACCCCAAAAAACTACTTAAGTAGTACCTTCAAGTATTTTTACTTAAGTACTTTACACCACTGGTATACAACAACCTTGAATCCAACTGCACAACCAGGGATGGAAATATTGTTGAAAACATTACCAATGTATCATACTGGACACAATGCAGAAGATTGTACGGAGAGTTCCATGACAAAGACTCTATTCACTGTCTTACTGAGACGTGGGCCTCACTACAGTGACCAACACACAGTACCTTTCTCCATTCTTATCTCTTTCCAGGATATAAGCAAAACAGTGAAACATTATTTATATTTTGTACACAAAGAATATAATCTTCTGTAGTCCCCACCAATATAAGAATTTCAGTGTGAGAGAGGTTGACATTTCAAATGTTTCATACGAGTACACACAGCCAGGTATGAAATTACTGTATGTACTGTTTATAATAACATGTTTAAACATCATACAGACTTCCAACAAAGAACATAATACTACCAAAATAATTACCTAAGGTGTAATAAAACAACTATATTTCTGACATTAGTAGATTAGCGAACAGTAGACAGATAAGATCATAAATAATTATGTCATTCTTGTCTGTGAGTGTGTGCGTGCACGAGTGTGTGCCTGGCTGTATGAGTGTTTGCCTGCATGTGTGTATCTGTATATGAGTGTATATAATGTATCAAACACTCTAGCCTCTAATACCCCCTCCAAGCCCCCATCTATTGCTCCAATGCTTCCTGAAGAGAGAGGGAGAGTGCTTCCCAAAGTCCCCCATGAGATCTTCTGATGGGACACAGCTGCCAGTACCTCCATTTTCATCACATCAGGGACTGGAGCCTGGAACAGACCAGACCCTTTCTATACACGGTGTGTCCAAGCTCAAACACACACTCAAAACTAAGTTGTAGGTTTTGCCTTTGTTACTAAACTCTGGATAGAAACACCGGCTTTCAGTGACAGATATTAATACAAATGTTCCACAAACTTTGTGGTTAGGATATTCCTTTATGTCAAAGGGACCCTTACCACCCTTACTGCATTGAGGATATAATCAAATGATAAACAAAAAGTGTAGTGTTGAGGAAAAGGCAACTCTCCCTAATAGCGAGAAGCTGTAGTCAAGATGCGGTTGCCGTGTGGCGCCCAGCCAGCTGTGGCCAATTAGACAGGTTCCATCTCAGTGCGGTCTGATTCAGGCTCCTCAATCTCTCCTGGCGACCGGCTCCCATGGAGTAACGAACAGGAAAGGAAACTCCGGGAATACAACAGACAGTAGCGGGATGGTGAAAAAGTAATTTTAATCAGGGTGACAAAGGCACATATTTTTGATTTGACAGACAGAGGAATTAGAGGTGCATTTATTTGGTCTTGTGTGGCTCAGTCTGTAGAGCATGGAACTATCAATGCCAAAGGTTGTGGGTTTGATTCCTTCTGAGGTCACCCATAAGGAAATGTATCCACACATGACTGTAAGTCACCTTGGATAAAATAATCTGCTAAATGATACATTATATTACCACAGAGGGTATGTAGAATAGGGAAATACAATAATATAACACTAGATATACCACTGTCAACTCTCTCTGAGTGTTTTGGCTGGTGACAAGCTGACCTCAGTGTTTCACTTTACTCACAGCTTTGCGGTCAGTCTGTCCTGTGTTTCAACCACAGTTCTGGTTTCTCCTCACCTTGTCTCACAACATTACCCTGCATTGAAATGGCATCTCTTTATGCCAACAAGAACACGCCACAGCACCAAGGTGCCCCTGTGACAGGGTGTCCAGTGTCTGGTGCTATGCTCCTGTTCTCATGGTCACAGATAACATATTGGTTCCTCCAAGGGCTGTGGTAGAGGTTACGACCTTCACTTCCATGTCTGTCACCAGAGAATTGCGTTATGTAACAGACCGAAGGTTGACCAAACCACAAAGCCAAGCAAAGCCGGTTGATAGAATGATTAATGAGTAGACAGTGAAAGAAAGACAGGGGACTTACCTAGCCTTGGCCTCAGCATCCTCACAGCCTTTACTGGACACCTCCTCCAACCCTCCAATCAGGTGCTTGAAGGAGCTGCAACACAGGAAGTGAAAGAGTGTTTGTGAAACATCACTTTTTATAGGAGTTCAAGACATTGATCCATTGCATTGATGTCACCCTCCTCCTCCTGAAATGACATTCAATAAACTGCAGTATCTTGATATATAATAATTGTTGTCTTCAAGTAATCACGTCAGTTGTCTAAATGACAAAAAGATTGCTAATTGGCGTTGTGTTTCATTAACTGTGGTGTAACTGCTCCATCCCCTTGATAATTGTAATTGACATGACATACTTAATAAGCCGGTCTCTATGTACCCCACTTATTCTCCATATGACTAATCTAGTGCAGCTGTGTATTGCATCTTTATAGTACCTATGAAAACTTTATGAATGTTAAATAAACCTTTGTAAGATTGTTGTTTGTTTGAAGTGGAAACCACTTAGTCTCAATTTATAATACCCAGATTCCCCACACATATCATCTCTGTTTGGATGTGCTTGAGCCCTAGACCCATAAATCTTTAAGCAAATATTGATGAATATGAAAATGAAGGATAATAATGATAAATGTACATTTCAATTGATATCTTTACAACCGAAATACCAGCTTACAACCCTGGCTGCCAAGGGTCAAATCCTCATGCCAAACAAAATACTTACATTGTGACATGCAAACACATGCGCAAGCACACACACACACACACACACACACACACACACACACACACACACACACACACACACACACACACACACACACACACACACACACACACACACACACACACAGTTGAAGTCAGAAGTTTAAATACACTTAGGTTGGAGCCATTAAAACTAATTTTTCCAACAATTGTTTACAGACAGATTATTTCACTTATAATTTATCGTATCAATTCCAGTGTGTGAAAGCAAGGAGGCCTACAAACCTGACTCAGTTACACCAGCTCTGTCAGGAGAAATGGGCTAAAATTCACACAACTTATTGTGGGAAGCTTGTGGAAGGCTACCCGAAACGTTTGACACAAGTTAAACCATTTAATTTAAAGGCAATGCTACCAAATACTAATTAAGTGTATGTACACTTCTGACCCACTTGGAATGTGATGAAAGAAATAAAAGCTGGAAAAAAACAATTATCTCTACTGTTATTCTGACATTTCACATTCTTAAAATAAAGTGGTGATCCTAACTGACCTAAGACAGTGAATTCTTATTATGATTAAATGTCATGAATTGTGAAAAACTGAGTTTCAATGTGTATGTAATGTGTATGTAAACTTCTGACTTCAACTGTATCTCTGCTGGAGTTTCCCTCTCACCATTATCCCCGAATTCTCAATATCGCTCTCTTTCCCTCCCTCCCTCTTCCCCCCTGCCACCGCTAACCTCTCTCTCATCCTGGCCCCAAACCCAACCCATATGGCAAGCTGGCTATGTGAGGTGAGAGAGCATTAGCGGTCTGTGTGACAAAGTGACAGACCATAATAATCATGTCATTCAGATGACTCACTCACTAAGGGTTGCCCATGAGAGGCCTAACAGGGGCTAACCTGATACCACCCAACTCTTACATTACAGCTAACTGATATACTGATGTAACACAATGAGTGTCCTGTATGGCTCAGTTGGTAGAGCATGATGCTTGCAACATCAGGTTTATGGGTTCAATTCCCAGGGCCGTTTGTACAAATAAAGTTGTATAAAAGCTTTGGATAAAAGCTTATATAATATAATATATAAGATTCTAGACCAAATGATTAAAGCCATTTCAGAATACAAGAGAAGGTAGGGAGGTTTTGAACACTCACTCTCTGTCGATGACCAGACATGTAACGGCCTCTGCAGCGATGACGTTTGCTGTCCTGATGTCCTCCCTGCAACAGAACACACATACGGTCATTAGTAAAACATATTACACAGAATACAGCAGCACCTTTCTTTATGAAACATTAACGACCAGGTATGTGTTTAAAATGACATGGAAAAATAGTTATTACACAATGAAAACATTGTGTTCCACATTTTGATAAATCATTCCAACACTTTGCTTTTGATACGTTAGGAAACACAGACTTGCCATGGAAAAATGTCATCATAGGATTATCAAGCTTTGTGTTGACAAATACACGGACATTAGTGACAGTAAACAGTACCAAAAGTAAAACCAGCTTCACTCTGTATTGTTAGTGACATCATCGATATCCTCTTCTTCCGAGTTGTCCCAGGACTCCCTGGCCCCTCCAGTCTAACTAGCATGACCAGTCCACACACACACACACACACACACACACACACACACACACACACACACACACACACACACACACACACCCACACACACACACACCCACACCCACACCCACACACACACACACACACACACACACACACACACACACACACACACACACACACACCACACACACACTACCGTATCACTGAGAACACTCAAATCTACACTTACAGCTGGGAAGGCGAGTCCATGCAAGCTGTCTACACACACTTTAACAGATCTCAGGGTCAAGTGAAGACCACTCTAAGACACACTGAAACCTAACACTTAATGTGGCAGCTGGAGGAGTCCATACAGTATTCCACTTCATCCAAATTTATAACAGGAAAACTCTGTTGGCAAAAGATGAGCATACACTAAATACTGTACTAAATACAGTACTGAACAAGTACGGAATCAAGTTTTACTCCCGGTCGGTGAGAAAGTGTATCAGCATTAGAGCTGTTGACATGTGAGTCAAGTCACACTCTCGTGTCTAAGTAGGGGAGGAATGACCCATATGTTGAAGCTGCTACGCAACCTATTTCACATGGACCGAGGTGACAAGCCCTTCTCATGCCATCTCGCCTCCTCATACACCCCTCCCCCCACCACCACCACCACTACCCATTTTCCAAACACACACACGCAAACACACACTCCCTATCTCAAAAGGTCACAGCTGCAGGAAACGACAATGGTTTCACCATTGGAAAAGAGAGGAGAGGAGGCAACCATTAAGGAGTGTTGTGGTAAAGATGGGCTAAAGAGGAAAGAGAGGGGGTTTTTTCTCACAGGGCATGTGGAGGGAGGGAGGCGGGAGGGAGGCGGGAGGCTGAAGGGGGTATTAATTCAACTAAATCCAGTCCCTGAGTGGGCCATCCTTGTACTTGCCATCATAAACACCTGCTGGGTGTGAATTGGGACTATGTGCCAAATGTAGCCTCTATGCCATTGTGCTACTGATGTCAACAGTGTTTTGGCATATACACCTGCCTCTCAAGAGGACAGGGTACATTGCTTTTTCCATGTCGGAAGAAAGAAACCCCCAAAACACATACGCATGCACACACACACACACACGGACAAAATATATTTTGCTTTCTATCTCAGATAATGAGCAGAGCCCACAAAGAGACTGAGCTGCTAGCTGTTCACTGTTAAAAGGGCAATCTGCAGTTGCTACATCCATTTTTGGACTAAAGTTAATGACGTGATACCATTCATTCTTGAAAGATATCATTTATAAATGCCTCGTGAGCTTAATTAAACTGTTGAACCCCATCAGAACCCAAAATATAATCCTATTTAACTCCACTTTTTGTAAACAAAATGAATGTCAACCAACACTGTATAGCCTCAAAACATGGTGCCAACTATACTTTTATATCATGGATGATGGTCAGTCCTTGCATCCATAGCTCTGTCTATGAATTTGATATCCAGTCCCATCCCTCAGATTTTTACATAAACCGTGGCAGGGGAGGTTTTGTTATTGTTTCAACTCCGGATTGCCCATTTAAGGGACCTCCAGGGTTTCATATTAGAGGGGGATTTCCATCACCTGCTCTCCTCTTGTTGCTGGGGTAACGTTTTTGTTGATATTGACAATACTATTTCTGCTGTCTGTTAACATCTGCAAACAATTTATTTACTCTGATCACTGCACACCTTCACAATTGCTTGTAAACACACACAGAGACAGAGAGAGAGACAGAGAGAGAGACAGAGAAGAGGAGAGAGACAGAGAGAGAGACAGAGAGAGAGACAGAGAGAGAGACAGAGAGAGAGACAGAGAGAGAGACAGAGAGAGAGAAGCCAAATGTAGCCTCTCTGCCATTGTGCTTCATTGTGCTGTTGTCAACAGTGTTTTGGCAGATATACCTGCCTCTCAAGAGAACAGGGTACATTGCTTTTTCCATGTTGGAACAAAGAAACCCCCAACACACACGTACGTTCGCACGCACATACATGCACCGGAGGGGATGGCTGCCGTTCTACTGGCTCCTAACCAACTTTGCTATTTTGTTTGTTTTTACGCATTGTTTGTAACTCATTTTGGATATAATGTTGCTGCTACTGTCTCTTATGACCGAAAAAAGCTTCTGAACATCAGAACAGCGATTTCTCACCTCGAACTGGACAAAGATTTTTCTTTAATGAGTCCAATGCGAAGGACTTACTGCCTCCCGAGACCAGGCCCTCATCCCCATCATTTGTGTGAAGAAAAGACAGGGGACGGAGGCCTGGGTGCCTTGTGAGAATTTGTTGGCGAGTGAGTAAACCATCACCACCCTTGGTATTATTTTCCAAAGTCATTGGAAAATAGACTGGATGATCTACATTTCAGAATATCATACCAACGGGATATTAAAACTCTAATAACTGTAATAATATGTTTCACAGAGACTTGGCTGAACAACGACACAGACTATATAGAGCTGACTGGCTGCTCTGTTTTTCGGCAAGACAAAGCAGCTACGTCTGGTAAGACGAGGGGAGGGGGTGTGTGTCTATTTGTCAATAACTGCTGGTGTGAGATGTCTAATATCAAAGAAGTCTAGTGGTATTGCTCGTCTGAAGTAGAAAACCTCATGATAAGCTGTAGCCCACACTATCTACCAAGAGAGTTCACATCTATATTATTCGTAGCCGTCTATTTACCACCACAAACCGACGCTGGGACTAAGACCGCACTCAACAAGCTATATAAGGCCATAAGCAAACAAGAAAATGCTCATCCAGAAGCAGCGCTCCTAGTGGCCGGGGACTTTAATGCAGGCAAACTTAAATTCGTTTGACCTCATTTCTACCAGTATGTCACATGTGCAACCAGAGGTAAAAAACTCTAGACCACCTTTTCTCCACAAACAGAGACACATACAACGCTCTCCCTTGCCCTCCATTTGACAAATCTGATAATGATCCTATCTTCCTGATTCCTGCTTACAAGCAAAAACTAAAGCAAGAAGTACCAGTGACTCGCTCAATACAGAAGTGGTCAGATGACACAGATGCTACACTACAGGACTGTTTTGCTAGCACAGACTGGAATATGTTCGGGGATTCATCCAATGGCATTGAGGAGTATACCACCTCAGTCACCTGCTTCATCACTAAGTGCATCAACGACGTCGTCCCAACAGTGAGCGTACGTACATATCCCAATCAGAAGCCATGGATTTCAGGCAACATCCACACCGAGCTAAAGGCTAGAGCTTCTGTTTTCAAGGAGCGAGACACAACAAACAGACAAAGTGTCAATACAAAGATTGAATCCTACTATACCGGCTCTGACGCTCGTCGGATGTGGCAGGGCTTGAAAACAATTACGGATTACAAAGGGAAAACCAGCCAACAACCAGGACAACACCTCTCTCTCAATGTGAGCAAGACAAAGGAGCTGATAGTGAACTATAGGAAAAGGAGGGTCAAACAGGCCTATATTTATTTACACCCCAGGAAATAAATATTGTCTCACCAGGGGTGATAGTCAGATTTGCGTTTAGGAATGAGCGTTACTCCGAGGCCTGTACTCTGGAGCGGGATCGATTTGGAGGTGGAGGGTCCGTCAAGGTCTGGGGCGGTGTGTCATAGCATCATCGGACTGAGCTTGTTGTCATTGCATGCAGTCTCAATGCTGTGCGTTCTAGGGAAGACATCCTCCTCCATCATGTGGTACAATTCCTGCAGACTCATCCTGACATGACCCTCCAGCATAACAATGCCACCAGCCATACTGCTCATTCTGTGCATGATTTCCTACAAGACAGGAATGTCAGCGTTCTGCCATTGCCAGCGAAGAGCCCGGATCTCAATCCCATTGAGCACATCTGGGACCTGTTGGATCGAAGGGTGATGGCTAGGGCCATTCCCCCCAGAAATGTCTGGGAACTATGCAGGTGCCTTGGTGGAAGAGTGGGGTAACATCTCACAGCAAGAACTGGCAACTCTGGTGCAGTCCATGAGGAGGAGATGCACTGCAGTACTTAATGCAGCTGGTGGGCACACCAGATACTGACTGTTACTTTTGATTTTGACCCCCTCTTTGTTCAGGGACACCTTATTCCATTTCTGTTAGTCACATGTCTGTGGAACCTGTTCAGCTTATGTCTCAGTTGTTGAATCTTGTTTGCTGAAAATAAAGGCAGTTGACAGTGAGAGGACATTTCTTTTTTTTCTGAGTTTACTTGGCAGTGTTAGAGAAAGGCCTCAAAAAATTGTCAATGACTGCAGTCGCCCAAGTCATTGACTATTCTCTCTGCTACCGCATGGCAAGCGGTACCAGAGCGCCAAGTCTAGGACTGAAACATTCTTCTACCCCCAAGAAAAAAAGACTGCTGAACAACTACACTATTCAAATGACCACCCGGACTATTTACATTGAACACCCACCACCCCCCCTCACCCGGCTGCTACTCACAGTTTATTATCTATGCATAGTCACTTTACAAATTACCTTGATTAACCTGTACCCCCGCACATTGACTCAGTACCGGTACCCCCTGTATATAGCCTCGTTATTGTTATGTACATTTCTTGTGTTACCTTGGTAATGATTCCATTTTTTTCCAACTTTAATTAATTTAATAAATATTTTATTAACTATATTTCTTGAACTGCATTGTTGGTTAAGGCTTATAAGTAAGCATTTCATGATAAGATTATATTTGGGGCATGCGACAAATTTGATTTGATTCACACAAAATCTATAAATATAATAATAATAATAATAATCTATGTTGCGTTCTATCTCAGATAATAAGTCCTTTCCTCTAAATGGCACATACACACAGAGACTGAGCTGCTAGCTGGGCAAATTTGCCTCATAAAAGGTGTACAGTTTTTGTATTATTTACACACCATGGTGATTTCCTTTCATTAAGACACCAACAACCCTATACAGCCGGTGTGTGGGATAGATAGATGCACTGTTAAAGGGGCAATCTGCAGTTGCTACATCCATTTTTGGACTTAAGTTAATGATGTGATACCCAATGATTCTTGAAGGATATAATTTATAAATGTCTTGTGAGCTTAGTTCAATTGCCGTACCCCACCAGAACCCAAAATATAAGCATGTTTTACTCCACTGTTTGTAAACTAAGTAAATGCAAACAAACACTGTATAGCCTCAAAACATGGTTACAACTATACTTTTATATCATGGATGATGGTCAGTCCTTGAATCCATAGCTCTTTCTATGAATTTGATATCCAGCACCATCCCTCAGCTTTTTACAGAAACAGTGGAGGGGGTGGCTTTGTTATTGTTTAAACTCCAGATTGCCCATTTAAGAAATAGAGGGGGGTCTCCATCACATGCTCTCCTCTTCTCTTTTGGTTGACGGGCTAATGCTTTTGGCTGTCATATTGTTGGTATTGACAATAGTAGTTGGAAACTATTTCTGCTCTCTGTTAAACTTTTGCAAACAATTGATTTACTCTGATCACCGCACACCTTCACAATTGCTTGTAAACACAGAGAGAGAGAGAGATCTGAAATGTCCTTTAGAGCAGCACGGCAGAGACCCGGCCAGCGGTGTACATTTCCAGTCGGGCATTTGAATTAAACTGGTAATTGGATGGTGATCTGGTGTCCCAAAGGAGGGTTTATGAAAATACAGGCTGAGGTGGGACCTGAGACCAGCACCAATCATATTGTTTCCTCTTTCTGTCAACGATGTCACACTCTTTAAATAAGCTCTCATCCTCTACTGACCGTCCTATCAACCCACACACATGAACGCACACGCACAACACACACACTCCCCCGAAGCACAGCACACATCGTCTGCACGGTTGATGGATCTACACCTCAAATGGGAGTTCATACAAGAATGTGACATCAGATACTATGCTGCCCTATTGGGGACAACAACTATGTTTTGAGGTACCTCTGTTCCAAGAACTGCCGACAAGATTTATGTACATGATAGACTATAACCTAAAAGGAGAGTGGAACAATTTCTGTTGCACGTAAACATGCAGACGCATGAAAACACGTGTGCAGGCAGACACACACACACTCCAGTATCATTGCTAAGAGAACAGAATGTGATTTGCAAATATTGTAACAAAAGATCAAAGTCAGAGTCTTGAGATGTAGCGTGTCCTTCATCACACACATATTGAGTTTCATAAGCATCGACACACACCATTAACCTCTGATTAAAAACCTAGCTTGAAGCCCCCTGGTCAAAAGCATTCATTGAATTTCAATTTGGGAGGCATGCTTGACCATCAAAGCAAACGTTGTGGGGACCGCTTTTCTCAAGATGCCCCGAGACAAAGAATTGTTGGTAAATGGTTACAATAATAAGTGGGCACTGCGTCCTTCAGAGGATACATACAGATGGCCTTCTTAGATGTCAGGGAGAATACAAGAGATAGGGAAAATAAGAAGGTTTTCCCTGTATCTTAAGAGTGATTTACAGCAAACAGACTTTCTAAACTCCATAAAATATTATTCTGAAAGTGTCGCTATGACATATTATTTTGAACAGAAATGTTAAACAGAAATCCTATTGTAATCAAATGGGTCAGTCCAATCTACGGTATCATTAGCATGATCATCAGAAGAGCTGGATTAATATGACTCAAAAACTCTAATTTCACAAAGGAATGTTTCACCCATTACTTTGAAATGTGGGACACTTTCTTTCTTATATATCTGTTTCACATATCGTCTTCCAATGGCAGCAGAGTGGCAGTAGCCCTGTCCCATATGTCCCACATACATTTTAATGATGTCATCTTACATCTCTTATGTTCATTAGCTTCAGATAAGGAATAAACCAAAATGTACTCAATTTGCTACACTGCATTTGCCATATAATTACCACCTTATGTATGCTGTATTAATATCAGAAAAGGATCTTATATAACTGTTTATGTGAGAAATATGACACGCAACTGATGATCTAGACTGAAATATATCTCTCACTCCAAACGGGTAGAGATTTCTCAGTGAATTATTGCTTCCACAGTAATTGGTTGTCTGCATTACTTCTAATCAATATATCAATATGCATTGTAACTGTTTTGCTTCACAAAGGTAAATAGAGCTCAATGGGGATTGTTCCTCATTCAGTCACCACAAGATGGTGCTAGCTACATCCCATATTTTTTACTCACATGCAGTGTGTGTGTGTGTGTGTGTGTGTGTGTGTGTGTGTGTGTGTGTGTGTGTGTGTGTGTGTGTGTGTGTGTGTGTGTGTGTGTGTGTGTGTGTGTGTGTGTGTGTGTGTGTGTGTGTGTGTGTGTGTAAGGAAGGGGGGGATCTATGGAACGTTTGGTTCCTCTTTTGCTATTATCAAACCCATCCAAGGCTGAAACGCACTGGAGACTAACCGGGTGATTCTCATGAAACCTGTTTTAAACATGTCTGTGGCAAATTGAGTTTCAAAACCATGATCCATCTGCAAAAATGAACTACCATTCTGAGGACTAAGATGTCTAGTTCTAAGTGTGTTATTTTAAATACATTTTACACTTTTGTCTGAATTTTGTACATTTTCACCCCAAATTCTCATTACTGAAATGCGTCTGGATTATGTTCTCGGGTCATTTCATACAATTTTACTTATTTTAATATAAGACAAAATATGTTGTTGTAGTTTGTCCATAAATCATAAAAAATGGTATACTAGTTGATAATATCATCTCATTACGTAACCCTAAAAATTCCAATCCGTTTTTTTTTACAAAGTTTTATTCATCCATGATGCATCATCTAGAGTAGTAGTAGAGGTTAAGTTAAGGAAACTAGGCGTATGTCGCGTGTCACTACTTCACAGGAGAGCTGTTTGAACAAAAACTTTTTTAAATGCGTTTTTTGTCAGAAATGCCTTCTCGAACATATGAACTTTCATGTGCCTTTATAATAAACTTGTATGCCATCTGCAAATACGAATAAAATTGATAAATTATGAGCCTAGTTGGTTTAGCCACAGAAAAAGTTAGCAACCTTCCCGCTAGCCATGATTGGCTGAGATAATAAGTGGGCTGGACATGCCGAGAGGTGAGTTTGGATTGGTCTGCCATATAGCATGCTTCTGTCTATTTGAGCTGGTCAGTATGTCTAGGTAATCCTCTCTAATACAGGCATTTAAAAAAAGTATTGCGTAGTAAAACTGCATAAGCCTAATGTCAAGGTAAAGTGTAGTGTTAGCTAGCTAACGTTAGCTGACTGGCTCACTAGCTAACGTTACGTGTATCCTCTCCACTTCGTGGGGACCAAGTTTTTAACCAGTTCTGCATTAGGGGGCGCTATTAAAAATTTTGGATGAAAAAAGTTCCCGTTTTAAACAAGATATTTTGTCACGAAAATATGCTCGACTATGCATATAATTGACAGCTTTGGAAAGGAAATACTCTGACGTTTCCAAAACTGCAAAGATATTGTCTGTGAGTGACACAGAACTGATGTTACAGGCGAAACCCAGATAAAAATCCAACCAGGAAGTGCCGCATATTTTGAAACCGCCTCATGTCAATGACTCCTTATGTGGCTGTGAATGAGCTTACGTTTTCCACGTATTCTCCAAGGTCTCTACAGCATTGTGACGTCTTTTTAGGCATTTCCATTGAAGAATGGCAGTAAGGGACCATATATAGCATGTGGTCACATGGTGTCTCCCACAGAAAATCTCGCGTAAAATACTGAGGTAGCCATTTTTCCAATCGCTTCTTATGAGAAACCAATTGCCTCGACGGATATATTATCGAATATATATGTTAAAAACACCTTGAGGATGGATCCTAAACAATGTTTGCCGTGTTTTTGTCGATATTATGGAGCAAATTTTGAAAAAAGTGTGTCGTTATAGTTGCAGCATTTTCCGGTCGATTTCTCAACCAAGCCTGATGAAGAAATGGGAGCTATTTCGCCTACAAAAATAATCTTTTTGGAAAAAAGGAACATTTGCTATCTATCTGGGAGTCTCCTGAGTGAAAGCATCTGAAGTTCTTCAAAGGTAAATTATTTAATTTGGTTGCTTTTCTTATTTTCGTGAAAATGTTGCCTGCTGCCAGCAGCCTAGCATAGCATTATGCTAGCATTGGCTGTAACGTATCTTGTCTAGCATTGGCTGTAACGTATATTTTGAAAATCTATGATGACAGTGTTGTTAACAAAAGGCTAAGCTTGTGTTTGAATATATTTATTTCATTTAATTTGCGATTTTCATGAATAGGAAAAGTTTCTAGGGGTATTTATGTCCGCTGCGTTATGCTAATGCGCTTGAGGCTATGATTACGCTCCCGGATACGGGTTTGCATCCATGATATATTTGGGTAAGATAGCCTAGCTAGCTACATATTCCCATGTTACACGTTTCTAATTTTGACAGAAAGTGGTTTCATTTCAAGTTAAAGTGTACTGTTAGCTAGCCAACGTTAGCTGGCTCGCTAGCTAACGTTATGTATATGATCTTATTATTCATATCTCAGAGCCATTTGCTTGACTAGTTATAGCCTAATGTTAGTTAAGTAACATTGAACCTGGTTGGTTAGTTACCTGCAGATACATTCAGGGTAGTAAAGTCATGAGTTGGCATTATGATTAATTGTTTACCTAGCTAGCTACATGTCTAAAGAAAAGATTCTCGTCTGAGTGTGCCAGAGCGCAGAATAACTGATTAATTTACGAACGCTGAACACCCGTTGAATATGACTGGTGTCAGTAAACGTCGGCAAAAAAGCATAATTAAATTGTTGCCACAAGCACAGTTACAGTCACCAACGATCTGGATAACATGAAAATAGCCTAACCAGGTCTGCTAGAGTGAATAAAATGGTCAGAGTGTGGTGTTCTCTCATTTGTGTCTGGAAGTAGCTAGCAAGCTAGCCAATGTTACCCAGTTAGCTTGGGTGCTTGACTGCCGTTGTGAGGTTAAAATGTTCGGATCAACCCTGCTCATCGGCCAGAGCGTCCAGTGTGTGCTCTGAACGCTCCGCGAGTGAAACGCTCTGAATATACAAGCGGTCAATCTGACAGCACTCTGACCAACGCTCTGCATAACAAAACAGCCTAACCAGCTCTGCTAGGGCAAGTGATGTTCAGTGAACTGTTCTCTCATTTCTCATGTCTGGAAGTAGCTAGCAAGTTAACTTGGATGCTTGATTGCTGTTGTCTGTACAGAATGCTTGGATCGGCCCATAAAGAGATGGGTGGGGCTAAAGCTTAAGGGGGTGTGAACGATGCTGAATGGGTGTAGACAAAGAAGAGCTCTCCAGTACCAGTACTAAAACATTCAAAGTCAATTTTCTAAAAAGTGAGTTTACAAGTTTATCAACTTTCAAAGCAAAATTAATATTCCATTATTCCTGTAGAGTATGATATACAATTTTGAGTCTCTACTTTTATCCAATATAAAAAACACAATTTAAAATAAGACCGACTTGAGCCGGTCGGTCACATATGACTTCAGAATGAGGTTCTTATTCTCAAACAAACCTTTTACCCCACTTGGCCTTCTCATTACTGAAACAGCTAAAAAGCTCAAGTTATGGAAAAAGTCTGGTTTTATTTGATATGTTTTATAATTTCATTTTACATGTCTTTTCAGTGTACGCTTAACTCAGGCCTTTCATTAGAGGAGCAATGTTAAAAAAATATATTAGAAATTGATTTGTGTATTCCTTTTTTGTACTGTTGCGGCAATGAGAATTTTGTGGAAATTGTGGTAAAATGCATAATGTGATCAAAAAAACATAATAATCATTACGAAATACAAGGTAATAAGGAATGAAGAGAAGGCTACGTCCGACATTGGAGTCCTTTGTACAGGTGAAGTTCATGAGTACATAACTACACATAAATACAATGAAGTACATACTGTAAGTACGGTCTTACCCAATACATTTGCGGACAATGATAATGATGCATTGGATTTATACAAGCACTTGCCAGGTTCTCAAGGTACATCACAATGTGTCAGGGGGGAGATCACTCAGGCAATGTGATGCATGTGGTTTATTGTAGGTATGCACATAACAGATATTCTGGTCACAATTCTGATTTCATCCATTGCCACAGAGCACCTGCCTAGAAACACGAAGAGGAAAAGAGAATGAAAGGGAGAGAGAGGGAGAGCGAGATGGGCAGGTAGAGAGAACAAGAAATGGAGGAAAGACAAGGAGGGAAAGAAAGAAAGAAAGAAAGAAAGAAAGAAAGAAAGAAAGAAAGAAAGAAAGAAAGAAAGAAAGAAAGAAAGAAAGAAAGAAAGAAAGAAAGAAAGAAAGAAAGAAAGAAAGAAAGAAAGAAAGAAAGAAAGAGGGGGCAGGGCAAAGAGTGGGAGATAGAAGTGTGAGTAGAGGGCTTATCAGTCTTACCCATGCAGGGCCTTCTCTCCGAACCAGTCTCCTTTCCCCATGCTGCGGAGGTAGACAGGATCCCCGCTGGGCTTGTCTTCCCTGGTCACATTCACCTGGACAAAGGGGTGGGGTGCCACTTTAAATCCATAAGGGGGGAGTGAGCAGTTATACATTCTGAGAGAAGGGACCTATGGGACCATGAGCTGCACTGTAAGTACCTAACACCCTTCTGTAATGGACATTTCTGTAACTGTATGGTTGACTAATCACTACATTATTCAACATCAAAGTGAGGTTAATGCAGAGCAGGGGTGATGGACATATCTGTGCATGCTAAATCTTTGTACATCTTTGATGGACATCTTGGTGCTATGGTCTGTGAGGAACCACTAACCAGGTCATTAGCTAGCTGACAACTGAGCGATGGAGGTCCAGCAGAAATGGCCAAAGTGAAGATATAGAAGGTCGTTTGACTTAATTAAGGCTTCTATCTTCATTCATTAGAAGGTTCTATTGCAGTATGACATCACATCCACCAGAAATACATAGCTAAATCTGAGGGAAATAGTGATAATTCAACTTTTAATATGATCTGGGAAGGCAAAAAGGGAAAGAAAGACCCAGGAAAAGAAACAGAGAGAGCGAGAGAAAGTGAGAGAGAAAGTGAGAGAGAGAGAGAGAGAGAGAGAGTGAGAGAGAAGTTTGTTCCACTAGTTGAGACAGATGGATACTGTACATCTTGATAATTTGAATGGGGTAAATCGTTGACCTTATTTGGCTCCCTGGCTGGGACAGAAGGTAACATGTCTGGCTGAGAGCCCTATATCAATAATGTTGATGATGATGAGGGTCTCACCATTCCCTTACTGACAATGAAGAAGGTGTCTCCTGTGGCTCCCTGTCTGACGATGTACTCTCCATCCTCATAGTGTGTCTGGAACCAAAGAGGAGAAGATAAGTGAGAAGGATGAGTGAGACACCTTGAACACGTTGCATTGGTGAAAAGGTTTTCCCTCAGTATTGTATCTTAGTTGGGGTGCAGAGTCCCCTGAAGCAACAATCCTTTGAAAGCACACACATATTTACACACATATAAGCACATAGGCCCAGCCGTACGTGTATGTGCACGCACGCACACTCACACATGCACGCTCTATATTCTTCACACTCTCATTTCCTGTGTTTTCTCTTGATTTGAAAGCCTCTCCTTGAACCTCATACACACAGGTAGGTGTGTTAACCTGTAAAGACAGGATTATGTGTAACACACTGCCATTTACCCAGGCAAAGATGGTTGAATGTGGTATGTGAGAGTGAGTATCTGGCCTTTGTAAGACAAAGCTGTGACATTTAACCTGTAGAGGGCTCAGCCAATCAATACACTGTGACAAATGTGCCACACCAGACCAACTCAACACACTGCCCATGGAAACAGATGTTGACCTTTGTATATTATGGTCATCCAATCTCAAAACATAGAGGTTACATTGTCTTCTTGTTTTTCAGTATAGCAGTCAAATCCTGGGTGGTGTTCTAGCGATCTGCCCCAATATACACGTACCTATATACACGGGTTTAGATGTGTGCGTTTTTTTTCCTCATCCATCTAGACACACTATCCCATAATGAAAAGCCAAAACAGGTTTTTAGAAATGTTAGCAAATGTATAAATAAATCCCAAACTGAAATATCACATTTATATATAGGGCAGGTAATCAAGGAAGTGATGGAGTCCTGATGAGTCTGACAACACACAGGTGTGCGTAACGATGGAGACAGGTGTGCGCCATAACGAGCAGCCTAGTGAAATAGAAGCCGGAGAGGGAGCACACGTGACATCTTGTGTATGACACTACAAGCTTGGCATACCCTGTATTTGTTGAGTTTCTCCATTTAAAGAGACTCATGAGAAGCCAGGCAGAACATGGTGAAGACAGGGAGAGATTGGGGGGTGGAAGGGATAGTGAGGAGGGTGGAAGGAGATTTGAGGGGGAGGATGAAGAGGGAGGAGAAGAAGTGGGGGCAGCATGCTGCCCGGGAGAGGTGGAAGGGGGGTTTAGGGCTGGGTGTCATTTAGATTTGTAAGGGGATAGATTAGGGACGGGGAGATGGGGAAAGGTAGTTTGTAGGATGACGGGGAGGGAAGATGCTCCCCTGAGGTTTTGTTTGGGTTTTTTTTTTGTTAAATTAAAATACATTATTGGAGTATGAATGAAAATTATGAGTTGTAAAGAATGAATGGTATTGAATGGAATAAATAATTTTTTCAAAAAAAAAAAATTTGAGTTGAGTTTCTCCCATTCTTCTCCACAGATCCTCTCAAGCTCTTTCAGGTTGGATGGGGAGCGTCACTGCACAGCTATTTTCAGCTCTCTCCAGAGATGTTTGATCAGATTCAAGTCCCGGGCTCTTGCTGGGCAATTCAAGGATATTCAGAGACTTGTCCCAAACCCACTCCTGCATTGTCTTGGCTGTATGCTTAGGGTTGTTGTCCTGTTGGAAGGTGAACCTTCGTCCCAGTCTGAGGTCCTGAGCGCTCTGGAGCAGGTTTTCATCAAGGATCTCTCAATGCTTTGCTCCATTTATCTTTCCCTCGATTCTGACTAGTCTACCAGTCCCTGCCACTGAAAAACATCCCCACAGCATGATGCTGCCACCACCATGCTTCACCGTAGGGATGGTGCCAGGTTTTCTCCGGGACGCTTGGCATTCAGGCCAAAGAGTTCAATCTTGGTTTCATCAGACAAGAGAATCTCGTTTCTCAAGGTCAGAGTCTTTAGGTGTATTTTGGCAAACTCCAAGTGGGCTGTCATGTGCCTTATAATGAGGAGTGTCTGGCCACTCTACCTTAAAGACCTGATTGGTGGAGTGCTACAGAGATGATTGTCCTTCTGGAAGGTTCTCCCATCTCCCCTAGGAACTGGAACTCTGTCAGAGTGACCATCACCTCCCTGACCAAGGCCCTTCTCCCTTGATGGCTCAGTTAGTCCGGGCGGCCAGCCCTAGGAATACTTTGGTGGTGCCAAACTTCTTCCATACAAGAATGATGGAGGTCACAGTGTTCTTGGGGACCTTCAATGCTGCAGACATTTTTTAGTACCCTTCCCCAGATCTGTGCCTTGACAAAATCCTGTCTCGGAGCTCTACGGACAATTCCTTTGACCTCATGGCTAGATTCTTGCTCTAACATGCACTGTCAACTGTGAGACCTGATATAGACAGGTGTATGCCTTTACAAATCATGTCCAATCAAGTTGTAAAAACATCTCAAGGATGCACCTGAGCTCAATTTCAAGTTTCATAGCAAAGGGTCTGAATACCTAAGTAAATAAGGTATTTCTATTTTTTTATTTTATACATTTGCAAACATCTATAAAAACCTGTTTTCACTTTGTCATTATGGGGTATTTCCACAAAATGTGGAAAAGGGGAAGAGGTCTGGATACTTTCCGAATGCACTGTATGTCTCAGTCTATCTCAGACAAATCAATACGACAGCACCTGATTGACATTAGAATAAACAGTACTTTGGTGAATACAACATAGTATTGAATGACACAGAGGGGCTCTCAGAAACTTAATGTTAACATGTTATTTTGGTTTGTGTTTGGCAGTCAGTGTATGTCCCAAGCATTAGTCAGATGGTCTGTTCTTTTTTAAATGCATTGATTCATTTTACCACTGCAGTCACAAAGGTTCTCATTTTCTACGAAATGGCAAGTGTTTTACACACATTGAATAACATGCAAAAACAATATTATAGCTTTAAAATGAACTTTAATGATTGTGTGTCATGTATTCATTCTCTTGAAAGAAAGGTAAATATTTGTTGAAAGAAACTAAAACGGAATAGGAAAAACCTTAAATTGTAGAGAGTGCATAGATGTTCATAGTTTAGCATAATTGATAGATTTTTCTGTCCTTGTGAAGTGAACACTTTATGGCCAAAATTGGGACCACTTCCTGGTCATTATCCACACACACACACACACACACACACACACACACACACACACACACACACACACACACACACACACACACACACACACACACACACACACACACACACACACACACACACACACACACACACACACAGAGGAATGCAAATGCTACAGGCTTCTAAAAGCCTGCAGGACAAACTAAATGTAAAAAGCAGTTTGCAGCCAAAGTGAAACTGGAGAACATATCAAAGGAAAAAGGATAACAAATTGTTTAAATGGAGCTCAGTAGTGTAGTGCAAAAAAAATCATTGCTATTGCAATGTCAAAAGAAAACATATAACCTTTTACAAAACCACCAGAAGTCTGAAATAATTCATAGAGGAAACCGAAACAAAAAAGGTAAACCAGAGAACAGGTACAATATATACATTCCTCTGGGCAAAAGTGGTGATCTGACCATCTTTGACTGGTGAGATTCCTCCAAGAATTTCAATTAGTCCTTCAAGAATTTCAATTATATTTCAATTGTATGTGTTGTCACATCACATACAAGTTCATCAACACCATACCCAGTTGCTCAGAACTCTCAAACCTCCTCTGCCTTCAGCATAGCAAGAACATCCTCAAGTCGTAGGCATCCATTATCCATTCACTCAATGCTCTTTTGTTTCCATAGAAATGTGTATCTTTGGCGAACACATTTGTGTACATAAATGGCTTTCAAAGGAGGACCTACCTCCTCAAGGACATCAGCCAGCTTGCTTAGTATCTCCTCCGGAAGTTCATGGAATGTTGGAACACTGCAGGAAGAAAAGAGTCAGGAAGTCAAGGAAGAATAGGGATCCACAATGCTACGGGGCATTGATGCTAATAGACATATTTTTGTATACACTGAGTATACAAAACATGAAATAGACTGACCAGGTTAATCCAGGTGAAAGCTATGATCCCATACTGATGTCACCAGTTAAACCCATTCAATCAGTGTAGATGAAGGGTAGGAGACAGATTAAATACGGATTTCTAAGCCTTGAGACACTGAATGTGTACAGTATGTGTGCCATTCATTGGGTGAATGGGCAAGACAAAATACTGAAATGCCTTTGAATGGGCCCTGGTAGTAGGTGCTAGGCGCACCGGGTTTGAGTGTCATGAATTGCAAGAGCTGGGTTTTTCACGCTTAAAAGTGTCCAGTGTGTATCTAGAATGGTCTACCACCCAAAGGACATCCAGTCAACTTGACAAAACTGTGGGAAGAATTGGAGTCAACAAGAGCCAGCATCCCTGTGGAACACTTTCGACACCTTGTAGAATCCATGCCCTGATGAAATGAGGCTGTTCTGAGGGCAAAGGTGGGTGCAACTCAATATTAGGAAGGTGTTGCTAATGTTTTGTACACTCAGTATACGGTCATGTAATATCGGCAGCTACACAGTCAATAGGTTAGCCTGAATAGAGTTTCTGTTACTACGCTCGCTCATTTTCTTAACGTTGGAGAAAGTATAATCCAGAAATGAACCTATATAAATACACTACACATTTACTATGTGTGGTATTCTGTATGTGTACACACACACACACACACACATACACACACACACACACGCACGCACAAACGCACGCACGCGCGCGCACGCACGCACACACACACACACACACACACACACACACACACACACACACACACACACACACACACACACACACACACACACACACACACACACACACACACACACACACACACACACACACACACACACACACACACACACACACACACACACAAACACCCACACTTGATGTTTGTTCTGTGCGTTTCCTTGCAGTCCTCTGAATCCTAAATCCCATCTGCTCATTATCGACATGGACTAAAGAAAACTGGCCAATGTTTATCAGAGGGGAGAGAAAAATAGCACCCAGGCATTGGAACAAAGGCATTTATCTCTCTATATCATCTCTCTGTTTCTCCATCTCCAACTCCCTCTCGTTTTCCATGCTTTATTAAAGTAATCTGAACCATCTCGCCCCAGCACTGACTCCTGGTGCTGAATTTCCTCCATGGACCCTGGCCAGAAAATGGCTTGTCAGATAGTTCCTTACAATGGGAAACATATGTGACTTTAGGCCCCGAGCCGTGAAACAATTCCGGCAAACAAAAAGCCTCTGTTATGGAAGGTTATGCATCCAACGACTTAATTGGGTTGCAATAAAATGGTAAATTTGATCATCATGTTGTTAGGTTCAAAACTGTTAAAGTGGAATAGGATGGTGTTTACAAGTGTCTTTGTGTGTGTGTGAGGGTTTGCATGCACGTGGCTTAGACTCCAGTCTTCTAAAATGGGACTGTGAACCATCTGAACTCGAGCGCCACAGTCTCGCTGATTTTCATTCCCCTTGGCCCTTAATTGATCAATTCAGGTAATTGATTTGCTGGAAAATGGGTTAGCCAGGTGTTATCAATCTCTAATTGAATGGCAACAATAAAAAAAAGGGTTGGGGTCAATTCAAGAAGTAAACTGAAATGCCACCTATTTTCAACAATTTCTCCATAAACTGAAAAGGAGAAGCTAATTATTTAAAATATATATATATATATTTGAATTTAAAATTCAAATCACTTCCTGAATTGACTGACTTCAATTCTAATTGGCAAAAACCCTGGATGAAAAGCAGCCGTCACTCCAGGACCAGAATTACAACCCCTTGCTAACAAACTAGAACATCTTGGCTCCTGGACCCTGTCCGTGCATTTCAAGGCTGCGTTGAGACAATGACTTATCAGTGACCTAAGCCCTGCTCAGATAATCCCTACCATTGTGTCGCTGAGTTGCTGCTGCAAATGTACATTGTCCCAGGGGCATTGGCAGTCATAATTTAAGTAACCTAATTTAACTCTGCTGAATGCCTCTGTCAATCCTACGCTGTAATCATGTGCCTAAGAACCTATACTGTTAGCACTGAGGCAGTATGCCGTAGTAGGAAGTCAGTTTGGGGCCAACTCACCCTGCAATGCATCAGCTCAAACATAAATATCACTGTCATGTCTACCTCCGATAAGCCTCCCAGTAAATTCTAATCAAATCAAACTTTATTTGTCACATGAGCTGAATACAACAAGTGCTCACCTTACAGTGAAATGCTTACTTACAAGCAATTAACCAACAGTGCAGTTCAAGAAGAGTTAAAATATTTACCCAATAAACTAAAGTAAAAAATAATAAAAAGAAAGACAATACCACAACGATAACAAGGCTATATACACGGGGTACCGGTACAGAGTCAGTGTGCGGAGGCACAGGTTATAGGTCATTTGTACATGTAGGTAGGGGTGAAGTGACTATGCATAGATAATAAACAGTGAGTAGCAGCATTGTACAAAACAAATGGGGGGGGGGGGGGTCAATGTAATAGTCAGGTGGCCATTTCATCAATTTATCAGCAGTCTTATGCACTCCGGTACTACTTGCCGTGCAGTAGCAGAGAAATAGTATATGACTTGGGTGACTGGAGACTCTGGCCTTCCTCTGATACCGCCTATTATATAGGTCCTGGATGGCAGGAAACTTGGCCCCAGTGATGTACTGGGCCGTACACACTACAAAGCAATACAAACTATCAAAAATTCCAGGAAAGTGCTAATAAATAGCCCAGATTAACATACTATGTAGCCTAAGAAACAAGGTTCATGAAATCGAGAACTTGCTACGAACAGATAGTATTCATATACTGACATATATCTCTGAAACTCACTAAGATAATACCTTTGATGATACAGTGGTAGCAATACATGGTTTGAACATCTTCAGAAGAGACAGGAATGCCAATGGTGGAGTTGTTGCCGTTTATGTTCAGAGTCATATTCCTGTAAAGCTTAGAGAAGACCTCATGTTGAATGCTGTTGAAGTAATATGGCTACAAGTTCACCTGCCTCACCTAAAGCCCATTCTTGAGGGAAGCTGCTGTAGACCACCAAGTGCTAACAGTCAGTATCTGGATAATATGAGTGAAATGCTTGATAATGTATGTGATATCAACAGAGAGGTATACTGTATTTTCTGGGTGACCTTAATATTGATTTAGTTTCATCAAGCTGCCCACTCAAGAAAAAGCTTCAAAATCTAACCAGTGCCTGCAACCTGGTTCAGGTTATCAGTCAACCGAACAGGGTATTTACAATGAAACAATCCATGTATTGATCACATCTTTACTTGCGAATGCTGCAGAAATCTACTCTAAAGTAGTATCCAAATCCATTGGATGTAGTAATCATAATATAGTAGCCATATCTAGGAAAACCAAAGTTCCAACAGCTGGCCGGAATATAGTGTATAAGAGGTCATATGAGTAATTTTGTAGTGATTCCTATTTAGAAGATGTAAAGAATATTTGCTGGTCTGTGGTATGTAATGAGGAGAAACCAGTCACTGCACTTGACACATTTATGAAAGTCTTTATTCCAGTTACTAATATACATGCACCCATTATGAAAATGACTGTAAAAACTGTTAAATCCCAGTGGATTGATAAGGAATTTTAACATTTTATGGGCGACAGGGATGGGACAAAAGGAATGGAAAATAAGTCTGGCTGCACAACCCAATGGCAAATGTACTGTAAATTGAGAAATCATGTGACTAAACTGATCAAGAAGAAGAAACTATACTATGAAACAAAGATAAATCATATATAGAATGATAGTAAAGCTTTGGAGCACCTTAAATGACATTGTGGCAAAAATGTAAAGTAAGTGTGGAAGAGGGGAAAAAATACATTTTCTCGTTCAAACAGCCAACCAAATCAGCCTGTTACCAGCCCATAGTAAACTTGATTGAAAATAATTGTTTGACCAAACACAATGCTATTTCAACAAATTAACAACAGATTTTCAGCACAATTAAAGGGAAGGGCATTCAAAATGTACGCACCTACACAAATGACTGATGATTGGCTGAGAGAAATTGATAATGAAAATATTATGGGAGCTGTTTTGCTTGACTTCAGTGCAACTTTTGAAATTATCAATCATAATCTGCTGCTGGAAAAACGTATGTGTTATGGCTTTACATCCCCTGCTATGTTGTGGATTGAGAGTTACCTGTCTAACAGAACACAGAGGGTGTTCTTTAATTGAAGCCTCTCCAACATAATCCAGGTAGAGTCAGGCATTCCCCAGGGCGGCTTTCTAAGCCCCTTACTTTTTTCAAACTTTACTAATGATCTACCACCGGCTCCGAGTAAAGCCTGTGCGTCTATGTCTGCTGATGTCTCAACTCTATACACGTCATCTACCACAGCAAGTGAAATCACTGCAACACTTAACAAAGAGCAGCAGTCAGTTTCATAATTGGTGGCAAGAAATAAGTTAGATCTAAATATTTCAAAAACTAAAAGCATTGTATTTGGGAAAAATCATTGACCAAACCCTAAATCTCAATCTTGCGATGAAAAATTTGGAAAATGAGTAGGTTGAGGTTCTGGATTGTAAACTTATGGGGAGAGGCCTGTCCATAATAAAGCGCTGTTCTTCCTTCTTAACAATGCTTTCAACAAGGCAGGTCCTACAGGCCCTAGTTTTGTCGTACCTGGACTACTGTCCAGTCATGTGGTCAGGTGCCACAAACAGTGACTTTGGAAAATTGGCCCAGAACTGGGCAGCACGGCTGACCCTTAAATGTACACAGAGAGCTAACATTAATAATATGCATGTCAATCTCTCCAGGCTCAAAGTATAGAAGAGAAGGACTTGTATTTGTGAGAAGTATTGACATGTTGAATGCACCGAGCTGTCTGATTAAACTACTAGCACACAGCTCAGACACCCATGCATACCCCACAAGACATGCTACCAGAAATTTCTTGAAGGTCCCCAAGTCCAGAAAAGACTATGAGCGCACAGTACAACATAGAGCCATGGCTACATGGAACAATATTCCACATCAACTAACTCATACAAGCAGTAAAATCAGATAAAGAAACTGATAAAAATAGACCTTATGGAACAGTAGGGACTATGAAGAGGTACACACACAGACACACGCCTACACACACATGATAACATTCACAATATACACACACGTACACATAGATTTTTTTGTTGTAGATAAGTGGTGGTAGAGGAATGGCCTGAGTGCACACACTTAATGGGAAATCTGTTGTGAAATGTAATGTAATGTTTTTAATTGTATATAACTGCTTTCTGGACCCCAGGAAGAGTAGCTGTTGCTTGGCAAAAAGAGGGAAAGATTGTGAAAGACAGAACAGGGGGACAATCAGAGGGACAGACAGCAGAACAGACAGAGAAAGCAGTACATTTCCAATGCACCTCATAATTCCTGCTTGATGCATATGACACGCTCCTCTCCCTCCATCTTTTGATGAGGACATATTTTATCCCATGCTGTATGTCCGTGCAACACAATTCTGCCTTTAATATGATAATAGGCTTCCCTGTCTTCAGCCCGTCTCCTCTGCCAAACCCTATGCTAATGCCAACGTCAGATAGAGAGAAGAAAGAGAGCAGGAAGAAGGGAAAATAATTTTTCCGGTAGAGTGGGTACTTCCAGATGCGTAACAAACTTGAAGGAGACATTGGGCTCTATTTTAACAAACCAAACGCAATGGAAAATCTTAGCACTGGTGGTAGGACTATGGGTCCTGGGCTGTGTCGCACATATTGTTGCTATTTTTTTTTATTGTGTGAATTAAGGCTTGGTTCTGATTAATTTACATTCTTTGGGTTTTTGATTAATTAAGAGGTCTCATGAGTCAAACTCTTTATGAAAGGTTTGACTAGCTGTCGAATGCATTGGTCATGACCAAAAAACAGCCTTCATTGAGAGGAGGGGAAGCTATGCTTGGTTTTTAATCAAATTAAACGAAATGTGAACAAATATTTGTTTTTATGTTTCTAAATACAAGGTGTACGGGAACAAAAAAGAAAATGAATCTTGTTCCATGTTGTTACGTTCCCCAGTTTCTGTGTTGTAGTTGGTGTATTTGCATGTGTGTATTTCAGTAAATGGCTTCCTGAAATTCCTCAAGCAGCTGATTGGTCGACTCCATGGCTAATTGGAGAGCTGACCCCTCCCCCTCGTCAAGATGCAGCTGTCTCAAATTACCCTTTCCTTCTGAAGCTATATTAAAGCCAGTGTTCTGTTCAGATGAGAGATCATTGCTGGAAGATCATTGCTGGAGAGATTGATTGTGATATAGAGAATTCAATTGCTGAGAGTAGTGTTGGTCGTTTTTCAGGGAGCTGAGGGTTATATAGTGTTGGTTGTTTCTCAGAAAGCGATTTGGTGTGTACTTGTCACACCCTGACCATAGTTTGCTTTGTATGTTTATATGTTTTGTTTGGTCAGGGTGTGATCTGAGTGGGCATTCTATGTTGTGTGCCTCATTTGTCTGTTTCTGTGTTTGGCCTGATATGGTTCTCAATCAGAGGCAGGTGTTAGTCATTGTCTCTGATTGGGAACCATATTTAGGTAGCCTGTTTGGTGTTGGGTTTTGTGGGTGATTGTTCCTGTTCCTGTCCTTATGTCTGTTGTGTGTTAGTTTGCACCAGTATTAGGCTGTTTCGGTTTTCGTGTATTGTTTATTGTTTTTTCGTATTGATTCGTGTTTACTTCAGTTTCATTAAACATGGATCGCAATAGCCACGCCGCATTTTGGTCTGACACTCTTTCACCTATAGAAAACCATGACAGTACTATGTTAGTTGTTGCTGAGGGAGCTGATTGGTTATGTCTATTATGTGTCAATAGGACGCACTGTTTTGATTATTGAAATTGTTTGTGTTATTCTGTTTCATTTGTTCCCATGGGGGGAAGGGGAAGGCACCTAGGGAATGCTTAGGCAAGAGTAGTATATTCACTGTCTGGGCACACTAGGTAAGACCTGGGCAGACCACCCCCTGTATTTTGGCTAGCGCACCAGGTGGTGCTAAGTTAGATAAGTAGTGGGTAGGCAGGTAAGATAGGAGAGGGGGCTTTGACATTTACTTTCTTTGCTATGGTTCCGTCCAGCCCCTTTTCCCCATATTACCGTGTGAAGGAATAAATTCCTAGTAAACGGTAAATTCTCCCTTTTGTCATACTTACTCGCACCTACAGTCCACACCTCTTTCGCTTCACAGAGAGTTGAGTTGTAGCAGGGTGTTGCGTTCCCACTTCACAGAGGCGTGCGTAACACATGTGGTTGTCATGGCTGGACAGGCTGCACTTCCACTGTCAGAATCCATACCATAACCAACCAAGTTACTGCTAACACCAGGTTTTGGTTGGTCTTAAATATCCCCACCAGTGCTGCCTGAAATTGTCACTTTGATATATATTTTTATAAAGGCACACCTCAGATACTGCCACCCCTCCTACCTCAGCGCAAGAGACTCATATAAGACAGACAGGTCAATTAACAAACCTGGCGCTAAGGTTTGAAAACAGAAGGGCACCGGCCCTAACAGGTTGAAATTGCAAACAAGTGTGCGTTTGACAATTGCACTGATTAACTATCATTATGTAACTGGATACGAATGGGGAAATGTGACTTCATAGTTAAATCACTTCAATATCGCCAACCCTAGGTCGTATGAGTCTGGTATATTGATAAATAATTAAATGTTATAATGTAGTCAAATCCAATGTCATTCATCACATGCACTGAATACAACTGGTGTAGACTTTACATTGAAATGCTTGCTTACAAACCTTTCCCAATGATGTAGAGTTTAAAAATAATATCAAATAGTAACTAACAAAACAGGAATAAATACATAAGAATGTAGCTATATACAGGGAATTTGTAGTATTTCTGTTCCAAACCTTTTTAAAAAGTCCATGTATTCGGTGTGTTTGATCAGGCCCGTCCTCATCATAATAGTCTGAAAGCATTGTCGGTCGATGGCCCATAACTTCACATTGGTGAGAGCTGGAAAGGAAGAAAATGGAGAAGAAAGGAGTGATCAGAATAGTTAAGAAGAAACATGGATACCAGGTCATTTTCACAACATGAGTCATCATTATATCATCATTAACCAGGTGTCTACTTGGACAACATGAGTGCACTTTTGAGAGAGATGAGGAGAGAAAGAACTTAAACCGGCCCAGGCTATCCCATAAGAACCCACAGCAGAAAGGCTATTAGAATGACTTCCATCACTGATGAATGGATTCATTTGGCTGACCATGTCTGTGCATGTTCATCTGTTTGTTGCTTTGCCTGTTTGTTCTGATCCTGACCTGTCTACTTGGATGTCTGTGTCACTGTAACACTGACTCCTCCTCTTCTAATCAGAACACACACAAACACCAATTAATTGACAAACAGACACTTAAGGGTAGGCAAGATAACACACACACACACCCACCCACATACTTCCAAGGAGCAACAGTTAAGCCCACTGTTTTCTGTGTGATCGAACACTGCCAGACCACAGGAGATATTCTCTCATTAGATGGTCAGGCTCTTTTTAGTCCCAGTTAGATCAGTTTTCTTCACAGGCTGAAACTATCTGCAGACCTTGTACCAACTAATGAGGAAGGAGACTGTGCATCCTTCTGTTTTCTTTTTTCTTTTTTGAATTTTACCCCCTTTTCTCATCCAATTTCGTGGTATCCAATTGTTAGTAGTTACTATCTTGTCTCATCGCTACAACTCCCGTACGGGCTCGGGAGAGACGAAGGTTGAAAGACCTGCGTCCTCCAATACACAACCCAACCAAGCAGCACTGCTTCTTAACACATCGCGCATCCAACCCGGAAGCCAGCCACACCAATGTGTCGGAGGAAACACCGTGCAACTGGCGACCTGGTTAGCGTGCACTGCGTCCGGCCCGCCACAGGAGTCGCTAGTGTGCGATGAGACAAGGATATCCCTGCCGGCCAAACCCTCCCTAACCTGGACGACGCTAGGCCAATTGTGCGTCGCCCCACGGACTGCGATGCAGTGCCCTAGACCACTGCGCCACCCGGGAGGCCCACAATGCATCCTTCTTTAAGCACTAAATAACTAAAACACATTCCAAAAAACTATTTCTCTTGGGCCTAGATAACTCACAAACATGGAGCTGAAACACTGGTTAAATGGACGCAATATGGCAGATGGAAATTTCACAGCCTAGCAGAAGTCTTAGTGAAGCCACAGTATCACGCTTTTGTTGTCAGCTTTCCTGTACTATCACAGGCTGCATGAAATCAAGGGATCCAACCTATGATTACTAGGGAACAGACCGCCATTCCAGACCTCTAAAACCCAAGCCTCAGAGAAGAGGGCTAGAAAATATTTTGGAGTAACATTCCTGTTAGGCGCTAAAGCAACAGCTGTTAAGAGGAGTGACGTAGTTGTGTAAACATAGAGCCAACAGAGTGCTACGGCAGTGAGTGGGCAATTCACAGGGCATGGAGAAATCAGATATTGAGAGGCCAGGAGCGCATTGCAGTGAGGGTAAGTGGGTTATTTGGAGACTTGACTAAATTGCAGTGAGACTTAGGGAGCTAGTTAGCCTGCAATGTGTCTAGATGAATGTCTTAATGCTTGTGGGCCGTTCAGCCATTAGCTCGACAGCGTACTAAAGCCACTCCAGGCCCTGGGTTGACAACAGGCAGGGATGGAGGTGGAATGTGAAGGGTCTTGAGAAGTGTGGGAGTCTGGTAGTGAGGGAATTATGTTGAAGCAGAGTGAGAATACATGCATGATGCATACTGCATATAACGTACTAGCAAAAATGTGTGTTGATCTCTAAGCACACGCACCAACGCACACATAGGCACGCACCCTTGGGAGCTCATCCCTTAACGAGATTGGAACAACACTTTTGCAACCACAAAAAAGGTGTGTGATCAAGTCTGCTATGAAGGCCCATCAGGATTTATGTTCCCCACAGCATACAAAGTGTGATCTTTCAGCCACAGTCTCCTCTTCCTCTACCTTGTCCTTGACAGGCCCATACATATTTCATTTTATTTAACTTTCACCCCTTTTTCGTGGTCCAATTGGTAGGTAAAGTCTTGTCTCATCGCTGCAACTCCCCTACGGACTCGGGAGAGGTGAAGGTCGAGAGCCATGCGCCCTCCGAAACACGACCCTGCCAAGCTGCACTGCTTCTTGACACACTGCTTGTTTAACCCGGAAGCCAGCCACACGAATGTGTCAGAGGAAACACCGTCCAACTGACGATCAGAGTCAGCTTGCAGGCGCCTGGCACAACCACAAGGAGTCGCTAGAGCACGTCGAGACAAAGAAATCCCAGCCGGCCAAACCTTCCCATAACCCGGACAACACTGGGCCAATTATGTGCCGCCTCATGGGTCTCCGTGGCCCATACACCCCCCCACTTTCCCTATCTTAAAAAGGCAGTAGTTTTGCCCTGATAGTTTGTAGTTGTTTCCCCTCCCCCTTCTTAATCTGTCCCACCTGCTCTTGGGAAGTTTCCTGTTATCATACTAGCAAGTAAAAGTGATGCCACCATCCCTCAGAAGCACCTGTTCATAGAACATCTGTTCTGATTCATATTAGGCATCATCCAAATTAAAGAGTATTGTAAGGTCAATGTTTCCCTTAACATTATCTGGCTCTTTCCCTCTTTTAGTTTCACTTGAACTGTTTCCCATACAAATGTGATCGATTGAGCTGTTGATTGGGATTATCACAAAGCCTGTGTGTAATCAAGGATGTGTGTAATCAAGGATGTGTGTAATCAAGGATCAGTTGATTTGCCTTGTGTCACCCTCAGGGAGAGAACAGCTTTGTTTAAGCCCTTATACAGCAACTGAGGTCAGAGCTCTGTTTGTCAGTGGCTGGAGAGAAAACATCACAGAGCAAAGGAGAAAGGATTGAGCAGAATTACTTTGTCCAAAGTCACCAGAATAAAAAAGTATTTGAATATCTTTACTTCTGAATGTAAGTCGCGCCATTTATATACAAGTGGGGTGACTGCCAAAATGATTTGTAATGTAATTCAATACAATAGAATAATGTCAGTGTAACTAGTTTTTTTAATAGAAGGCAGCAAATAATTATATGTTTTAATTTGTGTACTGGTATTGCTCAAAGTTTTTAAAAAAAGAAGCACCCAAATGTTAAATCATCACACCATTGTACTCTCATGGTGAATGTTCTCTATGAAGTTGAAAATGACTCCAGTATCTTTGAAACACAGTCCCTCTCTGGTCCCGGATGGCTGTGATACACAGCGCTGCTGCAGTTGCTTTGTAAAGCTGTATGGCACCAGGATTATAATGAGTTGTGACACCCCCTCATATCAGTTTCAGAAGAACAAAGACAACCATGATAAAATACACATAAATAAGCAACTTTGTGAATATTCTTACACAGTTCAAGTCACATAATCCTGACTGTCCAATGGAGGGAGAACAATACAATAGCAGGGAGAAGAGACACACAGCATACATACAACTGCATCTCCTGGGGAACACAGCAGAAAAAAGCATACCAACAAAGGGTGGAGGACAATTGTTCATATCCGACTCTAAGGACTATGAAAAAGAGTGCCAACTTGTACCGTTCTCATTAGGAACAAAAGTCCAGAGTGCCTGGGTATAGAAAGGATACTGAGTTTATGAACCTAGACTCCTATAGGCACCGTTTCACTCAGAAGTAAGGGAGAATTAGATAGTCACACTTTGAGAGTTAAAGGTCACACTTTGTATAGTGGACTGAGGGTTTTCTACAACAGCCTTTCTCCACTATTATAATGGAGGATAGACTGACTGTATTTCTCCCCCTATCTTTCTCTGATGTTGTAGCCCCATTTCCCCTCATCATACTCTATAATTATATCACTGTGGCATGGAAAGGCAAATGTGTTGGAATACTGAAGGAATATTAATTAACATGCATCTTTATCCGAACCTTCGGAGCAGCGGTGGTCATTAGGGTATTAGCTACTCATAAGTCCCTCTCTGTAATTAACCTGATGATAGATGGGCAGCTCTGAGGGGACAGGGGGCTTGTATGTCTCAACTACTGCTGCTGTTGGGCACAAAATGTGGTCTGAATATTCACAATGAGAAGTGGCATGCTGTCATACTATTGTGGTGTACGACATGGAGGAGCTTTCTGTTGGTATACATGTTAATTCTCTTCGTTCACTCTTACTTTGTGACTCACACCGCATATCACCATCTTTCACTATTGTCCTCTCTTGTCCCTCTCTCTCAATTCAATTTACATTTTTAAGGCTCTTTATTGGCATGGGAAGCATTTGTTTACATTGCCAAAGCAAGTGAACTACAGAAACAAAAGTGAAATAAACAAAAGTAAACATTACACTCACAAAAGTTCCAAAATAATTAATTAATTTCAAATGTCATATTATGTCTGGAATGATAGTTCAAGTACAAAGGAGAAAATAAATAAAGGTTGTCATAAGGTGAATTCACCAATTTGTAAGTCGCTCTGGATAAGAGCGTCTGCCAAATGACTTAAATGTAAATGTTGTATTTACAAAGGTGTTTGTTCTTCACTGGTTGCCCTTTTCTTGTGAGAGCAGATCCCAAATCTTGCTGTTGTGATGGCACACTGTGGTATTTCACCCAACAGATATGGGAGTTTATCAAAATAGGATTTGTTTTTGAATTCTTTGTATGTCTGTGTAATCGGAGGGAAAAAATGTGTCTCTAATATGGTCATACATTTGACAGGATGTTAGGAAGTGTAGCTCAGTTTCCACCTCATTTTGTGGGAAGTGTGCTCGTGTCTGTCTTCTCTTGAGAACCAGGTCTTCCTTTGGCAGCCTTTCTCAATAGAAAGGCTATGCTCACAGAGTCTGTACATAGTCAAAGATTTCCTTAATTTTGGGTCAGTCATTCCTCCACTGTGTACTCCCTGTTTAGGGACAAATAGCATTCTAGTTTTCTCAGTTTTTTTGCAAATTCTTTCCAACATGTCAATTATTTGTCTTTTAGTTTTCTCATGATTTGGTTGGGTCTAATTGCGTTGCTGTCCTGGAGCACCTTGGGGTCTGTTTGTGAACAGAGTCCCAGGACCATCTTGCTTTTTTTAACCTTTATTTAACTAGGCAGATCAGTTAAGAACAAATTATTATTTTCAATGTCAGCCTAGGAACAGTGTTTAACTGCCTTATTCAGGGTTTGAAAGAAAGATTTTTTACCTTGTCAGCGCAGGGATTTGATCTTGCAATCTTTCGGTTACTAGTCCAACGCTCTAGCCACTAGGCTACCTGCCACCTAGGAGGCTAATCTTCAAGGTTCATTGTTCGGTAGGTGATGGCTTTGTCATGTAAGGTTTGGGAATCGCTAGAATTCTGGATTTTAATAATTAGCGGGTATCGGCCAAATTCGGCTCTGCATGCATTATTTGTTGCTTTATGTTGTACACAGGATATTTTTGCAGAATTCTGCATGCAGAGTCTCAATTAGGTGTTTATCCCATTTTGTAAAATCTTGGTTGGTGAGTGGACCCCAGATCTCACAACTATAAAGGGCAATGGGTTCTATAACTGATTCAAGTATTTTTTGCCAGATCCTAATTGGTATGTCAAATTTGATGTTCCTTTTGATGGCACAGAAGGTCTTTCTTGCCTTGTCTCTCAGATTGTTCACAGCTTTGTGGAAGTTACCTGTGGCGCTGATGTCTGGGTCATATGTATAGGTTTTGTGTGCTTTAGGGCAACAGTGTCGAGATGGAATTTGTTTTTATGGTCCTGGCAACTGCACCATTTTTGGAACAGCATTATTTTGGTCTTACTGAGATTTACTGTCAGGGCCCAGGTCTGACATAATCTGTGCAGAAGACTTAGGTGCTGCTGTAGCCACTCCTTGGTTCGGGACAGAAGAACCGGATCATCAGCAAACAGTAGACATTTAACTTCAGATTCTAGTAGGGTGAGGCCGGGTGTAGCAGCATTTTCTAGTGCCCTCGCCAATATGTTGATATACACTACCATTCAAAAGTTTGGGGTCAGTTAGAAATGTCCTTGTTTTTGAAAGAAAATCCATTTTTTGTCAATTAAAATAACATCAAATTGATCAGAAATACAGTGTAGACATTGTAAATGACTATGTTGTAAATGACTATTGTAGCTGGAAACGGCTGTTTTTTTAATGGAATATCTACATAGGCGTACAGAGGCCCATTATCAGCAACCATCACGTCTGTGTTCCAATGGCACGTTGTGTTAGCTAATCCAAGTTTATCGTTTTAAAGGGCTAATTGACCATTTTGCAATTATGTTAGCACAGCTGAAAACTGTTGGTCTGATTAAAGAAGCAATAAAACTGGCCTTCTTTAGACTAGTTGAGTATCTGAAGCATCAGCAATTGTGGGTTAGATTACAGGCTCCTCAAAATGGACAGAAACAAAGACCTTTCTCCTGAAACTCTTCAGTCTATTCTTGTTCTGAGAAATGAAGGCTATTCCATGTGAGACAATTGCCTTTAAATTGTTTAACTTGGGTCAAACGTTTTGGGTAGCCTTCCACAAGCTTCCCACAATAAGTTGGGTGAATGTTGGCCCATTCCTCCTAACAGAGCTGGTGTAACTGAGTTAGGTTTGTAGGCCTCTTTGCTCGCACATGCTTTTTCAGTTCTGCCCACAAATGTTCTATAGGATTGAGGTCAGGGCTTTGTGATGGCCACTCCAATACCTTGACTTTGTTGTCCTTAAGCCATTTTGCCACAACTTTGGAAGTTTGCTTGGGGTCATTGTCCATTTGGAAGACCACGCTTTAACTTGAGTGATATCTTGAGATTTTTCTTCAATATATCCACATAATTTTTTCCCTCATGATGCCATCTATTTTGTGAAGTGCACCAGTCCCTCCTGCAGCAAAGCAACTGTGGATATACATACCTTTGTCCCTGTTTCTTACATGATCTTCACAAGGTCGTTTGCTATTGTTCTGGGATTGAATTGCGCTTTTCACACCAAAGTACATTCATCTCTAGGAGGCAGAACGCGTCTCCTTCCTGAGCGGTATGACAGCTGCGTGGTCCCATGGTGTTTTACTTGCATACTATTGTTTGTACATATTAACTTGGTATCTTCAGGTGTCTGGAAATTGCTCCCAAGGATGAACCAGACTTGCGGAGGTCTACAATTTTTTTCTGATGTCTTGGTTGATTTCTTTTTTTGAAGGTAGGCCTTGAAATACATCCATGGGTACACCTACAATTGACTCAAATGATGTCAATTAGCCTATCAGGAGCTTCGAAAGCCATGACATCATTTTCTGTTTAAAGGCAATGTCAACTTAGGGTATGCAAACTTCTGACCAACTGGAATTGCGATACAGTGAATTCTAAGTGAAATAATCTGTCTGTAAACAATTGTTGGGAAAAAAAGGACTTGTGTCATGCACAAAGTAGATGTCCTAACCAACTTGCAAAAACTACAGTTTGTTAAAAATACATTTGTGTAGTGGTTGAAAAACAAGTTTTAATGACTGTAAAATGTTCCTGTTTTGACTAATTTAATATAGGGGTTAGGTCTGTTCTATACCAAATTAGCATTCCCCCGAGTCTCTTCCCTTTTTCACACCTGGTAGTTTGGTGAATGGTGTTTTTATGTGGTTTAGGCCAGGACCATCACAGTTTTAGTGAGCAGAGCATGTTGAGCATCTGATACATACCTCTTAGGTTGCAGGATGGGGCTTGGGGTTGGGCCTGTTACTGTGCTCATGGCCTGGGTATATGTCTGCTGTCATGTTGAGGTTCTTGCCGCGGGGGGCATGGGGTGGGCAGAAGAGGCATAGGTCTGATATGGGGGGGCCTATATAGGATTTTATTTGATATTTTATTTTATTTCACCTTTATTTAACCAGGTAGGCTAGTTGAGAACAAGTTCTCATTTGCAACTGCGACCTGGTCAAGATAAAGCGTAGCAATTTGACACATAAAACAACACAGAGTTACACATGGAATAAACAAAACATACTGTCACCGCTTTCTATATGCGAAGGAGAGTCAGACCAAAATGCGGTGTGGCTATTGCGATCCATGTTTAATGAAAATGAAGTAAACACGAATCAAATACAAAAAAAACAATAAACGATACACGAAAACCGAAACAGCCTAATACTGGTGCAAACTAACACACAACAGACATAAGGACAATCACCCACGAAACACTCAAAGAATATGGCTGCCGAAATATGGTTCCCAATCAGAGACAACGATAAACACCTGCCTCTGATTGAGAACCACTTCAGACAGCCATAGACTAACCTAGAACACCCCACTAAGCTACAATCCCAATACCTGTGAAAAAAAACCAAGACAAAACACACCACATACAAAAACCCATGTCACACCCTGGCCTGACCAAATAGACAAAGAAAACACAAAATACTAAGACCAGGGCGTGACACATACAGTCAATAATACAGTAGAACAAAAGAAAACAAAAAGTCTATATACAGTGAGTGCAAATGAGGTAAGTTAAGGAAATAAGTAGGCCATGGTGGCGAAGTAATTACAATATAGCAATTAAACACTGGAATGGTAGATCGGCAGAAGATTAATGTGCAGGTAGAGATACTGGGGTGCAAAGGAGCAAAATAAATAAATACCAGTATGGGGTTGAGGTAGGTAGATAGATGGGCTGTTTACAGATAGGCTAAGTACAGGTGCAGTGATCTGTAAACTGCTCTGACAGCTGGTGCTTAAAGCTTGTGAGGGAGATGTGAGTCTCCAGCTTCAGAGATTTTTGCAATTCGTTCCAGTCATGGGCAGCAGAGAACTGGAAGGAAAGACGACCAAAGGAGGAATTGGCTTTGGGGTGACCAGTGAGATATACCTGCTAGTGTGCGTGCTACGAGTGTGTGCTGCTATGGTGACCAGTGAGCTGAGATAAGGCGGGGCTTTACCTAGGATGTGGCAAGGGTTATCTTGGGGTGGTCTTATCTGGTTCGGGTGTGGCTGGTGATGCTGTGGTCTGGGTGTAGGTCCTCTTGGCGTGGGTCTCTCGGGTGCAGGTCCTTCAGGAGGGGGTTTTGCAGTTCTGGGAGGGTGTCTCGCTGGTCTCGGCGGGGTGTCCGTTGCTCTGTTGCTCCTGCGTGAGGTGCTGGGGCTACGGTTGAGGGTGATGTCCTTCAGGGTCCTGGCAAAAGTTAGGATTGCTACCTTGCAGAGGTGGACCTGGTCGTAAAGGCTGTTCAAGTCCAGGGTAGAGTGGTGGGCCAGGTAGACATTAGGTTTTGAGTCGCAGCCTTGCGAAATGCTTGCATTCACCCGCTGCATGGTAGCAGGCTGAACGTATTTTCGTGGTTCCAGGGTGGAGATAACCACTTGTGCGTTGGGGAAAGTGGAAGTAGCTTTTTCAATCACTCCCTTGAGTGCTGAGGCCACCCTTTCCTCCTGGGCCCTCAGGTCATTTGTTCCGTGTGAATTATGATGTAGCTGGGGGACCCTAGTCTGTCTTCTGACTACAGTTCCAAGGCATGCCTAGTGTTTGAGCACCAGAGTTCAGCCACTTTGTGTTTCTCTCTCTCTCTCCACACCACACTTCCCTTAATCTCTCTCTTTCTCACTATCACCCCTCTCCACTCCTCCGCTCTCTTTCTCTCTCTCATCTCAGGGGAAGATCCTAGGGCATTAACCGTAGGGCCAATGGAGTCTGTCTGAGAGCCGTAGGGTGTAAAAGACTGCTTGAGAGGCTTCATTTCCTTCCTCCCCAAAGTCATTAATAACTCCAGTCTTATTTGATTTTATCTGCATGAGTTCTTAAGAGCGTGAGAAATTTTGACAGGCCATTTTGACCAGGCAAAGTAGAACAGAGCACAAAACAACGCTAATGGAAAATAGAAAGCATCTTACTAACAATGCACACTGAAATGTTGGGCTATAGTCTCAAACAATGGATTGACTCTTTGCTGAACAATTATGGATGCTAACACTTGAACTGTAAGAATGTGTATTTTGAATAATTTGTGACCGAAAGATAACATATAACCTTTGATTTACTGTGAATGCATAGCTCCCACTTTCAGTGTCAGTGGTAGTTTTGTGCAAAAACTGGTTGCACTAAAACTTTATCATAACTTAAATGTGCTTGTTACTTTGTCACAGGTGACTGACTGAGTGACTAAATCAGAAGCAAAAGGAAGACAATCTCCCTGCTGCAAATGTTCTCCCCATGTGGAAGAGAGGAATCTATGGCCCTAGAGTGGAGAAGCTGCTAGAGAAAATGTGCCACTGTTCTTCATCCTACCACCACCCACACCCAACCACCATTTACCCGACTCAGAATACAAAACACCACCACATCACATCTAACCAATTCTACACCAAATGCATATACTGCATACTGTACAATACATCCAGCTATCCAACTGATAATGTATGTCATGCACATAAGCTAGCTGTTAAAAAAGCTCTCCATTTGGCAATGGTAACACTTTGTTCACTCAAACTGTATGACAATTAACACAGGAAATGATTAAGCCTGAGCTGAAGTGATACTGGCTTGCCCATCAGACATGTGAATCACACTGATGTTCCAACTCCATCAAACTAGTGACTATTTTTCTGGGGTAAGACCAAAGAACATTGTTCTTGTACTTAGTGAAGTCACCATTGGGTTCATGTAGTCAATAAAACACATTTAATGAACTCACAGGAAACTGAACTGGATGGTTAGTGTTTTCTCACAGTGTAGGAGGAATGTTGTTTTGCCTCGGAAACGACCAGTTGTCAGTGTTTGATTGAACAGGGCCCCGATTTTTATTACATGGTGGAGACATAGCTTCAACAACCCCAACCTGTATAATATTAACAAGACCTCCAAGCCTGCAGTCATCATGTAACTTTGGAGATGTTTTGGAAGTTCACCATTAACATTTTCCCATTACCGGACCAGGTACTTGTCAATGTAAAGTCAGCGTTATCGTAGAAGCAGAGTGGCCCTTCTGAAAGTAGTTTGCAGCATGCCCCGTGATTGCAGGTTTGCTAATGTTATTCATGGCCCAGGGATAACACATTACCTCACATCTTGTGACAACAAGATTGCCTTTCTTTTCTTTCTTTTTTTTTACATTGCACAGTGAGTTCGGAATATTCTGGATATTGACCAAACCTCAGTACCAGTAGCCGGTTACTGTTCCAATATAGAGGATTGTCAAATTAAAATCATTCCTCTATCTAAGGTATTTTTCTCTCAGAATCAGGGCCCTAGGTTATATCTTTTATAACATCAAATTAAAATATTACAGAAACACTTTCACCTGCTCGGTACTATAAATTGAAAAAGCGTGTACAGCAGCACACTGCATCCAGTTCAGAGGCTCTGGGGTTTTATACCCCTTTGCAAAAATATGTCAAGAAACTGACCAGGGAGCCTGGACAGTGACAGTGATTGGACAAGTTTGTGGCCACAGGTAAGAAGAATGAGGGAAATAATTAATGATGAGAAAGAAGTGGTTTGAGGGGGATGGGTGGTTTGAGGGGATGGGTGGTTTGAGGGGATGGGTGGTTTGAGGGGATGGGTGGTTTGAGGGAATGAGTGGTTTGAGGGGACCTGTGATCTGAGTACAGTTGAGATAGGCTGATAAGTGATTGACTTGACATTTGGTGTGTTAACAGCTAAAGGCCAAACTTACTGAGGTGCAATCTCACATTTGCACATGCCTGCTATTAATAAAGGAAATGAAAAATGAGAGGTAGGACAAAAGTGCAAATGGGGTGAATGTTAAAACCAAGGCAAAGAATATCTGGTATCTATTATCTATCTTTCCATGGAAAAGATCTAACATAAGAAATAGCATATGACCTCGTTGAGACTAACAAAAGGTCCCCAGGTGTCAGACACCAACCCTATATCACTGTCTAAACACACGCGCGCGCACACACACACACCTCTGTCATCTGGGGACCTTTTGTTATCCTCAACGAGGTCAAACGCTATTTCTTGGGGGTTTAGGGTTAAGGTGAAAATTAGTGTTAGGGTTAGAATTAGGTTTAAGGTTAGGAGCTAGGGTTAGTTTTAGTGTTAGGATTAGGAGCTAGGTTAATGTTTTGGGTTAAGGTTAGCTTTTGGGTGTTAAGGTAAGGGTAGGTTAGGGTTAGGAAAATAGGATTTTGAATGGGACTGAATTGTGTGTCCCCGCAAGTTTAGTTATGCGTGTGTGTGTGTGTGTGTGTGTGTGTGTGTGTGTGTGTGTGTGTGTGTGTGTGTGTGTGTGTGTGTGTGTGTGTGTGTGTGTGTGTGTGTGTGTGTGTGTGTGTGTGTGTGTGTGTGTGTGTGTGGCTTGGCCCTTACTTACAGTATGTGCTCTATGTCACCTGGGGCTGCATGGCAAATGGCCCATCAAAACACAAAGGACAATCCCCAAGGACTAGTCAGCCCTTCCCACTCCGAGGGGCCAAAATGTAAATCTCTGAAACAGTATCCAGAGGACTGACTACTGAATGTGTGACCGAATAATACTATAGCATCCATGTCTGAAATCTATCTGAAACTTGTCTCCTAAAGAGGACTCTGAAGCTACAGTATCTATATCTATATATATATATATATATATATATATGTATGATCTCTGTGGTAACTTGTATCTCTGTACAGTGTGAACTCTGAATTACTCTATGCAAAAGGGTTTTATGGACCTCTCAAGAATTCTGTCTTATTTACATTGGTCTTATCCCCCACACAAGCCTTTACATGCTGTGACACCCTGTGGAGATATGGCCTGGTGGTCAGGTTAATGTCAACTTGGTATACTTTGATTGGTCAATGGTGTTTGGTTTTGGGTTGAAACAGTTAGACCTTCAGATGTTATAAATGGAATTAAATGCCTTTGTTATCTCTTATTCTGTAGCCAGTCCATGGAGGAAAGTTGCATGATCAATTCTAATTTCCCCTGGCCTAGTAGGCGTCTCTTTGTTCATATTTTGTCTTGTAAGTTAAAGGGATAATTAGGGATTTGGTGATTTGGGGTGATTTCCTACTTACCCAGAATCAAAACGAACTCATGGATACCATTTTTGGATGCCACTCATGGATACCAATCCAAAATTAAATCTAGAATCGGCTTCCTATATCGCATAAAAAGCATCCTTCACTCATGCTTCACTCATGCTGCCAAACATACCCTCGGCCTTGTCTCAGGATGGTAAGTTGGTGGTTGAAGATATCCCTCTAGTGGTATGGGGGCTGTGTTTTGGCAAAGTGGGTGGGGTTATATCCTTCCTGTTTGGTCCTGTCCGGGTATCCATCATCGGATGGGGCCACAGTGTCTCCTGACCCCTCCTGTCTCAGCCTCCAGTATATATGCTGCAGTAGTTTATGTGTCGGGGGGCTAGGGTCAGTTTGTTATATCTGGAGTACTTCTGTCTTATCCGGTGTCCTGTGTGAATGTAAGTATGCTCTCTCTAATTATCTTTCTCTCTTTCTCTCACTCTCTTGGAGGACCTGAGCCCAAGGATCATGCCTCAGGACTACCTGGCATGATGACTCCTTGCTGTCCCCAGTCCACCTGGCCGTGCTGCTGCTCCAGTTTCAACTGTTCTGCCTGCGGCTATGGAATCCTGACCTGTTTACTGGACGTACTACCTGTCCCAGACCTATTATTTGACCATGCTGTTCATTTATGAACATTTGAACATCTTGGCCATGTTCTGTTATAATCTCCACCTGGCACAGCCAGAAGAGGACTGACCATCCCTCATAGCCTGGTTCCTCTCTAGGTTTCTTCCTAGCCAACGTGCTTCAACACCTGCATTGCTTGCTGTTTGGGGTTTTAGGCTGGGTTTCTGTACAGCACTTTGAGATATCAGCTGATCTACAAGGGGCTATATAAATAAATGCTATTTTATTTTATTTAAAACTGACCATCCTACCGATCCTCAATTTCGGTGATGTCATCTATAAAACAGCCTCAAACACTCTACTAAACAAACTGAATGCAGTCTATCACAGTGCCATCCGTTTTGTCACCAAAGCCCCATACTCTACCCACCATTGCGACCTGTACGCTCTCGTTGGTTGGCCCTCGCTTCATACTCGTCGCCAATCCCACTGGCTACAGGTCATCTATAAGTCTCTGCTAGCTAAAGCCCCGCCTTATCTCAGCTCACTGATCACAATAGAAGCACCCACTCATAGCACACGCTCCAGCAGGTATATCTCACTGGTCACCCCCAAAGCCAATTCCTCCTTTGGTCGTCTTTCCTTCCAGTTCTCTGCTGCCAATGACTGGAACGAACTGCAAAAATCTCTGAAGCTGGAGACTCATATCTCCCACACTAGCTTTAAGAACCAGCTGTCAGAGCAGCTCACAGATCACTGCACCTGTACATAGCCCATCTGTAAACAGCCTATCTACCTACCTCATCCCCATACTGTATTTATATATTTATCTTGCTCCTTTGCACCTCAGTACCTCTACTTGCACATTCATCTTCTGCACATCTTGTCATGTCTTGTTATGTCTGTTCCTGTCCTTTCTCTTCACTCTGTCTCTCTCTGCTGGTCTTTTTAGGTTACCTTCTCTGTCTCTCATTCTTCAGCTGTTCTACATCTCCCCTAACTAGCTCATTCACTCCTTCCCACCTGTTCTCTCTTCCCCCTCTGATTAGGTCTCTATTTCTCTCTCTGTTCCTGCTACTTTCAGTGTCTGATTCTTGTTTGTGTTTTTGATGCCAGAAGCAAGCTGTCGTCCCGTTTGCTTCCACCTTGTCCTATCCTGTCGGAGTCTGCCTGGCAGGTGCATCCTGCATTATTCTAACGTTCTTTTTGTTCCATTGACTACGTTGGAAGAGGATTTATGCCATTCCTGTTTTTCATTAAAGAACTCTGTTTTCTGTTAAAACCACTTTTGGGTCTTCACTCAAGTACATAACAGAAGAATCAGACCAAGAATGGACCCAGCGGCTCCGGACCCTTTTCACTCCGCCGTCGAGATCCAGGGAGCGATGCTAGGCAGACACGAGGAGGAATTGTCTGCTGCTCGACATGCCGTTGAGACCCTGGCCGTCCAAGTCTCCGACCTCACAAGACAGGTTCACCAACTCCACCTCGATCCACCGCCCACTTCCAGGGTTTCCGAGTCTCCGGAGCCCAGGATCAACAACCCGCCGTGTTACTCTGGGGAGCCCACTGAGTGCCGCTCATTCCTCACTCAGTGTGATGTGGTGTTCTCTCTCCAGCCCAACACTTACTCCAGGAGCGCAGCCCGCATCGCCTACGTCATTTCTCTCCTTACCGGACGGGCGCGTGAGTGGGGCACGGCAATCTGGGAGGCGAGGGCTGAGTGTATTAACCAGTATCAGGACTTTAAGGAGGAGATGATACGGGTTTTTGACCGTTCTGTTTTTGGCGAGGAGGCTTCCAGGGCCCTGTCTTCCCTATGTCAGGGGAATAGATCCATAACGGATTATTCTATTGAGTTTCGCACTCTCGCTGCCTCTAGTGACTGGAACGAGCCGGCTTTGCTCGCTCGTTTTCTGGAGGGTCTCCTCGTCGAGGTTAAGGATGAGATCCTCTCCCGGGAGGTTCCTTCCTGTCTGGACTCCTTAATAGCTCTCGCTATTCGCATAGAGCGACGGTTTGATCTTCGTCGCCGAGCTCGTGGAAAGGAGCTCGCGTTCTCCGTTGCTCCCCTCTCCACATCACTGCCACCTGCCGCATCACTGCCACCCTCCTCCGCCGGCTCGGATGCTGAGCCTATGCAGCTGGGGGTATCCGCATCTCGGCCAAGGAGAAGGAACGGAGAATCACCAATCGCCTCTGTCTCTACTGCGGCTCCGCTGGTCATTTTGTCACCTCATGTCCAGTAAAAGCCAGAGCTCATCAGTAAAAGGAGGGCTACTGGTGAGCGCAACTACTCAGGTCTCTCCTTCTGGATCACGCACTACCTTTCCGGTCCATCTCCGCTGGCCCGGTTCATCTGCTTCCTGCAGTGCCTTGATAGACTCTGGGGCGGAGGGCTGTTTTATGGACGAGACCTGGGCTCGGGAACATGACATTCCTCTCAGACAGTTAGGGAGCCCACGGCCTTGTTCGCTTTAGATGGTAGTTCTCTCCCCAAGATTCTGCGTGAGACGCTGCCTTTAACCCTCACTGTCTCTGGTAATCATAGCGAAACCATTTCTTTTTTAATTTTTCGTTCACCTTTTACACCTGTTGTTTTGGGTCATCCCTGGCTAGTGCGCCATAACCCTTCTATTAATTGGTCTAGTAATACTATCCTATCCTGGAATGTTTCTTGTCATGTGACCTGTTTAATGTCTGCTATCCCTCCTGTTTCCTCTGTCTCTACTTCACAGGAGGAGCCTGGCGATTTGACAGGGGTGCCGGAGGAGTATCACGATCTGCGCACGGTGTTCAGTCGTTCCAAGGCCACTTCTCTCCCTCCACACCGGTCGTATGACTGTAGTATTGATCTCCTTCCGGGAACTACTCCCCCGGGGTAGATTATACTCTCTGTCGGCTCCCGAACGTAAGGCTCTCGAGGATTATTTGTCGGTTTCGCTCAACGCCGGTACCATAGTCTCCTCCTCCTCTCCCGCCGGAGCGGGGTTTTTTTTTGTTCAGAAGAAGGACGGGTCCCTGCGCCCATGCGTGGATTATCGAGGGCTGAATGACATAACAGTTAAGAATCGTTATCCGCTTCCTCTTATGTCTTCAGCCTTCGAGATCCTGCAGGGAGCCAGGTTTTTCACCAAATTGGACCTTCGTAACGCCTACCATCTCGTGCGCATCAGGGAGGGGGACGAGTGGAAGACGGCGTTTAACACTCCGTTAGGGCACTTTGAATACCGGGTTCTTCCTTTCGGCCTCGTTAACGCTCCAGCTGTCTTTCAGACACTAGTTAACGACGTCCTGAGAGACATGCTGAACATTTTTGTTTTCGTTTACATGGACGATATCCTGATTTTTTCACCGTCTCTCTCGATTCATGTTCAGCACGTGCGACGCGTCCTCCAGCGCCTTTTGGAGAACTGTCTTTATGTGAAGGCTGAGAAGTGCACTTTTCATGCCGCCTCTGTCCCTTTTCTCGGTTCCGTTATTTCCGCTGAGGGCATTAAGATGGATCCCGCTAAGGTCCAGGCTGTCATTGATTGGCCCGTTCCTAAGTCACGCGTCGAGCTGCAGCGCTTTCTGGGCTTCGCTAATTTCTATCGTCGTTTCATCCGTAATTTCGGTCAGGTGGCAGCTCCCCTCACAGCCCTTACTTCTGTTAAGACGTGCTTTAAGTGGTCCGTTTCCGCCCAGGGAGCTTTTGATCTTCTTAAGAATCGTTTTACATCCGCACCTATTCTTGTTACACCTGACATCTCTAGTCAGTTTGTTGTTGAGGTTGACGCGTCAGAGGTGGGCGTGGGAGCCATTCTTTCTCAGCGCTCTCTCTGACGGCAAGGTCCATCCTTGCGCGTTTTTCTCTCATCGCCTATCGCCGTCAGAACGTAACTATGATGTTGGTAATCGCGAACTGCTCGCCATCCGCTTAGCCCTAGGCGAATGGCGACAGTGGTTGGAGGGGGCGACCGTTCCTTTTGTCGTTTGGACTGACCATAGGAACCTTGAGTACATCCGTTCAGCCAAACGACTTAATGCGCGTCAGGCTCGTTGGGCTCTGTTTTTCGCTCGTTTCGAGTTTGTTATTTCTTATCGTCCGGGCTCAAAAAACACCAAGCCTGATGCTTTATCTCGTCTCTTCAGTTCTTCTGAGGTCTCCACCGACCCCGAGGGGATTCTCCCTGACGGGCGTGTTGTCGGGTTGACTGTCTGGGGAATTGAGAGGCAGGTAAAGCAAGCACTCGCTCACACTCCGTCGCCGCGAGCTTGTCCTAGGAACCTTCTGTTCGTTCCCGTTCCTACTCGTCCGGCCGTTCTTCAGTGGGCCCACTCTGCCAAGTTAGCCGGCCACCCCGGCGTTCGGGGTACGCTCGCTTCCATTCGCCAGCGTTTCTGGTGGCCCACTCGGGAACGTGACGCGCGTCGATTTGTCGCCGCTTGTTCGGTCTGCGCGCAGACTAAATCTGGGAACTCTCCTCCTGCCGGCCGTCTCAGACCGCTTCCCATTCCCTCTCGACCGTGGTCTCACATCGCTTTAGATTTTATCACCGGACTGCCTTCATCAGCGGGAAGACAGTTATTCTTACGGTTGTCGATAGATTCTCTAAGGCGGCTCATTTCATTCCTCTCGATAAGCTCCCTTCTGCTAAGGAGACGGCTCAGATCATTATCGAGAATGTTTTCCGAATTCATGGCCTTCCGTCTGACGTCGTTTCCGACAGAGGCCCGCAGTTCACGTCTCAATTTTGGAGGGAGTTTTGCCGTTTGATTGGGGCTTCCGTCAGTCTCTCGTCCGGCTTTCATCCCCAGTCTAACGGTCAAGCCGAACGGGCCAATCAGACTGTTGGTCGCATTTTACGCAGTCTTTCTTTTCGTAACCCTGCGTCTTGGTCAGAACAGCTCCCCTGGGCAGAGTACGCCCACAACTCGCTTCCCTTGTCTGCTACCGGTCTATCCCCTTTTCAGAGTAGCCTCGGGTACCAGCCTCCGCTGTTCTCATCTCAGCTCGCCGAGTCCTGCGTCCCCTCCGCTCAGGCTTTTGTCCAGCGTTGCGAGCGCACCTGGAAGGGGGTCAGGTCGGCACTTTGCCGTAACAGGGCGCAGACTGTGAGGGCCGCTAATAAGCGTAGGACCAAGAGTCCTAGATATTGTTGCGGTCAGAGAGTATGGCTCTCCACTCAGAACCTTCCCCTTAAGACAGCTTCTCGCAAGTTGGCCCCGCGGTTCATTGGTCCGTTCCGTATTTCTCAGGTCATTAATCCTGTCGCAGTGCGACTTCTTCTCCCGCGCTATCTTCGTCGCGTTCACCCGGTCTTCCATGTCTCCTGTGTTAAGCCCGTTCTTCGCGCCCCCGCTCGTCCCTTCCCCCCCCCCATCCTTGTCGAGGGCGCACCCATCTACAGGGTTCGTAAGATTTTGGACATGCGCCCTTGGGCCGTGGTCATCAGTACCTAGTGGATTGGGAGGGGTACGGTCCTGAGGAGAGGAGTTGGGTTCCCTCTCGGGACGTGCTGGACCGTTCGCTGATCGATGATTTCCTCCGTTGTCGCCAGGTTTCCTCCTCGAGTGCGCCAGGAGGCGCTCGGTGAGTGGGGGGGGGTACTGTCATGTCTTGTTATGTCTGTTCCTGTCCTTTCTCTTCACTCTGTCTCTCTCTGCTGGTCTTTTTAGGTTACCTTCTCTGTCTCTCATTCTTCAGCTGTTCTACATCTCCCTAACTAGCTCATTCACTCCTTCCCACCTGTTCTCTCTTCCCCTCTGATTAGGTCTCTATTTTCTCTCTGTTCCTGCTACTTTCAGTGTCTGATTCTTGTTTGTGTTTTTGATGCCAGAAGCAAGCTGTCGTCCCGTTTGCTTCCACCTTGTCCTATCCTGTCGGAGTCTGCCTGGCAGGTGCATCCTGCATTATTCTAACGTTCTTTTTGTTCCATTGACTACGTTGGAAGAGGATTTATGCCATTCCTGTTTTTCATTAAAGAACTCTGTTTTCTGTTAAAACCGCTTTTGGGTCTTCACTCAAGTACATAACACATCTACCATTCCAGTGTTTAATTGTTATATTGTAATTACTTCGCCACCATGGCCTATTGCCTTAACTTACCTCATTTGCACTCACTGTATATAGACTTTTTGTTTTCTTTTGTTCTACTGTATTATTGACTGTATGTTTTGTTTATTCCATGTGTAACTCTGTGTTGTTGTATGTGTCGAATTGCTATGCTTTATCTTGGACAGGTCGCAGTTGCAAATGAGAACTTGTTCTCAGCTAGCCTACCTGTTTAAATAAAGGTGAAATAAATAAATACATTTTTATGTCTCTGCATGCAGTTTGAAGGAAGTTGAAGATAGCATTATCGTTAGCTTAGCACAATTTCTGGAAGTCAATTGATATGTATTAGCCAGGTATGTATCAAAGCTGTGTGGCTAGCACTTTTTACACTCAGTATTATTTACAAGTATATATACAATTATAATATTTTGAAGCATTTATTTTGTATTAAAAAAAAATAATCTCAGAACTACGCATTTCATTCATCCGCTGTGATGGTGGGCAAACAGAGTCTGAACACATTTGGCCAGCTGAGACAGCAGGACAGTGGCAGTTAATGAGTCCGCTGGATATCAAGTAAGAAAGGTGTGGGAAGAATACATTAACAGAATGCCATTGCCTTTCCAAAGCAATAGTTTTACCTCGCAACCATGACTTAAGATTGTTGAAACTGCTGGAAGTACTTTAAAGCTATTAGCTATCTTACATTAAGTAGCGAGCCAGCTAGCCCACATAGCTACCTAACTGTGGTGAGACATGCTACATCGATGGACTACTATCCCTTGTCCAATATGGTTTGTGTGTGTGCTGTTTGCAAAAACAAACCAAGGACGTGGTTGGTTAAAATGTTTCACAAATTTCCATTGCGGGATCCGGATCAATTTACACTATGGCTAGTTGCTCTGAATATAGGTAACAACACTCCAACCGAGGACCTCAGAAGGTAACTTGTTTTCTCTGAAAGATTTTCGATGGGGGACTTCATGGGAGGATGGAACTGACAAGCCGTTTCATGAGGAATACAGTGGTCCCACCAGTGGGCATTCTACACATGCCAGAACAAAGACTGGGACTAAGTGTGACATTATCTGATTGAATAGCAGCTCTTCTCATGATAAAATGTGATAGGTTTGTCAATTTTATCGTGATTATGCTGTCCATGTCAAGTAGCATGTGTCACACAAAGCAATTTGGATGCAATTTCTGTTGCAGGTGCAAGTTGCAAGTGACAACATCTCAAGCAAATTTGCTGGTACACAAAGCAACTCAAACGCAATTGAAATTGCATGCAACATCCTATCTTGTCATACACCACATCTTGGTTTCACAAATTATTCATTTATCCAACCAGTTTGTAATTGTAACAGCATTTATAAACAAAATGCAGGCTGTATAATTTAGATACCTAACTAGCTCGTGCAGTTTATGATGGACAATCACAGTTGAAACTGGATGGAGAAAGGTCTGGGTTAATTTTAAAAAATTAAATTTTTTGACTGTCAGACCATGTACATAAACCATGAGTAGCCACACTATCTAGTATTCATTATACAATACATATTTGGCATGTCTCTTTTGACCCTGTTTTCAGCAGCACTGACAGCTGTGTTGACATGACAATTTATGTAAACTTTTTCTACTTTCTACTGAAATTGCATACAGTCAGTTGTGTCAGTTGCTTGAAATACGGTTGATTTCTATCTCTTACAATGCATCCAGATTGCTTAGAGTGACATAGTGTGACATTGTGTAACTGTAGAAAAACAACCCCACTAATGTCTCACTCCCCTCAGCTGGTCTCAGACTACTTTGTAGTGTTTGTGACAGTATCCAACAACCTGCTCACCCTGACAGCCTCCATTCTTTCACCACTTAATTTCCCAAAACAGTGTGCCGATAGCAACAATGCTTTTCCGTTGAACTCATGCCTATTTGTGATCAAATGTCATTTTCAGGATTTAAAGCGAAGGTTCAAGTCAATGCTCCATCACATCTGTGGAGTCCATCGCTGGGAAGAGGACAGAGTGGAAGAACACTGTTACCATGGACAGCTAAGAGAGGACCAGCAGAGGAAGCCCTCTACTCAGACGACACTGTTCAAGCACACAGGTTTGTTCCCCATTGAATTAGCACGCATATCAAATGAAACACATAGACACTTTCCTTTTCACAGATGTGAAATGCTTTCTTAGAATCTACTGTGCTCTGATTTGTGTGTAGGTGTTCACAAGCTAAATACTTAGCACGTAATAACTATTTGGTACTAGTCATGCCTATGTTATTTCATGCTCCATTTAAGGTTGTCTCTCTTCTTTTTTACTATGTTTTGCCAGGAATACGTATATGTTGAAATACTGTCAAAAGCGTCTCCACTTCAAAGACTACAGCATGAAAGCCCGAACCCAGTTGACAGTTTTTGACCACAATGAGAATCAGAACCAGAATAGAGGACAAGCCTCAACTGTTGCTGGTTACTATGCCATCAATGTTCTGATTTACACTTTAGCACTTCTTTGGTCATATTGGGATGGTAATGCAATCATTGGCCTGTCCAGACAGATCTATTCTAACAAAAGGCCAGGTGATTGCCCCTCCAAGATAATTTGGATGACTTGGGGAAAGTGGGGGGTTTCTTTGGGGGATGGTGCTCAGAGACACCCTTTCTTTTCTCTGTGGGATGTGTGAAACATCTCTCCACTGCACTTATCTGATCATTTGCATCCAACATGTATCTTGGAGTGCAATGTAGGAAACCAATAAGTGTCCTTGTGTTTTATATTGTATTCACTGGTTTATTTTCTTATCTTTCCTAATTTCAGGCAATCCAAGATACAGCATTGTTGACCCTAAACTCAAAACAGTGGATTGCCCTGCCAAAATATCAGCACACCACTCAAAGATTCAGGAATGACCTGATGTAGCACGTCCTGCAGAAACGCATGGACAAATTAGTGAAATACTGGGAACCAAAATTCTGTGGAAGTGGCCGTCATCTGGCTGCCAACATAGCCCCATCCCAAAACCCAGCAAGGAGGTTATTGCAGCACACACATCAAGATTCAAGAACACTTGAGTGCCATTTTGAGAATGCCCTGTCTATATTGCTCATTATGTGCAGTGATTTACCTTCAGTATTGAAACGTTACTAACACAGTGATCTGACTCTTTTATTTAATACACAAAACTATCGTGTGACACTGTAATAAACCACGTATAGTTGATAGTAACAAAACAGTTGGTACTGGTTCAAATAATGTAATTTATTACTATGACTCGACAGAATTGTAACAAAATAGAATGTAATGGTTTAGAGTGATTTGACAAAATTAGTTGGTTAGGCAATGTCTGGCTGTGAAGAAGAGTTGTTGTAGTGTAATTATAATAGGCCCTTCACATTCTCTGCCTCCTTGAATCCCACATAGACACCTGTTGGCGAGGGATATTTGCAGCGAATGGCACAAACAACACATGAAGCTCATTCAAGCACCGATAAGAAATCAACCTGTGTTGACTAAGAACACAAATTGTTTATTCATGAGTAGCTAGATAAAAATGATCTAATCACAAGAACATTTTTGATTTGATCAGTGCAAAAACTGCAAAAGTGATCATTATCTTTCTTACACTTTGTTAGTGTGTGCCGGGACAAGAAGAATAATGCCACTTACTCGATGGACAGCTTTCGGTCCAGCAGGTCTAGGCTGCTTCTTCCAATTTATTTCCGGGACATGGAAGGATGACTCTATACCACCACGATTGACGAACACAGAAAAGTCCTTGTGATTTGTTACACTGTCGAACGTGCGCTGCGTTCTTCCCTGGAGATATCAAGCCACCCAATCGATAGCAGTAACAAGTCCCACTCTGTGAAGCACAAACACTCATCATCCGTTGTCATGAGTTGTCATTTCCCACAGTTGCACCACCAATCCCGTTTAGACCTGGCTCTCCACACCGCTCCAGTTAGCTTGTGTACCGGCTCCACCACTGATTCAGGCTCAAATAAATACGGCTCTGAAGAAAAATTGTCTTCTTCTACCTCAAAGTCCGACATGATTTTTCAAGTGTTATGATGATTTGCCAATAAGAAAGAAAGTAAGCTAGGTAGCTATGTTAGCTACTACAGTAAGTGACAACAATATTATGGTTCAAATAAAATATACTAATTGATAAAGAAGACAATATTTTTGAAGAAAAAACACTGTATAATCTTTAAAAATGATATCATAAATAGGACTGGTGGAGTTGTTACACATGCAGCAAACAAAAATATATGGAAATGTCTGCTCTACTCAAAATGACAGCCAACTACTTGCAGCATTATCACAAAAATGGATGAGGCAAGTGGAAGGGGGAGAAATTAAGGAGAGTATTTGTTGGCCCTGCATTTAAGACAAAAATTGGTTTAAAAAATTCTGATAAATACAAAAGTAGACCAGTTTAATTCTAGGACCGAAGAATTGATTACAAAATAGTTTGGAAGAGATTTTCGATGTACTGATTCCATGGCACATGGTTTATGAACCGACACACAAAACAATGCTGGGTTCAAAACTTTCAGTTTTTTAATTTACAACCAATAGAATGTTATATATATGGGGGATACAACCATCCCAGCATTGCATATTTTGTGGCAAAGAGACAGAATCATTAGATAATTTGTTTTGGTACTGTCCACATGTAGCTTGTTTTTGGTCACAGGTTCAGGAATGGCTGAAGAATTCCAACATTTACCTGGTGCTGCAAATAGCACTGCTGGGTGATTTAAAAAGTCATAGTCAATTGATTAATAATATAATAATACTCTTAGCAACAATGTCTATCTTTAATTTACAATCTGTAGACACTATATGAGAATATAAAGGTTCAGAACTTTGTGAAACATCACAGCCCAGTGGAAAAATACATTGCAAATAGAAATCAAAACTGGATGGTCTTCAGATATAGATGGGACGAGTTGAGGGTAGCTGAAAGATGGGACTAAAAACAAACAAAAAATAACTATTGTAAAATATATGGTGTCCGTAAAATGTATATAGTATGTATATGCTGGAAGTAGAGACCCAAGTGTTGTTGTCCATTTACTCCAATTAAGGGAGGGGTGGTGGGGTTAGGGGTTATTTTAAAATATATATATTTACCAAAACAATATATGGAGGATTGGAAATTATGCAGACAATTACATTGATGGAAGCCACAATCTATCTGCAATAAAAAAGCTGATCTTCCCCTTAATTAAAAAAAAAAAAAAAACATTTGACCTGCATATACATATCTGGGCATCTAGATTGATGAAAATCTCTTTCAAAAAGCATGTTGGCCTCCCGAGTGGCGCAGTGGTCTAAGGCACTGCATCACAGTGCTAGCTGTGCCACTAAAGATCCTCTTTCGAGTCCAGGCTCTGTCGCAGCCGGCTACGACTATGAGACCCATGGGGCGGTGCACAAGCATCGTCCAGGTTAGGGGAGGGTTTGGCTGGCAGGGATGTTCTTGTCCCATCGCGCACTAGCGACTCCTGTGGCGGGCTGGGCGCAATGCATGTTGACACGGTCGCCAGGGGCACAGTGTTTCCTCTGACACATTGGTGCGGCTGGCTTCCGGGTTAAGCGGGCATTGTGTCAAGAAGCAATGCGGCTTGGTTGGGTTGTGTTTCAGAGGATGCACGGCTCTCGAACTTTGCCTCTCCCGAGTCCATATGGGAATTGCAGCAATGGGACAAGACTGTAACTACCAATTGGAGATGATGGGGAGAAAAAGCGGTAAAAATAAAATATATATATATTTTTTTTTAAATAGCGTGTTGATGAGTTAGTTAATACATTTGCACTATGCTTTATTACAGACAATAGGTTCAGTACACATCACTGCATTCTGTATCAGAAAGTAGGCTGGCTCTCTTTGAAGTCTCCTAGACTGATGCACTACACTCTTTTTGTTTATAAAGCCTTCCTGCAAAAACTTCCGCCGTACCTTACTTCATTGTTAACTTACAGACTTATGAGAATAATTCTCAGGGATGGCCAACTCTGGAGATCCCTTCAATCTTCACTGAGTTAGATTAATCTGATTTGAGTTTTTTTGCACCTTACTTGTGGAGTAATCTCCAAGACTCTAAAAGTGGATGAATTGGTGCCTTTAGGGCAATTCAAAAGAATGATTGAGGACCTTTTTACCGAAGAATGTGTTTGTTTTCTATGATTATGTTTTGCGTTTCATGTATTGATGTGAATATTGACGTGTACAGTTTATAGATGTGTATGTTAATGTGTATCGTGTGTATTGATGTGTATGCAGGGCTCATCTGTAAAAGAGACCTAGGACTCAGCATGACTTCCTTTCAAAATAAAGGTTAAATAAAATGTTTTATCTGAGAGTTTAATTAAAGAGCCTTTTCAGCCAGTCTCAGTCTTCTCTTTCTTCTCTTCAATTCTCAATCAAAACAGTGAACAATGACAAAGCTTAGTTGCTGTGATGATTTTGCTTCCCACTGGTGCAGAGTGCAGAGACAATATTGTCCGTCCACCATGGACTGTTTCCTTGGAAGATAAATGGTAATTGTTTATTTTCCACGTCATTACAGAAAATCACCCAAACAATCATTCTCCACCAGGAAGACTATTGGAGTGACCTGGTATATTTTAGTCTGGTCGTTCTGAGAAAATCATACAGAGAACATGTTCTCATCTATTCATCAATAGATGCGTTATTCTAATCTGGGGCCACAGTCTTCTCATATCTGCTTTCACATATCTCCAACTCAATTGGCTTAGAACCGTCACATTGTCGATAGCCTGCGTCACAATAGCAGGGTTGAAGAAAGGAAAGGGACATTGTGTCCAAGTCCTTGCAGCAGGACACTGAATGGATTTGTCCATCAGCTCAAGAGGGAAAACTGCTTCAAGATTAGACCATCAGATGTTGAATACAAATAGACAAGTAGGTTTATTGATAAAGAATAATAGGTTTTTAGGAAAGCTTTTTTACCATTGCTACCACAACCGTTTCATGCATCTCTGTTGCCAAAGAAGATGTAATTCCTGGGTTGCACTTTAGAAGCACATCAAGGTACCAGCACCTTCCTGAAATAACTCCAAAATGTACCAAACATTTCAGAGGGAGATATACACAGCGCCTACAGCAGCATTGTTTTGACCTGTGTGAGTCTACAGGTAATTTATGTGAGCATCTAAGCAATATGCATCGTTTCTCATTCCTGCTTCACCTCTGATAGCACACCTTAGCACTGGAATAGCCGGGCCTCAACGAGTACCAATAGCCACCAATGCCGCACCCCTGGGGTATATTTTCTCAGAGTCTAATCCATCAATTAAATATACTATTATTTTGATTAGGCAGGTCCTAAAGGAATAATCCACTCAAAAGCTATATTTTTGTATTTTTTTCATTAGTCCAATGTGATACCGTCCCAAAATGTTTTGCATGACAGCAATCAAGTTTTCAAGATAAAGGACTTTTACATCATCATGATGATGTGGCAAGTGACAATTAGCTTTTTGAAAGTCTTATATCTTGAAAACTAGATTACTGACACGCAAAACATTTTGGGACTGCATCAACAGTGGACTAACAAATATCGTTTTTTAGTGGATTATTATCCTATGATGCCAAGAACAAATGTATTTCAAAATAACAAAATACCATATTTTGTCCTCCTAAAGCTGCTTCCTGTTTGTGTTATCAAAATACGAACAACGTCAGTGTGTTAAATAGACGTATTAAGGAAAAGTCAAGGACAGAGAGGGACATGACTTTTAAAATGACAGAGATATGTAAATGCTTTATTCACATGGCATTCAAAAGCCGTCGTTGGCGGTTCTACTGTCCTACAAATTATTTGCAATGTTTGTGTAGATAGAACGAGGTAGCTGATTCTCATAAGCCTCATCCTCTGACAGCTCGGGTACGACACTTCCCCCCTTGAGGCAAAGTGGAACAATCATCAAAACTCTGCTCCAAAAAAATAACCCTGGTGCCACAGTAACAATTCTTCTGGCTTTGGCAGCTTATGACGAGTGTCTTGGTGTAGTGTGGTGAGAGAAAGCATCCCACTCTTTACAGAAACACCAATGAATCTGACTTAGAAGTTTCCTATCTCAGCGGGGGCTACATGTCTATAAACCCATGTGGGAAATAGCTCATTAAGACAAGCAACCAACCATGGTTCAAATCGCTGTGAAAAAGAGTGAAATGCGAAAAGTTTGAGTGGAAACTTTGCATTCACTCGTTTCAATAGTGACTCAAAACACATTCAATGTTCCCTACGGTTTAGCTGTTCTTGTGGGATACTAACAGTTTAATCAAAAAAATATGCACAGACACATGAACAGGTGCACACGCATTCACAAACACACATAGACACACACACTTACCTTTTGTCTAGTTGAATCTTAATGATGACTCACATGTTATTTTCACTATCATGTATTTCCCTGAGGGAGAGATGCTAGTTCATATTACCATGCCTGTTTCCGCATTCACAAATATTAGCATAGAAATGTCCATCAAACATTGTTTAAAGAGACAGCTGCAGGGTTATTCTCTCACTGTAATTCTGGAGGTCTCTTTCTCTCCCTGTCTTTTCTTTCTCTCTCCCTTTCCCTCCTCTCGTCCTCCACAGCGCACTCTTACTAGGTGTGTTAACTATTTCAGCCACCTGAAATCCTGATGCAGCCTCTGGCTCACATACATTTATAAACCCTCTCAGATATAAAGTCATACGCAAGCACAGATCTGTATACGCACACACCATCTGCAGTCTGGCTAGGGTCTGAGTGACCATAACCCCCACAGTACTGATCACCCCGATCCCCTTAACCCCCTCACCTCTGTCCCTCCACTGTTCCTCGCAGGAGAGGGTTACCATGGCAGCCAATGGAAGCTGAGGGCTTTTGATTACCACTCATAGAGGACTGTGTAAAAACATCTTCCTCCTCATCCTCACTTTCCATCTTGTTGTCTCTCGCCATATCTCTCTCTGTATCTTTCTCGCTCTCATCTCTCATTTTAACTTACCTCTATCTCTTTTTTTCATTGTCTGCAGCTCTCTGACCCCCCATCTCTATTTCTTTCTCTCTCTCTCATCTCTCTTTCGAGGGCAGACACACCAACATAAAGACTCCTGTGTGTGGTGATATGAGATGTTTGTGACAAGTGGAGACACAAAAACACAGGATAACTCCTTCCGAGAGTCTGCCAGTGCTCTCCTTTCACTACCTCCCTCAATTCTGAGTGCCCTCTTCTCCACCAGAGTCCCCATTTAGTCACACTGCGGGAGAATATACCAATGTTTACAATATCCAAATTGCTATGGATTTCAAATAGCACTATCATTTCCTATAGAATGGTTAAAAACAAATGTACATCAGGGAGAAGACGAGCCCCAATCACACAAGCATTTGCAAATTAGTGGACATGTGATTGAGTGGGACACATTATCAGTGATGCCTGCTTTAATCAAGTCGATATTAAATCATTTTACCCTTGCTCATACTTTAGTTCTTTAAGGCTAAAAAACATGATTAGTATTCTGGGTCAACCTCTCTGTGAGCAGAGCAGGCAGTCTGAGAAGGACAAGGAGAGGAGACAGTTTAACATTGTAACAGCTCGCTGCTGAAACTACAAGGTCAGTGTCATATGGAGGTTGACTATAGTCTGAAACTCACCACTCAACTGCCTGTTGACATGGAGAACATGAAATATGTTGTTTAAACATGTATGTGGAAGTGTTCTGGGAAGTCTTTTTGTGGTTCATAACCGATTGTATAAACTCTGCACATACATTAATGTGTGGTATACAGGGTTGGGTAGGTTACTTTCTAAATGTAATCGTTTACAGTTACAATTTACCTGTCCAAAATTGTAATCAATAATATACTTTTTAGATTACCCAAACTCAGTAATGTAATCTGATTACATTCATTTACTTTTAGATTACTTTCCCCTTAAGCAACGTTAGAAGAAGACAAACATTTATGTTACCAATTGAACGACATCTACTGTAGAATAATATTGCAGAATAATTCAACGTTAAAGTTTACATAGCTCAAATGTTACTTTAAGAGTTGGTTATGTAGGCTTCTTCTAACCCATTGCTTTATACTACGTATAATAATACGATTCAATTATATCTTTATAAACCTTTAATAAACCTTTATCTTTAAAAACCAAAGTCTATCAGAATTTCAGTCATTCCAATAAATGTTATACCCCTTGATCTTCAAGAATAGGACTTGGAAATATGGTATAGTATAGATTAGTATGGTATAGTATAGATTAGCGTAATTGATTTACCTGAGCATAATCCCAACACTAAGAACTCATTAGCCAGCCCTACTCTGTAGTTTATGATTTTGTCGTAATGGAGGACTAATTGGGCTCATTGATTTGAGTTGAAAATTAAATGCTGCGCTCATGGAATGGCATACTCCTTTTTTATTTCTTTTTTATTTTACCCCTTTTTCTCCCCAATTTCATGGTATCCAATTGTTGTATTAGCTACTATCTTGTCTCATCGCTACAACTCCCGTACGGGCTGGGGAGAGACGAAGGTTGAAAGTCATGCGTCCTCCGATACACAACCCAACCAGCCGTACTCGCCAGCCGCGCCAATGTGTCGGGGGGGTACACCGTGCACCTGGCAACCTTGGTTAGCGCGCACTGTTCCTAGGCCGTCATTGAAAATAAGAATTTGTTCTTAACTGACTTGCCTAGTAAAATAAAGGTAAAATAAAAAATAAAAATATAATAGAGACACACATGTGAAGACACATACATTAACTTACTTAAACACACACACAGAGCCCCTCCCAGCCTCACACATACACAGGAATCTGCCACAGAATTCCAAACAACAAGTTTTATGATTTAAACAGTGAGTCCCTAGTGAAGCTACCACTGTCAGTAGAAAAGTTCCAGTGTTTAGTTTCATGCCTGTTCTCCTGAGGTCAAACCTGTAACTTCCAACTCCTGTCATAACAAAAGCCCAGTAATTTTGGACAGGGTGAACTGAGAGAAAGCCCAAGCAGGGAACGATGAGTCTCACTAAACTGTCCAAACCTACTAATAGAGATTAGACAGACAGACAGACAGACAGACAGACAGACAGACAGACAGACAGACAGACAGACAGACAGACAGACAGACAAGAGCTTGGTCATTCACTGAGGAAAGGCTTTTCATACAGCTCAACTCTCCAAACAATGGAGCCTCTAAAAATGACAACACACCATTGCAGCCTGACAAAGGTTCATTTTGAGTTATATGTTGGTTTATGTGATCAAATCCACAATAGCCTAGAAAAAGGGTCAGGAATCTACATTACACAAGGATTACAGGTAGAGAGAAAATATGAATCATAGTATCATAATATCACTGGGGGAATTTCTCTTTAAAGTCAGAGTTTAGCTGGAAACACTGTAGAGTGGCAGATATCATGTACCATACAATAAGAAACATATGAACTGAGAATAGCCCTGGAGTGATTTGGCTAGCTTTAAGCATTGTCTTCGGCTCAATTGTATTTGACTGTAGTCTCAAATCTATTCATATTTAATACTCAATGTATTTATATTTGATAAGCTGATGTTCCTTCAGTGTGTATATTTAATTATAAGTCTACATGATCGTGACAATCTCTCTCTCTTCTAACCCCCCCCCCCCCCCCTCCCTCTCTGCCAGACCCAAATCCCTCTAACCTTACAGCATGGCATGTGATAATGAGTGTTAGACGTCAAACAAAGAGAGATCTCTGCAAACCTGTAGTCTGTACTTCAACATAGAGACCAACACTCTTGGATTTATGTAACACTTTATGCAGCGATGTATGTGGTGCTTTTCCAGATGCTCAAAGAGGCATGACATTGTAATTTAGTATTTCTTAAGAAAAGCCATCATCTATAATAACAGCACTCTTGTGAAACAGTTATTGTCCTCAACTTCGCATATTGCTTCATGATTATGCCATGTAATCCACAGATATGCAATTATGTTTCATGTTGTCGGTACATTTAAAGGAGGGAGGCGGTGGGCGGTAGCAGGTTGGGTTTGTATTATGGAGAATCTTTATTGACAGGCTCATTTCACATCTGAAGAAATGCTCCTCAAATGCCAAGTCATAATTACACGTGCAAATTATACTTAAAGGAGCGCACACTGGAATAATCCCTTAGAAGAACATGTACATATGCATTCCTAGATGCTTCATAATGGCAGCACAATGAATTGGTTGATTAGATAACACACACACACAGACTTCCTCATGCGCCTAGATAAATTCAACAGGTCTTGTGTGTGAGCAGTGGTTGTGGGAGACATGTGAGTGGGAGTGTAGGGAGTCAGGGGACTGTGATGGTTGAGACACTCTGTAACTGTTGTGTAGTAGATCTAATCCCTTAGATACTCAGCCCCAACCCTCCCTTAGAACTCCTCACCATGGCAACAGAGCCATGAGATCCAACACTTTGGAGGAACCAGAGGAACAGGTAGGAGGTGGCAGACTGACTGATAGCGTGACGGCCTCCTCACCTCTCATCTTTCCATTCCTCACCTATCTCACTTCTTTTCTGCCCCTCACCTCTCCCTTCTCATCACTTTCCCCCTCATGCCCCCCCGCATCTCTCCTCTCAGCTCACCCTTCAACTCTCTTCCCCCAACCCCCTTCCTCCCATTTTCTCCTCCAATCTCAGCCATCACCTCAGGGACTCTATATCCTTCACACCTTGGCCACTGCACATCCTAGGGGCTTAGTCACCAGCCACCACCTCATGAAAATCCATCAACTGTGTGAGTAATTGATTAATGAATCAATAGTTGTTAAGTTAAGTGATTTAAGGGATTGTATGTGAAGCTGACTGGGACCTGTCAATTAAACTGTTTCAGATACAACATTCTTCAGCTGTGGTGTACAGAAGTGTACAGTACGTGCGTATGGTGCAAACGTGTGAGAAGAGAGTGCTTGCATCCCTTGTAAATGTCCTTACACACAGTTCTATGTCGATCCCGTGTTATTCATATCCAACCCTACAGCTCCAGCCTGTACCCATTTCCTCTTTGCTCCATAAACACACATTCCTCATTCTGACACACTCTCATAACACACACAGGCTCACTGAAATATGGACACAGACTTAGAAACCTTTCTGTCGGTGTATGTATACATTCATGTGTGTAGGCCTGTGATGATAAAACCTGAGGTGAAAACTAAAGCACAACCATTAGGAGGAAAAAAAATGGTGAGCTGCATGTCAAATGCACCACTTTGGGTGTTCTGAGCTACTCAACCAGAGTAAAATCCAACGTGTTGTGGCTAGAGGGCTGTTTCACCTTGACTGGAACAATGCTATCAGTGTGTTCCTTGCTTCTGCTAGAACATAACAGGGTGATTCCTTCCTATGTCTACTGAGGGATGACTCACCATCCGGCAGATCCTGACTGACTCCACATTGAGCTCTCACTCTGTCTGTCTGTCTGTCTGTCTGTCTGTCTGTCTGTCTGTCTGTCTGTCTGTCTGTCTGTCTGTCTGTCTGTCTGTCTGTCTGTCTGTCTGTGTGTGTGTGTGTGTGTGTGTGTGTGTGTGTGTGTGTGTGTGTGTGTGTGTGTGTGTGTGTGTGTGTGTGTGTGTGTGTGTGTGTGTGTGTGTGCATGTCACAATGTAAGTATTTTGGTGTGAGTGTTTAGACAGCGATATAGGGTTGGTGTGTGTAGACTCACTCTTGACAGTTGCTGTCCTGGTACAGTTGTAGAGTATGGCCAGCTCTCCAAACACCTTCCCAGGTCCCATGGTGCACAGCTTCACACTCTCCTTTGTCACCTCCACCCTACCATCTGAAAAACACACACACACTTTTAATATATCTGGAAATACACGTACAAATACACACACTTAATAATATAACTGAAAATACAGTTATATATCCCTTGTACTTGACTTCGCACATCATCGTGGCCCATCTAACAAAGTACATCAGTGCAGGATGCTAATAAACTGATAGACTAGAGGTTCAATCTCTGTATGGATCACATACTATTATCCCCTAATTTGCATGACTAAGCAGTAAGATACAGCATAAAGTCGACTGTGAAATCACACAGTTCACAATGGCTTGGCATTCAGCAGCAACAGTATGACAGATCAATATAAAATATTAAACCCAAACCAAGGAAATAGTTCAGAGACAACGGGTTATGTCCTGAAATTGTGCAGTTTAAGTACATCCTTTCTGTGTAATTGGGGCCTGTGATGGGTGATGGGTGTGATTGCCCAGCCTGTTTGTCTGTGATTGGAGAAAAGTATAGATATTGTGTTTGGATGCACCTCATCACGGAAATATCCATACTCCAGAGGAACTAGAGCTCTGATTGGGTAAGAAAAGGGGAATTGGGAAAAAAGACTGTGGTGATTGGCAGGTACCTGATGAAAATAACTGAAGCAGAAGATTAGAGAGGAGGTGAGAAAAGGAGAAGAGAGAATAGTGAGTCACATTCTGGAAGTTGAACTTTCAGAAGCTCTAGTCCCAAACACCTGTCAGAGTTTGTGATAATACAAGGATGACAGACATGCGTATGTGATGTACACATCTCACCACCTCCAAAAAACAGAACTTTCACTTTGCAAAATAATTACATTTATTTATTTTTTACTTTTATTTTTTTAGTCTTTACTGCTCAGCAAGAACATGGGGTATGGACATAGGTGCGTGTTTATGTGTGTGTGTGCATGTGTACAACTGCTAAAACTCTGTGTTCCACTTAACTCTTTGCACTGCCCTCCTTCAAAGCTCACTTTGTGTTACGACCTTTGTGTAAACTCATCCTCTTTCGCTAAGCAGACAGAGACAGCTAGAGAAGAGAATAAACCAGAATGCTCCACCATAAAAAACACATTACCTCTTATATGTTTAGTTACCTATTTGGGGGACTTTAAGCGGTTCTGGACTGGTTCCAACTAACATTTTTGTGTACAAAGTGCTCTGTGAACGCTCTCCACTCCCACTCAGCAGAGTTGACTTGAAGTGTCAGGTTTCAGACCCAATATTTGCATAGGGAGTGACGTGTCATATTTTCTGGCCTATCCAGTCAAAGAATCAATTTGCTCTTCCTCTGAGCGATGGAGCTCAGTCTGGATGACAGTATATTATGCAAGGCGACAGTTGAGCGAATCCAAAAGTTTAGGGTTCATCTCGCTGTGATATTCTCAGACGGATTTAGTGTTCTCAACATGAAAAACATGGTGCCTCAGCAAAGCTCAGTGGATGTTTAGGAGAAAATACTAGTATGATAATATTTATTTTACAGTTATTTTACAGTTATAAGAGAGGTACAATCTTATAGTCAATTCGATTTGTATTATTTTTTTAAATAATTTCAGTCAATTCAAGCCCTATTGCCCCACTTTTGTTGAATAGGAAAAAAATGTTATTTGTACAATATTTGTACAATGTAATTGAGCTTGTGTCCTTAAAAGTGAGTACACCTCAGCAATGTGTAAATATTTTTACAGGAAAGATGAGTTCCAGACCTTTCTAAAACTAACAAATTATTGTTTATGGCCATCTCATGAAAATAATTATGCTTCGCTACGTCTATTTAGGCAGAAATCAACATTTTCCCGAATATTAAACACTGCAATGGTTCACCCCACGCTATCATTGCATTCTAATCAAACCGAAGGCTAGCCAACAAACCACCATGGCTCAGTCTGTAAGGACAGATGCTGGGAGACGAGAAGCAAGTACAGGGAGTGAACACATAATAAATAACCGACATAAAACAAACAATGACAGCATCTGGACAAGGGAATCATAACGACAATAAGACTGACACAGGGAACAAACTGAGGAACAGACAGATATAGAGGGGACAATCAACAAAGTTAAGGGGTCCAGGTGAGTCCAATATTGCGGTGATGCACGTAATGGTGATGATAGGTGTGCATAATGACGGGCAGCCTGGCACCCTTGAGCGCCAGAGAGGGGGAACAGGCATGACAGTACCCTGCCCCCCCTCTAGGGGTGCCACGCGACGTCCCACCTGGGTGAGCCTGACAGGCCGGCCGAGACATGGGAGTTGGATGAACCAGTTGAGGTGTGGAAGCCCGACAAGCCGGCTGAGACGTGGGAGCCTGACGAGCCGGCTGAGGCGTAAAAGCCTGATGAACCGGCTGAGACGTGGGAGCCTGACGAGCCGGCTGAGGCGTAAAAGCCTGATGAACCGGCTGAGACGTGGGAACCTGACGAGCCGGCTGAGGCGTAAAAGCCTGATGAACCGGCTGAGGCGTGGGAGCCTGGCAAACTGGCTAAGGCATGACGTGGGGTGGAAGCCAGACGAGCCAACCCGAGGAACCCCCGGTTTCTTCGGCAGCGACCGCGGACCCGACTTCACCAACCAAAACAAAAACTTGCTTTGTATGCATTCTGCAAGGTCAGGCGCTGGTAGATGAGAAGCAAGTACAGGGAGTAAACATAAAGTAAATAACTGCCATGAAACAAACACGGACAGCGTCTGGACAAGGGAAAATTACGACAATAATGAGGAACAGACAGATAAAGAGGGGGCAATCAAGAAAGTGAAGGAGTCCAGATGAGTCCAATATTGCCTTGATGCACATAATGATGGTGACAGGTGTGCGTAATGATGGGCAGCCTGGTGCCCTTGAATGCCAGGGAGGGGGAGTGGGAACAGGCATGCACAGTCTGTTGAAAACGCATAATATTCCAATGTCACTCCTGACGCAGCACTGACTTTGTCCACAGTATATAAAACTCCCATTTAACCCCTTAGTTATTCTGATCGAACATATCAAACTCCCATTAACTCCTAAACACAGAGTTGCTACTTTAATACATAGGCTATGTAGTTGTCTATAAGAAGGAAACATAGGTAGTTTAAACAATAATCTGAACTGCTGGAAATTTGTTTTTTGCAGTCTATGGACCATGAAGGTCAAAATATTTATTATTATGCAGCGATGTGAGAAGACACTTGAACTCATAGGCTATATCCAGTGGATATAAAATGTCCAAGTAAATTGGTACCCTAGCCTAGATGATAACATTCTATGCAGACAGGTGACAGGTGAATCCAATTCAATATTCTATGGTAATAGAAGCAGTCAGTCAGTTCAGTATGTTTTGGGTGAGTTCATCTGATGACATAATGTATGATTACTGTGCGTTATAGGCAAATAATGCACTAGAACAGTGGTTCGCAAACTCGAGTGTGCATGGGTCAGCATTTCTATTATTATTATGTTTTAAAGGAACTCAGTCTGGCTTTAAACTTACTCTTGAACGTTGTAACAGTAGAATGCACAAGGTGCAATTTCGAAATCGGGTAGTGCAGCATCAGTTCCTCTTGTCATGTTAGTCTTTGCATACCTTAATAAAGCGCTATTGATAACTTGTCAGAAATGTCCAGATCAACTAGCCCATGTCAAGCACTATTTTTTATAGGTTAATTTAGCCCATAGATATTGTTGTATTTTGTTTCACTCAAATATCACATGAATACACATCAGGCATGGAAAAATGTATAGAATTGCAAGAACATAAGCTTTAAAACTACAACATTTTCTTTGCACCCCATGACAAAATGTGTAGAATTATTTTTAAACCTGCAAAATTACCTCCACCAACAAGAGGGTTGAGAACCCTTTGTCTCATGAACAGTGCTTGTGCTCATAGAAACAGATATGGCATGTGTGTGCTGGGGGTGGCGCGGGATGTTCCACAATGATGGAAGGGTGGCGGGGAGTGAAAAAGTTTGGGAACCCCACTCTAAAATACTCTTCAAGTATTCAACAATGAAATAATACCCGAGGGGTATTTAGTATTTAAGCAATAAGGCATGAGAACCTGGTGATTATCATGTAAAAATTCCTGAGTAATGTAATGAATACTCAGGGAGAAAAAGGTGTAGATTCACGCTCAGAGCGCGGCAGGTGTTTATTTCGCCTTCACAGAAGGCAGGAATCGTGATCACAGGCAGGCAATGGTCATACACAGGTATGCAAACAGGCAGGTGGAAGGTGAACCTTACAAGTAAGGGCTGTTCTTAGGCCTGAGGGAAGGACTGTTATTAGGTCAGGGTTCGAGGGCCTTAATGCTTTTCTAAAACGGTTGCCAACATACTTGTAAAAATATTCATGACATTTCTTCAGTAAAAAGCATTATTTTAATGAGTACATTTGTTTTTGCATTCTGAAGTTGCAGGCTGGTTGTTAGTTATTTTCTAACCTCTTCAGAAACCAAGTTTCCCTAAAACGGGAAGCTTGGGGAAGTTCCATGGCAGAAATCAGCTAAAGAGGGGTGGTAACCTGGTCTAAATCAGTGACGCCTCGTAACACGTCACACCAATCAACTGCCTTGCTTGGGCAGAGCTCCAAAGGTGCTCACCAGATTAGTGCTACAGGATCAACAGTGCAAATAATTTCAACAAAACAAGCACTGGTGACAATTTCTATTTTAATGTTTAAAGCACACTGGTTTTCACAGCATTTCTAAGTTATTTCAAGGTGAGCTAAAGCTGCAGCATGAGGGGAGAAATGGTCTACAATGCTGGCCATATCAATATTTTTTGTTTAGATGTTTCTGAAGTGATATTTGTCTGAAAAGGCGACCATGAGGGACAAGAAGTGGCTAGCAACAATAAGGTTTGTTTTGGGAAAAACCAGCTAACCTAGGTGTAACTAATTATACCTTGTCTACTGGTATCATTTTAAATTGAGCTATTCTCTGCTTCAGATGACAGATGCCCATACGGCCAGCAATGCCATCAAACTGTAGGCCAATGGCTGCATGGACGATGCATCCTATATGATAAACTGGAAAATCGATTCACATAGCATATACTGTGAGAGAGTGACAATCAAATAAATCAGATTGGAGAACTTACAACTAGACAAAAGGAAGAATTTGAGAATACAACACAGAAACACAGACACATGAAATACATAACTGCACTTTATTACATGATTGTGTTATGTGATTAATCAACATCCACACTAGTTCATTTTGAATAATAGTTTAAACACTGCACTTCAAAGAAGCAACACTTCATCACTTCAAAATGTACAAATAAGCTAACTTGTATGTAAAGATTATGTCACACCCTGATCTGTTTCACCTGTCATTGTGATTGTCCCACCCCCTCCAGGTGTCGCCCATCTCCCCCATTATCCCCCGTGTATTTATACCTGTGTTCTCTGTTTGTCTGTTGCCAGTTTGACTTGTTTGTCAATTAAACCAGCGTTTTTGTCTCAACTCCTGCTTCTCCCCAGTCTCTCTTTTTCACACCCTCCTGGTTTTGACCCTTGCCTGCCCCTGACCCTGAGCCTGCCTGCCGTCCTGTACCTTGCCCCACCTCTGGATTACCGACCTCTGACTGACCCGACCCTGAGCCTGCCTGCCGTCCTGTACTTTTCCCCCGCTACCCTGGATATTGACCCCTGCCTGCCTTGATCTGTTGTTTGCCTGCCGTCTTGCTGTAATAAGCATTGTTACTTCGACACAGTCTGCATCTGGGTCTTACCTTCAAACCTGATAGATTAGACATCTTAGTGTAAACAGCAATATATAATTGAGTAGTAACAAGTAGGCTATTATTACTAAAGCATCATTTCAGGTGAACAAAAAAACTCCATAACAGCGGTGGCCAACCTTGCTCCACAGATCTCTGATCTACTGGGTGAGCAGACTTCAGGTGTGAAACAGAACCCTGCACACCCAGCAGACCTCGAGCAGGGTTGGCCTGCTGCAATTGTAATAGGTTGATACATTGTGTTTGATGTTTAAATGTATTTTTGTATATAACATGTGCTAACATAGGTAGGCCTACAGTACACATATAACCCATGGTATAGGATATACCCTTAGTCTCTAGGGACATTCATTGAGACCTCTCTCTTCAGCTGAAAACAGGCTTTCACAGCTTTCCATATCTGAGGACAGAAAGCATCACAAAGAAGCAGGCTTCATTATACTCAGACAGCACTGAATATTACAGTGCCTTCAGAAAGTATTCATACCCCTTGACGTATTCCACATTTTGTTGTGTTAAATTAAATATTTTTTTTCTCACCCATCTACAAACAATACCCCATAATGAAAAAGTGAAAACATGTTTTTTCTAAATTATAGCAAATTTATTGACAAATAAATACAGAAATATCACATTTACATAAAGTATTCCCACCCCTGAATCAATACTTCGTAGAAGCACCTTTGGAGCAAAAGAACATTCAATGTTGTCTTGGTAAGCAACTCCAGTGTAGATTTGGCCTTGTGTTTTAGTTTATAGTCCTGCTGGAAGGTGAATTAGTCTCCCAGTGCCTCTCAAATTTTGCCTGTGCTCATAGCTATATTCTGTTTCTTTTTATCCTAAAAAAACTCCCTAGTCAAGCTTACCCATAACATGATACAGGCACCACCATGCTTGAAAATATGAAGAGTGATCCTCAGTGATGTGTTGTGTTTGCCCCAAACCTATGGCTTTGTATTCAGAATAAAAAGATAATTTATTTTGCAATTTTATTTTGCGGTACTACATAAGGATCGGACCCTTTTTAAAATGTTTTGCCTAAAATGACATGCCCAAATCTAACTGCCTGTAGCTCAAGACCTGAATATGCATATTCTGTGCAGAGACACAGCAGGGGTTCAAACTATAGAATCCAGTTCCTACATTTGAATATAAAAAAGTATTTTCTCAAACAAAACTATGCTACAATTTATCTCTGAGACCCTCAGGATGAAAAATCAGAGAAAGATTACTAAATGTCAGTACATTACTTACCTTCAGAGGTGAATGTATCAAACCAGTTGCCGTGATAAAAGTTTTTTGTTGTTGTGCACTCTCCTAAAACAATAGCATGGTATTTTTTGTGGGGGGTGGCAGATAGCCTTGTGGTTAGAGCGTTGGGCCAGTAACCAAAAGGTTGCTGGATCAAATCCCTGAGCTGTCAATGTAAAAAGCTGTTGTTCTGCCCATGAGCAAAGCAATTAACCTACCTTTCCCCGAGCCCCATGGAAGTCAATTAAGGCACATCTCTGATTCAGAGAGGTTGGGTTAAATGCAGAAGACACATTTCAGTTGAATACATTCATTTGGACAATTGACTAGGTTTTTCCCTTTTCACTGTAATAGCTACTGTAAATTCAACAGTGCAGTTAGATTAACAATAATTTAAGCTTTCTGACCAGATAAGACATGTATATGTCCTGGGAAATTCTCTTGTTACTTACAACTTTGTGCTAATCACATTAGCGCACGTTAGCTCAACCGTCCCGTGGGGTGGGGACCGATCCCGTAGAGGTTTTAAGTGACTTGTTGCAAACAGGATGCATGCTTTGGAATATTTTGTATTCTGTACAGGCTTCCTTCCTTTACACTCTGTCACATTAGGTTAGTATTGTGGAGTAACTACAATGTTGTTGATCCATCCTCAATTTTCTCATATCACAACCAATAAACTCTGTAACTGTTTTAAAATCACCATTGGCCTCATTGTGAAATCACTGAGCAGTTTCTTTCCTCTCCGGCAACTGAGGAAGGACACCTGTATCTTTGTAGTCACTGGGTGTATTGATACACCATCCAAAGTCTAATGAATAACTTCACCATGCTCAAAGGGACAGTCAATGTCAGCTTTTTTTTACACAACTACCAATCGATGCCCTTCTTTGTAAGGCATTGGAAAAACCTTCCTGGTCTTTGTGGTTGCATCTGTGCTTGATATTCACTATTTATTGAGGGACCTTACAGATAATTGTATTGTATGTGTGGGGTACAGATATGGGGTAGTTAAAAAGCAATCCTGTGAACCACTATTATTGAACACGGAATGAGTCCATGCAACGTATTATGAGATTTATTAAGCACATTTTTACTCACATTTCAGCTTTTCATTTTGGATTAATTTTGTTTCTACAAACAAAATACCACTGGGACATTATAGGATATTGTGTGTAGATCAGTGATCAGTAAATTTAAATTCAGGTTGTAAAACAACAAAACGTGGTAAATGTGCAGGGGTTTGAATACTTTCTCAAGGCACTTTTTATTGCTATCATCTCACTGCCCTCAAAGTTTCCCCTCTATGGACTGGAGAATCTTTTTATAATGTCACAAAATCACCTTCCCTATCCAATACAGTAACCTACACTCTCCCTTTACTTACAGCTGAAGCTGCAATTTCACCCGTGTCCATGGCTGCTGTTTACAAATACATTTGGAAACGGTGTTTTTAATTGACAATGATTTCATCAACATAGCTAACGTTAGCTAATAGGAATTTAGATAGCTGATGACACTTACTTAACTTAGCTTAAAGTTAGCTAGATAGCTAGCAGCTAAGTTAACTTAATCTACAAAGTGGCCTACTGTAGCCAGCTAGCTTGCTAATAATAAATAGTTCTTTAACATAATTTTTTTTCATTTACTTACTTAAATAGGTTCTCCCACTGCCTCTGTTTTTTCGGGTCCTTACAATGATAATCTTCTAAATAATGAGTAATCTTCACTATTTTCGGTGGTAGCAAAGCGCACCCAGCAGCCATGTTTCAAAAAATATATATTTTTGTATTTATTTATTTCACCTTTATTTAACCAGGTAGGGAAGTTGAGAACAAGTTCTCATTTACAATTGCAACCTGGCCAAGATAAAGCAAAGCAGTTCGACACATACAATGGTCATACACAGGTATGCAAACAGGCAGGTGGAAGGTGATGGCAGCATGAGTGAAGGATGCTTTGTTGCAAAATAGGAAGCCAATTCTAGATTTAACTTTGGATTGGAGATGTTTGATGTGAGTCTGGAAGGAGAGTTTACAGTCTAACCAGACACCTAGGTATTTGTAGTTGTCCACATATTCTAATTCAGAACTGTCCATGTGGGGAAAAAAGTATGTTTGTCACCAGTGCAGTTTAGAACGTGTTATGACTTTGAACTTTACCAGTGGAATCCACTTTCCATTTAAAATGATATAAATCGCAGACTGTCGGCCACACTCGATAACTTGAAAACTAGCATTTGAAACTAGCATAGGCAACACCTAACCAGACATAAAACAGTGACGCACATAACACAGCATGTGAGGGGAGGGTTCTTGAAATGCAACATCCATTTAAAAGCTTGCCAGTGTACTGTTCAAACCCTTTTTGCAATACAAAATTCTCCAGACCTCCAAGGGAGGCATGACAACGATGTGATTTGGAAGGTATGGCGAGACTAGTTTTTTTCTCATGTTTTGACCAAGTCATTAATTCTAATCATTCTATTCATTTGATGTTGCTATGCTAAACAAATAATTGGTGTGTAGCTAGCTAGCAGAAATCCAATGATGATGATAGACAAGAACTTCAATAAATAATGATTTAATAAATATCTAATAGGCCTACATAGGCCAAAATGATCTGGTTAATGAATTCATGAAATTCTAAGTGTTTCCGGTTTCCATGGTGAATTATTAGTTTCACGTTCACTCTTGGACTAGATAGCCTACTGGCACATGAATGGTCGCATTTGTAAAATGATACATTGTTGCACAGGTATTATAGGCAGTCAGTTAGGTTTATACAATCCCCAACTGTTGTAAATCAAATAGTAGCATGGAAAAATAACGTGAAGGAGCTTTTATCCCCAAGGGAGATGAAGTTCATGAATTTCCTGCCTGGGCTGCTGTACAGTGGAATTATGACATTAACACATCATGGTATTTTGTGGCATATCAACCAATCATCCAGAATCCAAAAAACAGTTTTATAAATGGTCACAATGGCTACGATGCCTGAGCCAACTATCCGTTTTATAATAGAGAAAAAGGCTGCAGGTAAGACTCGTGTTTTGCAAAACATTATGAACAACTGCTCTTTTTATGACATAGACTGACCAGGTGAATGCTATAATCCCTTACTGATGTCATCTGTTAAATCCACATCAATTAGTGTAGATGAAGGGGAAGGGACAGGTTGAAGAAGGACCTTTAAGCCTTGAGACAAGTGGATTGTGCACGTGCGTCATTCAGAGGGTGAATCGGCAAGACAAAATGGGTATGGTAGTAGGTGCCAGATGCACCAGTTTGTGTCAAGAACTGCAACACTGCTGGGTTTTTCTTGCTCAACAGTTTCCCGTGTATATCAAGAATGGTCCACCACCCAAAGAACATCCAGAAAACTTGACACAACTGGAAGCATTGAAGTGAAAATGGGCCAGTATCCCTGTGGAACGTTTTCGACACCTTGTACAGTCATTGCCCCGAATAATTGAGGCCATTCTGAGGGCAAAGGTGGGTGCAACTTAATATTAGGAAGGTGTTCCTAATGTTTTGTGCGCTCAGTGTATATAGACATGCAGGCATAATAAATTTGTATCTTATAGTACTTTACCATTTACTGAATGGCTCATTCTTCCCGACCAAGATGGTCCAGCAGCTTATTGTTGATCCAGTGTAATTTGTTGGGATTGTTCAAGCAGAACTACATGCATGAATACATGCTGATCTAATTAGCTAAAATCCACAAAAGTTGTTTGTTCAGTGAAATTCCATAGCTCAGACAGATCGTGCTCTCTCTCTCACACACACACACACACACACACACACACACACACACACACACACACACACACACACACACACACACACACACACACACACACACACACGCATGCACGCACGCACGCACGCACACACACACAGCCTATTCTTTCATCATTACATTCATTTGGAGATTTGTTTTGAGGATCTGTTAAGAGGACGTGGTGTTAAGACACTGAGGTCATCTAGATCACCACGTCCATGCAAACCCAACGGCAGTGCTATTCAAATCCCATTCAAATAGAACTGCGCTGTGATGACCCCGTTCACTGCCTATGAGGACCATACTGTAGAGCAACTGAACATCAGTATGTCCATTCACCACCCCAGTCACTGAATTACAGGTTGCGCTAGAGGGCCAATAAAATACTTGATATCTGAAGTGAAAATGCAAAGTACCATAAAACACTTATCTACAGTGCTCGCTAAATGTAATCAAGCTTTGTACTCGTATTTTATTGGGGCACATCCCGTTCTCTTGCTTGCCTATTGTATATACCCTCATTAATGTGGGTTCACATTTTAATGTGAGTGATAAGGGGGACTTCAGGGCTCAGTTGAAGGCAGAGGAAACACTGGCTGCATTCCAAACCAGAAGCCTGCTGCTTTTCCTTTGCCCTTGATAACCGGGGTAAGAGATTTGGCCTCTGCTCCACCCTGCCTACTCCTAAACGGTAAACGACACAGGTCTATTATACACATATATCCACCCTCGTCATCGCAAGTCCGTTTGGATGAGTAATACAAATGGTTTAGTGCAAAGGGGAATGCTTAGTATACCTTGGGAAAGAGGAGACACTTGAGACAGTACCGTTTAAAATGGTTTGTAGCAAGGCCATTGTCTGGGCGCCATTCAGTGAAATTTTATGCAATGCTTATTTATTACTATACGTAAACCTAATTTGGAAAAGCATCAGTTCATTTCCTGCAGGCTATTAGGTAATGAGTTTGAAGGAGTTTGAAGGGTCATCCATGGGGTACAGTGCAATTATTTCTTTATGACAGATTTTTTTCTCACAACACAACATCATGGACAGGAAATGGGGGAGGATTTGTCCCATAGAGGATAACACATAGCCTAGCCACAGTTGACAGTCCCACTTCTATGCTCGGGGTAGAAGGTCCCCCAAGCCACAGATCTAGGATCAGATTACCCTTCCTCCAATGTGTAACCTTAAAATAATAACATCTACACACATCTAAGATCAGTTTATCAAATATAATTAGATTGAATATGAAATTTACATTTAGCAGATACTCCAGATTGAGTTAGAGGAGCAATTATGATTAAGTGCCTTACTCATGGGCACATTGACATATTTTTATCTGGTCAGCTCAGGGATTCGAACCCCCTTTGGGTTACTGGCCCAATGTTCTTAACTGCTAAGCTACTTAATATGAAGAGATTTGAAACTATAGTCAAAGATAATTGAGCAGAAGATTGTTTCTGATTGTATGGGCCCTGCTCTAATTAAGTTTAGTCATTACAGACCCTGGTGAATGATTAGCCAACTTGGATAATGTTTTATAAATTCCTCCTGATCATATCTGTAACGTCAACAATGAACCATGTTATTTTTCCATTACACTTGGGGAAAAAAGTGCCATATAGAACCTAAAAGGGTTCTTCGGCTGTCCCTGTAGGAGAACCCTTTGAAGAACCATTTTTGGTTCCAGGTAGAATCCTTTTGGTTCCAGGTAGAACCCATTTGGGTTCTATGTCGAACCGTTTCCACAGAGGGTTATTTTTAGCACGCTACGACATTAGTGGTTAGTGCCGCATATTATTGTGACATTTAAAGTACACTAATGGACCAACTTCATTTTCTTCCTGGCCCGGCAAATCAGAGCACAGACATCGCTGAGGCTCGTTTACCAAGGGGATTCAATTCCTCTGTCTATTTCAACATAGTGCCGGACGCACACACACAAACTCACACACACTGTTGGCATACTGAAGGGTTGACAGGGTGACATTACATGCTGTGTTAACACATGCAACACGCTGGCCTATTCTAGCAAACATAAAAGATTTGACATGATAATTTCACAATTGTCAAATGACATGTGCATACAAAGGAACACAGCAGAGGGTTTATTTTATTTTACGCCTCAGGGCAGCCTAGACTTCATGCTTTTTGGGGCAGCTTCAGCACAAGGAGACTAAAAAACTGCCTTTTACCTATCTTTACCTTGCTTGTTATCTCAAAAATAGGGCTTGATTTAAGTGGCAAACTTGACTAATGGGCTATACTATTTTGAACATTCTGAAACCCTATTCAAATATGTTCTTCCAAGTACCTTGCCCTAACATCCAGAGCACGGGAAATGCAATTACCGAAAATACCATACAACAAAGGTCAGTGCTTCAAAGCTGGATATTTTCACATGGCGGTAATGACTGCTGCTCTCCATACAGCCATGATGTTTTGCAGCTTCCAACAAAGCCAAAAAAGGTCTTAATGCATGCTGAACCTGAGAAAAAAAAGAGAGAGTAAGCCAGCCAGATCTCCATCAGTCTCTTCCCTAGACTAGAACATAGGCCTACCTCACACACTCTAGGCAAACAGGCACAGATATAGACCCCCATACACACACACACACACACACACACACACGCACACATGCACGCACGCACGCACGGACGCAAAGCACACACTGGCCACAGTCACCAGTCCAACTCGTACGTTGGGGGTAGAAGGTCTCCCAAACCACAGCTCAAGGATCAGATTACCTTGCCTCCAATGTGTAACCTTAACCTTCAGGGTGTGAAAAACTAGCTGACCCTGTATCAGTAGTTAGGGGAGGAGGAGAAGACATGGCCTCTAAAGATTATAGTTAGGAGAAGGATTAAGTCGCCCCTGGACACTGACCTCATTTCTGTATTTTGACCCTTATAGTTAAGGTTATGATTGGGGGAGGGTAACCCTAGATCTGTGCCTAAAGCAAACTTCAACACTGGGAGGTTATAGAAACTCATGACCCACTTTTCAAAGGGGAGTTCAAGAAGCTTGAGGTTGCACACATATACACACATGCAAACTTTACGAAGTGTAAATGTATCACTTTATTGTTGCGGAGCTCTCAACAGCAGGTTTATACAGAGTGAGAGTTAAAGACTCAGGGATCACGCACAAATGACTCATTAAGTCTCCCTCTAAAGCATATTCATCTAACCCCCGGACTGGGAATATGAATCAATATAGCCACCTGGGATAAATACTAAACATAGAGAAAAAGAAAGACTGGGGCTGACAGAAAGAAAAGACAGGAAGTGGATAGAAAGGGAAAAGTGGGACAGATAGATACAGAAAGATATTAATAATAAGGACGAGGAAACATTAGGGTGAAAAGGGAGGAGGTCAGAGAGTGACAAAGAGAAGTTGGGAGTGATAGGTGAAACGAGACTAGACAGTTCTCATTGGGTAGATGAAGGACGGAGGAAGACGGGAGGACAGAGAGAGGGGAAACAGGATTAGAGAGAGAGAGGGGGTGGGTGGGGGTACTCTCTTTGTTGCTATTCTCAGTCTGTTTGGTCATGTGCATGTGTGTTCATTCCAGCAAGCAAATCAATAATAGTACATTGAATGGAACATATAAAGTTTATATAACCTGTCCTTTTCCTTACCATGAACTCTTTCTTTCTCTGCAAAAAGCTTATTTTCTTTATCACACTATTTCTGAAATTACATTCATTTTTTTCTACAGAGCACAGATGTCATGCATATTTTGCAAACTGCAAATGAACTTTTTCATTCTTATATATAAAGTAGAAATCAAATGAGAGAAAAGTGTATTAGAGAGAAAAAGTAATATATTTTTCGTACCTCCTGATTAAATCAGCAATCCAATCTCAAGGAGAGGACAGACACACACACACACACACACACACACACACACACACACACACACACACACCCTTCAGAAAGTATTCACACTCCTGGACTTTTTCCACATTTTGTTGTGTTACAGCCTGAATTAAAATTGATTAAATTGAGATGTCTCACTGATCTACACACAATACCCAATCATTTAAAGTGGAATTATGTTTTAGAGATGTTCGTAGATTTATAAAAATTGAAAAGCTGAAATGTCTGGAGTCAATAAGTATTCAACCCTTTTGTTATGACAAACCTAAATAAGTTCATGAATAAAAATGTTCTTAACAAGTCACATAATAAATTGCATGGACTCACTCTGTGTGCAATAACAGTGTTTAGCATGATTTTTGAATGACTACCTCATATCTGTACCCCACATATACAATTATCTGTAAGATCCCTCAGTCGAGCAGTGAATTTCAACCACAGATTCAACCACAAAGACCAGGGAGATTTTTCAACAACGTCACTCCAATCAAATACCATTGAGAGCATACGTCACTGACAGAAAAACTTGAATTGTTGCATATCATTGTGTTGTTGTCCCCTGGTGGCTAGCTAGTTAGCTAAAATTGTCCCTTTCCTAAATTAGCCATGGATGGAGATAGGGGTTTTACTAAATTCTCCGTGTTGGCCACTGATTATAATGGCGATTCTGATCCAACCATTAATTTATACACTGTTGTGCCCCTGGTCTGAGAGGATGGAAGTTCAATATGTAGCTCAATTTTGAAGGCTAATGTTAACTAGCTAACGTTGCCCATGAATGGAAGTTAGGCTAGCGAGCAAGCATTTTAGCCAGGTAGCCAAGGACAATAAATAAATAAAAGCGTGTACTGTATGACAGAGTGGTAGACCGTTTCGTCAACATGAAAGAGAGGAAGATGGCATTGGTGTTTCTCTACAAGTAGGGTGAGTCAACATGTTTTTCTACATGCACGCACACGCACACAAATACACACACACAAAAATCAGAACCTAGGACAGCCACATTATATTTAGCTTACGTTGATTGGACTAAATTGTTTTTGGTATATTTTAGCTGTCACTGTGTTAGACTAAGCAGAGGTGAGTTAATGATGTTGAAATGGTGCTGAAATAGTGGAGGTAGCTCCTGTTTTCCTTGCTACTTACTTTCTCTGTGGTTCTAAATCAATAGTTGTTTAGTGGTCCGAAAATGTTGGAAAACATTAACTTGCTTGAACATGCTGTAGATCATGTAACTGTCTGTTACTGTACATGCAATATGCTTTGTGGAATTCACTGGACAGAGGTTGCTATCCGGTTTTGCGATAAAACTAAAGTGTGGGGCCTCCCGAGTGGCACAGTGGTCTAAGGCACTGCATCCCAGTGTTGGGGCGTCACTACAGCCTTGGGTTCGGTTCCAGGCTGTGTCACAACTGGCCATTACCGGGAGTCCCATATGGCGGTGCACAATTGGACCAGCGTCGTCCGGGTTAGGGGAGGGTTTGGCAGGGGGGGCTTTACTTGGCTCATCGCTCTATTGCGACTCCTTGTGGCGGGCCGGGCGCCTGCAGGCTGACTACGGTCGTCAGTTGAACAGTGTTTCTTCCGACACATTGGTGCAGCTGGCTTCCGGGTTAAGCGAGCAGGTATTAAGACACTTGGCTTGGCGGGTCATGTGTCAGAGGACGCATGATTTGACCTTCGCCTCTCCCGAGACCGTTGGGGAGTTGCAGCGATGAGACATGATTGTAAATCACACAAAAAAGTGTGGTTGAATTTCTTCTGCCAATGTGTCTTCTTATTGTCTCTGCCTTTAGGCCTATATATCATGGTTGCAAAGTATATAAAGTGACAGGTTATGGAACAAACAACACAATTATCACAACACATGGGGGAGGGTTTGGCTTCCCCAGTGATTTAAATCGCTACTGAGATGGTGTATCAATACACCCAGTCACTACCAAGATACAGGTGCCCTTCCTAACTCACTTGCCGGAGAGGAAAGAAACCGCTCAGTGATTTCATCATGAGGCCAATAGAGATTTTAACCCTTTGACACATACCAACACAGGGGTGTGATCATTCTACAGTGGTCCCTGCAGCACACGCTCCAACCGGTGGGATTAGACTGCTTATTTAGAACGTCCAGCTACGATTGACGCAACAGTCAGCATTTGAGCAGGCCGAACAGTTTTTTTCGCAGAACCATTTTGTACAAACAGTCCTTACAACGTTATGTCCCGAATGTAATCAGTTTATTGTTGGATGAAATGATCAGACATTCACAGAACAAGCATAACACAATCATCTAAACAGGAAAATGTAGGCTAAATTAGTCTTAGTGCTAAGTGAGGAAAGATAAGTCATAAGATTGACATAAGATTGACATAACACAAGCAGTCATATTTATCTAACTCTCAGCTGGTGTTCTAATCACACCGGTTTGAGCATACACTAAAGGGATACCTAGAAGGGAGGGGATGGCTGCCGTTTTACGGGCTCCTAACCAACTGTGCTATTTTTATTTTTTTATACAGTTTACTTAATTTGTACATAATGCTACCATCTCTTATGACCGAAAATAACTTCTGGACATCAGAACAGAGATTACTCACCTCGAACTGGACGAAGATCTTTTCTTTAACGAGTCCGACACAAAGGATACAGTTGAAGTCGGAAGTTTACATACACTTAGGTTGGAGTCATTAAAACTCGTTTTTCAACCACTCCGCAAATTTCCTGTTCACAAACTATATCATTTTGGCAAGTCGGTTAGGACATCTACTTTGTGCCTAACACAAGTAATTTTTCCAACAATTGTTTACAGACAGATTATTTCACTTATAGTTCACTGTATCACAATTCCAGTGGGTCAGACGTTTACATACACTAAGTTGACTGTGCCTTTAAACAGATCATAAAATTCCAGAAAATGATGTCATGGCTTTAGAAGCTTCTGATAGGCTAATTGACATCATTTGAGTCAATTGGAGGTGTACCTGTGGATGTATTTCAAGGCCCACCTTCAAACTCAGTGCCTCTTTGCTTGACATCATGGGGAAATCAAAAGAAATCAGCCAAGACCTCAAGAGTTTTTTTTTTTTTAGACCTCCACAAGTCTGGTTCATCATTGCGAACAATTTCCAAATGCCTGAAGGTACCACGTTCATCTGTACAAAAAATAGTACGCAAGTATAAACACCATGGGACCACGCAGTCATCATACCGCTCAGGAAGGAGACGCGTTCTGTCTCCTAGAGAGGAATATAACCTGGGTCGAAAAGTGCAAATCAATCCCCGAACAACAGACAAAAACCTTGTGAATATGCTGGAGGAAACAGATACAAACGTATCCATATCCACAGCAAAACGAGCCCTATATTGACATAAACTGAAAGGCCACTCAGCAAGGAAGAAGCCGCTGCTCCAAAACCGCCATACAGAAGACAGACTACAGTTTGCAACTACACATGGGGACAGAGATTGTACTTTTTGGAGAAATGTCCTCTGGTCTGATTAAACAAAAATAGAACTGTTTGGCCATTATGATCATCATTATGTTTGGAGGAAAAAGGGGGAGGCTTGCCAGCCGAAAGACACCATCCCAACCGTGAAACACAGGGGTGGCAGCATCATGTTGTGGGGGTGCTTTGCTGCAGGAGGGACTGGTGCACTTCACAAAATAGATGGCATCATGAGGGAGGAAAATTATGTGGATATATTGAAGCAACATCTCAAGACATCAGTCAGGACAGTGGTGGAGAAGGTGGAAAGTTTAAGTTCCTCGGTGTACACATCACGGACAAACTGAAATGGTCCACCCACACAGACAGCGTGGTGAAGAAGGCGCAACAGTGCCACTTCAATCTCAGGAGGCTGAAGAAATTTGGCTTGTCATCGAAAACACTCACAAACTTTTACAGATGCACAATCGAGAGCATCCTGTCGGGCTGTAACACCGCCTGGTACGGAAACTGCTCCACCCACAACCATAAGGCTCTCCAGAAGGTAGTGAGGTCTGCACAACACATCACCAGGGGCAAACTACCTGCCCTCCAGGACACCTACACAATGTCACAGGAAGGCCAAAAAGATCATCAAGGACAACTACCACCCGAGCCACTGCCTGTTCACCCCGCTATCATCCAGAAGTCGAGGTCAGTACAGGTGCATCAAAGTTGGGACCGAGAGACTGAAAAACAGCTTCTATCTCAAGGCCATCAGACTGTTAAACAGCCATTACTAACACTGAGTGGCTGCTGCCAACATACAGCCTCAAATCTCTAGCCACTTTAATAATTAAAAATATTACTGCACAGTCGAAACTATAAGCACAAGCATTTCGCTACAATCGCATTAACATCTGCTAACCATGTGTACTGTATGTGAACAATACAATTTGATTTGATTTTAAGTGCTTTGAAAGACTGGTCATGGCTCACATCAACAGCATCATCCCAGATACCCTAGACCCACACCAATTCGCATAACGCCCCAACAGATCCACAGATGACGCAATCTCAATCGCACTCCACACTGCCCTTTTCCACCTGGACAAAAGGAACACCTATGTGAGAATGCTGTTCATTGACTACAGCTCAGCGTTCAACACCATAGTGCCCAGAAAGATCATCACTAAGCTTAGGACCCTGGGACTAAACACCTCCCTCTGCAACTGGATGCTGGACTTCCTGACGGGCCAATGCAGGTGTAAGGATAGGCAACAACACATCTGCCACGCTGATCCTCAACCCTGGGGCCCCTCAGGGGTGCATGCTTAGTCGCCTCCTGTACTCCCTGTTCACCCACGACTGTGTGGCCAAACACGACTCCAACACCATCATTACGTTTACTGACGACACAACAGTGGTTGTTGTGTCACTTGAGTAGGTTGAGTCACTGACTTGATCTCCCTGTCCGGGTTGTCACCCCCCTCGGGTTTGTGCCGTAAGGGAGATCTTTGTGGGCTATACTCGGTCTTGTCTTAGGGTAATAAGTTGTTGGTTTGAAAACATCCCTTTAGTGGTGTGGGGGCTGTGTCTTGGCAAAGTGGGTGGGGTTATATCCTGCCTGGTTGGCCCTGTCCGGGGGTATCGTCTCCCGACCCTTCCTGTCTCTGCCTCCAGTATTTATGCTGCAATAGTTTGTGTCGGGGGGCTCGTATCAGTCTGTTATATTTGAAGTATTTCTCTTGTCTTATACGGTGTCCTGTGTGAATTTAAGTCTGCTCTAACTCTCTCTTTCTCTCTTTTCACTCTTCTCTACGAGGACCTGAGCCCTAGAAACATGCCTCAGGTCGACCTGGCCTGATGACTCCTTACTGTCACCAGTCCACCTGGTAGTGCTGCTGCTCCAGTTTCAACTCTTCTGCCTGCAACTATGGAACCCTGACCTGTTCACCGGATGTGCTACCTTGTCCCAGACCTGCTGTTTTTGACTCTTTCTCTCTCTACCGCACCTGCTGTCTGTATCTCTGAATGATCGGCTATGAAAAGCCAACTGACATTTACTGCTGAGGTGCTGACCTGTTGCACCCTCTACAACCACTGTGATTATTATTATTTGACCCTGCTGGTCATCTATGAACATTTGAACATCTTGGCCATGTTATAATCTCCACCCAGCACAGCCAGAAGAGGACTGGCCACCCTTCAGAACCTGGTTCCCCTCTAGGTTTCTTCCTAGGTTCCTGCCTTTCTAGGGAGTTTTTCCTAGCCACCGTGCTTCTACATCTTCATTGCTTGCTGTTTGGGGTTTTAGGCTGGGTTTCTGTATAGCACTTTGTGACATCGGATGATGTAAAAAGGGCTTAATAAATACATTTGATACATTTTATGGTAGGCTTGATTAACGACAACGATGAGACAGCCTATAGGGAGGAGGTCAGAGACCTGGCAGTGTGGTGCCAGGACAACAACCTCTCCCTCAACGTGAGCAAGACAAAGGAGATGATCGTGAACTACAGAAAAAGGAGGGCCGAACACGGCCCGATTCACATCGACGGAGCTGTAGTGGGAAGTGTCGAGAATTTCCTTGTTGTCCATATCACCAACAAACTATAATTGTCCAAAAACACCAAGGAAGTTGTGAAGCGGTGACGACAACACCTTTTCCTCCACAGGAAACTGAAAAGATTTTGCATCGGTCCCCAGATCCTCAAAAAGTTATACAGCTGCACCATCAATAACATCCTGACCAGTTGCATCACCGCCTGCTATGGAAACTGCTAGGCATCTGACCGTAAGGCACCTCAGAGGGTAGTGCGTACGGCCCAGTACATCACTGGGGCCAAGCTTCCTGCCATCCAGGACCTATATACCTGGCGGTCAGAGGGAAGTCCAAAAATTGTCAAAGACTCCAGTCACCCAAGTCATAGACTAATCTCTCTGCTACCGCACGGCAAGTGGTACCGGAACGCCATGTCTAGGACCAGAAATCCCCTTAACAGCTTCTACCCCGACGCCATAAGACTGCTGAACAATTAATGAAATGGCCACCTGGACAATTTACAGTGACCCCCCCAATTGTTTTTACACGGCTACTACCTGCTGTTTATTATCTATGCATAGTCACTTTACCCCTACCTGCAGTACGTGTAAAAATTGCCTCGACTAACCTGCACTCCTGCACATTGACTCAGTTCCGGTACCCCCTGTATATAGCCTCGTTATTATTATTTCATTGTGTTACTTTGTATTATTTTTTACTTTCATTTATTTGGTAAAGATTTTCTTAACTCTCTTGAACTGCATTGTTGGTTAAGTGCTTCCAAGTAAGCATTTAACGGTATGTTCTACCTACACCTGTTGTATTCGGCGCAAAAATGAATAATATGAATGAACTAATAGCAATTACTATTTACCATTCATCACATCATGGGTGAGCTCACCATTGATCAAAATAATTGAGTAAAACACTTTCTAGAAATGTAAAGTCATCAGACGATGGGTAGTTTGTGCGCGCCACCATGTTTGTTTTTTCATATCAACCAACGATAATATGAAGAGGAGACAAGATGAGTTTTTGCAGTATGCATGTTGGGGGTGTGTTGTCTTCCATCATTCCAGAAGTTCCCTCAAAAGACGAGTGAAACATCCCTTCATAATTTTGAATGTTCCATATGTGTTATTTCATAGTTTTGATGTCTTCACTATTATTCTACAATGTAGAAAACTTGTCAAAATAAAGAAAAACCCTTGAATGAGTAAGTGTGTCCAAACCTTTGACTGGTCCTGTACAGTTGAATTCAGAAGTTTACATACACTTAGGTTGGAGTCATTAAAACTCGTTTTTCAACCACTCCACAAATTTCTTGTTAATAAACTGTAGTTTCAACCAGTTTATGAAACTGGTTGAGAGAATGCCAAGAGTGTGCAAAGCTGTCATCAAGGCAAAGGGTGGCTACTTTGAAGAATCTAAAATATATTTAGATTTGTTTAACACTTTTTGGGTTACTACATAATTCCATATGTGTTATTTCATAGATCTGATGTCTTCAATATTATTATACAATGAAGAAATGTGTAAAAAATAAAAATAAACTTTGAATGAGTAGGTGTGTCCAAACTTTTGACCGGTACTGTATGTAAATATGTTTTATTTTATTTTTAATATATTTGCAAGAATTTCTAAAAAACTGTTCTCGCCTTGTCATTATGGGGTATTGTGTGTAGATTGCTGAGGATTAAAAAATATTTGTTTTAAATTAGAATATGGCTGTAGCGTGACAAATTGTGGAAAAAGTCAAGGGGTCTGAATACTTTCTGAAGGCACTGTATGCATATTGTACATCTAGCCATGGTGGCTTTACCGAGATTAGAAACCATTAAAAAACGTCTGTACTCTCACCAAGACATTTGGAGTGGACAGATAGTCATTGATGCAGAGAGAAGGATAAGATCAGGCTTGAGGGATATTAGGGAGTAAAGACTTACAAGTGGTGGATTAAATGCTAACAAATTAGGCGACTACTCATGCACTTTTTGGTGGGGGCATTGTCTTTCATTCATCCAGGTGATTCTGTTTTCTGGTCCACCACATGTACCTTTTTAACACACAGTAGAGAGGGAGATTTGAAACTGTCTTCAGATAGGCTTTAGGAAGACAAGTTGAACTAATTAAAAAAAAATTGCAGTACAGCAAATATGTATCAACTTTCAGATAACTCATTGAAATGTGTTTTTTCTGTATGTGTTATGGACTTTGTTATGGACTTTGTTGTATGGCTTCTTATCCACAGAGGGCCAGTGTGGGTGCAGGTTTGTGGAAATGGAAAGGGGATACCTAGTCACAACTGAATATATTCAACTGAAATGTGTCTTCTGCATGAATCAGAGAGGTGTGAGGGGCTGCCTTAATCCATGGCCAAGCAATAACACACCTGATTCAACTAATCGTGTCTAGATTAAAGTCTATGATTAGTTGATTAGTTGAATCAGGTGGTCAGCAAGAACAAAATTCTAATTCCACATTTATCTCTAGGGATATGATTGGACACCCTCCTGTTATGATTGCTACTTCTATTATGAATAGTATTGATCTGTTTATTTTAATAACTTTAGATTAATATAATCACATTTTACATAAGAAATGTCAGTTTGTAAGTTTTGAACATATGGAAATTAATTTAAAAGTATTATTTAAGAGATGGACTTATTTGGAAAACCCATGGGCTTAAAGGGTACACTTGGTACCCATTAAGCCCGATCTGGACATTTCACATATTTTATCAAATATTTGTATGTCTTAAAACATGCTGTAAGTAAAGACATTAAACTTAATTGGGTTAATTGTTCTCTGAGATTCATTTAGAGCTTGAAGCCAGGGTTGACTTCACTTCACTGAGTTGTGATACATTGGTTTGTGTGCCTTTTAGAGAGTTGGGCTTGGTGCTCACTGGCAAGGTTGACTCCATGAAAACCTACATCTAACAACAAATATCCACCAATTACTCACATTTGTGTTTTCTCATCAGAAATTATTGTTTCATGTTTGTAAAATATTACTGTTCTCAGATTTTTAATTTATAGATGTGTATGAAAATATGTTTGATTTTTTTACTAAATGCTACCATTGTTGAGATTGTTAAGCTGCACTGCAATGTTCATATTCTGTATATTTGAGTTTGATATGTGGTTGTCTCCCATACTGCAGCTCTCTTATGATGAATACACTCCGGATAAGAGCATCTGCTGAATGACTAAAATGTCAAATGTAAATGTTTTACATACAGAGCTCATATTACTGTTTTTGTCACACCCTGACCATAGTTGGCTTTGTATGTTTCTATGTTTTGTTTGGTCAGGGTGTGATCTGAGTGGGCATTCTATGTTGTGTGTCTAGTTTGTCTGTTTCTGTGTTTGGCCTGATATGGTTCTCAATCAGAGGCAGGTGTTAGTCATTGTCTCTGTTTGGGAATCATATTTAGGTAGCCTGTTTGGTGTTGGGTTTTGTGGGTGATTGTTCCTGTCTCTGTGTTTGCACTAGATAGGGCTGTTTTGGTTTTTCACATTTCTTGGTTTTGTTAGTCTATTCATGTATAGTTTCTTTATTAAAGAACCATGAATAATAACCACGCTGCGTTTTGGTCCGCCTCTCCTTCGACACAAGAAAACCGTTACAGTTTTGAATAATTATTTTTAAATATTGATGTATCATTTGACAGTTCTTTATTAAAAACATAGTTATTTGTTATATTTGACTGTGCAAAACCTTGCAGTATTACTTATTTATCTGAGAGAGGCAGATACTGTCACACTCCGCTGACAAGGAGGAGTAGTAGGAAGGATCGGAGGACCAATGCGCAGCGTGGTAAGTGTTCATCTTGTTTATTTGCCTGAACACTAAAATAACGAGAGAATGAACGAAACAAACAAAACAGTCCCGTGTGGAACAAACACTGACAAGGAAAATAATCCCCTATAACTCAAAAGTGAAACCAGGCTACCTAAGTATGGTTCTCAATCAGGGACAACGATTGACAGCTGCCTCTGATTGAGAACCATACCAGGCCAAACACAGAAATCCCAAATTATAGAAAAAGGAACATAGACTGCCCACCCCAATTCACACCCTGACCATACTAAAACAAAAACAAAACAAAGCAACTAAGGTCAGAACGTGACTGATACATAGCGTTTTGCTCAAAAATATAAAGTGATAGATTTAAACAAATAGATGTCTGTCAATGAACAACCCCATGCCATGATAAAATTATTTAAAAAAACACACCAATCTCTTTCATAATTTCTTTAAACAATTCAAGTTCAGCTACACAAATAATTTATGACAGCGAATATCACACATAATAGTGTACAGGAACAAGTATTTGTCTCTTGGCATTTCAAGTCAATTGCATTGAGTCTATGAGATCAAGTAGCCTATAAGGTGACATGGAGGGGAGGGGATGGCAGGGAAACTAAGGGGTGTAGCCTATCACATTAATAAAATATGCATAATAGAATAAAATTGAAAAAAAGTGAACACCTGCATCATTTTCTGATTGCTTTTATATTAGATTAATATGCAAACAAAAACTAGAAAAGGAACAGTTAAGGAGAGCACATATGAATCGGGGTATATCAGCACAATATCAACTAGAGTATCATAGGAAAACTTGTTAAGGTATTTCACAACATTGACAATACAATCAAGCGTCAAGCAAAGTTGACCTTTCGGAAGACTTAGAGAAAAGGAACAACAACAAAAAATGCAAATGCTCTGTTAGTCGACAACGTCTTTCAAGGGACTCTAAATAAGCCTCAGACAGTGTGTATTATTTGCCAAAGTGTGTCCGTCTTTATCTGACTGGTTCTGAACGTGGCGGTGACATCTAAAACAGACCTTCAATCCAACAACTGAACTCTAATAGGAACCAATACATCACAATGCAACATTTCTCATTTCTTAAAAGTGTGGTAGAAAAACATAATTGGGGAGTGTGTCCGATTTGTGTCAACACAATGCTAAATCCCTCAGGATATGCCATTAACTTTAACCTCTTCAAACTCTAGGGGCGCTATATCATTTTTGGATAAAAAGACGTGCCCGTTTTAAGCGCAATATTTTGTCACAAAAAGATGCTCGACTATGCATATAATTGATAGCTTTGGAAAGAAAACACTGACGTTTCCAGAACTGCAAAGATATTCTCTGTGCGTGCCCTAGAACGTGAGCTACAGTCAAAACCAAGATGAAACGGCATCCAGGAAATCAGCAGGATTTTTGAGGCTCCGTTTTCCATTGTCTCCTTATATGGCTGTGAATGCGAGAGGAATGAGCCTGCCCTTTCTGTCGTTTCCCCAAGGTGTCTGCAGCATTGTGACGTATTTGTAGGCATATCATTGGAAGATTGACCATAAGAGACCACATTTACCAGGTGTCCGCCCGGTGTCCTGCGCCGAAATTGGTGCGCAAACCTCAGCTGCAAGTATTTTTCCATGGAATTCAGAGAAGAAAGCAGGCTTCCACGAACGATATATCAACGAAGAGATATGTGAAAAAACACCTTGAGGATTGATTCCAAACAACGTTTGCCATGTTTCGGTCGATATTATGGAGTTAATTCGGAAAAAGTTTGACGTTGTTGGTGACTGAATTTTCGGTTCGTTTCGGTAGCCAAATGTGATGTACAAAACGGAGCGATTTCTCCTACACAAAGATTCTTTCAGGAAAAACTGAACATTTGCTATGTAACTGAGAGTCTCCTCATTGAAAACATCCGAAGCTCTTCAAAGGTAAATGATTTTATATATTTGGTTATCTGGTTTTTGTGAAAATGTTGCGTGCTAAATGCTACTCAAAATGCTAAGCTAGCTTAGCATACTCTTACACAAATTAGTGATTTGCTATGGTTCAAAAGCATATTTTGAAAATCTGAGATGACAGTGTTCTTAAGAAAAGGCTAAGCTTGAGAGCAGGCGCATTATTTTCATTTTATTTGCGATTTTCAGAAATCGTTAACGTTACGTTATGCTAATGAGCTTGAGGCTATAACTGGATACAGGTTTTTTTCATAGCCAAACTTGAACAAAACGGAGCGATTTGTCCTACACAAATAATATTTTTTTGAAAAAAAACTGAACATTTGCTATCTGAGAGTCTCCTCATTGAAAACATCTAAAGTTCTTCAAAGGTAATTGATTTTATTTGAATGATTTTCTTGTTTTTGTGAAAATGTTGCTGGCTGAATTCTAGGCTTATAGCTATGTCAGCAATCAATACTCTTACACAAATGCTTGTTTAGCTATGGTTGAAAAGCATATTTTGAAAATCTGAGATGACAGTGTTGTTAACAAAAGTCTAAGCTTGAGAGCAAATATATTTATTTCATTTCATTTGCGATTTTCATGAATAGCTAACGTTGCGTTATGCTAATGAGCTTGAGGCTATAAATAGAATCCCGGATCCGGGATTGCGCGACGCAACAGGTTAAATCCCCTGAATCCAATAGTGTAGATTTGAAATTTTGAAATTTTGAAAAGAGGGAATGAAGGGAAAGTCTGGACAAACTTGGGATCAAGAGAGACGGATTCAGCTGAGGCCCTCTACGTAAGTGAGAAATGTATTTGATTATAACAGATTTATAACTTAATGGGCGTTGTAAATTGCATTGTCAAGGAAACCCTTGATAATAATGGGATCTAATTACCTCCATTATTATCCCCATTATCAACCTGTAAGAGCGTTCAGATCCCAATCACCCAATCAGAACCCCCAGTGTTCAAGAGCAGCTCCATGTCAACTACACTGGACCAGAGACTTATGTGAAACTCATTCATTTAGACCATTATTCATCAAATTGAACAGCACAGTAAGTTTACCCCAGCCCAAGTTTTGCAACTATTCAATCCTCAAAAAACTGGTTCCATTTTAAAGGGCTGAATGTACACTCCCCATCCTGACCTCAAGGCACTACAGAGTGTAGTGCATACGGCCCAGTACATCACTGGGGCTAAGCTGCCTGCCATCCAGGACCTCTACACCAGGCGGTGTCAGAGGAAGGCCCTAAAAATTGTCAAATACCCCAACAACCCCAGTCATAGACTGTTCTCTCTACTACCACATGGCAAGCGGTACCAGAGTGCCAAGTCTAGGACAAAAAGACTTCTCAACAGTTTTTACCCCAAGCCATAGGACTCCTGAACAGGTAATCAAATGGCTACCCAGACTATTTGCATTGTGTGCCCCCCCCCCAACCACCCACCCCTCTTTTTACGCTGCTGCTACTCTCTGTTTATCATATATGCATAGTCACTTTAACTATAAATTCATGTACATACTACCTCAATTGGGCCGATCAACCGGTGCTCCCGCAAAGTGGCTATCCGGGCTATCTGCATTGTGTCCCGGCCACCAACCGCCAACCCCTATTTTACGCTACTGCTGCTCTCTGTTCATCATATATGCATAGTCACTTTAACCATATCTACATGTACATACTACCTCAATCAGCCTGACTAACCGGTGTCTGTATGTAGCCTCGCTACTTTTATAGCCTCGCTACTGTATATAGCCTGTCTTTTTACTGTTGTTTTATTTCTTTACCTACCTATTGTTCACCTAATATCTTCTTTGCACTATTTGTTAGAGCCTGTAAGTAAGCATTTCACTGTTGTATTTGGCGCACGTGACAAATAAACTTTGAGTTGATTTTATGCTGATGAGCTATCCCCTGCTGGAGAGTGGCTACCCCGGGGCTAGCGGTTCGTCACAAACACTGATACAATTGAGTTACACCAGTAGGCAGGTTTCCATTGACCCAGGTTTATTCGACAAAAGCATTGTAAACTGCAGATATAGGAGACGTTTTCAAAAGATCAACAACATTTTTATCCATTTGACACGGGTGGGTTTTGTTTACTTTTATTCTGACAAATGATGAGAGAAACTGTGTTTTTCGAATAAATGATGATTTGAAGGTACGCAGAACACGTGATGTCAAGACGTCGGTATGAAGCTCCACTCCACATTTAATTCTAAATGCCTACTGCCTGCTAAATATACTTTCAACTATAAAAATTATCTTTCTTTGCAGGATCCTTGTCCTGACTTTAAAGAATGGATGAATTAATTTGCCTTGCTTTTCTGGATGGCTGGATGCAAGTTTCCCCATCCAATTAGTGCAGATCTACAGTAGGGCAAGTTTCACCATGGCACAGGCGGTGGCGATAAATTGGCACATGAGAATTATTAGAACATGGCAAATATTTGTAAATTATTGCAATTTATCCGTGCTGGCTTTTACATCACTATGTCCAGCTGTTTTTATCGAAGCAAAGATAGTTAAAGGGAACGCACCATAGCAGGCAATTGTCAAATCTATTTTCTATGCAGAGTTTCTAAATGTCGACAACAACAAAAAATCATTGGACAAGTTAATGGAAACATAGCTACTGACAGCAGAAATAAAGGCCAGAGGATGCTGGCTGTCAAAGGCTTGGCAAGGCCACGGCCAGCAGTCCTGTCGACAGTCCTGCTTAAAGGTCACAGACTGGACCTTTTCCCACTTAAATCAAGGCTCTTGACCTCAGGGTGAAACTACTAACATTTACCACTGGAGCAGATTGAGTATAGGTAGAAACCTACAGCTGAAGTAAGGACAGAAGGTTAGGAGAGGTCTCCTACACACAAAAGAGCTCAGGTAAGTCATTAAAAATGAAGATGTCAAGAAAGAGCTGAGAAGTGGTTGAGTGAAAGGAGGGAGCAGGGTAAATAAAGGCTGTATCCAACACCGTTTTAATCGCCTTTCATTCAAATAAAGGTTATATTTAAAACGTTTAAATTTCAAAGTATCAAGCCTCTCAAGCCAATTCATAAACCTTTTATTGAGAAAGCACCTTTTACTATGTATTTGTCACTGAGAAAAACCCAGTCTCCAAACAAACCCTCTGAAGCATGCTCCACATCATCTGTCTGAATGTGTCCATCCTGTGGGGAGATGTATTATCATGTGGTGAGGGAGACACTTGCACTCAACAGGAGATCCAACTCTATTGATGCAGATGGTGATATCGAATGCCACACACACAGTAAAAAATGCAGACACATAAACACATACACACACGTGTGTGTGTGTGTGTGGGTGGGTGGGTGGGTGTGTGTGTGTGTCTGTCTTGATTTCAGAACTAGTTTGGTGTCTAAGTCAAACTAATGGGAAAGTATAGGTGGTATTGATCAATGAGGTACAGGTAACTGCCAAAATAAAGGAAACACTTCAGTAAATGAGGGGTGCTGAGTATGTTGAAAGCAGGTCCTTCCACACAGGTGCTGTTCCTGAGTTAATTAAGCAAGTAACATCACATCATGCTTGGGGTCATGTATACAAATGCCCACTTGCCCATTATTTTGGCTACCATGGCTAGAAGAAGGGATCACAGAGACTTTGAAAGAGGGGTCTCAAATAAGCATATTGGGGGGTTAATTAAAGGGTGTGTGCGTCCGCGCGAATGTGTGTGTAAAAAAACAAATTATGAAATTTCCCATGGAAGAATGGTGTTGCATCCCTCGAATAGAGTTCCAGACACTTGTAGAATCTATGCCAAGGCGCATTGAAGCTATTCTGGCAGCCCGTGGTGGCCCAATGCCCTATCTATACACAGCCCACCTTAAGGCAAATTACCCCTGAGTAGATTCCACCTAAATCACTCACACACATTCTGTATATAAACAATACAATCTGAAAACGTCTGCACACCCACAATCTCGCTGATGCTGTCAATCTGATGAAGGCTAACCTTCTCATATACATAATCAACTTTAAATGCAGCAGTGCTGATCTCTACCTCTTGAGGTGTTCATATTATAAGTCTACAGGCGAAGAAACGAGCTGTCTCTCCTAAACTCAAAGTAATATGTGAGGAGCCTTCCTGTTGAAGAGCCGTCAATGTCAGTGACACTGTGTCAGTGACAATGAGACAGCTCAGTCAACATAGTGTGCTTCCTTCAACACATGCCACTCGTCTTTACAGGTAGAGAGGATTAGCCGAGCTAGAGGACCACAATAGAAATGTGTACCAGACTTTTTTCCCCGATATACTCAATTCATGTACACTATGTGCTGTTATTTCAGAGATGTTGGGACTGTATTGATTTTATATTGTCAAATATATTCAGTCAGCATTGGACGTGATGTGGATTCCAGATCTAAAGAGAGCAAAAGCCTGTTTGGGTTCATTTAAATTGACAACACAATGTTTACTGCATGACATAAAAAAATAAAAAATCTTACCAAATGTTTATCCAATAGGGCACCTAGAATCCATAAAAGCTGCTGCAGATGACATAGTTTAGTGGACTGCTCCTCCACTGGCGTCAATCAATAATCGCTCTAATTAACTTTAAATGCCACTAACTATTACACACACACATTTATCTCTGAGTAGTACCCCCCATAGACAAGCAAAGATAACACTATTGCAAACAGATAACTTTTAATAATGTTTCAAATTACTATTGCTAAGGGTCGGTAGAGGTTTATAGTGCAGGGCAGTGTCTTTTTCATTGACAAGATCACTTAAATTCACTTATCTTTCCTAAACTTTTTAGACACAAACATTTGTCTAAATTGCCCCATTCCAGAATCCTAGAAGTCAAGCCTGTGGTGATTACGGAAAGGAAAAAGTGCTCTGTGAAGGTTTTATTTGTGTCTGACTTTTTTAATACAATGTCATTGTGGTAAAGCATTAAACTAAATGGCACATTCCAAAATCCCTTGAGATCCAGTCTGGACAGAGTGGTCGAGCCCTGATCTCATAACTGTAACGTTAATTCCCAATAATGCTTATCATTTCCTGTTTCAAACAACATGTAAGAGCTTCAAACAACCCCAATACCAGACATACACATCACAGTGTGTGACGCAGGGAGAGAGTAAAGCTATGGTATTTACCTTCCATGACGTAGACCAGTGAGCCCACGTCACCTTCCTTGATGATACAGCTGTCTTTGCCATACTCCACAGGGTACATGCAGTCCACGATCTCCTGGATCTGAGACAGCTCCAGGTTCTTCATGAAGTCATTATCCAATATGGCTTCCTTGATCAGGTCCTTAGACCTGGGGGTGAGAGGAAAGTAGGGAAAATGGGATTAATATGGTAATATGTAATTGTAAGGAATTTGTGTTTTCCTTAGCATTGTTTAGGTGGAGTGGATACCCTCTAGCCATTTCTTTGCCTCTTTTTTACACCTTAATGTGCCTAAAAAAGCAAGGTGGAAACACTGAACGATTGCATAATACCCTACAAAAAGTTGACTTAATTTAGATTCAGCAGTTCAATGTCTACTGTGGTGTATTTTGAGCCTGCTGAATTTGAAATCCTTTTTCAAATGAATTTTCAGGAAATAACCCATTAAAAAAAATGTTCTCAATTCTGTGGTTTCAAGGTGACTCGTATTTGATTGGCTTCAACAGCTGGGACAAGAAACATAGGAAATCAATGCCGAACAGAAATGGATTGATCTTATTAAAAGTACACTTTGTAAAGACTAATTTGCTTAGACTTTTCTACAATGGTAATCCACATAGCTCGTTTAAGAGATGTGAACACAGTTATTTTATGCTACGAATATGCTGTGCAACCTCTTGCAAAGGGATAGTATGAGCCAAAGCGCAGTAATAAATGTCAGGGGTGTATTCATTAGTCACACACCGTAGCAAAGCGTTTTGCAACTGAAACAGTTAAAACCTCTTAAGGATCCACCCCTTTTTTTCAATTTTAGCCTAAAATGACATACCCAAATCTAACTATCTGTAGCTCAGGCCCTGAAGCAAGGATATGTATATTCTTGGTAGCATTTGAAAGGAAACACTTTGAAGTTTGTGGAAGTGTGAAAGGAACATAGGAGAATATGACACAATAGATCTGGTAAAAGATAATACAAAGAAAAAAACAACCTTTCTTTTGTATTTTTTTGTACCATTTTTGAAATGCAAGAGAAAGGTCATAATGTATTATTCCAGCCCAGGCGCAATTTCGATTTTGGCCAATAGATGGCAGCAGTGTATGTGCAACGTTTTAGACTGATCCAATGAACCATTGTATTTCTGTTAAAAATTTGGTATTAAGACTGTCCAAGTGTGCCTAATTTGTTTATTAATAACTTTTCATGTTTAAAATTGTGCGCTCTCCTCAAATAATAACATGAAAATTGGACAGTGCAGTTAGATTGACAAGAATTTAAGCTTTCTGCCAATATCAGATATGTCTATGTCCTGGGAAATGTTCTTGCTACTTACAACCTCATGCTAATCGCATTAGCCTATATTAGCTCAACCGTCCTGTGGAATGGACACCGATCCTGAAGAAGTAAAATACAGAAAATGTTTTGCACAGAAAACAAATATTTATATTGGATAAATTCCGTCCCTGTTATGTTCTGTTTGCTTCCATTCTGTTTGTTTGTTAGTGAATAGGCCTACACCCCTGGTGTTTGCATGAACCAAAAAACACAGAGTACAAGGCTAATACAAAGTTTTCTATTCTAAACTGCCTCATTTTCCCAGCTGCTTTAGAAGCAAAATTCAAAGAAAGCCAGAGAGAATAACATAGTCATATCAAAAGAGATGGGGACAGGGAGGGATGTCAATTTAGGCAGAGCCAAACTGAACAAATGACCAAAATCTGTGCACTCCTTTCAGACATGAGTTTGCAGAGAACAGTTTGTTGATTGAGTATTTTCTCAGAATGAGGTTCAGAAAAAGTGACAGATCGAGAGAAAGTTAAATGTACGTAGAGGTTGACCATTGAAAAGAAAGTAAACGAGGGGGAGAAAATGGGAAAAGGAAGGAGGGCAAAGATGCAGGGAGGGGGAGCAGTGCAGGAACCGGGGGGCCATAAAAAAAGTGGAGTTGTGTCAAATGTTTATGTGGCAATGCAGAAACCCATAGGTGAGCTTGAGGTATAGCACCCAAAGAGGAGTGTAATGACACTTCTGACATTCCACTCCAACGCATTTCCCTCATCTGGCGCCAACCACAATTTGCAAATCATTGCTGTTTGTTCATTTTGCTAGCATTTTCAAACATATTCCTATCGCTTAACATGTCCAACAGTTATTTCACAAAATATCACACACGAGAAGAAATGTTAACATTGTTTAATAGAGTTTAAAGTATTGTATCGCCAGCCCCTAATCACCACCGCGGATTGTGTGAGTGAACTATACGTTCTCATTACTGAGCACGCGCACCTGATGGATAACTATGCGAATGTGACCGGCACGCACGCTCAGTAATTAGAATGTTGAGGGCTATTTTCATAATCGTTATTCGTTAAATGCTTTTTATGTAATATTATGTCCTCATATGTTGAAATGTACTATGGTATTGAACATTCATGTTTAAATTATTGTGAGTGATCCGATTATAGAGTGACATTTAATTGATGTGTTAGGTTCTAAATGACAGGGTAAAAACTATTAAAAGATCAAACCAAATGTATTCACCCAATGGGTCAGACAGCTGAACAGACCAAGATGGTGTTCCCAGTGTTCCTCCTTCCCTCTAAACATTAATTATTTATTGCTAGGCAGGAAGTTAAGTGATGTGGGTAATAAACTGCTCCTTCTCCCTTAATGTGACCTGACCTGGGCCACCATTCCTCTCTAATCCATAACTCTCCACCCTTATCAGTGACCACAACCATGTGATTGCCTTTCCCTCACACAGTAACATTCCAATCCCCTGGCTCATATCCAACCTTAATTGACTCCACCATATGCATTCCTCCAACAGACAACCATTAACTTCTGGTGTAACAACCAGACTGTGGCCCTTCTCCTTTCCATAGGATAGCTGATGATTAACAATTTTTGAAGTTCATAAATCAGAACACACCAGATTAAATACCTGTGAAGGTGCATTTTGGATAATCCTATTGATATTATAGTTTTTTTTATTTTAAGAGTCTCTGTTTATTTATTAAATGAACCTTTATTTAACCAGGCAAGTCAGTTAAGAACAAATTCTTATTTTCAATGACGGCAAAGGAACAGTGGGTTAACTGCCTGTTCAGGGGCAGAACGACAGATTTGTACCTTGTCAGCTCGGGGGTTTGAACTTGCAACCTTCCGGTTACAAGTCCAATGCTCTAACCACTAGACTACCCTGTCAGTGTTAGTTATTAATTTTAGTTAATTTTGCACCTGATTCCGTTGATGCTTTGCAGCCCCTTGACAAAATCTCAAATAAAAACCTATTCCCTAGTGCACTACTTTTGAACAGAACATAGAATTAGATTAGACAAGATTGGGTGTAATGTGCTGTATACTGAGATGTTCTGTGTCTGTTATGTACTGAAATCCTTCCACAGGGAAGCAGACAGTGTAGTGTCATGCGGCTCTCTATCATCCAATTCTGTAAAAGAGGCTAATCACATGTAACAGGGTTAATCCAACGAGAACTGCTGTCTTCAAAGAGAACCTTGGATAAAATAGGGACAGGAAACCCTTTCTACCTCTCAAAGGATGCTGAGAATAGAACTCACAAAAGGAGACGGTTTGAAGTGTTGCCCGAGCTTCTAAAGTCCCGCCCAGAATTCTGTGGCAACACACCACCAACCAGCCCTCTGTTCCTAGCCTAGTGGTTAGAGCATTGGGCCAGTAACTAAAAGGTTGCTGGATCGAATCCCCGTTCTGTCATTCTGCCCCTGAGCAAGACAGTTAACCCACTGTTCCCTGGGTGCCGAAGATGTGGAAGTCAGAGGGGTTGGGTTAAATGCTGAAAACACATTTCAGTTGAAGGCATTCAGTTGTACAACTGACTAGGTAGTCCCCTTTCCTCTTTAGGAGTGACCACATACAGCCAGACTGACAAAATATAACACAATAATATATGTAATTTAGCAGACACTTTTATCTAAAGTGACTTACTTACAGTCATGCCTATCCTTTTTTGATGTTATGAAGGTATAAAAGGAGCATACTTTAAAAACAACACTATATTTTAATCTACCCTTTAATCGTAACCATGAAAGAGTAAAGAGAAGCACAGTAGAGAGGGGTAACATTTTAGCATACCTCCAGAAGCTTCTCTCCTTAACCCTAACCCTGACTTTGACAGATTTACACCCAGGAAAGGAGTGAGGGTTCCTTGCCTCCTTACTACACTACGGACCCCAGAGTGAAGGAGCCTGCAGTCCAGTAACATCTCTCTGTTTCATGTCCTCTATACTCTAGCCAGCCACCCCATTACACACCCAACCTCCTCTCCTCCTCCTCTCCTTCCTCTTCTCTTTCTCTCCATTGGAAGGGAAGATACACACACTCAGTCAGGTTTGGGGACTGAACACGGTCTGTCTTCCTTAAAAGGAGAAAATATGCTCTTTTAGAAGAATAAGGGAGAGAGAGGCTGAGCGAGTGAAAATAGAGATAGAGAGAGAGACCAACAGACATAATCCAGAGAACTAGTTTTAAATATAAAGAGAGTAAAACTGGGAGAGAAAGAACAAGGCCATTAATATACCTCAGCATTTTAAAGGCCACATCTTTTTAAAAACAGGTTTTCTAAACCCTCTGATGAAGGCCAATAGGCCGACACATACGCTGAATAAACAAAGTATTACTGACAAGAGCAGTCTGCTGTTTTTTTCTTTTTTTTCAGCTATCTAAACCAATACAGACAAATAAATAAATATTGAAAGTTGGTCAAACAGAAGAGAGAGAGACATTGATTTCCAAGCCATTGAGTAAACATCACAGTGCTCTGTTCTAATTGATAGAGGGGCAGCTCAATTGAAACTCATTACTCAATGGTTGTCAAAGGCCTCTGCATTGACAACCATAAATGTCTGCTTGTTCAAGACAATGACAATATGCTTTTACTTAAAGAATGTGCCAAAACTGTTATGAAGTTGTCTAAGGTGAATGAAAGTGAAGTATAACCTTTCAAACACTGACGGTACAAAACTTTTCACATTAAGTAATTGTCATTCACACGTTTCAGAGATATCATACAGAGACAAAGGATGTGGCATACAGACTTTCCAAAACTTAATTTGATCCCTACTTGCTGACACCAACACAGATAAGGGGAAGGAAAATAAGGGCATTTTTTTGGCCTCCGTCTCGTGTCCTCATCTGGCACCAGGACAGATACCCAGCTGACCAACACAACCAATTTAATGTGCCTCACTGAAGAAAAACAAAGGAATGAGGTCAGAGGATTAAAAGGGGCTTTGGGTGATATGCTGCACAATGCTGACAGATACAACTAAGAAAAAATGCTTTTTCCTCTTCAAATAATAACCTCCCTTCATGTTGACTCTTCCTCAATGAAACCCTAAAATCATATTACATGTGCAGCAGGCCACCAGGACAGAACCATTCTTATCTGGCTTCAATGGACACAGCTGGCCACTCAGCAAGGCTTATTATTCAGCTGATTTCTATGCGTCTTTGATGTTTCATGTAGACTAAAACACCTTTTATAGCTACAGGTACCACACATCTAATAAGCCTATCAGGATAACAGAAAATTTGAGAAAACACATCATCACCACCACAATCATATTCTCAAGGTAAGTGATTTCCAGGCTTTTTAAATTGATTAAACCTCAACTCAATTTTGAAGACAGTAAATAATTATAGCATCAATAACCCTTTTTGTTCAGGGTTTGATTTCCAGAGACAAGCATCAAATGTTTCTCATCCACCTTGAGGTGTGTATTGATTTTGAGTGGCATGTTAGACAAACAATGCAACATGAGGTGAGGAATGTGTCTCTAAATGCATGAGACCACACACACGTTTGTTGGAGAGAGAGGTGAGTGTTGATTGTGTACTGTACGTATGTGCATGTGTGCAGAGACAATAAGAGGAGTGTGTGTGTGTCTGTGTAGAGAGACAGAGATTTGACTGAGTTACAGTTTATATAAGGAAATCAGTCAATTGAAATACATTCCTTAGGCTCTAATGTATGGAATTCACATGACTGGGAATACAGAAATGCATCTGTTGGTCACAGATATTTAAAAAATGTAGGGGCATGGAATAGAAAATCAGTCAGAATCTGGTGGGACCACCATTTCCCTCATGTAGTGCGACACATCTCCTTCACATAGAGTTGATCAGGTTGTTGATTGTGGACTGTAGAATGTTGTACCACTCCCCTTCAATAGCTGTGTGAAGTTGCTGGATATTGGCGGTAACTGGAACACCCAGTTGTACACGTCGATCCATGGCATCCCAAACATGCTCAATGAGTGACATGTCTGGTGAGTATGCAGGCCATAGAAGAACTGGAACATTTGTGTACAGAGCCCTGTGACATTGGGGCCTTGCATTATCGTGCTGAAACATGAGGTGATTGCAGCGGATGAACGGGCCTCAGGATCTCGTCACAGTATCTATGTGCATTCAAATTGGCATTGATAAAATGCAATTGTGTTCATTGTCCCTAGCTTATGCCTGCCATACCATAACCTCACCACCACCATGGGGCACTCTGTTTACAACGTACGTGGTCTGCGGTTGTGAGGCTGATTGGACGTACTGCCAAATTCTTGAAAACTATGTTGGGGGCAGCTTATGCTAGAGAAATTAAGATTAAAATCTCTGGCAAGAGCTCTGGTGGACATTCCTGCAGTCAGCATGCCAATTGCACACTCCCTCAAAACTTGTGACATATATAGCATTGTGTAGTGTGACAAAACCGTCCATTTTAGAGTGGCCTTTTATTGTCCCCTGCGTAAGGATCATGTTGTTTAATAAGATTCTTGATATGCCACACCTGTCAGGTGGACGGATTGTCTTGGCAAAGGAGAAATGCTAACTCACAGGGATGTAAACATATTTGTGTTCAACATTTGAGAGAGATAGTCTTTTTATGTGTATGGAAGATTTCTGGAATCTTTTATTTCAGCTCATGAAACATGGGACCAACACTATATGTTGAGTTTATATTTTGTTCATTATACATTATATTACACATACTGACTGATCCTAGATTTCAACCCATACCGTAATGGGAAAGTGTAATTTATACAGTAATTTTAGGTATTAACAACAGTAAAAAAAAACTCAGCATTCAACACCAAAGTACCCTCCGAGGTCATCATTAAGCTTGGGGCCCTGGGTCTGAACCCTGCCCTGTGCAACTGGGTCCGCCTCCAGGTAGTGAACGTAGGAAACAACACCTCCACTTCTCTGATCCTCAACACTGGGGCCCCACAAGGGTGTGTGCTCAGCCCCCTTCTGTACTCCCTGTTCACCCATGACTGCATGGCCACGCACACCTCCAATTCAATCATCAAGTTTGCAGACGACACAACAGTAGTAGGCATGATTACCAAGAATGACAAGACAGCCTATATGGAGGAGGTGTGATGCTAGGAAAATAACCTCTCACTCAACTTCAAGAAAACAAAGGAGCAGATTGTGGACTTCAGGAAACAGCAGAGGGAGCACCCACCTATCCACATTGACGGGACTGCAGTGAAGAAGGTGGAACGCTTTCAAGTCCCTCTGCGCACACATCACTGACAAAATAGATGGTCCACCCACACAGACAGTGTGGTGAAGAAGGCGCAACAGTGCCTCTTCAACCTCAGGAGGCTGAAGAAATTTGGCTTGGACCTAAAACCCTCATAAACTTTTACAGGTGCACAATTGAGAGCATCTTGTCGGGCTGTATCACAGCATTGTACGGCAACTGCACCATCCACAACCACAGGGCTCTCCAGAGGGTGGTACGGTCTGCCCAACACATCACCGGAGGCAAACAACCTGCCCTCCAGGACAGCTATAACACCCAATGTCACAGGAAGGCCAAAGCGGCCATAAAGGACAACAACTGCCTGCTCACCCCGCTATCATCCAGAAGGCGAGGTCAGTACAGGTGCATCAAACCTGGGACCGAGAGATTGAAAAACAGCATCTATCTCACAGCCATCAGACAGTTAAATAGCCATCACTAGCGCATTAAAGGCTGCTGCCCTATATACATAGACTTGAAATCATTGGCCACTTTAATAATGGAACCTTAGTCTATGCCGCTCTGACATTGGTCGTCCAAATATTTAAATATTCTTAATTCCATTCCTATACTTTCGATTTGAGTTTATTGTGTGTATTGTTGTGAAATTGTTAGGTATTAATTGATAGATATAACTGCACTGTTGGAGCTAGAAACCCAAGCATTTCACTACACCCCCAATAACATCTGCTAAACATGTGTATGTGACCAAATACAATTATTTGTTTTGATTTTGAATCCATTTACTGCAGCATACTGTAAATGATGGTGCATTGTGGGAAAATGTATTTATTTGTTTCTGAATGGTACTGTAATTCCACCCCACAGAATACAGTACCGTGCTGTGTTCTCGGAGTGCCAAAAACCTTTTGACAACTAGCTGGTGCATGGTATTGTTGTTTCTGGCTCATGAATATATTTTTGGGCATCTACACACATACCCCATAATGACAAAGTGAAAACATGTTTGTAGAAATGTTTGCAAATGTATTGAAAATTAAATACTGAAATATCTCATTTATATTTTGACCTTGAGTCAATACATGTTATAACCACTTTTGGCAGCAATTACAGCTGTGAGTCTTTCTGAGTAAGTTTCTAAGAGCTTTGCTAACTTAGATTGTACAATTATTTGCACATTATTCATTAAAAAATTACTCAAGCTCTGTCAAGTTGGTTGTTGATCATTGCTGGGCAGTCATTTTCAAGTCTTGCCATAGATTTTCAAGCCAATTTAAGTCAAAACTGTAACTAGGCCACTCAGGAACATTCAAAATCATCTTGGAAAGCAACTCCAGCGCATATTTGGCCTTGTGTTTAAGGTTATTGTCCTGCTGAAAGGTGAATTTGTCTCTCAGTGTCTGTTGGAAATCAGGTTTTACTCTAGGATTTTGCATGTGCTTAAATCTATTCCATTTATTTTATTCAACAACAAAAAAACTCCATAGTCCTTGCTGATGACAAGCATACCCATAACATGATACAGCCACCACTATGCTTGAAAATATGGAGTGTGGTACTCAGTGACATGTTGTGTTGGATTTTCCCCAAACATAACGCTTTGTATTGAGGACATGAAGTTAATTTCTTTGCCACATTGTTCGCCATTTTACTTTAGTGCCTTATTGTAAACAGGATGCATGTTTTGGAATATTTTTATTCTGTACAGGCATCCTTATTTTCACTCACTCATTTAGGTTATTATTGTGGAGTAACTATAATATTGTTGATCCATCCTCAGTTTTCTCCTGTCACATCCATTAAACTCTAACTGTTTTAAAGTCACAATTGGCCTCATGGTGAAATCCCTGAGCGGTTTCCTTCCTCTCCGGCAACTGAGTTAGGAAAGATGCATGTATCTTTGTAGTGGCTGAGTGTAGTGATACATTATCCAAAGTGCAATTAATAACGTCACCATACTCAAAGGGATATTCAATGTCTGCTTTTTTTATTTGTACCCATTTACCAATAGGTGCCCTTCTTTGTGAGGCATTGGAAAATGTCCCTTGTCTTTGTGGTTGAATCTGTTTGAAATTCACTGCTTGACTGAGGGACCTAATTGTATGTGTCGGATACAGGGATGATGTAGTAAAAAAATCATGTTAAACACTATTACAGCCAGAAGAGGACTGGCCACCCCTCATAGCCTGGTTCCTCTCTAGGTTTCTTCCTAGGTTCTGGCCTTTCTGGGGAGTTTTTCCTAGACACTGTGCTTCTACACCTGCATTACTTGCTGTTTGGGGTTTTATGCTGGGTTCCTGTACAGCACTTTGAGATATCAGCTGATGTAAGAAGGGCTTTAAAAATACATTTGATTTGATTTGATTTACTGCACAAAGAGTGAGTCCATGCAACGTATTATGTGACTTGTTTAGCACATGTTCACTCCTGAACTTATTTAGGCTTGTTATTACAAAGGGGTTGAGTACTTATTGACTCAAGATATTTCAGCTTCATTTTTGTAATTCATGAATTAGTAAACATGTCTAAAAACACAAATCCACTTTGACATTATGGGAAATTGTGTGTAAACCAGTGAGTGACACAAAATGTTCCACAAAATGTGGAAAAAGTCAAGAGGTGTGGATTCTTTCTGAAGGCACTATATGTGTTTATAGTGCCCCATCAATTTAAAATATATTGTGGACAGATTGGAGTGACAGCTAGTCTTGAACCTTAAATGGTTTTCCCCATATCCTTTTGGTCTGTTTTGCACTGTAGTTGCTGCCAGTTTGGAAGCGTTTGCTAAAGCCTCTAGAAGTGCAAGTGACATAAAACACCAAATATTCATGATGTAATGTGTAAATACTTTACCTACCTAGCCAACCTGCTTGCACCAATCCCTTGTAAGTACATAAAAATATTGTGAAATACAAACCCCTCCCCTCAATGAATTTCATTCATTCATCCATTTATTCATTCCGATTATTGTAGCATTTGCTTTTTTACAATATAATACAGTCATTTTTACGGTATTGTACTGTGTGTCATTACACAGAATTTGCCACAGAGCTGCCTGTAAATGACTGTCTAATTCATGGTAATCCCTTTACGGTGCATCTGTTGGGTGTCAGACATGATTAATCTACAGAAAGCTAAATGAGTTTATTATTCAACAGAAAAAAACTGGAATAAAGCTGGTATTTTCTGCCCTCTATCTTTCTCCTGTTTATGTACTCACCCACATACATTTGCATATATCCTACTGACTGACTCTGCCAGGCTGGTGTGTTTGTGTGTGTGTGTGAGAGAGAGAGCGAGAGAGAGTGAAAATGAATTAAAGATGCAATACATAACTTTTTGGGGACCCACAAAATTCACATAGAAATTTGACTTGAAGAGCTGTCATTCTCATTGAAAGCAAGTCTAAGAAGCATTAGATCTGCTCTATGTGCAATATTTATATTCTTCCCGTTTTTAAGTTTTGTTTTGTTTTTACTCTTTTACTGTCGGTTTTGTACACCAGCTTCAAACAGCTAAAAATACAATATTATTGTATATGGAAAAAATATTTCACCGCGGTTTAGATGGTACAATGCTTCTCTACACTATACGTGCTTGTTTTGTCATAAACTGAAAATAGGTGAACTATTAGAATTTTAGCAACCAGGAAATAGCAGACACATTTCTGCATAGTGCATCTTTAATATTAATGGTTGGGTGGATACATTAATTAATTAATTAAATATTTGACATTCTTCTTTCGGCTTCTAAAGAATTTACTCACTGAGCCATTACAGTCAAATAAGGTATATCATTTCATATGCAATGGCAAAATGCAAAAAGAAAAATGATTCAATGTGGGAAACCCTTGATTTGAAATGGCAAGAATATGACAGATCTCACACCTGATGCGCCATACGCACACTTGGATAAACACAGCCACGGGCTGTATCACATAACGTCAAAACATGATACAGTAATGCAGAAACAGGCACCCCTGTTGTAACTGTACACCTACTGTGGACTTTTGGGGTAGAAAGGCAGCGTGACATGGCTAAGATCATGGATGTCGAATGCGGTGGGTTCGGCAGATATCGCCTGTCTCTTAGTTCGTTGGTGCTCGTGCAGCTCGGTCTGTTTGACGACCTGTTGCGTGGCGGGTTTGATAACGGACCGGTATTTATCCAGTTCGTTCTGTAGTTTTTGTATCAGTTCATCTTTTTGGTCAAGCTCCAGTTCTAGCTCATCAATGAGCGTGTCCCGCTGCCGCAGCTCCTCAATCTTCTCCTGAAGCGCGTATTGGAGGTCGCGCAAGGTACCCATGTTAATCCCAGACGCCAAGGGAACTTCAGAAAACTTTATCCAAAGCTATCCAGTTAATACTGTAGCCTATTCCTTCTCCTCTTCTACCCTGACTGAAAGCTGTATCCCGCATCAACAGCTTTAAACATATATCCTCCCTCCAGTCCTTGATTTCCAAACGACTTGCTCTCCGTTGATGACAGAGTTTGAATATTTAAATAGGCAAATACATTGGATGAGGCGACACTGAAGGTGAACCACCGAGAGCACCGCAGTCTGGAAATGTAAAGTTTGTCTTTATATGTCTAGATGAGAGTGTCAGTGGTCAGGCAGGCTGGTCCTCCCCGAGTGCGTCAAACTGCGACCTGGAGAGAGCGCAAGGCGAGAAGGGCGCCTACAGGAATCCGAGGTACAATGCAGCCTGTGCGCACATGAGTGAATCTTGTGAGAACAACATTTACAGGGGAACTGGACCAGTCTTTGGCTAAGGTAAATTGTCATTGAAATACATACATAGTGGGGGAAGTAGGGGTGCTGAGGGTGCTGCAGCCCCCCCTGAAAAAATCAGAATCCCCCAAAATATTAATAAAAAAGTCATTTATTAGTGGACTGCTATAGCCATCTGTAGTGCAGGCAAAAACTTTTTTTCAAGGTCACCCTCCCATCACATTTCCCATCATCAATCATGAATGATAATTATTCAAGTTGTACCTGTGAAACGTCTCCATGCCAACCATTTGATCTCAATCATTTTCATGGGAATATGAATGTAGACCTTCTTGAGTTATGTACAGTGTTGTTTCAAAGTACCATGATGTTTAGAACTATGTACAGTGTGCTAATTTTAGAGCAAATACAGTTAACAAACTGTAGAATAACTTGTGTTTTGTTTCAATCAAAGCACATACACTGAGTGTACAAAACATCAACAAGAATGAGTAGAAGAGAGACTGCTTAAAGTAGAGAATTCTGCACATGAGCAGAAGCTTCGAACCTTTAGCTGTCGGAAAAAGGGTTCCAGAGAACTCGGATCGGCTGCCACTCCAAAAGATGTAGCGTTATTACAATATTGCTAATATGCTATATATAAATAAGTATGTGGACACCCCTTCAAATGACTGGATTCGGCTATTTCAACCACACCCATTGCTGACAGGTATATAAAATAAAGCACAGAGCCATGCAATCTCCAAAGACAAACTATTGCAGTGCAATGGCCTTACTGAAAAGCTCACTGACGTTCAACGTGGCACCGCCATTGGATGCCACCTTTCCAACAAGTCAGTTTGTAAAATTGCTGCCCTGCTAGAGCTGCTAAAGTCAACTGTAAATGCTGTTTTTGTGGAAATGTCTTGGAGCAACAACGGCCCAGCCGTGAAGTGGTCAGCCACACAAGCTCACAGAATGGGACCGCCGAATGCTTAAGTGTGTTCTCGGGTTACAACTTCATGTGTCCTCGGTTACAACACTCACTACCGAGTTCCAATCTGCCTCTGGAAGCAACATCAGCACAATAACTGTTAGTCAGGAGCTTCATGAAATGGGTTTCCATGGCCAAGCAACCACACACAAGCCTGCAATGCCAAGCATCGGCTGGAGTGGTGTAAAGCTCACTGCCATTGGACTCTGGAGCAGTGGAAACACGTTCTCTGGAGTGATGAATCAAGCTTCACCATCTGGCAGTCCGACAGACGAATCTGGGATTGGTGGATGCCAGGAGAACGCTACCTGCCCGAATGCATAGTGCCAACAGTAAAGTTTGGTGGAGGAGGAATAATGGTCTGGGGCTGTTTTTCATGGATCGGGCTAGGCCCCTTAGTTCCAGTAAGGGTAAATCTTAACGCTACAGCATACGTTCTAGACCATTCTGTGCTTCCAACTTTGTTGCAACAATTTGGGGAAGGCCCTTTCCTGTTTCAGCATGACAATGCCCCCGTGCACAAAGCGAGGTGCATACAGAAATGGTTGGTCAAGAATGGTGATTGGCCTCCACAGAGCCCTGACCTCAACCCCATCGAACACCTTTGGGATGAATTGGAAGGCCGACTGCGAGCCAGGCTTAATCGCCCAGCATCAGTGCCCAACCTCAGTAATGCTCTTGTGGCTGAATGGAAGCAAATCCCAGTGGCAATATTCCAACATCTGGTGGAAAGCCTTTCCAGAAAAGTGGAGGCTGTTATAGCAGCAAAGGGGGGACCATCTCCATATTAATGCCTGTGGTTGTGGAATGAGTTGTTCGATCAGCAGGTGTCCACATACTTTTGGTCATGTAGTGTACCGTTTTAAGTCCTTTCAGATGTCTGATGCACGAGGGGTCAAAAAGCTATAGAAGTCTTGATTCATTTACACCATATCAAGGCAGAGGGATGGAGGGAGATAATGAGGATGATGATGGTGACCTGAGTGGGAGGTAACTGTATCCCTCTGGTGAGGTAATGACCAGCACCTTCCTTATCTAATCTGCAGTCTTCGCTCTGAGCTGCGGTGTCCGCTTGTGTTATGTAATTAATGCATCTAAAACACACTGAACTTCATTAGACCTTATGCTCACTGGTCTCATCCAGAATACGTTACATCACTGATGAAGGAAAATACAGATGAGGGTTTATGTTAAATCAAAATGCAGGGATGTGTTATATTGTAAAATCAAAGGACGGTAGTCACTAGATGGTCATGTCAGAAACGCCATTGTAATTTCGTCACTAATGACAAACAAGTAGCCTACATTAGCTTTTTATTCTTAAATTAGTGGTAAGGTCAAAGTTAAGGTCAAGGTTGGGGTTAATGGTTAGAATCTTATTTGTGGTTAGAAAGAGATGGAGCTCTGATCATTCCACCATGGCCAGTCACCAGACAGTATGATGACCTGAAAAAAAGATCAAAGCTGCCCTCTTGTGGTTGTAAGTGATACCAGTGACTGAGCAGTTGGGGAGAATATCTGACAGCTCATGGAATGTCTGGTGCACACACACTTTTGTTCAATGAAACTCAGAAACCAATGATCTAGAGAAATCCCATTATTGGATCCTAACCATGCTGAACTGTAATATATATCTTAATAATATTATTTATAATATTTTATTAATAATAATAATAATAATAATATATAATAATAAATGCTTTTGGCGGCTTACAGTCATGCGTGCATACATTTGACATACGGGTGGTCGTGGGAATCAAACCCACTATACTGGCTTTGCAAGCGCCATGCTCTACAAACTAAGCTATTGAGGACCACAAACCGTGATCACACACCACAAACTGTATCTGAAGGATCCTTCTCCATGTTTTCGAAAGGTCTAGATAGAAGAGTTTGTGCTGCCCAACCATTCAACAGCTGTTTTTACCATGTTATTATGTGCTATGACAATGCTATTACAACTCTATTATCACACTGTAAGACTGGCTATGATACGGTGACAGAGATATATCATATTGGCTGTAATAGTGTGGCGATGAGAGTTGGCTTGAAGATCAAGAGCCTGAACCTTTTAGTGGGTGCTTCAGGGACAACAAAGTTTAAACAACTCGGACATAATATATGATATGGTAAAACAATAATGCTTATCACTTATGCAAAGGAACAGTTTAAGTGCCAAATTTATCCTCGTTTCCCTTTTAGCTTCAGATGTCATTTGTGAGGAAATAAAGTATTAGTGTAAACAAAATACTTTACTGAAGACCATATTACACAAACCTACAGACCTACACATTCAGGATCTTAATTTGATCACCCTGTTGCAGGATAACTTTTCGGAAACTTTCCAGGAAATGTAAAACTTGTAGTGTATTTGAAGTTTGAAAAGGCTTCTGAAGTTTGTCATTTCCACTTTGAAATTCCAGACTTGATTTTCCCTTACGAAAAATGTATTAACCCCTACAAAAATGTCCAATAATTATAATCCACACAATAATTCACATTTCTTGTGGCTGCAGGATTATTTTCCTGCTGTAGCAAACTGGCTCAAATTAAGATCCTACAACTGTATGAGGCATTCTAGGTACAGGAATTTTTCCTGGCCAAGTAATATGACCAGGAAAACATGCCCTGCATCCCAATACTTCCCTTTACGGAAAAAAAAGACTGGAATAAGAAGTATAGTGGATGAACACTCAGTCTAACCCATGCTTAAACCAATGCTTTTATATTTGTAGGGAGTAGGGCACTGATCACATCAACTCCTGGCCCTAGGAATTATTTGCATCTTCTGGATGGCTGCTGTTTTGCAAACTCTGACCCAACTTTGGTATTTTGTCATTTATTTCTACTCTATTTTCACGAAATGTATCCGTTATTGTTTCTTACAAACGACAAGAACTCTTGAACATCAGATCGGCAGTGACTTACCCCCAATTCCTGCTTCTACTTCGATTCATCTGCCCTGGACTCTCTGTAATTTCAACCCAATTTCCGGGCTACCCATGAGGAAGAACCGGTGTTACAGAGGCAAGAGAGGGGGATCCTGATGAGATTAAGGCAAAGGGAAAACCGGCCACCTCTTCCCTCCATTCTACTGGATAATGTACAGTCACTAGATAATAAGATGGATGACCTCCGATCGCGGATTGGCTACAAATGGGATTCTCGGAACTGCAATATTCTTTGCTTTTCAAAAACCTGGCTCTCGGACCAGATAACCCCATGGCTATCCAACTCGATGGATTCTCCATTCACCGGGTGGATAGGACAGTGAAGTCAGGGAAATCGAGAGGGGAGGGGTTTGCCTCTTCATCAACTCTAAGTGGTGTGCTAATTCCAGTGCGGTGGAAGTGTCAACCCACTGTTCACCCGTCTTGGAATACCTGATGGTCAAATGCCGACCCTTCTATCTCCCGAGGGAGTTTTCAGCTGTTATAGTGACTGCTGTATACAGGACAATAAAAAGAACAAGCTGGCGCTTAACAAACTACATAAGGCTATAAACAAGCAGGAAAACCTATACCCAGAGGCTGCCTTTCTGGTTGCCGCGATAGTAATTTGGCGATCACTAAGACATGTGATGCCCTATCTTCCATCAACACGTCTCCAATGCCACAAGCAGCGATAAAGTCCTAGACCACTGCTATTGTGCATGAAGCAAACTTCACAATGAAGCATTAGGTACACCTCTACTCCACAATGATGGTCAATAGGTCAACTTTCAGCAACCAGATAAGTAGATAATAAGCAAGCATACAAGGCCCTCCCTTGTCCGCCATTCGGTAAATCAGATCATTACTGCATACTTTGACTTCCTGTTTACAAGCTGAAGCTGAACCAGAAAGTATCCACTATTCGCTCAGTTGAGAAATGGTCGCCAGAATCAGAGGTTATGCTACAGGACTGCTTTGCTAGCGTTGATTGGAATATGTTTTTTGGGACATTGGAAATGAATCAGAAATGTACCCATGGTGAGGGTTTGCTGCTTCTCCAATCAAAATCCCTGGATTAACACTGAGGTTGATGCTAAACTAAAGAACAGGTCTACCGCACACAGAGCTTTGTCCTCGCCAAGTGATATGCTACAGCAAAAGACTGAAATAAGTACAAGAAGGCCTGCTATTTCCTTTCCAGAGTCATCAAATGAGCAAAAGGACAATATAGGAATTAGGTGGAATCATATTGCACAGGCTCCAACACCCAGCGCATGTGGCAGGGGCTACAGCCCATTAAGGATTATAAAGGAAGACCCAACCATGATCTGCCTAACGATGCCTCTCTACCAGACAAATTCAATGCATTTTATGCACGTTTTGACAAAAACACCATCGAGACAGGTGTGAGGGCTGTCACCGACCCAGAGGATTGGGTAATGTCGCTCTCTGAGGCTGAAGTGAGAGGGTCTTTAATTAGGTCAACACCCGCAAGGACGTGGGCCCGAAAGGTATTCCAAGGTGCATTCTCAGAGCATGGGCAAAACAGCTGGAAGGCATATTCACAATCATTTTCAACCTCTCCTTGTCCCAGTCTATAATCCCCACACGTTTTAAGATGACCAAAATCATTCCTGTTCCTAAGAACTCTGAGGCTTCAAGCCACTATGACTACCACCCTGTAGCAGTCACTTCTGTAATCATGAAGTGCTTTGAAAGGCTTGTTAGGGCACACATTAACTCCACCATCTCAGCCACCCTAGACCCACTCCAATTAGCATACCGCCTCAACAGATCCATAGACGACGTAATCTCGATTGCTCTCCACACTGCCCTCACCGACCTAGATAAGAGGAATACCTTGTGAGAATGCTGTTCATTGACTACAACTCAATGTTCAACACCATTGTCCCCTCCAAGATTGTCACCGAGCTTAGGACACTGGGTCTGAACACATTGCTCTGCAACTGGATCCCAACGGGCCGACCCCAGAGGGTGAGGGTAGGCAGCATCCTTAACACAGGGGTGTGTGCTTAGTCCCCTCCACTTCCTCTTCACCCACAACTGTGTGGCCACGCACGACTCCAACACCATTATCAAGTTCACTGACGACACGACGGTGGTAGGCCTGGTCACCGATGACGATGAGTCAGCCTACAGGGAGGAGGTCAGTAACCTGGTAGTGTGGTGCTGGACCAATAACGTCTCCCTCAACGTTAGCAAGACCAAGGAGCTGATCGTGGGCTACAGGAAACAGGGTGGGCGAGCACGTCCCCATCCACATCGACTGGGAGGCAGTGGAGCAGGTAGACAGCTTCAAATTTCTCTGTGTCCAAATTACTAAAGACTTAAAAGGATCTAAACACACACGCACAGCTGTGAAGAAGGTGTGACAGTGTCTCTTCCCCCTCAGGAGGTTGAAAAGGTTTGGCACGGGCCCTCAAATCCTTAAAAGGTTCTATAGCTGTACCATTGAAAGCATATTGACTGGCTGCACCACTGCTTCGTTTGGCAATAGCACCGCCCTCGATTGCATGGTGCAGACAGCCAAGAACATCACTGGGGCCAAGCTCCCTGACATCCAGGACCTCTATATCAGGCGGTGTGAAAAGAAGGCCCGGAAAGACTCATCAAAGTCTTCAACCACCCAAGCCATTGACTATTTTCTCTGCTGCTGCATGGCAAGCGGTACAGGTGCATCAAGTCTGACACCAACAGGCTCTTGAACAGCTTCTATCACCAAACAATACGACTGATAAATAGCTAACAAATTAGCTACATAGACTATCTGTACACCTTGCATCTTTAATGACCTCTTATTTTATTATGCACACTCACAGGGCCCTACACACCCAAACACTCCATCATTTGTTCACATATAATATGCACATGCATTTATACTCACTCTACACACCCGCACACCCAGTCACATACAAGCTGCTGCTACTCTTTTTATCATATATCCTGTTGCCTAGTCACCTTACCCCTCTACATACAGTGCATTCGGAAAGTATTCAGACCCCTTGACTTTTTCCACATTTTGTTACATTACAACCTTATTCTACAATGGATTTTTAAATAAATCCTCATCAATCTACACACAATACCCCATAAAGGCAAAGAGAAAATAGGTTTTAGAAAATGTTTGAAAATATATTCAAAATAAAAAACAGAAATACCTTATGTACTTAAGTATTCAGACCCTTTGCTATGAGACTTGAAATTGAGCTCAGGTACATCCTGTTTCCATTGATCATCCTTGAGATGTTTCTACAACTTGATTGGTCATGATTTGGAAAGGCACACACCTGTCTATATAAGGTCCCACAGTTGACAATGAATGTCAGAGCAAAAACCAAGCCATGAGGTTGAAGGAATTGTCTGTAGAGCTCAGAGACAGGATTGTTTCGAGGCCTAGATCTGGGGAAGGGTACCAAAAAATGTCTGCAGTACTGAAGGTCACCAGGAACACAGTGACTTCCATCATTCTTAAATGGGAGAAGTTCGGAACCATCAAGACTCTACTTAGAGTTGGCCGCCCGGCCAAACTGAGCAATCGGGGGGAAGGGCCTTGGTCAGGGAGGTGACCAAGAACCCAATGGTCACTCAGACAGAGCTCCAGAGTTCCTCTATGGAGATGGAAGAACCTTCCAGAAGGACAACCATCTCCTCAGCACTCCACCAATCAGGCCTTTATGGTAGAGTGGCCAGACGGAAGCCAAAAGGCACCTAAAGGACTCAGACCGAAGAGAAACAACATTCTCTCGTCTGATGAAACCAAGATTGAACTCTTTAGCCTGAATTCCAAGCGTCACGTATGTAGGAAGCCTTGCACCATCCCTACGGGGAAGCATGGTGATGGAAGCATCATGCTGTGGGGATGTTTTTCAGTGGCAGGGACTGTGAGACTATCAGGGTCAAGGGAAAGATGAACGGAGCAAGGTACAGAAAGATCCTTGATGAAAACCTGCTCCACGCTGAGGTCTGTCCAACGCTGGTCCGACCAAGCTGACTCCACCCTCCAAGACTGCTTCCATCACGTGGACTGGGACATGTTTCGTATTGCGTCAGATAACAACATTGACGAATACGCTGATTCGGTGTGCGAGTTCATTAGAATGTGCGTTGAAGATGTCGTTCCCATAGCAACGATTAAAACATTCCCTAACCAGAAACCGTGGATTGATGGCAGCATTCGCGTGAAACTGAAAGCGCGAACCACTGCTTTTAATCAGGGCAAGGTGTCTGGTAACATGACTGAATACAAACAGTGCAGCTATTCCCTCCGTAAGGCTATCAAACAAGCTAAGCGTCAGTACAGAGACAAAGTAGAATCTCAATTCAACGGCTCAGACACAAGAGGCATGTGGCAGGGTCTACAGTCAATCACGGACTTCAGGAAGAAATCCAGCCCAGTCACGGACCAGGATGTCTTGCTCCCAGGCAGACTAAATAACTTTTTTGCCCGCTTTGAGGACAATACAGTGCCACTGACACGGCCTGCAACGGAAACATGCGGTCTCTCCTTCACTGCAGCCGAGGTGAGTAAAACATTAAAACGTGTTAACCCTCGCAAGGCTGCAGGCCTAGACGGCATCCCCAGCCGCGCCCTCAGAGCATGCGCAGACCAGCTGGCTGGTGTGTTTACGGACATATTCAATCAATCCCTATACCAGTCTGCTGTTCCCACATGCTTCAAGAGGGCCACCATTGTTCCAGTTCCCAAGAAAGCTAAGGTAACTGAGCTAAACGACTACCGCCCCGTAGCACTCACTTCCATCATCATGAAGTGCTTTGAGAGACTAGTCAAGGACCATATCACCTCCACCCTACCTGACACCCTAGACCCATTCCAATTTGCTTACCGCCCAAATAGGTCCACAGACGATGTAATCTCAACCACACTGCACACTGCCCTAACCCATCTGGACAAGAGAAATACCTATGTGAGAATGCTGTTCATCGACTACAGCTCGGCATTCAACACCATAGTACCCTCCAAGCTCGTCATCAAGCTCGAGACCCTGGGTCTCGACCCCGCCCTTTGCAACTGGGTACTGGACTTCCTGACGGGCCGCCCCCAGGTGGTGAGGGTTGGTAACAACATCTCCTGCCCGCTGATCCTCAACACTGGGGCCCCACAAGGGTGCGTTCTGAGCCCTCTCCTGTACTCCCTGTTCACCAACGACTGCGTGGCCACGCACGCCTCCAACTCAATCATCAAGTTTGCGGACGACACAACAGTGGTAGGCTTGATTACCAACAACGACGAGACGGCCTACAGGGAGGAGGTGAGGGCCCTCGGAGTGTGGTGTCAGGAAAATAACATCACACTCAACGTCAATAAAACTAAGGAGATGATTGTGGACTTCAGAAAACAGCAGAGGGAGCACCCCCCTATCCACATTGATGGAACAGTAGTGGAGAGAGTAGCAAGTTAAGTTCCTCGGCATACACATCACAGACAAACTGAATTGGTCCACTCACACAGACAGCATCGTGAAGAAGGCGCAGCAGCGCCTCTTCAACCTCAGGAGGCTGAAGAAATTTGGCTTGTCACCAAAAGCACTCACAAGCTTCTACAGATGCACAATCGAGAGCATCCTGGCGGGCTGTATCACCGCCTGGTACGGCAACTGCTCCGGCTTCAACCGTAAGGCTCTCCAGAGGGTAGTGAGGTCTGCACAACGCATCATCGGGGGCAAACTACCTGCCCTCCAGGACACCTACACCACCCGATGTTACAGGAAGGCCATAAAGATCATCAAGGACATCAACCACCCGAGCCACTGCCTGTTCACCCCGCTATCATACAGAAGGCGAGGTCAGTACAGGTGCATCAAAGCTGGGACCGAGAGACTGAAAAACAGCTTCTATCTCAAGGCCATCAGACTGTTAAACAGCCACCACTAACATTGAGTGGCTGCTGCCAACACACTGACACTGACTCAACTCCAGCCACTTTAATAATGGGAATTGATGGGAAATGATGTAAATATATCACTAGCCACTTTAAACAATGCTACCTTATATAATGTTACTTACCCTACATTATTCACCTCATATGCATACCTATATACTGTACTCTATATCATCGACTGCATCCTTATGTAATACATGTATCACTAGCCACTTTAACTATGCCACTTTGTTTACATACTCATCTCATATGTATATACTGTACTCGATACCATCTACTGTATCTTGCCTATGCTGCTCTGTACCATCACTCATTCATATATCCTTATGTACATATTCTTTATCCCCTTACACTGTGTATAAGACAGTAGTTTAGGAATTGTTAGTTAGATTACTTGTTGGTTATTACTGCATTGTCGGAACTAGAAGCACAAGCATTTCGCTACACTCGCATTAACATCTGCTAACCATGTGTATGTGACAAATAAAATTTGATTTGATTTATTTGATTTTCCAGAGCACTCAGGAACACTGGGGGGAAGGTTCACCTTCCAACAGGACAACAACCCTAACCACACAGCCAAGACAGCACAGGAGTGACTTCGGGACAAGTCTCTGCATGTCCTTGAGTAGCCCAACCAGAGCCAAGACTTGAACCTGATCGAACCTCTCTGGAGAGATCTGAAAAAAGCTGTGCAGCAATGTTCCCATCCAACCTGACAGATCTTGAGAGCATCTGCAGAGAAGAATGGGAGAAACTCCCCAAATACAGGCGTGCCAAGCTTGTAGCATCATACACTAGAAGACTCAGGACGATAATCACTGCCAGATGTGCTTCAACAAAGTACTGAGTAAAGGTCTGAATACTTATGCAAATGTTATATTGCAGTTTTTTTTTTTTTGCTAAAATGTCTAAAAACTTGTGCATGAAGCAAACTTGACAATGAAGCATTAGGTACACCTCTACTCCGCAATGACGGTCAATAGGTCAACTTTCAGCAACCAGATAAGTACAGAGCCTTGCGAAAGTATTCGGCCCCCTTGAACTTTACGACCTTTTGCCACATTTCAGGCTTCAAACCTAAAGATATAAAACTGTATTTTTTTGTGAAGAATCAACAAAGAGGGGGACACAATCATGAAGTGGAACGACATTTATTGGATATTGCAAACTTTTTTAACAAATCAAAAACTGAAAAATTGGGCGTGCAAAATTATTCAGCCCCTTTACTTTCACTGCAGCAAACTCTCTCCAGAAGTTCAGTGAGGATCTCTTAATGATCCAATGTTGACCTAAATGACTAATGATGATAAATACAATCCACCTGTGTGTAATCAAGTCTCCGTATAAATGCACCTGCACTGTGATAGTCTCAGAGGTCCGTTAAAAGCGCAGAGCATCATGAAGAACAAGGAACACACCAGGCAGGTCTGAGATACTGTTGTGAAGAAGTTTAAAGCCGGATTTGGATACAAAAATATTTCCCAAGCTTTAAACATCCCAAGGAGCAATGTGCAAGCGATAATATTGAAATGGAAGGAGTATCAGACCACTGCAAATCTACCAAGACCTGGCCATCCCTCTAAACTTTCAGCTCATACAAGGAGAAGACTGATCAGAGATGCAGCCAAGAGGCCCATGATCACTCTGGATGAACTGCAGAGATCTACAGCTGAGGTGGGAGACTCTGTCCATAGGACAACAATCAGTCGTATATTGCACAAATCTGGCCTTTATGGAAGAGTGGCAAGAAGAAAGCCATTTCTTAAAGATATCCATAAAAAGTGTCATTTAAAGTTTGCCACAAGCTACCTGGGAAACACACCAAACATGTGGAAGAAGGTGCTCTGGTCAGATGAAACCAAAATGGAACTTTTTGGCAACAATGCAAAACGTTATGTTTGGCGTAAAAGCAACACAGCTCATAACCCTGAACACACCATCCCCACTGTCAAACATGGTGGTGGCAGCATCATGGTTTGGGCCTGATTTTCTTCAGCAGGGACAGGGAAGATGGTTAAAATTGATGGGAAGATGGATGGAGCCAAATACAGGACCATTCTGGAAGAAAACCTGATGGAGTCTGCAAAAGACCTGAGACTGGGACGGAGATTTGTCTTCCAACAAGACAATGATCCAAAACATAAAGCAAAATCTACAATGGAATGGTTCAAAAATAAACATATCCAGGTGTTAGAATGGCCAAGTCAAAGTCCAGACCTGAATCCAATCGAGAATCTGTGGAAAGAACTGAAAACTGCTGTTCACAAATGCTCTCCATCCAACCTCACTGAGCTCGAGCTGTTTTGCAAGGAGGAATGGGAAAGAATTTCAGTCTCACGATGTGCAAAACTGATAGAGACATACCCCAAGCGACTTACAGCTGTAATCGCAGCAAAAGGTGGCGCTACAAAGTATTAACTTAAAGGGGCTGAATAATTTTGCACGCCCAATTTTTCAGTTTTTGATTTGTTAAAAAAGTTTGAAATATCCAATAAATGTCATTCCACTTCATGATTGTGTCCCACTTGTTGTTGATTCTTCACAAAAAAATACAGTTTTATATATTTATGTTTGAAGCCTGAAATGTGGCAAAAGGTCGCAAAGTTCAAGGGGGCCGAATACTTTCGCAAGGCACTGTAGATAATAACCTAAATGGCAGCTGACAATACTCCTTCTGGCTACATCTAGAAGTTTCATCCACATACTTTATGGCCAAATTTGCATTACACATTAAACATGTGTTTCTCCCTTTGATTTTCCTCCTCTCATCCCCTCCTTTCCCCTCCATCCCTCCCAGCTTTGCAACCTCCCTATGCCCTTCAAACCAACTCTGTGTCGGAAACAGGCTTTAAATTTCATCTCCCCTTACTTCCAGCTCAGCCCTTTCCTATGGCGATCAATAGGAACAGGATCCATTGCTCCAGGCTCTGTAATCCGATGATGGCTGGTGCCAGGTTCTGACACTAATAGAGGTCACTCTGTCTCAGAGTCTCGGACCCCTAGCAGAGCCACGAGCAGGTAGACAAAGTCAGATCCGTTAAATAACAACACACATCCCATCCTCTAACCAGGAATTAAGACATGCCATCCTTTTCATCAGCTAACTGTGGCCTTGGACCACTACTGTATCAGCAACCCTGAAGGTATTCTTCTTAACAGAAGAGAACAAATACCAGAAGACTTTAAAATAATTATTTTTCACTTTCATGGCATTACTCTTTATGGATAATGACATTGTCTTCTGACAGATGGCGTCATGCTAAAGTGACACATGTTTCCAGGAGCCAGCTGCCTTGCAAACTGTGGAAAAATCTACATTTTGTTCATCAGCATGACACTAGTTCCTAACTTCTGAAAATCACTGAGCTTTCCCATTGATCGCTATGGAACACCAGCAGACCTAAAGGCCTGAAGACATTTGTTATCAAAACATTATTAATAAACATTTCTTTATTATTCTTATTTTTTCAGAAGGATCATTATGGCCTGACAGAGCACTGTATAATTCATCAACACTCATGTCATCTTCTTGTCATTTAGTTCTTTCAGAGCAATTTGTTTGTGTAAAAATGTAAATTCCTTTTATCTGGTTACCTGGCAGTCAGTTTATATTGGCCTTTTATTGCTTGTGCAGTGGGTTCTGTTTCCAATCTAATCCAGACCCACATAATGATTAGTATTTGATAACTGTAGGCAGATAATAACCCAAATCTAGTCTTGAGTTTCAGTAATGTAAATTAACCATGACAAGAGACAGTGCAAAATTGTCTCGCCACAAATTAGCTCATGTTAACACAATTTGGCTCTGTAATTTCACTGTGCACATCATGTTGGCATTGAGTCGTTCCATGTCATTTCAGCAAGCCATAACACCCACCCAATCTCAGATTGTTCTAAAATAATTTAGGTAGTTAGAAACAGGTAAGATAGGCATTACTGAAACATTATTTTGTTGAAATGTAATTTCATCTCTTAGAAATTAAGCTAATTAAGTGCATCTAAATTGGCCATTTTAATGTATAGCAGTCAGATAATATTCAATAAATATAGTACCCAAAATCCGATCTGGACCAAACTTCTTCCTACAAATGAACACATGAGAAATCAAATGAAATGGTCAAAACATTTTTACCTGTTCAGAGATATTAGTCATTGAAGTCACTTGCATTATTTACCATATATTAGTGTGAATGTACCAGGTTTTGACCACTAGATGCAGCGGTTCCTACTATACTGCCACATTCTTTCATACATTCTGCTTATTTATTGAGTTTATTTTTAGATAATAATAATCAAACAATAATAATTTATTTAACTTGTTTAACGCTTTTCAATTCCTTCAATTAAATAATATCAAAGTGCATAAAAAAACACATTTAAATTGAGATGGTACAGATGGAGATTGAATGTCTCTATTTGGCTTGGGATGAAAGGCTGGGAGTTGAGGCAGTTTGGATTGGAAAGGCAGTGTAGCTTCATGAGAGGGGGCATCGATGGTACAACCAGAGAGAAACAAAGACAGTCTGACAAACAGTTCACAACGTCTGCTTCTCTAATAGTCAGTTCCTCTATAGGACCCACTCCTCTGTAGGTTCTGGTCCTCCATTGCTGAACATGTGGCACCCACCAGGGTGATGCCACGGCTGCTGTAAAGCGCACAAATAAACACCACATCTTGCCAGTGGTCAAGAACAGTCCCTGAGCCTCTTCTGCCATCTCTAGAAACAGCATGCAGTACTTGTTGTAATTCTTCCCGGCAGATTAAACAACAGAGCCAGTGATGCATTATTTGAATCAAAACAGCCAGCCAGCTATAAGCCAAAAACACTGTATATACTTTCCAATCACAATTCTGCAACTCGAAAAGGCAAGATCACGAGATGTAAGTGATCAACCCCCAGAGCAGTCAAACTCCAAAACATCTATAGAAAAAAATGCTACCAACATCCGATAGATCATAACATTTTCTTTGCTTTTGTTGATGATGAAAATAAATTGCGTGGCCATCATTACAATTCAAGCAAGTTCTCCATGAAAACAATTCAGTTTGTCCTTCTCTTAGAAACCTAATTCTTCAACCCCAACTTCCCTTGAATAGTCCAACACATAGAAGATCTCTGAGATTGGGGGGATTATCATAATGTATGAAGAATTTTTCTACAAGCCCAAAACTTTGATGGAGAAATGGGCTAGGGGGTCAAATGTGGCAACAACCCTAAAAAAATAAAAAAAATATCATAAACCATTGCATGGCAGTCATATGTTTTTCAATACAATTCTTAGAAAGCAGCTCCATCTATAGTGTGATTAGTGACATTTACTATTAAACCCAACCCAGCCCAATACCATTACCGTTGCAAAACAATATACAGTGTGCGTTTGGGACTGTTGCCATTTGAAGAGCATTATAGGCCATAACATTGAAACCATTAGAACTGCGGTAACTTAAGGGTTTGCTTGTTCACCGTGAATGATCTAGCACACACAAAGAGGCCGTGGACACAGATGAAGCATAAGAGAAGGAAAAACTGAATTGCTTTTATGGAAGACTGGTATGAATTGTCGGCAGAAGCTACTGGTTTTCTATCCAAAGTTGGAAAGGAAATGTTGTGATCTAAATAATAAACGCAAGAGACCAGCAAAATGTATAAAAGAGTGTGGCAGTATAGCAGGAAAAGCGGCATCTAGTGGTCAAAATCGAGTACTTTCACACTAATTCATGGTAAATAATGCAAGCAACTTGAATGACACATTTCTTTGAATGACAAATAACCTTCACCAGATTCACGGGAAATAAATTACATACAGTTTCAGTCAAAAGTTTGAACACACCTACACATTCAAGGGTTTTTCTTTATTTTTACTATTTTCTACATTGTAGAATAATAGTGAAGACATCAACGCTCTTAAATAACACATGTGGAATCATGTAGTAACCAAAAAAGTGTTATTCAAATTAAAATATATATTTTTTAATTTTACCTTTATTTAACTAGGCAAGTCAGTTAAGAACAATTTCTTATTTTCAATGACGGCCTAGGAACAGTGGGTTAACTGTCTGTTCAGGGGCAGAATGACAGATTTGTACCTTGTCAGCTCGGGGATTTGAACATGAAGTCCAACGCTCTAACCACTAGGCTACCCTGCCGCCCCCTATTCAAAGTAGCCACCATTGAATGACAGCCACCATTGTTGACAGATTTGCACAGTCTTGGCATTCTCTCAACCAGCTTCAGCTGGAATGCTTTGCCAACAGTCTTGAAGGAATTCCCACATATGCTGAGCACTTGTTGGCTGCTTTTCCTTAACTCTGCGGTCCAACTCATCCCAAACCATCTCAATTGGGTTGAGGTCGGGGGATTTTGGAGGCCAGGTCATCAGGTCATCTGATGCAGCACACAGCCTGGAGATGTGTTGGGACATTGTCCTGTTGAAAAACAAATGATAGTCCCACTAAGCACTAACCAGATTGGATGGCATATCACTGCAGAATGCTGTGATAGCCTTGCTGGTTAAGTGTGCCTTGAATTCTAAATAAATCACAGACAGTGTCACCAGCAAATCACCCCCACACCATCACACCTCCTCCTCCATGCGTAACGGTAGGAATCACACATGCGGAGATCATCCGTTCACCTACTCTGCGATCACAAAGAAACAGTGGTTCAGAACCAAAAATAACAAATTTCCACCGGTCTAATGTTCATTGCTCGTATTTTTTGGCCCAAGCAAGTCTATTCTTCTTATTGGTGTCCTTTAGTAAGGGTTTCTATGCAGCAATTCAACCATGAAGGCCTGATTCACTCAGTTTCCTCTGAACAGTTGATGTTGAGATGTGTCTGTTACTTGAACTCTGTGAAGCATTTATTTGGGCTGCAATTTCTGAGGCTGGTAACTCCAACGAACTTACATTACATTACATTTACATTTACATTTAAGTCATTTAGCAGACGCTCTTATCCAGAGCGACTTACAAATTGGTGAATTCACCTTCTGACATCCAGTGGAACAGCCACTTTACAATAGTGCATCTAAATCATTAAGGGGGGGGGGGGGGGTGGTGAGAAGGATTACTTATCCTATCCTAGGTATTCCTTGAAGAGGTGGGGTTTCAGGTGTCTCCGGAAGGTGGTGATTGACTCCGCTGTCCTGGCGTCGTGAGGGAGTTTGTTCCACCATTGGGGGGCCAGAGCAGCGAACAGTTTTGACTGGGCTGAGCGGGAACTGTACTTCCTCAATGGTAGGGAGGCGAGCAGGCCAGAGGTGGATGAACGCAGTGCCCTTGCTTGGGTGTAGGGCCTGATCAGAGCCTGGAGGTACTGCGGTGCCGTTCCCCTCACAGCTCCGTAGGCAAGCACCATGGTCTTGTAGCGGATGCGAGCTTCAACTGGAAGCCAGTGGAGAGAGCGGAGGAGCGGGGTGACGTGAGAGAACTTGGGAAGGTTGAACACCAGACGGGCTGCGGCGTTCTGGATGAGTTGTAGGGGTTTAATGGCACAGGCAGGGAGCCCAGCCAACAGCGAGTTGCAGTAATCCAGACGGGAGATGACAAGTGCCTGGATTAGGACCTGCGCCGCTTCCTGTGTGAGGCAGGGTCGTGCTCTGCGGATGTTGTAGAGCATGAACTTACCCTCTGCAGCAGAGGTCAATCTGGGTCTTCCTTTCCTGTGGCGGTCCTCATGAGAGCCAGTTTCATCATAGCGCTTCATGGTTTTTGCAACTGCACTTGAAGAAACTTTCAAACTTCTTGAATTTTTCCGGATTGACTGACCTTCATGTCTTAAAGGAATGTGAGCGTTTAGTCACGGTAATTAGTCTTCTCCAAGTTCTGATGATGCTGATCGTCATTAGTACCCCACCAAACTAACTAACTGCCTGGTACTCAGCACTCTGTTAATCAAACACTTCATGAGAGCCCATGAGCTCATATTGCACACTACTTACAGGCTATGCAATTGCGTGAGAAACCTCAATTAAAAGAAGAGGACCCCATCAGCTTTCTACAGGATAGGTCTACTATATTTATTTCTTAACTTTCCTACTATTAAACACATTGCTTGTCTTTAAAACAGGACTATAGCCTACCTGGCCAACTTCGCCAAATTTGTGATGATTCAACAAAAGTGCATTCGCGCCAGGGTATATGCAGCAGTTTGGGCCGCCTGGCTCGTTGCGAACTGTATGAAGACCATTTCTTCCTAACAAAAAACGTAATTAATTTGCCAGAATTTTACGTGATTATGACATAACATTGAAGGTTGTGCAATGTAACATCAATATTTAGACATAGGGTTGCCACCCTTTCGGTTCCGTATTGTTTTCAAAATTATAGGTTCTGGATTTGACCATATTAATGACCTAAGGCTTGTATTTCTGTGTGTTATTATACTATAATTAAGTGTATGATTTGATATTTGATAGAGTGATAGTAGGCAGCAGCAGGCTGATAAGCATTCATTCAAACATAACTTTCCTGCATTTGCCAGCAGCTCTTTGCAATGCTTGAAGCACAGAGCTGTTTATGACTTCAAGCCAATCAACTCCCGAGATTAGGCTGGCAATACTATAGTGCCTATAAGAACATTCAATAGTCAAAGGTATATCAAATACAAATGGGATAGAGAGAAATAGTCCTATATTTCCTATAATAACTACAACCTAAAACCTCTTAACTGGGAATATTGAAGACTCGTGTTAAAAGGAACCACCAGCTTTCATATGTTCTCATGTTCTGAGCAAAAAACTTAAACGTTAGCTTTTTTGGCACATATTGCACTTTTACTTTCTTCTCCAACACAGTGTTTTTGCATTATTTCAAATTGCATTATTCAAATTGAACATGTTTCATTATTTATTTGAGACTAAATTGATTTGATTTATGTATTATGTTAAGTTAAAATAAAAGTGTTCATTCAGTATTGTTGTAATTGTCATTATTACAAATATATATATATATGAAAATTGGCCGATTACTCGGTATCAGCTTTTTTTGGTCCTCCGATAATCGGTATCGGTATTTCCGTTGAAAAATGTTTTCATTAAACTTTTTTTTAAATCATTCAAAATCTAAACCTATAGCCCAAAGCCTTGTATCACAACTAAAGTTACATAAATAACTCTAAATGAAGCATATAGGAGTACCTGTTTCTTTGTTAGCCGCTCAACACAGAAATGTCGCATGTGCGCACTCCCTCAAATCATTTGGAGAAAATATCCTTTCTATTTTATTCAGCTGTGTTTAACTGTATTCTTAACACTATAAAATAATATAAAACAATGTCACGGAATTCTAAGCAAATCTTGTCTGTTAAATTATCTAGTGTAGCCCACAGCCATCTGGCATAGCCGGTTCAGGGCCTAACATAAGGACAACTCAGAGTATGCTATACTGTGCTTCTGCAATTGACTACATTTTATTCATATCATGTTTCTTTAGACCTGTCTAAAATAAATCATGGATTTATTGTGACGGTGTAGACTACATTACATGGATGTATTAGACTATTATTTAAATGTTCCAAAGGTCTGCCTCAAAGGCTTGTAGGCCATGTGTGGAAGCCAGGCGATGCTAAATGTGTTTATGTTCATTAACGGTCAATTACCGTGAGACTGGCAGTTATTTGCTTGAAAATCACCGGCTGACAAAATTTCATGACAGCCACAACCCTAGGTGGGGGGTGCACGGGTGGCTTTTTGACGACAACAACAACAACAAATCCTTATGTCTTACTCATTGGTAGTAAGAAGTCTGGTCCAAATTGGATATTTTTGACCTCTATTTGTTAAATATTAGCTGGATCCTATAAATTAAAATGGCTAGTTTGGGTGCAATCAATGAACTTAATTTCTCAGAGATCTAATTCAATTTCAACAAAATATTTCATGGATTCAATTTGATCTGTTATTAACTACAGAAGCAATTTCAGAACAATCTGTAATGGTGGGTTTCAAAATCCTCTTTCTTGTGCTTTTTGAAGTGGAACGACCCTATTACAAGCCATTTGTCCTGATTAACTTGTATTACTGTACTGAGGATATGTGATGTGTGTGTCTGTTTGTGTGCATGCGTGCGTGCGTGCGTGCGTGCATGCGTGTGTGTCAATATCACAGGAACAACCTTCAGAGAGTAAAAAGGAAATGACAGTGAAATCCACAGTGAAGCAGACTTTATGAATGAGCTTGTGTTGTTCAGGAAGCCTATAAAATAACAGAAAACTAATGTAGGTGCTATTTGTGCATGACTGTGGTATGTTGACTTGCCCTTGTTAAATGGTCATGAATATACTCAAATATTTTTGATCAATACTTTATCTGAAGTGTATGCTTAGTAACTTCTTAGGCCGGATATCATTGAATCAATCTGATTAGGCCTACAGAAGAGGCCTTCATCCCATTCTAAAATAACAGATCGGTATCCATTAATTTCCTCTGTGTTTCCTATCAGGATGTACAATTTCACAGTCAGTTACCAGACCAAGGGAGTCGGTACTTCAAAGAATGAACCCTAATATTTTAGAACATCAAACACTGAAGCTACAAAGGCGCAAAGCAAGGTGATGAGGAGAGCATATTGTGTTATCTATTGGAGTATTTAAGGGATAGTTCACCCAAATTTCAAAATGAAATTGGTTTCCTTACCCTGTAGGCAGCCTATGGACAAGGTATGACAGTAATCCATGCACTGGTTTTATTTCCCTGGTACTGTTTCCAAATGCAAATGTTTAAGAATTTTTGGCACAAATCCCATTCAGGTCATGGGACCAATATTATAATTTTTTATGTCTAAGCCAGCCGAAAGTATCTCAGATGTATTGTGAAGCTCAACAAAGTCCCTTATTATAGAAATCAGTTTTAACATATATTAATTAAAAATATATATAAATAATTGCATTTTATATTAATAATGATATTTTATATCAAAAAGTATTTATCAATATCAAAAATGTAAATTGTTTATATAACATTTTCAATTGTCAATATGAATTATTCAAATGTTTTATATCTATAATTTAATTATTGATATCAATAATGTATTTATAGCAAACATTTTATTATAATGACCTTTTTATTTTATTTATTTAACCTTTATTTAACTAGGAAAGTCAGTTAAGAAGAAATTGTTATTTACAATGACGGCCTACCGCGGCCAAACCCGGACGAAGCTCGGCCAATTGTACGCCGTCCTATGGCCCGATGTGATACAGTCTGGATTCAAACCAGGGACTGGTTCATGGGGCTGGATTACATTTGCATGCTCCTACAAAGTCACTGTCTACAAAACCCTTGCAGTCTTCCCATTTTGCTACCTTAAAATTAAATCAAAACATGCATTACATTTGATATTTTTCCTTAAAATTAAATCAAAACATTTATTGAATTTTATAATTTTCCTGCTGTTGTACACAACCTACTCCACATTTTCAAAGTGAAAGAAAAATTATAGAACATTTTCCAAATTTATTGAAAATAATAAACTAAGATGTCTTGATTGCATATGTTTCCATACCCCAGAGTTAATAATTGGTGGAAGCACTTTTGGTAGCCATAACAGCTGTGAATAATTTTGAATAACATTATACCAGCTTTGCACAACTCTTAGGCAACATATATGCATCGTTTTTTTTCAAAATTGCTCAGTAAATTTGGTTGGGAATCACTGCAATATTCAATGATTGTCACTGATTTTCAATCAGATTAAGGTCAGGACTGAGACTACTAGACCATTCAGGAACACCCAACACCTCTTGGAAAGTCATTCTGGTTTGTCTGACATTAGAATTTGTGTAAATGTTTAGCTGAAAAATGATAATTATTATATCAATAATTCGAATTATTGATATCGATTATAAACCTTTTGATATCAAAACTTCTAATTATTGACATAACATTTAAATTACTAATATAAAAACGATTTCTCAATTGAATCCTATGGGGATCTATTGAAATTAAAAATGCAATTATTGATTTGAAAAATTCGAATTATTGATATTGAAATTCCATTATTGATATAAAAAAATACAGTTATTGATATAAAAAAATCTAATGAATATATGTTAATACGGCTTTCCATACACCAATAGATGATTTCAACATGATTAACTAAAAATTATAATATCGGTCCCATGGCTTGAATGGGATTTGTGCCAATGCTAAATTGGATTTGTGCCACAATTGTATTCTGAAACAGTGCCAGGGAAAATAAACCAAACAATATATTTATGTAATACCTTGTCAATACACTGCTTACAGGGTAAGGTAACTGATGCCATTTGTCATTTGGGTGAACTATCCCTTTAAATATTCTCAGACGTGCACTTCGGGCGCTCAGCATCCAGCTACTAAAACCAATAATGCATCGTGGTTCCTCCACTCTACCTCCCGTGGGAATGCAAAGATGGATCGGATCAATCATAAACTTCTCTCGGAAGCCTACCTTGGCGCTACGCCATCCGCCCCAAGAATGAACGCGCTCGCGCTACCCCATTCACGGAAGCGCGTCTCCATCTCCACAGTAGGAGGGCTCAGCCCTGTTGTGATTGTGAATGATTGACATCCAATGGGCTGACATCACACTCATGTCTACCTATCTGTTTCAAATAGGCTAGTCTAAATGCAACCCGTACCATTAGGCTACATTTGTTCAGTTTTTTCTAAAAAGCATCAATTGCACACGATGGATAAACATACTAGTTTTGCGGTATATAAACCCTAAATTAATCGACACCAACAACAACCACTTTATAATCTCTTACCAGTCGGACTTGACATATTTCCGAAAGGCTTGTCTCGACAGGTCTTGGTAGTTTTGAGGCTCCGCCGAGATGCCTTGCGCCCGAGTCCTGGTTCTCGGTCCTATAAGTTGAGCGCTGGGCAATACGGACTGACATTTGTGCAGTTTCCTCTTCAATTCTTGGATCTCGTCCTCCCTGTCCGCCAGACGCCTCTCCAAGTCCCGTATCCTGTCCTCCTTCAACATTAAAATCTTGGCAAAGTCCTCTTCCAGGTCGCTCATGATGAAATCTGCGGAGACTTCACTTGTTTCCCCTCGAAAAACACAATTCCGATATTGACGGTCAGAATTCCGTTGTTTACAATGGGATAAACGAGGCTCCGCCGTGCGTATTGAGAAGGATCCCTTTGTAATCCACGTGTTTTATTTCGAAAGGTGCTGAGAGGAGGGGATTTAAATCGGTGTTTAAAACAGTCGAGCCGGCGGTTGATAAATCCAAGAAGCACTGGTCCACATACAGAGACCCTGACCCTCCAGGGAAGTTGGGAACTATTGATGATCCTTCATTGACAAACCAATTAGAGCAGCCCTTCCTCTTTGGGGACGCAGGCCGTCATGCTGCAGAGAAACTCGGTGTGCGCTCCAGACTGTAACGGCGACTCTGCATCACTGACTGCCCCAACACAGCCTAGAGATTTTTTTGCGTTGTCAAATTCTCACCGTTACAATCACCAACACAAAGCTTCTGGAACGCCCTTTGATCCAAGAGGCTGACCCAGCCTAGTGAAACTCGATCTGGCTAGGGATCTGATTTACAAGGTTGCGAGATTAGAGTGCTAGTTTGGGCATCCCCAAAAACACCCACCCTGCCGTTTTGTTATTAGACTAGCCTATATGCAACTCCTTTAGGCAATAACAACCCATGCAATTACTTTAGACATGGAATTTGTGGTTCCATACAAGACAATTTCATTATTCAATCAAACATTTAGAGTCCCTCCAACCGAACACAATGTTTTATAGAATAAACTGTAATATGTAAACTGTAAGCAGCACATCACTGTCACAATCCTTGGTGGTCTGTTGCAGAGTAGTACCCCAGCAAACATGATGTGGGCCCAATGTAGGCTACAATATTGGCCTCACTAGGCTTCCAACATTTGGCAAATCCAATGTGCCTTTGCTCATCAGCCTCACATTGGCCCCCAAGTCATTGGCCCAGTGTAACCCAGTGTGGGCAGCCCATATCAGCCAGCCCTCACTTTGCCTAAAATAAGCCCATATTTTCCCAGCAAACATGCCCATATTGCCACGATATGGGCCCAATGCAGGTTAAAACACTGGACCCATGTAGGCTGCCCACATTGGGCCGATATGTCTTTGCGCATCAGCTCCCCATTGGCCCCAAGGACAGCACTCACAAGACCTGAAATTAGTATTGGAAATCGAGACTTTCTGAAGGCTTTGGCGCTTTCACCAAATTGTTCGGAAAAACGGTTAATTACTCGGAGCTTCATTATCTGTTCACAATGCAGATTAGTGACATCTAATGGGCAGCAATACATAGCAGCGTGTGATTATCATATGGACATGTTTTTCTGCTCTGTTTTCAGCAAATCCCCATGGGGCAGCGGTAAGTCAATTCCGTTAGCAGCGTTTTATACTATGGTATTGTTGAAAACTTGTTTCTTATTGGCTTGAAGGGCATTATAGGGTGTGCATTATTTCAAATCAAATCAAATCAAATTTTATTTGTCACATACACATGGTTAGCAGATGTTAATGCGAGTGTAGCGAAATGCTTGTGCTTCTAGTTCCGACAATGCAGTAATAACCAACAAGTAATCTAACTAACAATTCCTAATCTACTGTCTTATACACAGTGTAAGGGGATAAAGAATATGTACATAAGGATATATGAATGAGTGATGGTACAGAGCAGCATAGGCAAGATACAGTAGATGGTATCGAGTACAGTATATACATGTGAGATGAGTATGTAAACAAAGTGGCATAGTTAAAGTGGCTAGTGATACATGTATTACATAAGGATGCAGTCGATGATATAGAGTACAGTATATAGGTATGCATATGAGATGAATAATGTAGGGTAAGTAACATTATATAAGGTAGCATTGTTTAAAGTGGCTAGTGATATATTTACAACATTTCCCATCAATTCCCATTATTAAAGTGGCTGGAGTTGAGTCAGTGTCAGTGTGTTGGCAGCAGCCCCTCAATGTTAGTGGTGGCTGTTTAACAGTCTGATGGCCTTGAGATAGAAGCTGTTTTTCAGTCTCTCGGTCCCAGCTTTGATGCACCTGTACTGACCTCGCCTTCTGGATGATAGCGGGGTGAACAGGCAGTGGCTCGGGTGGTAGATGTCCTTGATGATCTTTATGGCCTTCCTGTAACATCGGGTGGTGTAGGTGTCCTGGAGGGCAGGTAGTTTGCCCCCGATGATGCGTTGTGCAGACCTCACTACCCTCTGGAGAGCCTTACGGTTGAGGGCGGAGCAGTTGACTATTTTTCAAAAACGGAATCTATGGCATTATTTAGGATGCTTAAGACAGAAGCTTATGCTATACTAAATGTTCACTGGGTGGTTCGAGCAGAGTATGACCAAACATTTATTTTTACTGCTCTAATGACGTTGGTAACCAGTTTATAATAACAATAAGGCACCTTGGGGGTTTGCGGTGTATATGGCCAATATACCACGGCTAAGGGCTGTATCTAGGCACTCATGCGGAAGAACAACCCTTAGCAGTGGTATATTGGCCATACACCACACCCCCTCTTGCCTTATTGCTTAAATATCACACAGTATATTGGCACATTAGAATCTAATGGCTAAAGTTAATTCTTACATGTTTTGTTTGAGCTGCTTTTTAAAGCAAATGTTGAATTGAAAAAATTATGGGTATTGTTGAATTTGATATTCATAATGGCGAGCTAGGACTGATGGTTTGGTTAGCTAAACACAGCAACTACTGTAGCTATCTAGTGACCTTGCTAGCTAGTTCAGTGGATGTTGAAAACATTCCTACCAGCAAATTAACACATTTCTAGTGGCAAATGTGTTCAATTATAGCCATGGTATAAAAGGGATAATCAACTTGGGCCTCTATGTGTTCTCTAGAAATTAATGCAACTCCATGTGTCGTGGAACACACCTTCCACGTTGTTCATTATTTTCAATAGAATGCATAGTTCCTCGTTTATTATCTTTTAAATAATGAGTTGTAATATCAGGTTAGCATCCTAAATCATGTTGCACTTTTTTGCCTTCAAGTTGACTATTTTTCAAAAATGGAATCTATGGCATTATTTAGGATGCTTAAGGCAGAAGCTTATGCTATACTAAATGTTCAACAGTGCAGAAAGTGTAGTTTCACATAAAAACAAATCTAAATAGCATGCATTAGACAGGATTCAACCTCTTACCCAAACAACCCTGAATGTGCCATAGTTTCCTACTCTACCTGTTAAACTACCAGTCAAGTGAACCTTTTTGCACAAAATCCTATTGATACTGAACAAAAATATAAATGCAACAGTCAACAATTTCAAAGATTTTACTGAGTTAAAAATCAAATCAAGCGACAGTTCATATAAAGAAATCAGTCAATTAAAATAAATTAATTTGGCCCTAATCTATGGATTTCACATGACTGGGAATACAGATATGAATATGTTGGTCACTGATATATTTTAAAAAGGTAGGGGAGTGGATCAGAAAACCAGTCAGTATCTCTTGTGACCACCATTTGCCTCATGCAGTGTGACACATCTCCTTCACATAGAGTTGATCAGGTTGTTGATTGTGGAATGTTATCCCACTCCTCGTCAATGGAGGGAACTGGAACACACTGTCGTACACATCGACCCAGAGCATTCCACCCATGCTCAATGGGTGACTGTTGGGTATGCAGGCCATGGAAGAACTGGGACATTTTCAGCTTCCAGGAATTGTGTACAGATCCTTGTGACATGGGGCCGTGCATTATACAGATATGATCTTGTTGCCATCTAATGCACATTCAAATGTCATAAATCAACAGTGCAGAGCTCCCCCTGTCCTCTGTTGTGCCTTGATTGTATTACTGTTGATGATATCTGGAAATGTGCATGTACACCCTGGCCCAACATTTGTTGCTAGCCCCAATTCTGACTTGTGCTCTGATATCTGTTTCACTGATTTCTGCTCTCGTAAAAGCCTGGGTTTTCTGCACGTTAACACTAGAAGCATATTACCTGAAATTGATAAATTGAAAGTGTGGGTTCACAGCTCCAATCCAGATGTGTTGGTCATTACTGAGACAGGGTTAATGTAGGAGAATATAACACACTAGATCTGGTCAAAGATAATACAAAGCAAAAACATGCAGATATATATATATATATATATATATATATATATATATATATATATATATATAAAATTTGTACCATCATCTTTGAAATGCAAGAGAAAGGCCATAATGTATTATTCCAGCAAAGGCGCAATTTAGATTTTGGCCACTAGATAGCAGAAGTGTATGTGCAAATGTTTAGACTAATCCAATGAACCATTGTATATCTGTTCAAAATGTTGTATCAAGACTGCCCAAATGTGCCTAATTGGTTTATTAATACATTTTCAAGTTCATAATTGTGCACTCTCCTTAAGGAGCAATTCTCCCTCTGTGGGTCTAACCCCAGGAAGTTCTGGAAAACGGTTAAAGACCTGGAGAATAAACCCTCCTCCTCACATCTGCCCATGTCCCTTAAAGTTGATGATGTGGTTGTTACTGACAAGAAGCACATTTTTTATATTTGTATATTTTATTTATCCGTTATTTTATCAGGTAAATTGACTGAGAACACATTCTCAGTTGTAGCAACAACCTGGAGAATAGTTACAGGGGAGAGGAGGGGGATGAATGAGGCAATTGTAAACTGGGGATTATTAAGTGACCGTGATGGTTTGATGGCTAGATTGGGAATTTAGCCAGGACACCGGAGTTAACACCCCTACTCTTACGATAAGTGTCATGGGATCTTTAATGACCTCAGAGAGTCAGGACACCCTTTTTAACGTCCCATCCAAGAGACGGCACCCTACACAGGGCAGTGTCCTGGGGCATTAGGATATTTTTTAGACCAGAGGAAAGAGTGCCTCCTACTGGCCCTCCAACACCACTTCCAGCAGCATCTGGTCTCCCATCCAGGGACCGACCAGGACCAACCATGCTTAGTTTCAGAAGCTAAGCAGGGTATGCAGGGTGGTATGCTGCTGGCAAGCACATGGCTGAGCTCTTTAATCACCACTTCATTAAGTCAGGATTACTATTTGACTCTGCCTTGCCTCCTTGCCCTTCCAACATTTCCTCATTTCCCACCCCTTCTAATGCGACGAGCCCCGATGCCGCTCCCTCTTTTTCCCCTGCCCCGCTACAAAGTTTCTCGCTGCAGGCGTTCACTGAGTCTGAGGTGCTAAAGGAGCTCCTTAAACTTGACCCCCAAAAAACATCTGAATCAGATGTTTTAGACCCTTTCTTCTTTAATGTTGCTGCCCCTATAATCACCAAGCCTATCTCTGACCTTTTTAACCTGTCTCTCCTCTCTGGGGAGGTTCCCATTGCCGGGAAGGCAGCCATGGTTTGTCCTTTATTTAAAGGGGGAGATCAAGCGGATCCTAACTGTTATAGGTATTTTTCTATTTTGTCCTGCTTATAAAAAGCGTTGGAAAAACTTGTCAGTCAACTGACTGGCTTTCTTGATGTCTATAGTATTCTCTCTGGTATGCAATCTGATTTCCGCAAAGGTTATGGATGTGTCACTGCAACCTTAAAGGCCCTCAATGATGTCACCATTGCCCTTGATTCTATGCAATATTGTGCTGCTATTTTTATTGACATGGCCAAAGCTTTTGATACGGTAGACCATTCCATTCTTGTGGGCCAGCTAAGGAGTATTGATCAAGTTTATTCATAAAGCCCTTCTTACATCAGCTGATGTCACAAAGTGCTGTACAGAAACCCAGCCTAAAAACCCGAACAGCAAGCAATGCAGGTGTAGAAGCACAGTGGCTAGGAAAAACTCCCTAGAAAGGCCAGAACCCTGGAAGAAACCTAGAGAGGAACCAGGTTATGAGGGATGGCCAGTCCTCTTCTGGCTGTGTTGGGTTGAGATTATAACAGAACATGGCCAAGATATTCAAATGTTCATAGATGACCAGCAGGGTCAAATAATAATAATCATAGTGGTTGTTGAGGGTGCAACAGGTCAGCACCTCAGGAGTAAATGTCAGCTGGCTTTTCATATAATAAGTACTGGAAACAATTGAATACTATGAAATATCGGGGACACCAGGCCTTGTTTTCATAGCTGATTTTGAAAAGGCTTTTGATAAAGTACGACTGGAGTTTATATATAAATGCCTAGAATATTTCAATTTTGGGGAATATTTTATGAAATGGATTAAAGTTATGTATAGTAACCCTAGGTGTAAAATAGTAAATAATGGCTACATCTCAGTAGGTTTTAAACTATCTAGAGGAGTAAAACAAGGTTGTCCACTATCGGCATATCTATTTATTATCGACATCGATATGTTAGCTGTTAAAATTAGATCCAACGATAATATTAAGGGATTAGAAATGCGTGGCTTAAAAACTAGTGTCATTGTACGCTGATGATTGTAACGGCGTTCTTCTTTAGTTGAAAGAGAGTCGGACCGAAATGCAGCGTGTAAGTTACTCATGTTTAATAGTGAAGACAAACGAACGAACTATACATGAACAACTAATAAATACAAAACAACAAACAGAACAAGAAACCAATTACAGCCTGACTAGTGCACACTACACAGAGACAGGAACAATCACCCACGAAATACAAAGCGAAAACCAGGCTACCTAAATACGGTTCCCAATCAGCGACAACGAGAATCACCTGACTCTGATTGAGAACCGCCTCAGGCAGCCAACCTATTTAACACACACACACCTAATCAGCTACAATCCCAAACACTACAAACCCCAATACGAAAATACAATACAAAATAAACCCATGTCACACCCTGGTCTAACTAACTAATAAACTAAAACACAAAATACTAAGACCAAGGCGTGACAATGATTCATGTTTTCTTTTAAAACCACAATTATAATCTCTCCACGGCCTCATATAGGATCTAGTTACTTTTGCTATCCTCTCTGGATTAAAAACGTGTACTATATTACATATTGGATCACAAAAAATGCAAATGTTACATTACCATGTAGTTTACCAATTAAATGGTCTGACAGAGATGTGGACATACTCGGTATACAAATCCCAAAAGAAAGAAATGATCTCACTCCAATACATTTTGATAGAAAGTTAGCAAAAAATAGATAGATAAGAGCTTGCTGCCAAGGAAAGGAAATACCTGTCTATTTGTGGAGAAATCACCCTGATTAACTCTTTAGTCATATCACAGTTTACCTATTTGCTTATGGTTTTGCCTACACCTAGTGACCTAGTGGCTTTTTAAATTATATGAACAAAAAATATTCAATTTTATTTGGAATGGCAAGCCGGACAAAATTAAAAGGGCCTATTTACATAACAAATATGAATTCGGAGAGCAGAAATTATTAAATATTAAAGCAATAGACCTCTCATCAAATACATCAGTCATACAAGAGTTATACTTAAATCCAAACTAGTTATCTAGTAAATTGGTAGAAATGTCTCATCCTATTTTCAAGAATGGCCTTTTCCCCTTATTCAGATTACAACTGCTCACTTTCGGTTGTTTGAAGAGGAAACAATCTCCAAAATATACATCTTTTTTAAACAAGCTTTAAAAAGTTGGTTGCAATTTCAGTTTCATCCACCTGAAAAGACAGAACAAATAATACAACAAAGATTGTGGTTAAACTCAAATATATTTATTGATTTTAAAAAAACGTATTTTTCGAAGAAATGTTTAAAAAGGTTATAATTTCAGATAAAGAGACAGCTTTGGCAGAGCGGAGAGCCTCTGTGAGACAGAGGAGAAGGATCTCGGTTCAGTGAGCCGCCTTGAAGCTTGACAAGTTAGGGTCAAGCAGATCTTAGGCCTCACTCTCCCCTATCTGAGAAATCTGCCGCCCTCATCCTCCCTCATACAACACCTGTTCTGCCAGTCACATTCTGTTAAAGGTCCCCAAAGCTCACACATCCCTGGGTCACTCGTCTTTTCAGTTTGCTGCAGCTAGCGACTGGAACAAGCTGCAACAAACACTTAATCTGGACAGTTTTATCTCAATCTCTTCATTCAAAGACTCAATCATGGACACTCTTACTCACAGTTGTGGTTGCTTTGCATGATTTATTGTTGTCTCTACCTTCTTGCCCTTTGTGCTGTTGTCTGTGCCCAATAATGTGTGTACCCTGTGCTGCTATCATGTTGTGTTGCTACCATGTTGTTGTCATGTTGTGTTGCTGCCATGCTATGTTGTTGTCTTAGGTCTCTCTTTATGTAGTGTTGTGTTGTCTCTCTTGTCGTGATGTGTGGTTTGTCCTATATTTTTATTTTATTTATTTTGTATTTTTAATCCCAGCCCTCGTGCCCTCAGGAGGCCTTTTGCCTTTTGGTAGGCCATCATTGTAAATAAGAATTTGTTCTTAACTGACTTGCCTAGTTAAATAAAGGTTAAAAAAATGTTTATACAATTATAACGCCGAAACATGAGGTGATGGCGGCGGATGAATGACACGACAACGGGCCTCAGGATCTCGTCACGGTATGTCTGTGCATTTAAATTACCTTCAATACAATGTGATTGTGTTTGTTGTCCATAGTTTAAGCCTGCCCATTCCATAACCCCACCGCTACCATGGGGCACAATGTTGATATCAGCAAACCGCTCGCCCACACGACACCATACACGTGGCTGGCAGTTGTGAAGCCAGTTGGACATACGACCAAATTCTTTAAAACAACATTGGAGGCGGCTTAGAAACTAATATTCAATTCTCTGGCAACAGCTCTGGTGGACATTGTGTTATATGACAAAACTGCACATTTTAGAGTGGCCTTTTATTGTCCCCAGCACAAGGTGCACCTGTGTAATGATCATGCTGCTTAATCAGCTTCTTGATGTGCCACAACTGTCAGGTGGAAGGTTAATCTTGGCAAAGGAGAATGCTCACTAACAAGGATGGAAACAAATTTGTGCACATTTTAGAGAATTTAGCTTTTTCTGTGTATGGAAAATTTCAGGGATCTTTTATTTCAGCTCATGAAACATGGGACCAACACTTTACATGTGTTTTATATATTTTTTCAGTGTATATTTCCAAGTATGGTGTCCAGTAGAGGTCGGTGTTTTAAAGCAGCTTGGAATCGAAGAAAGCACCAGATCCACAGTGAAATCAGTGGGATCTCGCATTTTGCAACACACGATTTGAAAAACTTGTGATCAAATTAAGCTTTTGACGTCATCGATGATGTACTTCTAATAGTGATAAACGCATCGGCCCACTGCTTCAAAGTTAGCTGCTTAGAGATTTTGACATATGCCTCGGAGCTCCAGTACCAAACATAACATCACTATCTGAAATAAGGCCACACTTTTGGATCATACATTCTATCAGAAAGACAACTATAATAACAGTTGCACAAAAATAACCTGTGAACTATAAGGTTCTATCTGATAAAATATTATTCAGAGATAATTGGCTTTAAAGTTCCGAACCCTCTATGGTTTGAATGGGGCCAGCAATTTTTTAACATAACAACATGAATTGGATTGTTTGCTAACCACGCCCCCAAATATTATAATGAGCCCCGCCTCTACATTATGAAGTAGCTGGGCTTGGTGTTGGCTAGCCTGTGCAGGGCTTGATGTGGGCTAGTCTGTGTTGGGCTGGTGTAGGCTAACCTATGTTGGGCTGGTGTGGGCTTGGTGTGGGTTAGCCCATATTGAGCTGATGTGGGCTAGCCTGTGCAGGGCTGGTTTAGGCTAGCCCATGTTAGCCTGGTGTGGGCTTGGTGTGGGCTAGCCCGTGTTGGGCTGGTGTGGGCTAGCCCGTATTGGGCTGGTGTAGGCTAGCCCGTGTTGGGCTGCTGTAGGCTTGGTATGGTCTAGTCCGTGCTGGGAGTGGTGTGGGCCAGCCCATGTCGGGCTGGTGTCCACTAGAACGTGTTGTGCTGATGTGGGATTGCTGTGGACTTTGTGTGGGCTAGCCCCTGCACACAATGGGGTCATGTTTGCTGGGAGGTGATGTTGAGTTTTGCAATAGGTAAATGTAGAGAAAGACCAATGTTGTCATACACACACACACACACACACACACACACACACACACACACACACACACACACACACACACACACACACACACACACACACACACACACACACACACACACACACACACACACACACACACACACGTTGAGCACTCTGTAAGCCTAATCTTCAAACAGAGCCAACCATTTCTCTGCATTATTTTTCATCCTCAGACTAAATCCATTTCAGCTCAATGAATTCATCGAAAGAGCGACTTGGGCTGCAGGGGGAATGTTTCATTAATATTCTGTATTCTGAGATAAAAATAGTGCCAGGGGATCCATCATTTGCAAGTGGAGTTCATAGTATTATGCCCCTGTTCTCCAACTCTCCTTCCCAAGTCCATAGAGTCTGGGTGGCTCAAAAGTAAGGCAAGTGACAGGAAAGGTAGGCTGCTTTCCAACTACTACCACAGACATAGACATCTTTGCTCATCACGTTTCCTTTTAAATTAGAATTCCAATCTCCAATGTTTTAGTTTTCAAAGTGAGGAGAAAGTACTTCAAATGACTCACACTGACAAAAGGCTATGCTTTGAAGAGCAATACCTTTTTATATACTGTGCAAGTGCAAGAGATCACTTATAGACATGCTTGAGACCTTGGCCACATGAGAAATATTCTTGGCGTGAAGGGCACACCTTTACAGACATTCAGCTTTCTTTACATGGGGTAAAGCTGTGTCAGTTACATTTAACATTTTTGTCATTCAGTAGACGCTCTTATTCAGAATTACGTACAATGGGAGGGGGACGTCGGGGGCGCAATGAAAGTTATTGAAGACACTCTTCAAAGAGGTAGGGATTCAGACATTTTAGAAAGATTGGCAGTGACTCTGCTGTCCTGACTCTAGGGGGACACTTGTTCCCCCATTGGGGTGCCAGGACAGAGAAGAGCTTGGACTGAGAGTGCTCAGGTTGGAATGTCATTTTTTTAGCATAGCCTGAAGGTAGGGAGTGGCAGTTACCTTTGCTGCTTCGTAGGCACACCAGGGTCTTGAAGATGATGCTAACTTCGACTGGAAGCCAGTGTGCGGAGCGGGTGACATGGGAGAACTTAGGAAGGTTGAACAGCAGGTGGGCTGTCGCATTCTGGATAAGTCTCAGTGGTTTGATGGCACAAGCCTGGACTGGAGAACAGGATCTGCGCCACTTTCTCTGTGAGCAAAGGTCATACTCTACGGATGTTGTAGAGCATGAACCTGCAGGAGCGAGTCACTGCTTTGATGTTTGCTGAGAATAACAGGGTGTTGTCCAGGGTCACGTCAAGGTTATTTGCACTCTGATAGGGGGATACCGTGGATTTGCCAACCATGATGGAGAGTTATTGGAGTAGGCAGGGCTTCCCCTCGAGGAAGAGCATCTCAGTTTTGTGAAGGTTGAGCTTGACATGGTGGGCCCACATCCAAGCTGAGATGTCTGCCAGGCAGAAGGGGGGAAGAAGAAGAGTAGTTTAGTGTCATGCGCAGAGAAATGTTAGGAGAGACCATGTGAGGATATGACAAAGCAGAGTGCCTTGGTGTAAAGAGAAAAGAGGAGAGGGCCTGCAGGAGCGAGTCACTGCTTTGATGTTTGCAGAGAATGACAGGGTGTTGTCCAGGGTCACACCAAGGTACTTTGCACTCTGGGAGGAGGATGGAGAGGTCTTGGAGCGGGCAGAGCTTCCCCGCGAGGAAGAGCAGCTCAGTTTTGTCCTGGGAGAAACCAGTAGTGAGAGCATGTGGTGCAGACAAATCAAATCAAATTATATTGGTCAGATACACATATTTAGCAAATTATTGCGGGTGTAGCGAAATGCTTGTAGAAGCAACTTGCCAGGTAGGATACAATCCAGGAGTGCGCAGAGCCTGAGACGCCCAACCCTGAGAGGGTGCAGAGGAGGATCTGATGGTTCACAGTGTTGAAGGCAGCGGATAGATCAAGGAGGATGAGAACAGTGGAGAGAGAGTCAGCTTTGGCTGAGAGCCTCTGTGAGACAGAGGAGAGCGATCTCAGTTGAGTGAGCTGCCTTGAAGCCTGACAAGTTAGGGTCAAGAAGATCATTCTGAGAAAGATAAAGAGATAGTTGGTCAGAGACAACATGCTCAAGTGTTTTGGAAACAAACGAATGATGGGATACCCGTCTGTAGTTTTTGATGTCAGAGGGGTCGGGTGAGTTTTGTTTTTTTGAGGGGGGGAGCGACTCTAGCCATCTTGAAGTCAGAGTGGATGCAACCAGTGGTCAGGGATGAGTTGATAAGTGAGGAATGAGAGAAAATCTGGAGAAGGGTAGGAGGGGATGGGTTCAAATTGGCCAGTTGTTGGGCAACCGGACATCACAAGTCACAGCATTTCATCTGGAGGGAGAGTGGAAAGAGGCCAAGGCGTGGCGTACTTCTGTGTGAGTGGGACCAATGGACTCAGTAAGCTGATTGAATGAGGAACAGATTACGTCAAACTTTTTTCAAAGTGGTTGACAAAGTCGTCCGCAGATCGGGATAAAAGAGGGGAGGAGGATTAAGGAAGGAGGAGAAAGTGGAGAAAATAGTTTACCAGGGTTGGAGGCAGAAGCTAGAGTGATAGAAAATGGTTTAAGAAGAGGATGCAGAGGAAGAGAAGGTAGGGGGGGGGGGTGCAAGGATGATAGGCCCTCCGGATGTTTAGTTCTCTTCCATTTCCGCTCAGCTGCCCGCAGCCCAGTTCTGTTAGCACGCAGTGTGTCACTCAGCTATAGATATGGTCTATGGACTGTGATCCAACTGGATGTGACAAGTTCTGGGTGATAGGGTCATGACTGGAACAGCGCAATGGGCAGCGTAGATAAATCAATCATAGTTTAGTTCCTAACTGTACCCTTTATCCCACTGGCAAATATTCTCTACATTCACAGTATCTAGGGCACTCCAGTATATCCATATTGTTGATAGGGATGAAAGAATGTTCATCCAATGACATTTGTACATAGGCCTGGGTTTGACATTTAGAGGTCATGTCAGGGTAATTGAGAAACGGAGTGTTGTTTGTGGCAATTTAAAGCATTGAACATCAGTTCTGAATGTGTTGAGTATGCCTAGTTTAGTCTCATTGTTTGTCTCAGAGATTATGACTGGATGTGAGTGGTACCATTGTTATCAAGTGATTTCACTTTGAGCCATTGTATTGCTGTAATGCATGGTTTAGTCAATGTTATTGCAGTGCTCCCAAAGCGTCTGGGCAGACTAAGCCCTCCCGATAGCCTTGGGGACAGATCAGTTTACAGATGAGCGGGGCAGACTTTAGTCACTGCTTTCCTGTAACACGCACACACACACACACACACACGCAGGCACGCACACACACACAGACACACACACACACACACACACACACACACACACACACACACACACACAGAGACGCACACACGAATACACACACATATGCACGGATGCATATACTCATAGGCACAACTTTACATGTCCACATTTACAGTATACTGGCACAGACATCCCCATAAATCCTTAACCACCCCCTACCACAAATATTTACTAACGCACACACAACCTCTAGCACACACACACACACACACATTCATGGCTGCCTGCCACCCATATGGAAACCCTAGAGTGGTTGAGGGTGATGGTGGCGGTCGATAAGGTGGCTGCTGGTGCCTGTGATGCAGTGATGCCAGCACCTGGTTGGAGGCTGGGGCGTCTGCCTCAGAGGAGTCCGAAGAGGGGACGGGGACATGGAGAGACTGCAGACTACTGAGCTACCTGTCTCTGAGCCTCAATACACACATCATCACATCACACCACAGCAAAGAAACCCTGACATGGGCCAAGGGAAACAGAGCCAATGTTCTCTCCTCTGGAATTTGAGAGTATTGAAATATGATACTTGAAAAAATGTCATGCATCCCTCATACCTGCCGTAGTGTCTTCCTCTCTTAGGGGTTCTATAGTCTATTCAAATTGGAAATTGTATAAGCAAAATTATGTTTTCCATGATAATCAGCTTGAGGGTGGACAGATGCTCTTGTATTGTATTTACAGAACCGTTGCGCGAGATGGGTGTCTAGAGAGACACACACAGGGAACAGGCATGTGAGATGTGCAACAGTTCAGAGGTCAGAGGCTGGAATGTTCCCCTCCCCTCACCATCCAGGTGTGCCATGTAACTGGCTAAATGACCCAGATGATGTGACCGCAGGCCCAACAGGAACCAGACGGATGGGGAAAAACAAGACAACAGAGTAAATGCTGTACTATATACTCAAGCATCTGTTAATTTCAGGTCAACTTACCATGTTGGACCATATGTGATGGCAATATTACTTTAGTCCTTATGCAATTATTGTAATTTTAAGTGCATGCTATGTATAGCTAAGACAATACAACAGTGACGTGCAATCAGGATAGACAGTGCTCACACTGTGATAATCTAATAAAAAAGCTGTTATGAAAAGACAAATAAAAAATACAATTATATAAAAAAAATATATATATTTTTTGTCATCTATTGTTTTTTCTAAATTTTTCTGGTGGTTTTTGGCTCAAAGTCTAAACATTTGCTAAAACTGCATCCAAAGCTCAGGAAAGGCACTGGGCTATTCATGTCTTTCATTCCATCCATTCGAATCCATTAAAATCCTTGACGCATGCTGCCTTTCCTGACTCCAGTGAATGTCAATGAACAGGGTCATTGCCTAGCTTGAAGTAGCTCGAGCCTATTTTATATTTTGCACATTCATATTGCCTAAAATGTGTTGTTTTAGGCAAACGTTGTTGGCTATTGCCTGGGGTAGGCTGTGCAAATTTGAGCATGTCTACAGTACATCATTTGGCGCCCTCACATCCCTTGGCTAGAACTGAAAAATACTAGACAGCTAGCAAAAACAACCTGACAAATTGACACTACTATACTGCGCCTCAAACTATTTTCCAAGTTGGAATAGTCATGTAACGTGCCATTTGGAGGGTTTGAAGAGTGGAACGCAACTATAATGAAAGGTAGGACCAGACAGAGGCAGCATACAGCATAAAATATATGACTTTATTCATGACAGGCAAGACAACCAACATCAGTCTCCCTCACTGCTATCTGTCGGGCAGGCGAACAGTGAGTACTGGACAGTCCACTCATTACCAGTTAATACTTTATACCCACACTTTTACACATCTTGGACATTTTTGTTATTTTTTATTTATTCAACCTTTTTTTATCAAGGAGTCAAACTGAGACCAAGTTGTCTTTTACAGATGAACCCTGAATTACATAAATTACATAAATTGCAGAAAATACAGACATAAAAATATAAATACAAAAAGCAATCAGAAAGAAAAACACGGTCATAACAAACAAACGCGTTCATCAGTAATAAGGTCTTCAATCAGCTTTCTGAATGGACCTAGAGGCACCAGCACATCACATTTATGAACATTTTGAAGATTGCTCCAGAAATAAGGTGCAAGAAAACTAAAAGCTGATTTACGTAACTCAGTAGAGACCAAAGGATTTTCCAGAGTTAGGCATCCCTGAGAGCGGGTGTGGTAACTCGTATGTGTAAAGTTTACTAATGATGTTCTGCATAATACTTCTTGTAAAAGGGTTTTATAAATGAAAACATAGCGATGTATCAACCTAAAATATGTGACATCAAAGAGGGCCAACCAACACTCTGGTAGAGAATGCAGTGATGAGTACTAAAATTGTTACCCGTAATAAAGCGTAGTGCGCATCTAACGGCTTTAATGAAGTGGCAGCTGCGTTCATGAAGATGTGGCTATAGTCTAGGACCAATAGGAACGTTGACTGAATAATCTGCTTTCAACTATTTAGCGAGAGGCATGACCTATTTCTATAGAAGAAGCCCATTTACAGTGCCTTGCGAAAGTATTCGGCCCCCTTGAACTTTGCGACCTTTTGCCACATTTCAGGCTTCAAACATAAAGATATAAAACTGTATTTTTTTGTGAAGAATCAACAACAAGTGGGACACAATCATGAAGTGGAATGACATTTATTGGATATTGCAAACTTTTTTAACAAATCAAAAACTGAAAAATTGGGCGTGCAAAATTATTCAGCCCCTTTACTTTCAGTGCAGCAAACTCTCTCCAGAAGTTCAGTGAGGATCTCTGAATGATCCAATGTTGACCTAAATGACTAATGATGATAAATACAATCCACCTGTGTGTAATCAAGTCTCCGTATAAATGCACCTGCACTGTGATAGTCTCAGAGGTCCGTTAAAAGCGCAGAGCATCATGAAGAACAAGGAACACACCAGGCAGGTCCGAGATACTGTTGTGAAGAAGTTTAAAGCCGGATTTGGATACAAAAAGATTTCCCAAGCTTTAAACATCCCAAGGAGCACTGTGCAAGTGATAATATTGAAATGGAAGGAGTATCAGACCACTGCAAAGACCTGGCCGTCCCTCTAAACTTTCAGCTCATACAAGGAGAAGACTGATCAGAGATGCAGCCAAGAGGCCCATGATCACTCTGGATGAACTGCAGAGATCTACAGCTGAGGTGGGAGACTCTGTCCATAGGACAACAATCAGTCGTATATTGCACAAATCTGGCCTTTATGGAAGAGTGGCAAGAAGAAAGCCATTTCTTAAAGATATCCATAAAAAGTGTCGTTTAAAGTTTGCCACAAGCCACCTGGGAGACACACCAAACATGTGGAAGAAGGTGCTCTGGTCAGATGAAGCCAAAATTGAACTTTTTGGCAACAATGCAAAATGTTATGTTTGGCGTAAAAGCAACACAGCTCATCAACCTGAACACACCATCCCCACTGTCAAACATGGTGGTGGCAGCATCATGGTTTGGGCCTGCTTTTCTTCAGCAGGGACAGGGAAGATGGTTAAAATTGATGGGAAGATGGATGGAGCCAAATACAGGACCATTCTGGAAGAAAACCTGATGGAGTCTGCAAAAGACCTGAGACTGGGACGGAGATTTGTCTTCCAACAAGACAATGATCCAAAACATAAAGCAAAATCTACAATGGAATGGTTCAAAAATAAACATATCCAGGTGTTAGAATGGCCAAGTCAAAGTCCAGACCTGAATCCAATCGAGAATCTGTGGAAAGAACTGAAAACTGCTGTTCACAAATGCTCTCCATCCAACCTCACTGAGCTCGAGCTGTTTTGCAAGGAGGAATGGGAAAAAATTTCAGTCTCTCAATGTGCAAAACTGATAGAGACATACCCCAAGCGACTTACAGCTGTAATCGCAGCAAAAGGTGGCGCTACAAAGTATTAACTTAAGGGGGCTGAATAATTTTGCACGCCCAATTTTTCAGTTTTTGATTTGTTAAAAAAGTTTGAAATATCCAATAAATTTTGTTCCACTTCATGATTGTGTCCCACTTGTTGTTGATTCTTCACAAAAAAATACAGTTTTATATCTTTATGTTTGAAGCCTGAAATGTGGCAAAAGGTCGCAAAGTTCAAGGGGGCCGAATACTTTTGCAAGGCACTGTATATTCTAAGCTTTTTAACTAACTCATCAATATACTTATTAAACAACAGTTTTCCATCTATCCAGATGCACAGATATTTGTAAGTATGGACACGATCAATATGGACACGATCCAAAGTGCATATGTGTAAACCTCAGGAGGCCTAAGAAATTCGGCTTGACCCCTAAGATCCTCAGAAAGTTTTACAGATACACAATTGAGAGCATCCTGTCCGGCTGTACGACAACTGCACAGCCCAAAACCGCAGGGCTCTCCAGAGCGTGAACGGTCTGCCCAAAGTATCACTGGGGGCACACTGCCTGCCCTCCAGGACACCTACATCACCTGATGTCACATGAAGGCCAAAAAAATCATCAAGGACATCGACCACCCGAGCCACGGCCTGTTCACCCCGCTATCATCCAGAAGGCGAGGTCAGTACAGGTGCATCAAAGCTGGGACCGAGAGACTGAAAAACTGCTTCTATCTCAAGGCCATTAAACTGTTAAATAGCCATCAGTAGCCGGGTACCGCCTGGCTACTGAACCCTGCACCTTTGAGGCTGCTGCCCTATACACATATATATGGAATCACTGGCCACTTTAAATAGTGGAAACTAGTCACTTTAATTATGTTTGCACACTGCTATACTCACCTCATACATGTATGCATATACTGTATTCTATTCTACTGAATTTAGTCAATGCCACTCTGACATTGCTCGTCCTAATATTTATGTTTATATATTTCTTAATTCCATTCTTTTAATTTAGATTGGTGTGCATTGTTGTGAATTCTTAGATACTACTGCACTGTTGGAGCTAAGAACACAAGCATTTCGCTACACTCGCAATAACATCTGCTAAATATGTGTATGTGACCAATAAAATTAGATTAGATTTGAAAATCATCAAATTTGTTTTTATGCGCTATAGAGAACAACATATACTTAGTTTTACCTACATTCAGTACTAATTTCAGGTCAATTAAGTTGTTCTGTAATATAATGAAGGCAGACAGTAGTTCAGATAGAGCCTGGTCAACCGTGGGGGCAATAGAATACACAACAATATCATCAGCATCCACTTGCAGGTTACAGTTTTTTATAGACAAGTCGATAATGTTAACAGTAAAAAGTACAGGACCAAGAATCGACCCCTGCGGGACACCTTTCGTAATATCCAGGAAACCTGATTTAACACCATCAGTAGATCTACATTGAGTTCTATCTGTCCAGTAATTTTTAAACCAGTTACAAGCAGCCTGGTCTTGGCCAATAGAGGACAGCCAGTGAGTGATCAACAGTATCAAAATAATTTGACAGGTCAATGAAGATGGCAGCACAATGTTGCCTATTATCCATACAGTTAACCACGTCATTTACAACTAGGGATGCAGCAGAGATAGTGCTATGACCTGGTCTAAAACCTGACTGACGTACATTTAGAACACATTTCATCTTAGCTGAGAATTAATCAAGAATTCTAATATTTTAGCCAAGCAAGAATGTTTAGAAATAGGCCGATAATTATTTAGGTCACAAGGTTCACCACCTTTTTGGAGGGGGAGTACATGGGCCGCCTTCCAAACTTGGGGATAGAACCAGATATACAGTAATCGTCAGGTTAAAAATATGGGTTAATGATTCAGCAATAAGAGAGGCAGAGAACTTCAGCAAAATTTGATCAAGCATCAGCTCCAGTGGATGTTTTTTATATCAATCTTCAGCAAGGCTTCGAGCACATCACAGATAGGAAATTGTTGAAACTAAAACAAAAATTCACTAGAAGTTGACGGGTTAACCCTCGAGTCAGCTAGAGGCTGGCAGAGGCAAGAGCAGTCAATTGACTGACCAGGGTCAACTACACCACCGTTTCTCTCAAATAAAATTCCTGCTGAGATAAAACGATAGTTAAAAGAATCACTTATCCCATTCTTCTCAGTTATGATGCCAGAGTCAGACAGAACTTTCTTAGGCAGGGAAGAAGAAGAATTTGTACACTTCAGTGCATTTAATGTTTTATAAAATGTTGAAGGATCACCAGCAGAGTCAGAGACAGAGCTTAACGAATAGCTTGATATGGCTTTCTTAATCAAGATAGTACATCTTTTGCTTACAATTTGTACAATTTAGCACACATTTACATTTGCTTTGTGGACGTAGTCAAAATCACATCAAATTAATTTATATAGCCCTTCGTACATCAGCTGATATCTCAAAGTGCTGTAAAGAAACCCAGCCTAAAACCCCAAACAGCAAGCAATGCAGGTGTAGAAGCACAGTGGCTAGGAAAAACTCCCTAGAAAGGCCAAAACCTAGGAAGAAACCTAGAGAGGAACCAGGCTATGAGGGGTGGCCAGTCTTCTTCTGGCTGTGCCGGGTGGAGATTATAACAGAACATGGCCAAGATGTTCAAATGTTCATAGATGACCAGCATGGTCAAATAATAATCACAGGCAGAACAGTTGAAACTGGAGCAGCAGCACGGCCAGGTGGACTGGGGACAGCAAGGAGTCATGCCAGGTAGTCCTGAGGCATGGTCCTAGGGCTAAGGTCCTCCGAGAGAGAGAAAGATAGAGAGAATTAGAGAGAGCATACTTAAATTCACACAGGACACCAGATAAGAAAGGAGAAGTACTCCAGATATAACAAACTGACCCTAGCCCCCCGACACATAAACTACTGCAGCATAAATACTGGAGGCTGTGACAGGAGGAGTCAGGAGACACTGTGGCCCCATCCGATGATACCCCCGGACAGGGCCAAACAGGAAGGATATAACCCCACACACTTTGCCAAAGCACAGCCCCCACACCACTAGAGGGATATCTTCAACCACCAACTTACCATCCTGAGACAAGGCCGAGTATAGCCCACAAAGATCTCCACCATGGCACAACCCAAGGGGGGGCGCCAACCCAGACAGGAAGATCACATCAGTGACTCAACCCACTCAAGTGATGCACCCCTCCTAGGGACGGCATTAAAGAGCACCGGTAAGCCAGTGACTCAGCCCCTGTAATAGGGTTAAAGGCAGAGAATCCCAGTGGAAAGAGGGGAACCGGCCAGGCAGAGACAGCAAGGGAGGTTCGTTGCTCCAGAGCCTTTCCGTTCACCTTCACACTCCTGGGCCAGACTACACTCAATCGTATGACCCACTGAAGAGATGAGTCTTCAGTAAAGAGTTAAAGGTAGAGACAGAGTTTGCATCTGTCACATGGGTAGGAAGACCATTCCATAAAAATGGAGCTCTATAGGAGAAAGCCCTGCCTCCAGCTGTTTGCTTAGAAATTCTAGGGACAATTAGGAGGCCTGCATCTTGTGACCGTAGCGTACATGTAGGTATGTACGGCAGGACCAAATCAAAGAGATAGGAAGGAGCAAGCCCTTGTAATGCTTTGTAGGTTAGCAGTAAAACCTTGAAATCAGCCCTTGCCTTGACAGGAAGCCAACGTAGGGAGGCTAGCACTGGAGTAACATGATACATTTTTTTGGTTCTAGTCAGGATTCTAGCAGCCGTATTTAGCACTAACTGAAGATTATTTAGTGCTTTTTCCGGGTAGCCGGAAAGTAGAGCATTGCAGTAGTCTAACCTAGAAGTAACAAAAGCATGGATTTATTTTTCAGCATAATGTTTGGACAGAAAGTTTCTGATTTTTGCAATGTTACGTAGATGGAAAAAGCTGTCCTTGAAACAGTCTTGATATGTTCGTCAAAAGAGAGATCAGGGTCCACAGTAACGCCGAAGTCCTTCACAGTTTTATTTGAGACGACTGTACAACCATTAAGATTAATTGTCAGATTCAATAGAAGATCTCTTTGTTTCTTGGGACCTAGAACTAGCATCTCTGTTTTGTCTGAGTTTAAAAGTAGAAAGTTTGCAGCCATCCACTTCCTTATGTCTGAAACACATGCTTCTAACGAGGGCATTTTTGGGGCTTCACCATGTTTCATTGAAATGTACAGCTGTGTGTCATCCGCATAGCAGTGAAAGTTAATATTATGTTTTCGAATGACATCCCCAAGAGGTAAAATATATAGTGAAAACAATAGTGGTCCTAAAACGGAACCTTGAGGAACACCAAAATATACAGTTGATTTGTCAGAGGACAAACCATTCACAGAGACAAAGTGATATCTTTCCGACAGATACGATCTAAACTAGGCCAGAACTTGTCCATGTAGACCAATTTGGGTTTCCAATCTCTCCAAAAGAATGTGGTGATTGATGGTATCAAAAGCAGCACTAAGGTCTAGGAGCACGAGGACAGATGCAAAGCCTCGGTCTGATGCCATTAAAAGGTAATTTACCACCTTCACAAGTGCAGTCTCAGTGCTATGATGGGGTCTAAAACCAGACTGAAGCATTTCGTAGTGGGAATGGGGCGTCTTCTGTCCCTCAATGCGAGCCCTAGCCTTGGCTTACACAAGATAGATGTGCCTAAATGCACTACAACCATTATATGTGCATGGCTGCCATACTGTGTCATGCAAAATACAATAATGGACTGCTGTGACTTCTACATCGCTTTCACCGAGAGGGACAGACAAATTGACTTAAATTTACAAGTAAAAGTAGGCCTAAATGCATTTTCCTTAGCAATTTGCGGGTTAGGCTACTTTTAAATCATGGGAATAGATTTGAATGGTTTTGATTTATCAAGCTAGAATTTCATTTTGATGAGACACTTTTTTTTTACGTTTTGAACTGCCTTTTTCAGTCATTTTGATTGTTGATATGGACATTTCGTTAGAAAACGTTTTTGTTATATATGTTTGTGTAATGATATTTCACACAATAATGATATTATGTGTGTGTGTGTGTGTGTGTGTGTGTGTGTGTGTGTGTGTGTGTGTGTGTGTGTGTGTGTGTGTGTGTGTGTGTGTGTGTGTGTGTGTGTGTGTGTGTGTGTGTGTGTGTGTGTGTGTGTGTGTGTGTGTGTGTGTGTGTGTGTGTGTGTGTGTGTGTGTGTGTGTGTGTGTGTGTGTGTGTGTTTGCGCATTGGAAAAATTGTAAATCTATTGTAAAGCCTATGGCGTTTGCGTTGCGAATTATTTGAATTTAGTCTTTTAGTGCCACCTATTGGGTGTAGCTGTGGATGCTGCATTGGTCGATGGCTGAGCTGAGTTGAGCAGTGTGTCATTTTGCCAGATGATATGATATATGCCTCCATCAAAGGCTAATGTGTATCTAGGCTACATTGGTATTTAAATTCGCAATATCTTTTTTGTCCGTTTCAGTTAATAGTCTATGTCACTCTGATTGTTGGACCTATCTGTTGTATGGTGAAATTGGGCTTCATCAACGTTTATTTGTGAGTAAATCTGGCTCTGATAATAGCCCGTGCTTACACAGCCACCGACCTCACATCACTGCAATACAATGTTATGACCTCTCTACCACTTAGCTGCTTAAAAACATCATGTTTGGGAGGCATTTGTGAATATTACAGTAAGAAGTGAAGTAAAGTCTGTAACTTCGATTCTCATACCAAAAATGGACAGGTGTATTCACTTTGCCACTGCTGTATGTAGTCAGTCTCAGTGTTGGTGCTGTCCTCTGATGAGGACATAGGGTTCTTCAGCGTAACCTCAGAGGGGTAATATGAAGTGGCAGCCTCATCAGTCTGATTCTGCTCTGTCATCCTCTCCACTCAACCCCAAGTTATTCACATATCGTCTTCTTTTTGAGGAGAGGCGAGAGTTTCCTCTCTGTGTCCGCTGAGCTGAAATAGGATTATTTTGGCCCTGCTTCTCCAATTACTCCTCGATCGCTTTTCCTACCTGTCCCAAACTGTCTGACACGGCTCCATCTGGGCAATGGTACACTGCAGTGTCGTTCTGTTTCTTTTTCATTCAAAGAGCGACTTGGGCTGCAGGGGGAATGTTTCATTAATATTCTGAGATAAAAATAGTGCCAGGGGATCCATCATTTGCAAGTGTAGTTCATAGTATTATGCCCCTGTTCTCCAACTCTCCTTCCCAAGTCCATAGAGTCTGGGTGGCTCAAAAGTAAGGCAAGTGACAGGAAAGGTAGGCTGCTTTCCAACTACTACCACAGACATAGACATCTTTGCTCATCACTTTTCCTTTTAAATTAGAATTCCAATCTCCTAATGTTTTCGTTTTCAAAGTGAGGAGAAAGTACTTCAAATGAATTGCACTGAAATAGTGTATGCTTTGAAGAGCAATACCTTTTGATATGCTGTGCAAAAGATGGTTTTGAGACATGCTTGAGACCTTGGCCACAGGAGAAATGTCTTGGCTTGAAGGGCACATCTTTACAGGCGTTCAGCCTTCACTACGTGGTAAAGCTGTGTCAATGGGCTTGATATGGTGGATATGATCAGGTTCTGGGTGACAGGGTCATGACTGGAACAGTGCCTTGGGCATCGTAGATCAATCAATCATAGATTAGATCCTAACTGTACCCTTTAGCCCACTGGCAACTGTTCGGTGCATTCATTTAGGGCACTCCAGTATATCCATGTTGTTGATAGGGGTGAAAGGACATTCATCGTTCTGTGTCCTTTTCAAGGTAATTTACTAGGTTTCTTCAGGACAATCATTCTGTTTCAGTGTCCTTTCAAGGTAATTTACTAGGTTTCTTCAGGACAATCATTCTGTTTCAGTGTCCTTTTCAAGGTAATTTACTAGGTTTCTTCAGGACAATCATTCTGTTTCAGTGTCCTTTCAAGGTAATTTACTAGGTTTCTTCAGGACAATCATTCTGTTTCAGTGTCCTTTCAAGGTAATTTACTAGGTTTCTTCAGGACAATCATTCTGTTTCAGTGTCCTTTCAAGGTAATTTACTAGGTTTCTTCAGGACAATCATTCTGTTTCAGTGTCCTTTCAAGGTAATTTACTAGGTTTCTTCAGGACAATCATTCTGTTTCAGTGTCCTTTCAAGGTAATTTACTAGGTTTCTTCAGGACAATCATTCTGTTTCAGTGTCCTTTCAAGGTAATTTACTAGGTTTCTTCAGGACAATCATTCTGTTTCAGTGTCCTTTCAAGGTAATTTACTAGGTTTCTTCAGGACAATCATTCTGTTTCAGTGTCCTTTCAAGGTAATTTACTAGGTTTCTTCAGGACAATCATTCTGTTTCAGTGTCCTTTCAAGGTAATTTACTAGGTTTCTTCAGGACAATCATTCTGTTTCAGTGTCCTTTCAGGGTACTGTACTCCAACATGCTTTTTCACCATATTTTCCATGTTGTCGTAAAAGCAGTGTTTTCAAATAACTATATTCTTCAGCTGCTCTATCTATGGTCCTAATATTGGTCTTTGTCCATCTGCTTCTGCTTGTTCTCTCAAAAACAGCACTCTTACATATGTAGCAGAATTTTATGTCTGCACTGTTGGGCTAATACTTGGGAATTTATTTATCGAAATGTGTTATCCTAATTCTACGATTTTACTATTACTATTTCTTATATCTGTTCTATCTGAATTTATTATTGGTTGTTCTGTTTGGCTGCTCCAGAAAACCCAATGTAATATTGGATTCTCATACGCGCGTGCGTGTGTGTAAACATTTGTCTGGGTAGGGTAAGCAGCCGTTTGAAAAGGTCACCACCCATACCATACTGTTTTAGTCTCAGAGAACGAAGCTGTCAGGGAAGAGAAGTTGCTGTGTATTTTACTGGGAGAAGGAAACATGTGGCAACACTGGTGGGGAATACTTCTCTTCTCCAGAGATGCTCTTACGTAATAGGGACGTAAACACACCGGGTGACTCATGGAGCATTAGGTACCATGCTGTGTTCTGAGTGTTTGCTATGGTTGATGGAGGAATCTCTGTTGAAGATTGTGGAAGATAAACACTGTATACGTGGAGTACACAACATGATCACTGAACACCTGGTTTGCAGTAGGCGGAATTCCATTTCAGTTGTAGTCAATTGCAGGTATTCTTGCAAAAGCAGGAAGAAATATTGTATTTCAAAACACAAGACTAATGAAAGTAGTTCTGTTCCACTGCAGCACATGCCTATCTCTGTTGGCCACCTTTCATTCCGAGCAAGCCTCCCTCCAACCAGCCAAACATGCCCACCATGACACTGTTAAGAAGCAGGCATTCCGGGTATGTTTATGCAACGGTAGGAAATTACGTCAGTCACGGCAGAGGCCCTGTTGCGAGCGGCTGGGGTCGGGCCTGCTTGCCATCTCTGCCACAGCGGGCCTTCACTTAAACACTCTCATAAAAGTCTGCCTGGCTAAAGATAGACGCAGGCAGTCTAAGGGACAGACGTAAATCAGAAGGCCCCTGCTGCTGCTGGGAAAGACTTGTATATGGGGGAAAGTCTTCCACTGACCTCCAACCTCTGCTAAAGTGAACCCCGTCTCTTCAGCCCGTCTGTAGTGCATTAGTGAGCTACAACCCAGGTGCTTACGTGTACCTCTCTTCTACTGCTGAACAGAGGTCATAGCTTTGCTCTAATGTTTCTCTGTTCCCAGGGAATTTATTTCAGCGTGGACTTGTGCAGGGACAGTACAGGTGGACTGTATTTACTGTATGTGTGTTGGGTTATATGGGCTAGTTCTCTTACAAATACGTCTGTCGAAACATTGTGTTTGCATTTCGAAATGTTGTGTATACATTGCTGAAAGCTGAATTGAACATCAGTTGTTGGGCCTGGAAAAAAGTGAACGGAATAGACATTACAATATTCATTTTAGTTGTCCTTTTTTGTCTCGGTCCTGTGTGGATGTATGTAAAGTAAACACTGTGTTTTAGTAACGCTTCTCTATACCCCTTCCCGTCCCAGGCTGTGAAGTTGATCTCAGCTATCCCATGCCCAGAGGGTATCCACATTCCTGCATTAGCTTGACACTCAGCAGGCCACCACCTGCACGGTGTCAACAACCCAGAAGTTAACTTCCCAGGGTTAACTATTTCCCCTCAGCATTTACTACCACCTCTAACTGGTAGCAGTTATAAACATGCCAGAAAATACAAAGGGGAAAATGTGATAGTTAACTGAAATTTCTTCAATGTTTGAAGAGAGAGGGATAAGACTGTGCGACTGATAGTATTTAACAGACAGTACAATGAGAGAGAGAGGAAGAGAGAGAGAGAGAGAGAGAGAGAGAGAGAGAGAGAGGGAGGGTGATTTATAGTCAGGGGGAAATTAAGGGAGTCAGAGGAAGGCTAGGAGAAGTAGAGGGAGAAGGACAAGGACTGGGAAGCAAGATAGAAAATGTAAGACAGGAGAAGAGATAAAGATAGGGAAGAGATAGAAACAGATAGAGGTACCAGAGAAACAGAGAGCCAGGTGGGGAGAAACCTGGGGAGAGATGTGTACTATAGAATAATATGAATAAAATAACCTGAAATACAGACTAATCCCGCATAATGTGATCTGTGATGAAATGTCATACTGTTCTACTCCTCATGTTTCTATCCTCATCCTATAAACAAGAGTGATGTTTCCCGGCCTGAGGTAGTGTGTGATAAAGATGATGAGAGCAATTGGAGACATGGCGTCTTCTTTGTGTGTGTGTGTGTGTGTGTGTGTGTGTGTGTGTGTGTGTGTGTGTGTGTGTGTGTGTGTGTGTGTGTGTGTGTGTGTGTGTGTGTGTGTGTGTGTGTGTGTGTGTGTGTGTGTGTGTGTGTGTGTGTGTGTGTGTGTGTGTGTGTGAATCTGCCCGCCTCAGGAGGATGGTCAGTCTAGTTTATGTGTCAATGTCTAAACCTCAAAGCATTGTTGCATTGACTACTCTTGACAAGCAATCACTGTCAGTAAATGTCATAGAGAGCAATTGCAACTACTCTCTATCAGTCAACTGTTATCACTTGAATTTAGACAATGCATATTACAGTTGTGTTTGTTCTACTGTACACATCAGCCCCGACCTTGATATCTCAAGAAATCCTCCTGTGGGAGATGAAGCTGCATGTTTCCTTGCTAATCAAGTGCAAATGTAATTACCCGCACAGGCATGCAAAAACGAAAAGCTGATTGTTCTTGTCAGAGATAGTGGTCAGGGTATCAGTAATTCCCCTCACATTGTTTTCTGATTTGCGCCTCATTGCAGTTGCCTAGGAGCCAGTGGTGGCCTCTTCATTTGACTTCACACGGTGCCAGCGAAGCTCACCTGGAATAACAGAACAGGCCTTCAGAGACAACTGCTCGCTAATGTGATTCGCGGAAATTGGACTGGCAGTGCCGACATCTCTACCACTGATATCACGGATGGAGAGACGGGGGACGGGGGAGAAGAGAGGGAGGGAGAGAAGAGATAGGGAGATTCCTTGGAGTTGCTTGGGTAATTTGTTCATGTATTGCATAATACACTCACATTGAATGTCTCACAGGGATGTCTCACAGTAAAGTGGTGTAATACAGTAATAGTAGTACAAAGGGTGGTATATGGATTCAAAAGTTTTAGCATGCTTATTGCAAAGCCTCTAAGCATTGGCCTAATGGACCTGGTAGCTTCATGACCATAAACAGTTATAGGCTCCTACATCCATTTAAAGGAATGTCTATCCTCCTTGTGTGTAGTTTCTACTGGCATGACCTCACTAGTCCACAGCTATGTCACAAGAGTTGTATTATTATTCCAGGGCTGTGATTACATGTGCAATTGCAACATTTTATGTTATTGGTTATTCTCCCACAGCATACAACTCCCATCATTCAAAATTGACACCTCATTGCAGTCAGTAGAGGGGTTCAGAAGATAAATCACCTTCAACTCCAATAAAGTTAAAGACTCTCCCTAACCTGGGTCTTACTGGTTCTGTATGAGAAATTCTAACCTCCAGTTAACCATTGGGAAGAGCCAGCAGCTCTGTAGGTTACAGAGTATAGCGTTTCATTTGATATTTTCACATCAGAGATTAAATTATATACAATGATTCTTTGGTCCATTGACCCTAGAGACATCAATAACCCAATGGCCTACATTCATAAAACAATGAACCTGCTGTATGTTACTGTATGTTGGGTTGCTATTCTTATTTCTATATGAAACATACAGATGTAGGATCTTAATTTGGCTACCCTGTTGCAGGAGAACGTTCCCACAATGCTGGAAATGTAAAACTTCTAGTGTATTTGAGGCTTAAATAGGCTTCTGAAGTTTGTAGTTTCCACTTAGAAATTTCAGACTTGATTTAACCTTGTGAAAAATGTATCAACCACTACAAAAAAATGTAAATTAATTATAATCCACATAATAATTCACATTTCCTGTTGCTGCAGAATTATTTTCCTTCTGTAGCAAACTATCTCAAATTAAATTAAGATCCTACATCTGTATAACTCTTGAGGGTAATTGGGTGTTGCACAGCTCTAGAGCTTTAAGAGCTTTTGTTCTCGTTGAAGGATCCTCATAAGAGTATGAAATACCTTGATTCCTAATGTGATGGTTCTAATCCCAGTAAGAGCTAAAAGACTTTCAACACTGACCCACTGGGCAATGTCATACCCACTAGAAAATCAACATGATTAATTTCAGAAATATACACTACCAGTCAAAAGGTTTAGAACACCTACTCCTTCAAGGGTTTTTCTTTATTTGTACTATTTTCTACATTGCATAATAATAGTGAAGACATCAAAACTATGAAATAACACATATGGAACCATGTAGTCACCAAAAAAATGTTGAACAAATATATTTTATATTTGAGATTCTTCAAAGTAGCCACCCTTTGCCTTGATGACAGCTTTGTTTTATCATGGATCTCTTGGAACTGCCTAAGGGCCAATGTCTGGGTCTGAGACCACATGTTGAGAACCACTGTGTATTGAACACTTAGCTAACTAAACTAGATCATTACTCAAACTGCCCATTATATACAGTACATACAGCATGAGACAGATGTGTCAATTGTAGTCGCCATTATAATCCATATGACCGTGAATGATCCATACAGGTGAGCAGCCAGCTACAGCTACTATGACGCATTGAATTAGAGAGCATTTCATTATAGACTAAGCTGCATTATCTAGGCGACACTCTGACAAACACGCTCTGACAGGCATCACTGGAGACCAGACAGACATTCTGACATCTGCTCAGACACTGTCAGAAACATGTCCCATTTCCACCCTCCCCCAACCAAAAGAAACCCGCTAACAGCCAGAGATGAAACCCAGAGCCATAGATGAAAGTAGCCTTCTGGGTAAAGCATGATATATGGAGGAAGTCACTTTCCTTGGCACCATAAGATTGTGGAGGACAGGAGCATGTTTAGTTTCACTGATGCTGAGAATCTACAAGGTAAAAGTGTCTCTACTATAAGACTTTCTACTTACTCTGTCCAGGCATAAGTAACATACGTGGATGATTAGCCCCCCCATTTTTATATATATACACTATGTATACAAAAGTATGTGGACCCCCCTCAAAATAATTTGATTTGACTATTTGGTGTATAAAATCAAGCACACAGCCATGCAATCTCCATAGACAAACATTGACAGTAGAATGGCCTTACTTAGGAGCTCAGTGGCTTTCAACATGGCACTGTCATAGGATGCCACCTTTCCAACAAGTTCCTCAAATATCTGCCTTGCTAGAGCTGCCCTGGTCAACTGTAAGTGCTGTTACTGTGAAGTGGAAATGTCTAGGAGCAACAATGGCTCAGTTGTGAAGTGGTAGGCCGCACAAGCTCAGAGAACGGGACCGCCGAGTGTTGAAGCGCGTAGCGAGTAAAAATCATCTGTCCTTGTTGCAACACTCACTACCGAGTTACAAACTGCCTCTGGAAGCAACGTCAGCACAATAACTGTTTGTCGGGAGCTTCATGAAATGGGTTTCCATGGCTGAGCAGCTGCACACAAGCCTAAGATCACCATGCGCAATGCCAAGTATTAGCTGGAGTGGTGTAAAGCTCGCTGCCATTGGACTCTGGAACAATGAAAACATGTTCTCTGGAGTGATGAATCACGCTTCACCATCTGTTTTTCATGGTTCTGGCTAGGCCCCTAAGTTCCAGTGATGGGAAATCTTAACGCTACACCATACATTGTCATTCTAGACGATTCTGTGCTTTACAACTTTGTTGCAACAGTTTGGGGAAGGCACTTTCCTGTTTCCCCATGACAATGCCCCCGTGCACAAAGCAAGGTCCATACAGAAATGGTTTGTCCAGATTGGTGTGGAAGAACTTGACTGGTCTGCCCCATCGAACACCTTTGGTATGAATTGGAACACCGACTGCGAGCCAGGCCTAATCGCCCAACATCAGTGGCCGACCTCACTAAGTCCCTGCAGCAATGTTCCAACAACCGGTTGGAAAGCCTTCCCAGAAGGCAAGTTGCAATTTCAAAATGTAGTTGTGCATCACCAGTTTTTGTGTTGTTATGTCAGTTGCTGACAGTCACTCAATTACCCCTTGTCAGCTAACATTTTTTAGAATGGTAAGTTAGTTGGCCGCTAGACTATCTAAACTTGTAGTAATCATGGTCCAATTACCAACCCGGGAGGGCACCCATTGATATCATATTCAAAACTGCATCAAAAACAATGGTGCCTCCAACCCCCATTAAGTTGCCCATCCCTGCTCTAGACTAGAGACACATACAATAAAAGAATAAGAACACAGTGCAGATGGTCACTAAAGTAACCCCATGGAGGTTTGGACCAACAAATCCTATTTTCCCATGATGCCTTCTTTCCAGTCATCCATAAATAAATCTCGTTCTCCATTTGCTCTCCAAGAACGTGCTCCCAGACTATGTTTGGTATTATGTCTTGAGAATACACTACTACTTGAAATAGAATGGCTTTGTGAACTCCTCCAGCAGAGTGTTGTTTGCCATGGCAGCATCTTGGTGAAAGGAATGGCAAAGCTGACATCACAGTGTAATGGCTTCATCTAGGCTGTTTTAGTATTGGTTTATTCTGGCCATGATAGTATCAGACAGGGTCAGGTTCTGGTCATTTAATTGTACACACCAGTAGTTAATTTGTGACACGTTGATCATATTGTGATTGTAGTACTGTGTAACAGAGCACTTTTAAGTAATCTTTGTATTATTCAAGATGATTTGCAACTATGAGTGTATACAGCATAGCCTTGGGATGGTCAAATGTTGGTAGAAGACATGATGACAGTGGACAGTAGAGTGGCCAAATTGGAGGACAGACTGACCCATTCTGCAAAGTGCACCATGCCACAAATGACACAATGTCCTTGTGGACAGTTTCTCTCTATAGCTCAGCTTATATCAAATCAAATCAAATTGTTTTAGTCACATACACATGTTTAGCAAATTTTATTGCGGGTGTAGCAAAATACTTGTGTTTCTAGCTCCAACAGTGCAGTAGTATATAACAATTCATAACAATACACACCAATCTAAAAGTAATATAATGTAATTAAGAAATATATAAATATTAGGATGAGCAATGTCGGAGTGGCATTGATTAAAATACAGTAGAACAGAATACAATATACACATGAAATGAGTAAAGCAGTATGTACACATTATTAAAGTGATTAGTGTTCCATTACTAAAGTGACAGGTGATTCCATGTCTATGTATATAGAGCAGCAGCTTCTAAGGTGCTGAATTGAATAAACGGGTGGTAGCCGGATAGTGATGGCTTTTTAACAGTCTGATGGCCTTGAGATAGAAGCTGTTTTTCAGTCACTCTGTCCCAGCTTTGATGCACCTGTACTGACCTCCCCTTCTGGATGATAGTGGGGTGAACAGGCAGTGGCTCGGGAAGTTGATGTCCTTGATAATCTTTTTGGCCTTCCTGTGACATTGGGTGCTGTAGGTGTCCTGGAAGGCAGGTAGTTTGCCCCCGGTGATGCGTTGGGAAGACCGTACATCCCTCTGGAGAGCCTTGCGGTTGCGGGTTGTGCAGTTGCCATAGCAGGGAGTGATACAGCCCTACAGGATTCTCACAATTGTGCATCTGTAAAAGTTTTTTGAGGGTCTTAGGGGCCAAGCCAAATTTCTTCAACCTCCTGAGGTTAAAGAGACGCTGTCCCCACTGTCTGTGTGGACCATTTCAGATTGTCAGTGATGTGTATGCCAAGGAACTTGAAGCTTTCCACCTGCTCCACTACAGTCCCGTTAATGTGGATAGAGTTGTGCGCCCTCTGCTGTTTCCTGAAGTTCATAATCAACCCCTTTCATTTTGTTGACTTTGAGGGAGAGGTTAATTTTCCTGGCATTACTCCACCAGGGTAGTCATCATTGTCTCGTCATTGTTGGTATTCAGGCCTACTACTGTTGTGTTGTCTGCAAACTTGATGATTGAGTTGGAGGTGTGCTTGGCCACGCAGTCATGGGTGAACAGAGAGTACAGGAGAGGCTGAGCACGCACCCTTGTGGGGCCCCTGTGTTGAGGATCAGCGAAGTGGAGGTGTTGTATCCTACCTTCACCCCCTGCGGGTGGCCCGTCAGAAAGTCCAGGACCCAGTCGCACAGGACGGGGTTCAAACCCAGGGCCCCAAACTTAATGATAGGGTTCATAGTAAATAGAGCACACAAAGAAGAGTGAATGTACAAGCCTTCATTCTAAGGAAGATTCACTCTCCAACACTCCCAGAGACCATGATGACTCTGACCTAATTATTGAAGTAAAACTGTGTAGTAGTGTGTGGGAGTCAGGCTTGGCTGGCCAGCACAATCTCTCCAGACTGCCAGTAAATAGTTGAGTGAGCCGAGGACCCAGCACTTGAGATAAATATAATCTGCAGCTTCTTTCATCCAGTGAATAAAACTTCAGGGTTCTCCAGCTTTTCACAAGCCATTAGAAATACACTGGAGGTTATGCAAACTCCCCAACATCTAGAATGTAGGGCACTTACATTGAGGGCACATACAGGTAACTGCAAAAACAATGGAAACACTTGAGTAAATTAGGGATAAATCAAATCAAATCAAATTTTATTTGTCACATACACATGGTTAGCAGATGTTAATGCGAGTGTAGCGAAATGCTTGTGCTTCCAGTTCCAACAATGCAGTAATAACCAACAAGTAATCTAACTAACAATTCCAAAACTAATATCTTATACACAGTGTAGGGGGATAAAGAATATGTACATAAAGATATGAATGAGTGATGGTGCAGAGCAGCATAGGCAAGATACAGTAGATGGTATCGAGTACAGTATATACATATGAGATGAGTATGTAAACAAAGTGGCATAGTTAAAGTGGCTAGTGATACATGTATTACATAAGGATGCAGTAGATGATAGAGTACAGTATATACGTATACATATGAGATGAATAATGTAGGGTATGTAAACATTATATTAGGTAGCATTGTTTAAAGTGGCTAGTGATATATTTTACATCCTTTCCCATCAATTCCCATTATTGAAGTGGCTGGAGTTGAGTCAGTGTGTTGGCAGCCGCCACTCAATGTTAGTGGTTGCTGTTTAACAGTCTGATGGCCTTGAGATAGAAGCTGTTTTTCAGTCTCTCGGTCCCAGCTTTGATGCACCTGTACTGACCTCGCCTTCTGGATGATAGCGGGGTGAACAGGCAGTGGCTCGGGTGGGTGTTGTCCTTGATGATCTTTATGGCCTTCCTGTAACATTGGGTGGTGTAGGTGTCCTGGAGGGCAGGTAGTTTGCCCCCGGTGATGTTGTGCAGACCTCACTACCCTCTGGAGAGCCTTACGGTTGTGGGCGGAGCAGTTGCCGTACCAGGCGGTGATACAGCCCGCCAGAATGCTCTCGATTGTGCATCTGTAGAAGTTTGTGAGTGTTTTTGGTGACAAGCCAAATTTCTTCAGCCTCCTGAGGTTGAAGAGGCGCTGCTGCGCCTTCTTCACGATGCTGTCTGTGTGAGTGGACCAATTTAGTTTGTCTGTGATGTGTATGCCAAGGAACTTAAAACTTACTACCCTCTCCACTACTGTTCCATCAATGTGGATAGGGGGGTGTTCCCTCTGCTGTTTCCTGAAGTCCACAATCATCTCCTTAGTTTTGTTGACGTTGAGTATACAAAGTATACTGAAAGCAGGTGCTTCCAAGCAAGTGTCGCTCCTGAGTTAATTAAGCAATTAATATCCCATTATGCTGAGGATCATGTATAAAAAAAATAATCGCTGGACAGGCCGGTATTTGACGACCATGGCTATGCCCTAATAGAATGACAATACCCTCATCCTCAGGGCACGAGTGGTCACTAAACGGTTTGATACTGGAGCAGCGTCTGACAACGTTTTCTACCACCATCAACAAGACACCAAATTACTCTTGAATGTTCTAATAGATTGCACAAGATGTAATTTCGAATTTGGTTAGTGGGTCATCTGTTTTCCTCTTGTCATGTCATTGCATACCTTAGAGGAGAACTATTTATAATTTCTAAGAAATATCCAGATCAACTGGCCCATGTCAGCTAACAATTTATTGCTAGTGTTTTTTTATCCCATAGATCTGGTTGTGATGTTTGAGTCACTCAAATATCACATGAATGCACACACAATAGATATGGCAAAATGTATAGAATTGCAGGAAATAAGATTGAAACCTGCAAAATGTTCTCCTTGCCAACAAGAGGTGTGTCAACAGTTTGTGTCATGAAATGTGCCTGAGCCTATAGAAATAGACGTGGTGTATACACGTGGTGTATACACAATGCTGGAAAGGGGCCCAGAGTGAAAATGTTTATGAACCTCTGTGCTACACCATTCTTCGTCCGGGTGGGACAGAAGACCACAACAATCTTGGGCTCCGTCTGGTCATAACTTCCAATCATGGACAGAGGACACTGCTAAAATGCTGAATGATAAATTGTTTTATTTGAAAGCCTCCCAGATATAATTCTCTGTCCTATCCATTTATCATAGCTTATCTGGTATACACAAAAGAAACACATGAAAAATTGTATTGTTGATTCACACAAATTAAACATACATAATTACGTTAGCTGTCATTATTCTAAAATAAAAGAAAATTCCAGCTTAGTTTGCAACCATGGACTAACTTCTCCCAAACTATGGCCAGGAGACAAAAAAGGTGTTATATACAGTACCAGTCAAAAGTTTGGACACACCTACAGTAATCATTGAATGGGTTTTGTTAATTTTGACTATTTTCTACATTGTAGAATAAAACTCTGAAATAACACATATGGAATGTAGTAACCATAAAAGTGTTAAACAAATCAAGATATATTTGAGATTCTTCAAAGTAGCCACCCTTTGCCTTGACAGCTCTGCACACTCTTGGCATTCTCTCAACCAGCTTCACTTGAAAATGATTTTCCAACAGTCTTGAAGGAGTTCCCACATATGCTGAGCACTTGTTGACTGCTTTTCCTTCACTCTGCGGTCCAACTCATCCCAAACCATCTCAATTGGGTTGAGGTCGGGTGATTGTGGAGGCCAGGTCATCGAATGCAGCACTCCATCATACTCCTTCTTGGTCAAATAGCCCTAACACAGCCTGGAGGTGTTAGCCCTAACACAGCCTAAGCACAAACCAGATGGGATGGCATATCGCTGCAGAATGCTGTGGTAGCCATGCTGGTTAAGTGTGTCTTGAATTCTAAATAAATCACAGACAGTGTCACCAGCAATGCACCCCCACACTATCACACCTCCTCCTCCACGCTTCACGGTGGGAATCACACATGCGGAGATCCATATTTTTGGAACCAAAAATCTCAAATTTGACTCATCAGGCCAACGGACATATTTCCACCGGTCTAATGCCCATTGCTCATGTTTCTTGGCCCAAGTCTGTTCTTCTTATTGGTGCCCTTTAGTAATGGTTTCTTTGCAGCAAGTCAACCACGAAGGCCTGGTTTCCGGTTTCCGAGCTGGTCACGGGTGCACCTCAGCCATGCTCAAGGTACTAAACGATATCATAATCGCCATTGATAAAAGACAGTACTGTGCAGCCGTCTTCATTAACATGGCCAAGGCTTTCGACTCTGTCAATTACCGCATTCTTATCGGCAGACTCAACATTTACATTTACATTTAGGTCATTTAGCAGACGCTCTTATCCAGAGCGACTTACAAATTGGTGAATTCACCTTCTGACATCATGCTTTCTAAATGTAGTATAATCAACAGCCTTGGTTTCTCAAATGACTGCCTTGCCTGGTTCACCAACTACTTCTCAGACAGTGTGTCAAATCAGAGGGCCTGTTGTCCAGACCTCTGGCAGGCTCTATGGGGGTGCAACAGAGTTAAATTCTCGGGCCGACTCTTTTCTCTGTATATATCAACAATGTCGCTCTTGCTTCGGGTGATTCCCTGAACCACCTCTATGCAGACGACACCATTCTGTATACATCTGGCCCTTCTTTGGACACTGTGTTAACAAACCTCCAAACGAGCTTCAATGCCATACAACTCTCATTTCGTGGCCTCTAACTGCTCTTAAACGCTAGTAAAACTAAATGCATGCTTTTCAACCGTTCACTGCCCGTACGACTAGCATCACTACTCTGGATGGTTCTGACTTAGAATATGTGGACAACTACAAATACCTAGGTGTCTGGCTAGACTGTAAACTCTCCTTCCAGACTCATATTAAACATCTCCAATCCAAAATAACATCTATAATCAGCTTCCTATTTTGCAACAAAGCCTCCTTTACTCATGCTGCCAAACATACCCTCATAAAACTGAGTATCCTACGGATCCTCAATGATGTCATTTACAAAATAGCCTCCAACACTATACTCAGCAAACTGGATGCAGTCTATCACAGTGCCATCCGTTTTGTCACCAAAGCCCCTTATACCACCCACCACTGCAACCTTTATGCTCTAGTCTGCTGGCCCTCGCTACATATTCATCGCCAGACCCACTGGCTCCACGTCATCTATAGGTCTATGCTAAGTAAAGTTCTGCCTTATCTCAGCTCACTGGTCACAAATAACACCCACCCGTAGCACGCGCGCCAGCAGGCATATTGCACTGGTCATCCCCAAAGCCAACACCTACTTTGGCCGCCTTTCCTTCCAGTTCTCTGCTGCCAATGACTGGAACGAATTGCAAAAAAAATCGCTAAAGCTGGCGACATATTTCCCTCACTAACTTTAAACATCAGCTAATTGAGCAGCTAACCGATCGCTGCAGCTGTACACATCTGATCTACCTACCTCATCCCCATATTGTTATGTACTTTTCTGCTCTTTTGCACACCAGTATTTCTACTTGCACATCATCTGCACATCTACCACTCCAGTGTTAATCTGCTAAATTGTAATAACTGCACCATTTGCACATTTGCATAAGAGTTCATACCCTTTAACTCCTAAAAGATGTGTAAAGTGGCATGTGTGTGCTACCATATGGCTATTGAAATATATTTTATTTAATTGTTCTATTTTATTGGGATGTTCATTTCAAGGAATAGACTTTCTTTTTTTCTATTGTGTTATTGATTGTACGCTTGTTAATTCTACGTGTAACTCTGTGTTGTTGTTTGTGTCGCACTGCTTTGCTTCATTTGGGCCAGGTCACAGTTGTTAATGAGAAGTTGTTCTCAACTAGCCTACCTGGTTAAATAAAGGTGAAATAAATAAATAAATAAAAAATTCACACAGTCTCCTCTGAACAGTTGATGTTGAGTGTCTGTTACTTGAAATCTGAAGCATTTATTTGGGCTGGAATTTCTGAGGCTGGTAACTCGAATTAACTTATCCTCTGCAGCAGAGGTAACTCTGGGTCTTCCTTTCCTGTGGCGGTCCTCTTGAAAAAGTCAGTTGCATCATAGTGCTTGATGGTTTTTGTGGCTGCACTTGAAGAAACTTTCAAAGTTCTTGACATTTTCCAGATTGACTGACCTTCATGTCTTAAAAGTAACGGACTGCCATTTCTCTTTGCTTATTTGAGCTGTTCCTGCCATAATATGGAATAGGGCTATCTTCTGTATACCACTCCTACCTTGTCACAACACAATTGATTGGCTCAAACGCATTAAGGAAACAGTTTCCACAAATTAACTTCTAACAAGGCACACCTGGTCATTGAAATGCATTCCAGGTGACTACCTCATAAAGCTGGTTGAGAGAATGCCAAGACTGTGCAAAGCTGTCATCAAGGGAAAGGGTGGTTACTTTGAAGAATCTCAAATATAAAATATATTTTGATTTGTTTAACACTTTTTTGGTTACAACATGATTCCTTGTGTTATTTCATAGTTTTGATGTCTTCACTATTATTCTACAATGTAACAAAAAATAGTACAAATAAAGAAAAACCCTTGAATGAGTCGGTGTCCAAACTTTGTACTGGTACTGTATATATATATTTATCAAGGCACATATTCTGACTTTCACTGCCTGGTTTAAGTTAGGCGTGTGCACTTCAAGTCAAAATATGGCCTTAATGTGCGTGCATCAAACGTCGAAGGATTTCAGAAATGGTTCTACTGGCTTCCTTTTTAAGAGAGAAATGTCTGGATTGAAGGGGCTCAAGGGGAATATCCCCAAACTCCTCTCATGTTACAGCTGTAGATGGCTTTAGAGAGGTGTACATCAATAAGCCTACATAGAGACATCTAATCTGCCATTCACATTCATACATTTTTGACATAGCCGCAGCTGTCAATGAGAACAGCATTTCGTCTCACATGGGTACATGCTAAACTCATTACAGTTTATGCACTTTTAATATAGCCATAAACATATGACCTTATACCCATTGAACGAAGGTATCCCAACCTTTTCTTTAGAGGACAACCACCGCTGCCTCCTCTTCAAGCTAAGAGGCCAAATTACAATTTGTCAAAACATTCATCAATAGAAGAAATAGCACATCAATTCAGCATTCAAATTATGTCATCATTATCGATTTAGTACTGCTACTCTTTAGGACACACAAAAAAAACATGACGTAAAAATGTACAACAATGATTAGAGGCTAGAGCTCTTTTTAAAGAATAAATACAATTGAGGTCCATTATATTAACCTGTCCTGTCTCACCATTCAGTTCTATTAAACTGGGCCATGCTGCATTTTCATAACAAAGTGCCATGTTATTATCAGTTCAGTCTCTCCAGTCAGACAGCTGAACTGAGGTAATTTCTTACTCGAACCAGCTCTACTTCAGGAGAAAACATGTTGTGCTGTTGGAATGGTAACACAAAATCATTTTAATGCACAAGTGTATCGAGGATCATTAGAAACCATTTTCACATTCATGGTAATCAGTACGTTGTCTGTTGTGTGGATTTGTCCGTACATTAGAACCCCAGTACTGTGCATTTGGCCCCCTCGCCCATTTGATAACCCCATTGGCTTTGTACAATTTGTCAGCTTCTTTAGTGGGTAGTTGTGACTAAACTATTTTTGGCATTGCAAACTTGCCAGCCAATATAGTTCAGGACAGTACCAATACACTTTGCCTCAAACTTCTGTTTTTAAACAAGTCAACATTGAAAAGCCCTATACATTTGACACAGTTCAAAGATGGCATATCACCACTGAACTGCATTAAGATCAACATGTATGTCAATAAGACAGATAAATAATCACAAGAAGCTTGTCTTTATCAGTAGGGCCAGGACGATACCAGTATATACTCGTCAGTATCATGGCAGGGAAACAAAGCACGAAGCGGGATTCAATTCTTCAGGAAAACAGTTCTAATGTCAGAAACAAACATCATTATGATGCCATCTACAGTCAAATTTATATATTTTCCAAGTTATTTATTTATTTAAATTTACCTTTATTTAACTAGGCAAGTCAGTTATGAACAAATTCTTATTTACAATGACGGCCTACAACAGCCAAACACAGACGACGCTGGGCCAATTGTGCGCTGCCCTATGGGACTCTCAATCACGGCCTGTTATGATACAGCCTGGATTCGAACCAGGGTGACACCTCCAGCACTGAGATGCAGTGCCTTAGACCGCTAAACCACTCGGGAGCTATAGCAACCAATATTTAACATACAGTAGGTTTTTAAAAGGACCAAAGAGTTAGCCTGCTTCAGGTTTTCATTTTTGCAACGGAAAAAAATAGTGATACTGGTGTCCTTCCGGCCCTATTTATCAGTAAGACATTCTGGCAGGCTGCATTCAGGAACACACTGCTCTATTGGCCAAGTCGACAACAGCCAGTAAGATCTATTTTCTGGGTCTGTTTCGAGAACACTGTTTGACAAAATAGGGATTCAGTATCTCTTACAAAGACTTGTAGGTGTGCTGCACAACTCCAGTACAGTCCTTGAGGTCCAGAGGGTTTCCATCATTCTTTCAAAGTTAGCAACTAACCTTTGATACAAGATTATTAGCAAGTCAATGAGCTTTAAAGTCTTAATGACATGTTAGAGGACTGAAAACCCTCCAAGACCATCTTGCAAGGACATGGTTAGAATAGGATTGGAAAAAGATTTAGAACACGGTCAAGACTGGCTAAGGGTCAGTAAATGATTAGGACATAACCAAACAACTTAACGGTTCTTCATTAACTGCTATAACATCACCGGCTATGGAAAAAAATATTATATATGAAAACATAAATAAATTGACAGGACATTTCACTCGTCTCAATGTTTTTGGTTTTGGGAAGACTAATTACCATATAAGGCTGGCATCATTATTCTTACATTCATGCGAACAGGACTTGAACGATCATTTGGAACCGCTTCATGCCGACCTTGTGGGCAGTCAGACAGACACGCGCGAGGCAGAGGAACACCGACACATAATATACAATCAAGCTAAGGAAGGCACTGGAACAATTCTAAATACCACAGATTCTTCTGCTTTCAGCATTCAATCTTGAAAAAGGTACAAATCTAAAAATATTTTTGGGGACATTATTTGTTTTGAAAAATAAAGTTGCAATTGTTAGAAAAAAAACTTTTTTTGCACCATTGCCACGTTGTAGATGACAAAAAAAGTAATTTGTTAAAAAAGAAAAAAAATATTTTGCATCTAAAACTCCCCCAGACGACGTATGGCATTTTGGTTATCAAAAAAACATTTCAGTGACATGTTTTGCACTTAGTAGACCTTATCGGACCAGAATTTCTCAAATTATTTGCAGAGGAAAAGAGTCTAAACTACTTGTTACAGCCTTGGTCAAAACAAAAAAACAAAAATAATCGAAATATAATATTTAAATATTAACCAGATCTGCTGTAGTCAACGAAACATTGCAAAGTGTCCCAAGCAAAAAATACATGATGAAAGTAGTGTGCTAAGTTTTCAAAAACCTTTCCCAAAATAAAATTATTTGTAGTGCTAAAGTAAGACTATGGTCACAGTGCTAGCCAGAACTGGGATTTTTCTAAACAAGTCAAGGGAACAGCACTGGCTTGGCAACACGACACCATCTCCTTCAGACGATCACAACTTCAGGAGGTCTCTCGCTCAGCTCCCACCCCTCATGCGACCTGGGTCACTGGGTGTCCACTTTGCTGTACTTTACCCCATGGCTCCACGGAGACGATCGCCATGAACACGGCAGCTGATAATTTCGAGGGACAATGCCCTTGACGTTTCCCTCAAAGTACTGGAACAGTCGAAACCACCAGACTCTGGAGAATGGGTTACTCTGGGACGTCTCTTTCAGCGCCTGAATGAAAACACAACAGAGAAAATAAATACAAGTAGAATAATGCTACTTAAGCTAAATTAAGCTACATTTAACACCAGATAATGGAGACCGGCGTGCTGGCTCCCCACCTGCTGGTTGGCCATGGTGTGGTACCACCAGAAGAGACGTGTTGTGATGAAATAAGCCACCACCACGTCCACAGTATAGTGGTCATGGGCTAGCAGGATGCAGAAGATGCCTACTGCACTCAGAGTCCAGCAGAACCAGTGGTACCACCAAAACCTCTTAGGGGAATCTGACAACAGAGAAAGACAGGGAAGGGTTAAAGGAATATACATAGAGACATTATTTTGTTTCAATAATCAACAATGAAATGCATTTACCTAACACATTGCTTTGGAACAAACTATGTAGTCTTTCAAACCAGACTTCCACAACCATCCACTAGATGTCACTGCAGCATAAACAACATGGCTAACATCACAACAGTACAGTTCAACATCATGTGACACCACTGTTAGCAGAGAATTTACACAAGAAGTCAGCTTATCTCTCTATTGCTTGGGAAAAGCTTTACTGCAATTCTAAAACGTTTTCTATGAGCAGTGGAAAACAGCCAACTGGTAATCTCAGATTGTGAAAGAGAAGAGAACAGAGAAAATGACAGAAGTTTATAATGATAGAGTAAAGTGTTGGTGTTAGCATGACGGTAAACCTGTAGCCTACTTTTACCCTTTGATAAAGAGATTGACACAACCATGCTAACGCTAACCTATGTAATACTTACACTCTTTGATAAAGAGATATGATAGTGTTAGAATGACTGTGTGGCCGCTGTACAGGTAGTCTCCACACATGGTGTGGGAGCCGGTGATTGACAGGCCTCCGCCGGCGATCAGCTTTATGATCCTCCTCATCTGAACCTCCCAGTTCCCAAATAGCTGCAACGACACGCATACCGTTATGTGTCAATTTGACATGTCAATCATTCAACAATGTCCAGTCAGCTAGTCACATGTCTATGCGCTCTCTTAACTTTTTTGTTCTCCATTATGTATGCTACATTTGAACTCAAATAGGGAACACAGAAGAGAAACTTTGTGGATCAGATACAGCATGTGACTCAACCAACACTACATTGCATGCACGCATGTGCTATGTACACACAGTGTAATATACACACACACACGTAAATGTGCATTGTGCATGGAAACACACAAATAAACAAATGCACACACAAAAAAAACATGTACACACAAATAAGCACGTGCACGCACACACACAACTAAACACGTACACACACACACACACACACACGAGAGAGGAAGCCACTTCACAGTTGGTCTCTGTGATGGAGGACAGCTTGTTCCAATTCAGATAGAGGTTTAGAACAGGAAACCAGGCCCAGGACATAACAGTACATAAAAAGACCTTCATCTGTTGCTGGGAGGGGAGTAGAGGAGGGGAGGAAAGTTGGAGGGCGGAACAAGGGAACAATACACATCACTCCCAATGGCCTTGGGCAACAGTAGGAGTGGGAAAGTTTCTATACACTGAACTCCCACCCACAGCTTTGTTCTGTGGTGGGCGGAGCTACCATTTTGTGACTTCCATTCTTCGAAACTTCAAAAGATTTTCAATAGAGAACTATATAGTATATATAAGTGATCAAGTGAGTCACACTTGAACCACATGCTACCTCAGTATAACTTGACCTCATCTGGCTCTTTAGTCACAGGGTTAGGATGTGAGAAGCGAAAACATTGAAAGGAAACTCATGCCTGATGAGCACTCAAGCAGTTTAAAAAATAGCTCTTTTAAGTTGTACACATGCAACATAACCGTTTTTATCTTTTTCATGTGATCAATGTCCCGTGAAGAGGACTGGGGGGCGTTAAACTGAAAACAAGGTCTAGATCTCTTTCTGTTGAGTTTGTCTTTAGGGGGTGTTGTTTTTAAGATCCAACTGTAATGTTTATATGCAAGAATAGCCCAGAGAATCAGAATACTATAGCAGCAATGACACATCATTGATGGAAATAGATGTGGGCGCTGGTAGGTCACAGTGAGTGTTCGCAACTGACAGCCTACTGTTGCTTGGATTTGGAAGGAAACAAACCTTTGGAGAGCATTGGAAGTGCATCCCTGGAACAGGCAGAGTGGTTATGTACATGGTGACACATCTGTACAGGTAGAGGGTACCCACAATGAAGAAGAACCGACGGATGATTATTGATCTGGACACAGAGATACAGATTATTGGTTAGTTATCTACGGTCACATTCCAGGCTGACTACATTGCAGACGTTGCATTGCAGCAACCTATGGTTGCATGCCACGTTATTGATTGCCAAGTCGAGCATCAGATTGCTATATGATATGTGGTTAGCTCATATGTTAAACGCATATCCAGGCGTGGTGAGTTCTGGAAGACGTTTGCAATTTATTCAGCCTGTAATGTTGCCATTGCGTATCTCAGAAAAATAAGTTCAAAGTTGAAGGTTACAATTTGAAAAGGTAAAACACTGCCCCATCTATTCTTATCACACATTTACATTACATTTAAGTCATTTGGCAGACGCTCTTATCCAGAGCGACTTACAAATTGGTGAATTCACCTTATGAATTCACTGTTGTCTCACCTGTACTTGAGCAGGGTCCACTGCAGCAGCCACAGACTCACCAGCAGCATGCCATTGATCTCGCAGATAGAGAAGGCCCACTCCACCCGGTCAAAAATGTCAAAGAACTTATCGGGCAGCGGTGGGGTATGCTCCTTGGCCGGCACCCTCTCATGGACCACCGAGATGACCACAGTGGTAGTGACAAAGCAGCAAACTGCGTAGAGGAACGCTACGCCTGTCTTGCCCCACTCCTGGGGGAACCCAGAGCGTTCAGGCTCCAACATGGGGATGGGGATTTGGACCATCTCCTTCCGGAAGCCATTAAGCACCAGCGAACCTTTCCGCAGGGGCTTGGCAGTGCCGTTGGGCAGCCTCCCATGGCCATTGGCGTGGCCGTTTTTTTGGTGCTCCTCAATGTGATGCTCGATCCGTAGGGTCTCCAGCCGTTCCAAGAGCTGCCGCCCATTGTCTGATGAGACCAGTGAGAGGGGCGGGGTCAGGAAGTCATCCGGGGTGAGCCGCAGCAGGACGGGTCCGTCCGCCTGCTGGAGGGAGTCGCCGTACTCCTGCATCCCCTCCTCGCTCAGCCAATGGGACACCTCCTCCGCCGACCACTGCCCCACCTTCTTCATCTCAGCCAATGGGGAAGGGGGGAAGGGGCCAGGGGGGGCCCGAGGACAGAGAGGGAAAGGCTGCAGGAGATATGGCAGTCTATGGAGTAGTAAATCGTCCCCAGCTGTGGCTCATGGCGCTTCAGGAGCATTGGATGGGGACACCCGGAGGACCCAGTCTCAGACTTAGCAGAGTATGGAAGGTAGCTAGTAGCCAGCTGCTTTAGCCTGCTTTGTGCTTCTTCACCTCATTACTTCAATGGGGTTCCCGTATGCCTCTTTCCTGGGAAAGGAGAGAAAAAGGGTTGAGACTTGAGATTCAACCTAGAGCAGACAGTGACCAATCGTTGAATTATAGAAAAGGATAATTAGCTTGTAACATGGCCTTTAGTACCACAGGTAGCTCACTGAAATCAACACTGAAACCAGTTAAGCTCTATTTCCTTCAGATGAACACATGCTATCAATTACACACATCATTCAAAAGCTATTTTTACGACGGCAACACTCATAGGAACAACAAAATAGAAGCATGTTTCCATCTTTGATCTCTACAGTAGACAATCCTTTCAGAGGACACACATCCTGTGTGGCTTTAGCCTTTTTATGTACCAAGCCACTGAGAAATATCTATGATTGTACCTGACAGCCTTTACCAGTAAACCCACAACAATGACATTGAGATCCCATTGTAAACGGTCAACATACTGTACATTACAGCCCTAAAAAAAAAGGTAATTATTGCTGGTTAGAAATCTCCCTACAGTTTGATACAGTATATTGATTTATCAAAGACTTTGATAAGCAGAAGTGACAGGACTTGCTTCAGTATCCCCTAAAACTAACCTAAGGCAGTCATCTTTTAGACAGTTACCACCTAAAACCACTGAACAAATTACAGACCAAGCAATATGATTGCTACTGCTGGGCAACCCAGCCCCCAAAGTGCTTCTTATAACCTGTATGCTAGGATTTCCTTTGTGTTGTTTTAGGAATCCTGCATTCTCCCTATAACATGCTGACTACACCGCTCGCGCAAAATAAATGTACAAATACATGTTATTCAATCATTGCGCCAACGAGCGTCTGCATTGTCAATCGCTAAAATAGAAGTCCGTTTTATTTGTGACGCTGAACGCGGTGCAAGTCCTGTCTATCCCATCTCCTCATTGGTTATAGAAGCATATACCCAAGTGCCATCTCCTCATTGGTTATACCCACGTGGGTGATTGAAAGATAAACTGAGGTCGGTCGGGATAATACACCTTATTATGAAAGTTAATACCAATTGCCATATAAAGTTCAATAAAGAAAAAGCCTGGAAGGAGGAGAGATGACTAGAAAGTAGAGGTCGACCGATTAATCGGAATGGCCGATTAATTAGGGCCGACTTCAAGTTCACATAACAATCGGAAATCTGTATTTTTGGGCGCCGTTTTTTTTTTTACACCTTTATTTAATCTTTATTTAACTAGGCAAGCCAGTTAAGAACACATTCTTATTTTCAATGACGGCCTAGGAACGGTGGGTTAACTGCCTCGTTCAGGGGCAGAAAGACAGATTTTCACCTTGTCAGCTCGGGGGATCCAATCTTGCAACTTTACAGTTAACTAGTCCACCTCAAAAACAACCTGCCTCTCTCTCATTGCACTCCACAAGGAGACTGACTGCATGTTACGCAAATGCAGTAAGCCAAGGTAAGTTGCTAGCTACCATTAAACTTATCTTATAAAAAACAATCATAATCACTAGTTAACTACACATGGTTGATGATATTACTATACATTATCTAGCGTGTCCTGTGTTGCATATAATCTGACTGAGTATACAAGCATACAAGTATCTAAATATCTGACTGAGCGGTGGAAGGCAGAAGCGGGCGCGTAAACAGTCATTCAAACAGCACTTTCGTGCGTTTTGCCAGCAGCTCTTCGTGTGTCAAGCATTGCACTGTTTATGCCTTCAAACCTATCAACTTCCGAGATGAGGCTGGTGTGACCGAAGTGAAATGGCTGGCTAGTTAGCGCGCGCTAATAGAGTTTCAAACTTCACTCACTCTGGGCCTTGGGGTGGTTGTTTCCCTTGCTCTGCATGGGTAACGCTGCTTTGATGTGGTGGCTGTTGTCGTTGTGTTGCTGGTTCGAGCCCAGGGAGGAGCGAGGAGAGGGACGGAAGCTATACTGTTACACTGGCAATACTAAAGTGCCTCTAAGAACATCCAATAGTCAAAGGTTAATGAAATACAAATGGTATAGAGGGAAATAGTCCTATAATAACTACAACCTAAAACTTCTTACCTGGGAATATTGAAGACTCATGTTAAAAGGAACCACCAGCTTTCATATGTTCTCATGTTCTGAGCAAGGAACTGAAACGTTAGCTTTCTTACATAGCACATATTGCACTTTTACGTTCTTCTCCAACACTTTGTTTTTGCATTATTTATACCAAATTGAACAGGTTTCACTATCTACTTGAGGCTAAATTGATTTTATTGATGTATTATATTAAGTTAAAATAAGTGTTAATTCAGTATTGTTGTAATTGTCATTATTACAAATATAAATATATATATATATATATGTGTATATATATATATTTTTTTAAATCGTCCGATTAATCGGTATTGGCTTCTTTGGTCCTCCAATAATCGGTATCAGTGTTGAAAAATCATAATCGGTCAACCTCTACTAGAAAGATTCAGTTGACCATTTTGTGTGGATTAATTGTCAGAGTAGAGGACCTTGTGCATTTCAGATAAAATAACTCAATGTTTATATCCCAGGACAAATTAGCTAGCAACAGCAAGCTAGAAAAAAAGGACAAATTAGCTAGCAACTGCAAGCTAGCTAGCTAATTTGCCATAAACGTTTAATGCTTTTCAACCAGAATTAATACAATTGGTTAAGAGTTTGTTTTGATATTTTAACCTGCGTGTCGTGATCGCGTTTGGTGTGGGGGGACAAAATCAATTTGCGCACGATTGCGGACGCACCTGCGCATCCAGTTTGGGCATGGTGTAACCCCCATTCAGTCTCACTGGGTAGCAGTGGTTCTGTTGTCTGATATCTGATTGGAGGTTAACTCAACAGTAATGCTGTTGAATTGAGATTTTGAATCCAAACAACTGTTATAAAAAGGGTTCTCAGATGCATTGTCTCCATCCCTTTGATCCTGTCCTGTGCTGCGCTGGTGAGATATACCCTCTTTCTTTTGCTCTCCGCCCCTGGGATTCTTGGAACATGGCCTTTAAGGCTATGACTTCTCTTTCTCCCTCTATGATCATGCCCAGAATAAGGCCTTGAAATGCTTTGTAACTTAAGCTTTATGCCTTGTATAATGTATTGTTCATTTTACAATGGTATTAAATATCTGCCTTTGATATAGACAATTCTCAGACCTTTCTATTACTTTTACTGATCTATAGCCATTAATCTTTATGGAGTTAAATAAAAATTAACTAGGCAAGTCCGTTAAGAACAAATTCTTAATTACAATGACGGCCTAGGAACAGCCTTGTTCAGGGGTAGAATGACAGATTTTTACCTTGTCAGCAAGGGGATTTGATCTTGCAACCTTTTGTTTAATGGCCCAATGCTCTAACCACTAGGCTACCTGCCGCCCCAAACACTTCTACATTAATATTGCTTGGTTATTTAATAGACTTTGTTAACATATTAATTCCAAAGTCTTATTACGGGTCACATGTGAGGTATGCACATATTGTAAATTTTACCCCACTACTCTCGGTTTCCCATTTTTCCAGCTGTAGCAACCACCACTCAACAGTATGCCTCTATTGCTTTAACTTAAAGCACAACAGCAACAGCTCACTTTATCCACTGTAGTGTAAACTGCAACAATCCACATCTGCTGGCTTGGGTGTGTTTATAAATGGTTTTGACAGCAATGGACACAGGGTGTCCCTGCTTATGTTTCAGGGAGTCCATGGTTCAGCTGGAGGCCAAGGCTGTGTTTCTGGAGGCTCAGTAAGGAACTCATAAATCAGCCAGGCTGAGGGTCAGTGCTCAGCACTGGGCCCCACCCCAGTCACAGGGCAAGCAGCCAACAGAACCATTCAACCCTTACCTCAGCCAACCGCCCTACAGACTGGGATACAGCCCTATAGGCACCAGCTGCCTGCTTTCATGAATACAACTGGCAAGGCTTCAACTCTGATGAGACTGATGAGCAAAAAATATAACTTATTTTAACATTCCAACATGTCCATAACAACAGGTTAGCCCACCACCATGAATGACAGATTTGAACAGCTATAAAATACTCTTTGTAATGGCTGGCTGTACAGTGGGGCAAAAAAGTATGTAGTCAGCCACCAATTGTGCAAGTTCTCCCACTTAAAAAGATGAGAGAGGCCTGTAATTTTCATCATAGGTACACTTCAACTATGACAGAAAAAATGAGAAAAAGAAATCCAGAAATCACATTGTAGGATTTTTAATGAATTTATTTGCAAATTATGGTGGAAAATAAGTATTTGGTCAATAAACTTTTGTTATCTCAATACTTTGTTATATACCCTTTGTTGGCAATGACAGAGGTCAAACGTTTTCTGTAAGTCTTCACACACTGTTGCTGGTATTTTGGCTCATTCCTCCATGCAGATCTCCTCTCGAGCAGTGATGTTTTGGGGCTGTTGCTGGGCATCACAGACTTTCAACTCCCTCCAAAGATTTTCTATGGTGTTGAGATCTGGAGACTGGCTAGGCCACTCCAGGACCTTGAAATGCTTCTTATGAAGCCATTCCTTCGTTGCCCGGGCGGTGTGTTTGGGATCATTGTCATGCTGAAAGACCCAGCCACGTTTCATCTTCAATGCCCTTGCTGATTGAAGGAGGTTTTCACTCAAAATCTCACGATACATGGCCCCATTCATTCTTTCATTTACACGGATCAGTCGTCCCGGTCCCTTTGCAGAAAAACAGCCCCAAAGCAGGATGTTTCCACCCTCATGCTTCACAGTAGGTATGGTTCTTTGAATGCAACTCAGGATTCTTTGTCCTCCAAACACAACGAGTTGAGTTTTTACCAAAAAGTTACATTTGGTTTCATCTGACCATATGACATTCTCCCAATCTTCTTCTGGATCATCCAAATGCTCTCTAGCAAACTTCAGACGGGCCTGGACATGTACTGGCTTAAGCAGGGGGACACGTTTGGCACTGCAGGATTTGAGTCCCTGGCGGCGTAGTGTGTTACTGATGGTAGGCTTTGTTACTTTGGTCCCAGCTCTCTGCAGGTCATTCACTAGGTCCCCCCGTGTGGTTCTGGGATTTATGCTCACCGTTCTTGTGATCATTTTGACCCCACGGGGTGAGATCTTGCGTGGAGCCCCAGATTGAGGGAGATTATCAGTGGTCTTGTATGTCTTCCATTTCCTAATAATTGCTCCCACAGTTGATTTCTTCAAACCCAGCTGCTTACCTATTGCAGATTCAGTCTTCCCAGCCTGGTGCAGTTCTACAATTTTGTTTCTGGTGTCCTTTGACAGCTCTTTGGTCTTGGCCATAGTGGAGTTTAGAGTGTGACTGTTTAAGGTTGTGGACAGGTGTCTTTTATACTGATAACAAGTTCAAACAGGTGCCATTAATACAGGTAACAAGTGGAGGACAGAGGAGCCTCTTAAAGAAGTTATAGGTCTGTGAGAGCCAGAAATCTTGCTTGTTTGTAGGTGACCAAATACTTATTTTCCACCATAATTTGCAAATAAATTCATAAAAACATCCTACAATGTGATTTTCTGGATTTTTTTTCTCATTTTGTCTGTCATAGTTGAAGTGTACCTATGATGAAAATTACAGGCCTCTCTCATCTTTTTAAGTGGGAGAACTTGCACAATTGGTGGCTGACTAAATACTTTGTTGCCCCACTGTATGTAGCCTGTTTTGACTCAGTGTGAGAGGCAATTCACGACAGGAGTGAAGTAGGGGAAAGGGTAACCCACAGAGGTGGAGTGTAAATGTGTGAGAGAGAGATTAGAGATTTGCCGTCACCGAGTCAGCTGCGTGCGGTGGACCTTTGCTCCTTGAATTATCTTACAGGGCAGCCAGTGTTATTATTCCACAGCAGACTTTAGCCATGCTGCCGAGGGGAAAACCACAAATGTATTCAACTCGGGGGTACAACTTTGGTTTTAGAAGTGGAGGGACAACCTGGTGGATGGTCTGGGGGTCCTCCCTCAGAATGTTTTGGGCATCTAAAGATAATTTCCTGCATTTCTTCACAATCTAATATGACCATTTTGGGGTAACTTTTATTGTAAATAAGAATATAATAAGTTTCTAAACACTTCTACATGAATGTGGACGCTACCATGATTATGGATAATCCTGAATAATGATAAGTGAGAAAGTTTGACCCACAAATATCAATACCACCCCCCTCCCCACATAAAAAAATTCAAACCACCCGTTATTCAAATCAAATCAAGTTTTATTGGTCACATGCGCGCTAGTGGCGTTTCAATTGGAGACGTCACTTGCTCTGAGACCTTGAAGTAGTGGTTCCCCTTGCTCTGCAAGGGCCACGGCTTTTGTGGCGCGATGGGTAATGATGCTTCGAGGGTGACTGTTGTCTGTGTGCAGAGCGTCCCTGGTTCGCACCAGGGTCGGGGCGAGGGGACGGACGTAAAGTCTATACTGTTACACATGCAGCAATATCTAACAAGTAATCGAACAATTTCACAACAGCTACCTTATACACGCAAGTGTAAAGGAATGAATAAGAAATGGTACATATGAATATATGGATGAGCGATGATCGAACGACATAGGCTAGATGCTATTGAGTACAGCATATACATATGAGATGAGTAATGTAGGGTATGTAAACATTACATAAAGTGGCATTGTTTAAAGTGACTAGTGATACATTTATCACATCCAATTTTTTATTATTAAAGTGGCTAGAGATTTGAGTCAGTATGTTGGCAGAAGCCACTCAATGTTAGTGATGGCTGTTTAACAGTCTGTTGGCCTTGAGATAGAAGCGTTTTTTCAGTCTCTCGGTCCCAGCTTTGATGCACCAGTAGTGACCTCGCCTTCTGGATGATAGTGGGGTGAACAGGCAGTGGCTCAGGTGGTTGTTGTCCTTGATGATCTTTTTGGCCTTCCTCTGACATTGGGTGGTGTAGGTGTCCTGGAGGGCAGGTAGTTTGCCCCCGGTGATACCTTCAGGGGCTGTTGCGCCTTCTTCACCACGCTGTCTGTGTGGGTGGACCATTTCAGGTTGTCCGTGATGTGTACGCCGAGGAACTTAAAACTTTCCACCTTCTCCACTACTGTCCCATCGATGTGGATAGGGGGGTTCTCCCTCTGCTGTTTCCTTACATCCACGATAATCTCCTTCGTTTAGTTGACGTTGAGTGTTAGGTTATTTTCCTGACACCACACCGAGGGCCCTCACCACCTCCCTGTAGGCCGTCTCGTCGTTGTTGGTAATCAAGCCTACCACTGTAGTGTCGTCTGCAAACTTGATGATTGGAGTTGGAGGCGTGCATGGCCACGCAGTCATGGGTGAACAGGGAGTACAGGAGAGGGCTGAGAACGCACCCTTGTGGGGCCCCAGTGTTGAGGATCAGCAGGGTGGAGATGTTTCCTACCCTAACCACCTGGAGGCGGCCCGTCAGAAAATCCAGGACCCAGTTGCACAGGGCGTGGTCGAGACCCAGGGTCTCGAACTTAATGATGAGTTTGGAGGGTACTATGGTGTTAAATGCTGAGCTGCAGTCGATGAACAGCATTCTTACATAGGTATTCCTCTTGTCCAGATGGGTTAGGGCATTGTGCAGTGTGATTGCATCGTCTGTGGACCTATTGGGGCGGTAAGCAATTTGGAATGGGTCTAGGGTGTCAGGGAGGGTGGAGGTGATGTGATCCTTGACTAGTCTCTCAAAGCACTTCATGATGACGGAAGTGAGTGCAACGGGGCAATAGTCGTTTAGCTCAGTTACCTTAGCTTTCTAAGGAATAGGAACAATGGTGGCCATCTTGAAGCAGGTGGGAACAGCAGACTGGGATAGGGAATGATTGAGTATGTCAGTAAACACACCAGCCAGCTGGTCTGCGCAGCTGCCGTCTGGGCCGGCAGCCTTGTGAGGGTTAACACGTTTAAATGTTTTACGCACATTGGCTGCGGTGAAGGAGAGTCCGCAGGTTTTGGTAGCGGGTCGTGATGGTGGCACTGCATTGTCCTCAAGGCGAGCAAAGAGGTTGTTTAGTTTGTCTGGGAGCAAGACATCTGGGTCCACGACGGGGCTGGTTTTCTTTTTGTAGTCCATGATTGATTGTAGGCCCAGCCACATACCTCGTGTCTGAGCCGTTGAATTTCAACTCTACTTTGTCTCTATACTGACGATTAGCTTGTTTGATTGCCTTGCGGAGGGAATAGCTACACTGTTTGTATTCGGTTATGTTTCCGGTCGCCTTGCCCTGATTAAAATCATTGGTTCGTGCTTTCAGTTTCGCGCGAATGCTGCCATCAATCCACTGTTTCAGGTTGGGGAAGGTTTTAATTGTTGCCATGGGTACAACATCACCGATGCACTTGCTAATATACTCGCTCACCGAATCTGTGTATACATCAATGTTGTTGTTTGACGCTATCTGGAACATATCCCAGTCCACGTGATCGAATCAATCTTGAAGCGTTGAATCAGATTGGTCGGACCAGCGTTGAACAGACCTGAGCAGGGTTGTTTCCTGTTTAAGTTTCTGTCTAAAGGCTGAGAGCAACAAAATGGAGTCGTGGTCAGATTTGACAAAAGGAGGGCGAGGGAGGACTTTAGGATCTTAGTTAAACATTCATTATTGGTTTCAGGTGTGTTAGAGCAAGGCCAGAGTGACAACAGTAAGTCAGACCCCCAGGGACAGGACTGAGCAGCCCAGCAGCTAGGGATGGCCTAAATAGGTATCTCCCCTGACGTGTGCATTTTTCAATACAAACTCCTTTTGTTGTACAGTATTCCAAAGGCATCCAGACCATATGAAAGATGCACAGAATACCCTTAAATCGGGTAATAAATCAAATATAGTGATACATAACTTGACATTTCTGCCATCCATTGTGACATTGTGGAAGGATAACCAACATTCAAATGAATGGCACTGCATGGGGACAAGAGTTGTAATAAGTGGTGTAAAGTACTTAATTAAAAACACTTTAATGTACTACTTAAGTAGTTTTGGGGGGTATCTGTACTTTACTTATATTTTTAAATGGCTAGTATGAGAGGAAAATGCTCCAATTAACACACGTATCAAGAGAACATCCCCGGTCATCCCTACTGCGAACTAAACCCAAATTCTTTGTTTGTAAATTATGTATGTGTTGGAGTGTGCCCCAGGTTATCTGTAGGGAATTTGAAATGATTTATACTTTTGCTTTCAATACTTAAGTATATTTTAGTAATTACATTTACTTTTGATATTTTAGTATATTTAAAACCAAATACTTTTACTCTAGTATTTTACTAGGTGACTCACTTTTACTTTAGTTATTTTCTATTTAAAAAAAAGGTATCTTTACTTTTACTCAAGTATGACAATTGGGTACTTTTTCCACCACTGGATGTAGTGGACCCTAGGGGAAGTATACTAAAACATGGGGTAAGGCAGCCTTAAATGTAAGATGCATCAACATGTGAGGATGAGCAAAGCCACCCTTCACCTGAACAAAGGAATAACTAGTTATGAGTTTGCATGGGTTAAAAAATATGATTTTTTTCCCCACACAGGTTAAAAAAATAGTTTAGTTCCCCTTAAACCATTTGTTGCAGTAAGGATCCCCCCCAGACTGGTTTATGGAAACCATGAGAACACCCGCATCAACTGCTTTACTGTGCGACCAGAGAAAATACGCTGCATCAAAGATCATGTCCCTGTGCTTTCTAACTTCACCATGTGTCTGAACTCTCTACCCAAAGGTGTTCAACTGCAGCTGCATGCTGTCTACTGGCCAACCATGTTGAGTAAATATTTGCATAGTTCATTCTATGTGGGTTTGTGGGCCAGGTAGTAGACCAAGTGATACAGGTGAGAGAATGGTGATTACGCATTTTATTCACCATCGTTCTCGGAAGGTAACGTTCCGTAATGAGACTACTTTTTCTAATAAAGCATTGTCCCAAAGTGTGTGAGTATTTTTTTAAACTTTAATTTAACTTGGCAATTCAGTTAAGAAAAAAAATCTTATTTTCAATGACGGCCTAGGAATAGTGGGTTAAACTGCCTTGTTCAGGGCGACAGATTTTTACCTTGTCAGCTCAGGGATTTGATCTTGCAACCTTTCGGTAACAAGTCCAACACTCTAACCACTAGGCTACCTACCTGTTATAAGGCAAGGCCTAGCATTGTCATGATGAGTAAATACACAGACAACTTTACACAATGTTTACAAGCACTGCATTGACCAACTGGACAAAGTTTATTTTGCAATTTACTGTCTACAGAGAGAGTATGTTTACAAGTAGTGGTGGTCAGTTTACTGCTGTTCAACCAACTTCGGAACGGAAGTATCCCGGGAGCAATGAACACAGTACACTTAAATACAACACATTTCGTGTAGTGAACAGAGTTGGAAAATAACTTGACAGTTGACTTTGAAGATTCAGGAGTACTTCATGCCACTGTAATTACAATGGCGAGTTGATATGCCATGTCTATAGTTGTACATAGCTGCAGGAGAGGCATAAAGGAAACCGTCATTTCATCACTCCAACAGCTTGCAAAACATCAGCAATCTAATAGTCCCGTGTAGCTCTGTTGGTATTATAGCAGGGCGCTTGCACTGCCAGGGTTGTGAGTTTGATTCCCACAGGGGTAAATGTATGCACTCACTACTGTAAGTCGCTCTGGATAAGAGTGTCTGCTAAATTACTAAAATGTAAAAAAATATGTAGCAAAGTAACTGAACTGCTCATATGGCAGTGCAATTCTGTTTACTTAATAGTGTTGTAGCTGATGCTCGGCATTCAGTGACATAACAGCACCCGCTGCCCGGCTCATACAAACAGTGAACACCAAACTGTGTTAGAAGAATCATGTATATTCTTACTCAACCATCTGACACAGCTTTGTGTTCGCGCTTACAGCCAATAATGAAAAGTCATGGCAGATACAACTAGGGTTGTGATGATTCTAGTATATGTTTTCCATGAAAACACGAAGCAGACCAAACTCTTTGGTCCTTTAAAAACATGCTGTATTTCAAAATGTGTGTGCTATAGCATGGAAAATATATAAATATGACTCTGGATGACAATATAATGTTTGTTTCCAACATTAGGGCTTCATGTTTTGTTTCCTTGCCACAATACTAACAAGTATCGTGATGCTGGTATTGTCCAGGCCCTAGATACATTTTATATATATATATATATATGGAAATAACGTGAGCTTTTTAAAATCTAAAATCAAGGATGTTTTTAGGCCTACAGCCCCACATAAATGAAACTAGTGGCCAGAAACAAGACTACATAGCAGAACGCTGACATTTCTGATGCTGGAAAAAATTACTTGGATCACAAAATGAAACAAGGACAAGTGGAAAACGCATCAATGATACATAGTCCAACCATACTGCTTCATGCTGTAAATTCTTCCCTTCGAGGTTTGGCCGTGGAATGGAAGAGTAACGACATTGGTGGAAAAAATACTCAATTGTCATTCTTGACTAAAAGTAAAGATACCTTAATAGAAAATTACTCAAGTAAAAGGGAAAGTCACCCAGTAAAATACTACCCGAGTAAAAGTCTAAAAGCATTTGGTTTTAAATATACTTAAGTATAAATTATTTCAAATTGCTTATATTAAACACATGATGGCACAATTTTGTATTTTATTTTTCACGGATAGCCAGGGGCACACTCCAACACATAATTTACAAACAAAGGATTTGTGTTTAGGATGTCTGACAGATCATAGGCGGTAGGGACGACAAGGGATGTTTTCTTGGACGATTTTCATGTCCAGCTAAGCTTTCAAAATGTAACAAGTACTTTTGAGTGTCAGGGAAAATGTATGGAGCAAAAAGTACATAATTGTCTTTAGGAATGTAGTGAAGTAAAAGTTGTGAAAAATATAAATAGTAAAGTACAGACACCCCCAAAAACGACCTAAGAAGTAATTTCAAGTATTTTCACTTAAGTTCTTTATACCACTGAGTAACTAACGAGGCAGAAAAGCAAAAGGGTGTGTCTGTGACCAGAGTTTAACCTTTCCCCCCAAAGCATGCCAAGTACACAAACAGGGCGCCAGGAGCAGAGTGACTCATTCACAATTCTAAAACGTATGTTTCAGGGATGAGACTAACCAATTCAGGCCAAATAGACACAGCAAAAATATAGAGCTACAGATTATTGTCAATATAAACTTTCCTTAGCACTCTGGTTGACAAAGAAACAATAGACAGTCTCGCTGACAAACATGTTGTTGGAAACAAGGTTATAGTAAACCGAAACTACTAATGAAAGACGTTCATAAACTGAAATAAAAACTATTCACAAACCCGTTTGAAAAACTAAAACTATACATAAACTTATCTTTGACAAATTAACAGTACACTGTACAAACAAAAGCACGCACACACACACAACCAGTCAAAGGTTTGTCAGCATCATGAGGTAGTCACCTGGAATGCATTTCAATGAACAGGTGTGCCTTGTTAAAAGTTCATTTGTGGAATTTCTTTCCTTCTTAATGCGTTTGAGCCAATCAGTTGTGTTGTGACAAGGTAGGGGTGGTATACATAAGACAACCCTATTTGGTAAAATATCAAGTCCATATTATGGCAAGAACAGCTCAAATAAGCAAAAAGAAATTACAGTCCATCATTACTTTAAGACATGAAGGTCAGTCAATCCAAAAAATGTCAAGGACTTTTAAAGTTTCTTCAAGTGCAGTCGCCAAAACCAAACGCTATGATGCAACTGACTCTCAAGAGGACCGCCACAGGAAAGGAAGACCCAGAGTTACCTCTGCTGCATTAGAGTTACCAGCCTCAGAAATTGCAGTCCAAATAAATGCTTCACAGAGTTCAAGTAACAAACACATCTCAAAAAATCAACTGTTCAGAGGAGACTGTGTGAATCAGGCCTTCATGGTCAGATTACTGCAAAGAAACCACTACTAAAGGATACCAATAAGAAGAAGAGACTTGCTTGGGCCAAGAAACACGAGCAATGGACATTAGACCGGTGGAAAGATGTCTTTTGGTCTGACAAATCCAAATTTTAGATGTTTGGTTCCAGGATGTAACAACAAAATGTGGAATAAGTCTAGGGGTATGAAAACTTTCTGAAGGCGCCGTACATAGTAATTAATATTATATACATTTGTTAATTTGACTGAATCATATCATTCTATCCACTTCCTTATTTTGTCTCATTGTCGTATAGACATATATTGTATATTGATCGGCCTGCCTGCTCAATGTGCCTGCTAGCAACTACTAGGTAGTTTCATTGACAAACATAGACGGAACTTAGCTAACTAGCTAGTGATTTTGGGCACTGAAACAGCGCGTTGCTTGTGCTTTATTTACAATAGGTTGACAGCTTGCTGATAAAGTTGATGACATGTTCTCAGAAATCAGTTCTAAGCAGACAGCAGAAGCGGAATCAATACTGTCTGCAGTGCACTGACTAGGTTATCCATGCACGTCTTTTTACTTCAGAAATACTGCACCAAACACATGAGCTCGATGTAAAATTGTGCGGCTAACACATCCACTGCAAAACATCAAAATAAATTACAGATTTATTGGTTTATCTTGGATTAATTCGAACTATTTTGAGGAAGTGGTATTGGCTATGCTGTGGATGTGGTGACTCAAGGAGGAACAAACATTAATTGCCAGGGTACGATATAGTGAACATAACACACCCACATCAAACCACACCTCCAAGACCCAAATATAATTTCTCTTAACGAGAAGCAGAAAAACACGTGGAATCAATGCGTTCAGCCCCCCCTTGAAAAAGAACCTAACCTATGACCTGACCCATCAAAGTGTGTATTACTGCTCCACAGTGGCAAAACCTTACATCCCTCAAAAATCGAAACACTATACATAAATGTCTTCTAACATTAAAACACACAGGCTACTTCTGGTCCCTAACACAAAAAAAACAAGTAAATCAGATCTTAAACCTAACTAAACTGAATTTCAAGGAAAAGTCTATAAACTATAATAACATTGGTTGGAATGTTGAAGAGTCACATTCATTCCTCCAGGTTCTAAAGTTCCCGGTCGAAGATAGAAATAATTATGTAAGCATAAAACACCTGTGCCATAGGACTTACCCCTATCTCCCCTGTGCCTCCTCTTCATTCTTCACCTGCTCTAATCACAAAACACATGTGGCTCTGAGAGAGAAAGAACAGCTCTGCAGCAGTTCCTCTGAACAAGGCTCTCTCTTTCTCAGACTCCTCCTCCTTCCCTCTTGGTCTCTCTATCGCTCTCTGGCTTGAACGGCGTCCCTGAACCCCACCCATTCTGAGCTAGCGTGTCTGCAAAACGCAAAAAGATCTGATCTCCATCCATTTACCTTATTCATCCTTTAAGAACAATGTATATCATTGGAAAATTTCATTTTTTTTTTGAAAAGGACACATTTCAAGTGGTGGAAACAGGCAACCAGTCAGAAAAAGTGTACAGTAAACATAGCGCAGGGAGCTGGATGCACATAGTAGAAAACACACTGGAGGATTCATGGGGATTTGAAAACGGGTCAGCTCCTGTTATAGAACTAATTGTTTTAACGTCTCACCTAGGCCACACAGTCTTATCACCACAACTCACACACACACACACACACACACACAAATGAAGGAATTTAAAATGTTACTCAGGTAACTAAACTTGAACCAATAAGCTAGGCTTATTTGTGCCATATAGATACATTATATAGACAGTCTGTTTGCATATAGAGCACATTTCAACAGTGAGCGTACCATGTTTCCTCTTTCTATGCCTAAAGTATATTTGTTTGAACATGTTGAATCAACATAAGCCACCACAACCAACATTACAAGTAAGAATGTCAAAATGACATTCCAGTTATGGAAACATATTCAGGCCAACCTTTTGTTTGCTTTCCCCTCCTCCTTCCCCCTGGGTGTTTTTGCTTTTCTGGGACAATGCTTTATTTGAAACGGTAATCTTCCATTACGGAACGTTAACTTCTGAGAAAAATGGTGAATAAAACGTGTGAACACTATTCTCTCACCTATATCACCTATCCTACTACCTGCCCCACAAAGCCACATAGAATGCATTTTACCGAACATGCTTGACAAGTTGGCGATACCAGGGTGAAAATTAACAGCAAGCAGCTGCAGTTCAACACTGTTGGGTAGAGAAAGTTCAGACACACACAAACACGTAATACTGGTTATAGCAAACATGAACTAGGCTCCCTGAGGCCTGTCATGAGGTTGAGTGTTCTGATGTGTTGGAATACTTTTCATATTACTATAACATACTGTTTTCACAATTCTATTCAGGTATAGGCCTACTCGTTTGTATGTAGTAGGCCTGTGTGTGAAACTGCCTTGAAGGCTTTCGACAACACCAGCAGTCTCATAGAACACAGAAGCTACTTATAGAAGCAGAGACAAAGTCTCTTTGTTCAGGGTTTTTTTTACGTGAAGGTTATCCAGTACTGTGGAGCGAGAGCAACCAGCTAAAGTGGCCGATGTTGGGGATAGGTTACATTTTTGGACAACTTGATTGGCAGAAGAGATGCTGGGAATGAGTAGGAGTTTAGAGATTACATTCTTAGCATCAGCAATGCAGGTTTCACTTTACTGAGAGGTTTGCACTACTGTTGGCAAAATATTTTGGCCTACAGTAAGTCCAGATTCTTTAAATGCTGTATGGTCAGGACACCTCTTAAAACAAACTTTTAGACATACTTGTTGGAAACTATCTGACACTGACAGCATTTTCACACGTCGATGAATCAACCACACTGTCACTTATTTGACAAGTGGTTGAGGCTCACATCATTAGCGCCTCCTACATTAACTCCAATGTACCTCATTCAATATTACGCTAAATTAACTTTCAAAAAATGTTTGCAGTAACCTGCATTAAATTGTTTTTATTGTTTCTGTACAGTATGTGCAGTTGATCAATCAAAATTAGATTAACATTTGAAATATTGGTACTGTAGCCTCATGATCGAAGTTCTACATAGCATTCAGTAGCCAGGAAAGTCATTGAGTTAGTCTCAGTCATGTAGGCTAGTCTATAAGCAAGATGTATGGGAACAGTGACTGAGACGTGGAATAAGGTCTCTTAAGTCTTTCAGCAAACCCTCAATTGTCAAAATTTCACAATAGAATACATGAAGAGACCGAGCCTTCAAAGAAGAGGATATATGAAAGTATCTACAATTCATACTATACGGGCCTGATAGAGGTATAGCTTTTTAGTCTTCTAGGAAATAAATAAAATAGCCTACTTTGTAGGAAAGGGAACACTGAACAGGCTTCCATCTTGGCTGCAAAATAGTAAGTCGTAAAAATAAGTAAGCTTCCTTCTTTCATGATAACACACAAGGCCATTGGTACTTTTGACAAACTCAAACAAGATAGATGACAACCCATATACAGTCAAATTATCTGAGGTATTCAATACAAATGAGAATAAGCAATCAAATCAAATCTGCATCCACTGCAGAGCAATCAATCTGCTGTATGATTGCATTTATCCTGTTTTTGAGGGGAAATTGGCAATTAAGGTCAATTACAGGATTCTGAAAACAATGCACGCGTCTTTGGGCCTTCTGTAGGAAGTAATGAATCCACTAAGATAACTGAGAGTACAGTGACCTTATAGAGGTACAATTTGCCAGTCTAAGGTCAGTTTGCCAAAAGACTAGAGTCGTTTTAGTTAGAAGCCAGCATCAAATTTAGTTCATTGGAGCAATAATTTTAGTGTTAGTTAACATTTCTCTGTTGTGGTATTAACTAACCATCTTCCACAAGCACAGCTTGCGACAGTTGAATTGGCCAATTTTCCACTGTTTTTTAACAGCTTCCAGCCCTATCAACAGGGGTCTTTTCCATGTGATTTCTCTCTCTCGCCTTGACTTCAGTTCAACCTTCCTCCCTTAGTACCAGGAAAAAAAACATCACTGGACATTGACATTGAAGTGTTCATCTTCAACCTTTTGAAATTTCCTCATGAGATAATGAATGATGTAATGGCCTAATGAGATCAGAAAGCAGTGGTGGAGGAACCGGCAGTGCTTTAATCAATCTGCCAGGCATAATAGTTGAAGACAGTGGGTTCGGAACAGCAAGTCACGAATCTGTGTGTTGTGTCATGGTGTCTGAATACAGATAGTAGAGGTAACACGCTGGCCCCTGGGAAAGAGTATTTGCTGATGTCACAGAGGAATATCACATCTTCAATCTTGGCAGATAAACAGGCTCAGAACTCACCACTAAAGAGATAAGATTCGAGGAAAATATTAACCCTGTTTGTTTGGTTTCATGCAAATCTGACTGTCAAAAGTATTGAATAGCCTACAACTTCCCTTCACCCAAATACAATCTACAAACATATTTCCCCCAGCGATGGTAGATGTGAGACAATCTATAAAACAGTATTTTTTTTTCAGTAGTAGCTTAACTTGAAAGAGCAATTAGTGGCTGGATGGTCACATCTTAGCTAGGGCTGGGAATTGCCAGGGACCTTACGATATGATATTATGACGATACTTATGTGCCGATACGGTGTGTATTGCGATTCGATACTGTGATTTTATTGCGATTCGATGTTCCAAACAAATTGCTCAAACATGTCTGCTGCAAAGGGACAAGAGAGAGCCATGAGAAAACAAGTTTTGTTCAGACATGGTTATAAGTGCTGAAAACAAATTGGCTCCCTATAAAAAGATGTAGAACGAGCTATGAAAAAAAATATTACGATATTTAACTAATCGATTTTCCCTCCAATCACTAATCATAGCCAACTCATTGGCACATGGGGATAAATGTAGCTTGACGTTATATGGAAAATTCAGCTGCTATCCCTTGGTGAAAGCCAAGGACTAACATCCCAAATAGTAGATGGTATAGATGGTTTTGTTTCTTAAGAACCAACCTAACACGTGTGGAACTATGGGGCAAAACAGACAGGTGTCATGACGTTGTCCTGGGGGTAGGTTTATGACAGTCATAAATACCTCTTCCCCCCTTTTCCTCTCTCTAATGAGGTTACATTTGCAAAACCCTTGGTTAACAGAGATTCTGGGAACATCAGAAGGTGGGGGGAAATTAACTATATTCTGGTAATCCGAACAATTGAACATATACGGTGGTACTTAAAGAATATGATGTCAGTTCGGTTGTCATCTAAGACATTCTCATCAATGAAACGATGACAAACTCTAAAGTGGAAAGTCTACAAATCAGAGTTATCGGATTCACATAGAATTGTTGTTCAATTTAAATGTTTGAATATGAAATTATTTGTGATGAAATGTGATTATAGCTTCTAAAATGTGAGATTTGGGTTTTCATAAGTTAGGGCTCTGCTCAATCAGTGGCCTGCCCCTGTGAAGGGACATGGGCTATAAAACTTTTCAAACAAGCCCTCCTCTCCCTTCCTATATAAGCACTTGACGATAATATAACCTTCTGTTCTGAGGATGTAGGACAACAGTCCGATGTCAGAATGGTTCAGATAATAACTACAGAATGAAGCCAACATCAGCGTGAGCTTTGGTTGCGAATGGTATGAACTTTGAACTCTTATTCACTATAGAAGTGATACCTCCTAGCCGTTGAGTTAGCAACAGCAGATGCAAAAGAGGGTTAGGAAGGAACAGACAGAGTATCCCGCCTACCACCTAACGATGTTACTACAACGTATTCAATTGTCAACCAGAGACATTCTTCAAAGGACTCGGTTGGGCAACATGGCCTTTCATCTACCACCAACCTACCGAAGCGCAGCTCGGAGTAAATATTTATTGCATTTTCCTTTTCCAAATGGGCAGTAATTTAGAATGCATAACATACTGTATTTATGATAGCACAGCTTCTTCCCTTTGTTCCTCAGTCTTCCCGCTCTTTCACTCAAACCCTTTTCTTTTGTGTAACAAGTTGTCATATCTGTTCCGCCCGCTAGGGACGTTTTCTTTTATGACGTAATTTGTAATCAAGTTATGATTAAATTATATGTGTACGTGTAGGTATTTAGTAAATAAATAATGATTTAAACCCAATTTTGTATTGCTGATTCAACTTGTTAGCCAGGGTTCGTGCAGATAACTAAGAATTTACAACTTTCAGATGAGACTGAATTAAGATGACGATTAATATTGACTGCTATTGTTGTAAAATATTACTAGGTCTTTAAGAGTTTATTCGGAAGATAACAGCTCTATACATTTTCTTTTGTGGTGCCCGACTCTCTAGTTAATTACATTTACATGATTAGCTCAATCAGGTAATATTAATTATAGAATAGCATGTCATATCACTTAATACGGCATAGCCAAAGACACGACACAGGGTTGACTTAGATTGTTGACAACATGTAAACCACACGACTAAAAATATAAAAAAGGCAACATGGAAAGTGTTGGTCCCATGTTTCATATATTTTATTTCAGCTCATCAAGAAGCTGATAAAACAGCATGATCATAACACAGGTGCACCTTGTGCTGTGGACAATAAAATGTCACTCTAAAATGCCACAGATGTCTCAAGTTGAGGGAGCATGCAATTTGCATGCTGACTGCAGGAATGTCCATCAGAGCTGTTGCCAGAGAATGGAATGTTCATTTCTCTACCAACGTCATTTTAGAGAATTTGGCAGTATGTCCAACTAGCCTCACAACCGGAGACCATGTGTAACCACGCCAGCCTAGGACATCCACATCTGGCTTCTTTGCCTGCAGGATCGTCTTGATGAAACTGTGGGTTTGCACAACCAAAGAATATCTGCACAAACTGTCAAAAACAGTCTCTGGGAAGCTCATCTGCATGCTCGTCATCCTCACCAGGGTCTTGACCTGACAGCAGTTCGGCATCGTAAACGACTTCAGTAGACAAATGCTCACCTTCGATGGCCACTTCCATGACACGCTGGAGAAGTGCTCTTCACTAATGAATCCCAGTTTCAACTGTACCGGGCAGATGGTAGGTCGTCGAGGTTTGCTAATGTCAACTTTGGGAACAGAGTGCCCCATGGTGGAGGTGGAGTTAAGGTATGGGCAGGCATAAGCTACGAACAATGAACACAATTTCATTTCATTGATAGCTATTTGAATGCAGAAAAATACCATGACGAGATCCTGAGGCCCATTGTCGTGCCATTCGTCTGCCGCTATCACCTCATGTTTCAGCATGATAATGCACAGCCCCATGTCGTATGGATCGCTACACAATCCCTGGAAGCTGAAAATGTCCCAGTTCTTCCATGGCCTGAATATTCACCAGACATGTCACCCATTGAGCATGTCTGGGATGCTCTGGATCGACATGCACAACATGTCCAGTTCCCGCAAATATTCAGCAACTTCACACAGACAATGAAGAGGAGACAACATTCCACAGGCCACAATCAACAGCCTGATCAACTCTATGTGAAGGAGATGTGACGAGCTGCATGAGGCAAATGGTGGTCACACTAGATACGGACTGGTTTTCTGATCCATGCCCCTACTTTAAAAAAAGATATCTCAGAGCAACAGATGCATATCTGTATTCCCAGTCATGTGATATCCATAGATTACGGCCTAATGAATTTATTTAAATTGACTGATTTCCTTATATGAACTGTAACTCAGTAAAATCTTTGAAATTGTTGCATGATGCATTTATATTTTTGTTCAGTGTATATTTCGTCTCCAATATTTATTGAAAACAAATACATTTGCACAATGAGCACTTGTTGTCTGAAATACATTGTTACAGTTGTTGGTTAGCTAGCTAGAGAATTTTTGCCATATTAGCATAAGACTTTCATTGTCATGAAATTCGTCAAAACACCTCAAAACAAGACATGGTATCAAGAACAAGATGAAACGTAAGTGACTCTTTCAGCTAGATTCCCTACATGGCAGTTTGTCATTGTTGGTAGCTAACTGGCTATCCAGAATCACAACATCTCACGGACTTCTGCACCACTGAAGCATGAACATTGTTAGGTTGTCAGCTAACCCACCTATGCAAACCGATTAGGTTCTCAACCAAGTACCAGGGATCAACACAGAACAAAGCTATGCATCAGCAGTGATAAGCCTGTAATAAAGCCTTATCAGGCAAATAATTACCACAACACATTTGTACGTGAATACTGTCACCTGGTCAGGATGAGACATGGGGTGTACTCATTAGTTGCGTACTGTAGCAAAACATTTTGTACAGAAGGAAAACAGTTTGCAGCGGAAACTACGGTTTCTATTGGACAAATTCAGGTAGGTCCCTCTCAGTGTCGTTCCGTTTGCTTCCAAGTTGTTCCAATTGAATACACCCCTAATGAGTCTGTTTGCCTTGAATACTCTGAAGAGCTGAGCTTAACAGCACAATAACAAATGCTCACAGGTGCCACCCGTTAATGAGGAATCCACCTGTGAATTCATGATTAAATTATGACCATGTCAGGTCCACACACACACACACACACACACACACACACACACACACACACGACAGCATAAAACTGTTTATATACATATATACTGTTTTACAGTATAGTACAGCATACGCACAAAACCTAAAGACAAAAAGCGTATATGTTGACATAGACAGAAAATAAGCGATTGAAGAACAGTGTATTAATATGGAGGAAGTGAGTATGTGGAAACACCTACACTTGTCAAATTCCACTTTTGAATTGAAACCAAGTCAAGAGCAACATTATTCCAAAGCAATTTACACATGCAGTAGTTGTTTCCTGTTTCGCTGAATACATTAATTTAATGGTGCATGTTAATATGTTTACTAAAAACAGTATCTTCAGAAAGTATTCACACTCCCAGACTCTTTCCACATTTTGTGGAGTTACAGCCTGAATTTAAAATGGATTAAAGAGATATCTAATTTACAGGGTCCCTGGGCAAGAAAAGACTGAATAATCCTGGTCTCTAGCTACCTTTTGCTGTAGTGTATAGCAGCTGCAGCCACAAGTGTTATCAAAGAGGTTGTTTTTGCTAATTTGTTAACACTCTTCAAGATTAACTTTCAACAAGAAGTATCAAATTATCATGATTTGGTGATTTGCAGCTCACTGTTTTTGCAGCTGTTAGCTATCTCTTTGAAAATAACTTGTGTGAAACATTCGTGTACGGAACGTGTTAAAAGTATGTTTGCAATGGGAAGTAATAGTTGTACATTACGATTTGGATATGCTTAAAATTGTTGTGTTTTTGTTATTGGGGGCCTACTGGCTTATTTTAAATGTGTGGCTTTTATCAGTATGCTGTGTGTGACTGCTCTCTATGTGGGGCGGCAGGGTAACCTAGTGGTTAGAGCGTTGGACTAGTAACCGGAAGGCTGCAAGTTCAAACCCCCGAGCTGACAAATCATTCATTCTGCCCCTGAACAGGCAGTAAACCCATTGTTCCTAGGCCGTCATTGAAAGTAAGAATTTGTTCTTAACTGACTTACCTGGTTAAATAAATAAAGGTCAAATAAATGTGTTTTACAAAAATAGTTATCCTACACAGAGTGCGCAGATCACAGTCGGTGTCCTTTCAGCACCACGAGCCTGTCATTGCTATTGGTGACAGTGACAGGCTACCACAGGTTGTTTAAGCAGTTGTTGCTTATGGCATTATTCCATGCTGGGCTTGTGAGTGACAGCCCGATGCACGGCTCTGGCCTGTTTGATTAATTCATGATTTCATCAAAAAGCATTGCTACTCCTACATTAAAGCTAGATATGTCTTGTGCATTAAACATAGACTCAGCAAAATGACGTTGCCACGAGTAGCACCACAGATATTGAAATGAGAGAGATGCAAGACTTCGCTCTCACACAGTATCTGCGCACGTGCATGGGTTCACTTCACGCTGAGTCTACCTTTACGTGATGTTATTTTTCAGGTTGAAGTTCTGGAAGCCCCCCCCCCCACAAATGTTATTTGTCACATGCGCCGAATAAAACAAGTGTTGACCTTACTGTGAAATGCTTACTTACAAGCCCTTAACCTCTCTGCGCACGGAACCGCTACATAAAGTCATATTAAACATTCATGAAAATACAAGTGTCTCACATGTATCGAAAGCCTAGAATCTTGCTAATCCAACTTCATTGTCAGATTTAAAAAAGGATTTACTGCGAAAGAATACGATGCGATTATCTGAGCATAGAGACCCATTAAAAACAACAATTTTAACCAGCAGAGGCGTAACATAATCACAAACTGCATTAAAATAAATCGTTTACCTTTGACGATCTTCGTCTGTTTGCAATTTCAATGCTCATTGTTACACAATGAATGATCTTTTGTTTGATAAAATCCGTTTTTTTATAGCCTAACACAAAACATTTTGTGAACCGCTTGTGTCGTGAATTCCGTCTCGTTAAATTTTCGACGACACATTCCAGGTAAATAACCCACACAGAACGTGACTTTTCCAGTCATGTTTGGTTTTACTTCAATTAACTGGTTTGTTTGTAAGACAATCAAAAAGATGGGCCATTTCGTGGGACGTATTGACTGAAAGAAACCGATTTGAAGACAACAAGTCATGACATCATTGTGCACCAATGATTTGCTCGCTGTTTCGTTGATTGACTGTCTTTTAACCCAATCGTTAACCACTAATCGTCTTGAAATCTAGCTGGGTAGATAGCCAATGAGCTAAACGGCAATAGGTCATGTTTATGTGTTGCAAGACCAACCCATGTAGTAATCTCCAGCGTAATGAGAGTCATTCACTTTTGAAGTTTCATACCGGAAGGGGAAACACATACATTGGGGCAAAAAAAGTATTTAGTCAGCCACCAAATTGTGCTAGTTCTCCCACTTAAAAAGATGAGGCCTGTAATTTTCAGACAGACAAAATGAGGGAAAAAAAATCCAGAAAATCACATTGTAGGATTCTCCTACATTCAATTCACATGTACACAAACTTCGAGTGTTTTCTTTCAAATGGTACCAAGAATATGCATATCCTTGGTTCTGTGCCTGAGCTACAGGCTGTTAGATTTGGGTATGTCTTCAGGCAGGAAATTGCACAAAGTAGGGGAGGAGCACTAAGAGGTTTTAACCTGTTAGTGATCCCTTTGCGTGCCAATCCCTTTAGCGAGATCGATTTGACAACATCCGAAAATCACGAAAATAAAAGTGTAATACATCAAAATAAAGCTTAACGTCTTGTTAATCCAGCTGCAGTGTCAGATTTCAAAAAGGCCTTACGGCGAAAGCAGACCATGCGATTATCTGAGGACAGCGCCCCGCATACAAACACATGAAAATAAATTTTAACCAGACAGATGGCAACACAAAAGTCAGAAATAACGATATAATAAATGCCTTACCTTTGAAGATCTTCTTTTTGCAATCCCAAATGTCTCAGTGACACAATGAATGGTCATTTTGTTCGATAAATTCCTTATTGATATCCCCAAAATGTCCATTTATTTGGTGCGTTTGATTCAGAAATACACCGGTTCCAACTCGCCCAACACGGCTACAAAGTATCTAACAAGTTAACTGTAAACTTGGTACAAACATTTCAAACAACGTTCCTAATCCAACCTCAAGAATCCTAAAACGTAAATAATCTATAAAATTTAAGGACGGGATAAACTGTTTCCAATACCGGATAAAAACAATGTGAAGCGCGTTCCAGTTCATGCGCACCAAAACAGAGAGTCCACCTGGAGTGACAGTTACAAAGAACAGCCATACTTCTTCATTTCTCAAAAGAAAACATTCTACAATTTCTAAAGACTGTTGACATCTAGTGGAAGCCATTGGAACTGCAACCAGGTTTCTATTAAATAGGGCTTCCCATAGAAACCCATTGGGAAATACTATTACCTCAAGTTTTTTCCCCCTGGATGGTTTGTCCTCGGGGTTTCACCTGCCAAATTAGTTCTGTTATACTTACAGACATTATTTTAACAGTTTTTAGAAACTTTAGATGATTTTCTATCCAAATCTACCAATTATATGCATATCCTAGCTTCTGGGCCTGAGTAACAGGCAGTTTACTTTGGGCATGCTTTTCATCCGGACGTGAAAATACTGCCCCCTATCCCTAAGAAGTTTTAAAAGCAAGTACAAAGTGTCAAATTATTACACCTCTGAAGTTCACAAGCAATGTTTTTTCTATTCAACATTTATTGGCTAGATATTTAAACTCTGTATGGCAAGGTGTGAACGTCTGACTGATAATGTTTATGAGGCTGCTTTGAGCCACAGCTCGTTCTAGCTATGTTTACAATCTAAATCACATCATGAGACAGTGTGGTATCGAGAATCCTGACAACCAATTGAAGAATCTTGTAGTGTGTGAAATCCCCCATCTGTGATACATTGCTTAGTGTGCACCACTACGTTGGCAAGACGAAAAACTACAGGAAAGACGGTTGTTTAATGTGAGAGGTTCAGTGACGTTAGATATTTTAAAGTCGTGTAGTATTGTTTGCCCCGCATTAGCTTTCATTTGACACCCAATTTGACATATTCCAATGAACTTCACATTGGTGCTCATGGGTCCTTTTTACATGGAAATGCCCTAAATGTACGTACGACTCAGATCTTCAGATGTAAACATTAGATGCGATATATCCTCTTTCAACATAGATCCAAGTACTCAACATAGATCCAAGTGCACTCGAACTCCAAGACTAGTTGCTATCCAGGCAAACTTGGGCATATCATGTGAGTGTTGGTAGAACTTCATGCGTTTCTAATTATGCAAGGAGAGAAACAGAGTGAAGTCATTGCCATCATGTGGTTCAGAGTATGCATTCAGACCGAGGTAGGAAGGGTCCCATTTACCTCATAGCCTACATAAGAAATAAATGTATAGGCTTTCAGTAAGCAAAGCCATAACTCCCAAAATAAGTTGATATAAAAACTATTGTCAAAGAGCTGTGTGAAAATTTTGGTTTGCTAAAATCAAGAAGCCTTCAGTTTGAATCCAAAAATACAGCAATCTTGTTTCTGCAAGCACACAAAACAGACTTGTCTTGTCTGCTTTGAACTCATCTGCTTGTCCATAGACATGCTTGGCAAAGATAATTCCTTTGCAAAGTGAACTGGACATACTGACAACAATAAAAAACAATTAATTGTTGTGTTCATTGACATAATGCCCTGACCCCTTACACATTCGTCATTTTATCATCCCTCAAGAGTAGGAAGTATCTTTGGTAATAATAAGTGCTCTCACAAGAACAGCACCAAGACCCTTCCCCCTTTTTGAAACCAAACCTCACATTTTCATTCTAGCCTCTTCCTTTCTCTGGACATTTACACACAGTTTGGAAGTCCTCAGGGCTGCTTTCTATTGTTGATTTTATTTTCATACTTCAGAGGTTGCCTGGCAGCATTCATAGCCTGCTATATGCTCTTCAAAAGCATGTGTAAAAATATATGTGTTGATGTTTACTTCTCTCTCCCCAAGGTGGAGGACCATTTAGAGAAGCTTCATGGTAACTAATAGTAAATCAGGTCACACACTCTCTGCCTGAACTTACATGCCTCATGTCCTCTCTACATTCAAACCATGAAAAGAATCAGCCAAATCAGTTCAAATCAGGATTATACTGGACCATACATTGAGCAAACAAAAAACACTGTGGCAACTTGCAAGTCAAAGTATTGTGAGATATACAGCTGAAGTCAGAAGATTACATACATTTAGAGTCAGTATAACTCATTTTTCAACCACTCCACAAATTCCTTGTTAACAAACTATAGTTTGGCATGTTAGTTAGGACATCTACTTCGTGCATGACAAAAGTCATTTTTCCAACATTTGTTTACAGACAGATTATTTCACTTAGTCACAATTCCAGTGGGTCAGAAGTTTACATACACTAAGTTGACTGTGCCTTTAAACAGCTTGGAAAATTCCAGAAAATTGTGTCATGGCTTTAGAAGCTTCTGATAGGCATTTGTGTCAATTGGAGGTGTATCTGTGGATGTATTTCAAGGCCTACCTTCAAACTCAGTGCCTCTTTGCTTGACATCATGGGAAAATCAAAAGAAAAATCAGCCAAGACCTCAGATAAAAAATTGTAGACATCCACAAGTCTGATTCATCCTTGGAGGGGAAAAAATATATAACCGTTTGGCCATAATGACCATCATTATATTTGGAGGAAAAAGGGGGAGGCTTGCATGCCGAAAAACACCATCCCAACCGTGAAGCACGGGGATGGGGGGGCACATGCTTTGCTGCAGGAGGGACTGGTGCACTTCACAAAATAGAAGGCATCATGAGGAGGTAAATGTAATGTAATGTAAAGTATGTGGATATATTGAAGCAACATCTCAAGACATCAGTCAGGAAGTTAAATCTTGGTTGCAAATGGGTCTTCCAAATGGACAATGACCCCAAGCATGCTTCCAAAGTTGTGTCAAAATGGCTTAAGGACAACAAAGTCAAGGTATTGGAGTGGCCATCACAAAGCCCTGACCTCAATCCTATAGAACATTTGTGGGCAGAACTGAAAAAGCGTGTGCAATAAAAGAGGCCTACAAACCTGACTCAGTTACACCAGCTCTGTCAGGAGGAATGGGCCAAAATTCACCCAACTTATTGTGGGAAACTTGTGGAAGGCTACCCGAAACGTTTGACACAAGTTAAACAATTTAAAGGCAATGCTACCAAATACTAATTGAGTGTATGTAAACATCTGATCCACTGGGAATGTGATGAAAAAAATAAAAGCTGAAATAAATCTCTACTATTATTCTGACATTTCACATTCTTAACATAAAGTGGTGTTCCTAACTGACCTAAGACAAGGAATTTTTACTCTGATTATAAAGTCTGGAATTGTGAAAAACTGAGTTTAAATGCATTTGGCTAAGGTGTATGTAAACTTTTGACTTCAACTGTATCTATATGGCTGTAAATCTGTTTGTAGATGTTTCTTTGCAACCACTACACTTTCACAAGGCATAGTGAGTTCATACTGAAAAGTAACTCCTTAGTATGCCTACTCAACCTTAGTCTCGTTAATCAGGCTGTAATACACAATTAATTGCTATATACAGCCTGAAACGAATGCCTGCAAAATCATGTAAATGTACACACCAGAAAGTTGAAGAAAAGTATTTTTTTTAGAGACCCAGCCGGTATATGGTTGGTTTGGCACCAGGTAAAGTTAGATGTGCATTGGATATTCCGTTCTCTCGCCAATAGCTATTGAACCAAGCATGCCATGACAATAAAATTGTAGATTCTGAATCAGGGAAGGATGGAGAACAATCAACCTGTTTTTTGTTTGTTTATTTTTTACATTTAAAAAAGTGAAATAAATTTGCTGAAATTTCTAAAAACATGTTTTCACTGTTATTATAGGGTATTGTGTACAGATGTGTAAGAAAAAAATATATTTAATCAATTTTGAAATCCGGTTGTAACAACAAAATGTGGAATAAAGCAAGGGTATGAATACTTTCTGAAGGCACTGTACAATTTTTATGACATGCCTGCTTGGTTGCACTAGCTATTGACGAGAGAAAACGGAATTTACAAATGTAACTACGGACCTGGAGGACCGTCAGTACGGTTGAAATTATGGATTATATCCCTGGCGCGCCGAGCAGGTCGAGTAATAATAACAACAATGTCATGCCGGTGACGTGACAGCGTGGGAGGTCTTGCCTCCGCGTTTCATATAAAACAGTACATCAGACCACGCAGTCTAAAGATAATTTTCTCATCAAAAGATTCAGTGACAGGAAAGTACTGACGGTCTTCCAGGTATTCGTAGAACCAGTTACATTCATCCGTATGGTTGAAAGTACGGATGTCTCATACCAACAAGGTCACGAGGAATAGCACTACTAACCTCTGAATTGGCAGATGAGGTAGTGGGTCCCTGACAATTTTCCATCGATGTGTAAATGGTTAGCCAATATGCCTGAGGCATACACCTTCAAGGTAGAGGCAGAGCGACCGGAGTACAATAGTTGTTTGTTTTTTTACCCCTTTTTCTCCCCAATTTCGTGGTATCCAATTGTTTTTAGTAGCTACTATCTATCTCAGTACCACGCCCTTAACCACTGCGCCACCCGGGAGGCCCTTGAGTACAATAGTTTCTGTAGGAAGCTCTGCTCTGGTAGAGCACCATTCAATAAACAGCTTCCAGCATACATCTTCCTGGTCGATGGGGCTCTGGCATTCTGTAACGTCTCGATAATAGCAGAGTCGCAGCTGATCAGTAGAGGGTCAAGCTCTTCAAAGGCCACACCCATAGCTGTAGTTGGTCTGGTCAGTGATGCCATATCCTGCCGTCTAACTGTGAGAGCAGGTCCTGTCTGAGGGAGCTGCCATGGCTCTCCCTCCAGAAGACTGAGGAGGGTTGGAAACCAGGATCTCGCTGGCTATCTGGGGGCTTCAAGCAGCAGACTGTGCTGAGCCTGAGAGACCCTGTGCAGCATTGCTAAGAACAGGGGGGTTGGAAGGAAATCATACAGTAGGCCCTCTGGCCATGTGGGTTGTTAAGGCATCTACAGTGGGGAGAACAATTATTTGATAACCTGCAAAATCGGCAGTGTTTCCTACTTACAAAGCAGGTATTTTATCATAGGTACACTTCAACTGTACATTATGATTTTTAAGTCATTAATTTGCATTTTATTGCACGACATAAGTATTTGATCACCTACCAACCAGTAAGAATTCCGGCTCTCACAGACCTGTTAGTTTTTCTTTAAGAAGCCCTCCTGTTCTCCACTCATTACCTGTATTAACTGCACCTGAATCATGTAGTAACTAAAAAAAATGTCAAACAAGTCAAAATACATTTTATATTCTTCAAAGTAGCCACCCCTTGACAGCTTTGCACACTTGGCATTCTCTCAACCAACTTCACCTGGAATGCTTTTCCAACAGTCTTGAAGGAGTTCCTACATATGCAGAGCACTTGTTGGCTGCTTTTCCTTCACTCGGCGGTCCAACTAATCCCAAACTATCTCAATTGAGTCGAGGTCTGGTGATTGTGGAGGCCAGGTCATCTGATGCAGCACTCCGTCACTCTCCTTCTTGGGCAAATAGCCCTTATACAACCTGGAGGCATGTTGGGTCACTGTCCTGTTGAAAAACAAATGATAGTCCAACTAAGCCCAAACCAGATGGGATGGCGTATCGCTGCAGAATGCTGTGGTAGCCATGCTGGTTAAGTGTGCCTTGAATCCTAAATAAAATCACAGACAGTGTCACCAGCAAAGCATCCCCACACCATCTCCTTCATGCTTCATGGTGAGAACCACACATGCAGAGATCATCCATTCACCTACTCGGTGTCTCACAAAGACATGGCGGTTGGAACCAAAAATCTCACATTTGGACTCATCAGACCAAAGGACAGATTTCCACCGGTCTAATGTCCATTGCTCGTGTTTCTTGGCCCAAACAAGTCTCTTCTTCTTATTGGTGTCCTTTAATGGTTTCTTTGAAGCAATACGACCATTAAGGCCTGATTCACGCAACTCATCTGAACAGTTGATGTTGACATGTGTCTGTTACTTGAACTCTGAAGAATTTAATTGGGCTGCAATTTCTGAGGCTGGTAACTCCAATGAACTTATCCTCTGCAGCAGAGGTAACTCTGGGTCTTCCTTTCCTGTGGCAGTCCTCATGAGAGCCAGTGTCATCATAGCGCTTGATGGTTTTTGCGACTGCACAATTTTCCGTATTGACTGACCTTCATGTCTTAAAGTAAAGATGGACTGTCATTTCTCTTTGCTTATTTGAGCTGTTCTTGCCATCATTTGGACTTGTTATTTTACCAAATAGGGCTATCTTCTGTATACCACCCCTACCTTGTCACTGATTGGTTCCAAAGCATTAAGAAAATATAGGCACAGCTATTAATTGAAACCCATTCCAGGTGACAAGATTGTGCAAAGCTATCAAAGCAAAGGGTGACTACTTTGAAGAAGTAGATCCTCTTGTGGCTGAACTACAAGTAGAAGATGGTTATGACCTGTGCCCCACCTCTCTAGGTGTTGACCACCTGAAGCCCTTTCTGACCTCTAACTGTGCCATCATGCCTGTGAAGGTGAGAGAAGCGCGGCTAGCCAGAGTAGAGGGCCTTGTTTTCACAGATAATTTACCAGCGTCTGGCATTGTTCGCCAGGACCCATCTAAGGCCACAAAAAGAGGGAAAGCCCATGAAACCGATGCCCCCCACCCCCTTCACCTGTAAAAAAAAAAGTAAGAGCCTCACTCATAAGATCGATTACTTATCTTCTGAGATAGAGAAGCTAAAAACCCTTTTGCATTCCTTCAAACCCCCTGAGTCGGGGCTCTCTAGCACTCCCTCCTGCATGGGGGATGCAACAAAGGACACAGATAGCCGTGATGATGACCGGCTCTCCACTCGGGCATCTAACCAGCACTTTAGTGACCAGGGTGATGACGCACAACATGGTGGAGGTGCTAACCAGTGTTGTTTACCCATATCGTGAACGCTAAAGATGGGTCAGAGGAGTCATTCCAAGTCTCGGATCACGCAGAGTCAGAAGGAAGGTCTGCCTCACTACGCGCTGTCCTGTGGGCAGCCTTAGCTAGGCTAGAGCTTGATGACCCTCAAGCCACAGCCTCTGCAGCTAACCCTTTATTTAACTAGGCAAGTCAGTTAAGAACAAATTCTTATTTACAATGATGGCCTACCGGGGAACAGTGGGTTAACTGCCTTGTTCAGGGAAGAACAACAGATTTGTACCTTGTCAGCTCAGGGATTCGATCCAATAACCAACTCAACCTATGCAGAGCACGAGAAGCACGAGGGATATAATCCATACTTTCAAGCATACTGATGGTCTGATAGGTATGAAGTAGAACGGAATAGTCAATATAAAACCTACCAGCTCTCTGAAAAGTCAGGTAAACAATACTGTGAATATTTTGTCTCAAATGTCGAGACATTTAAGAACAACACACACAGATAACAGGTAGAGTAAGTTTAATTGTAATTGTATAAAACATTGTGGCTTGTAAGGAACATTTACACTTTTCTTTAGGAGTGTAGTTAAGTAAATTGTCAAAAATATAAATAGCGAAGTACAGACTTAAAGTATTTTTACTTAAACTCTTACTCAGTGGGGTAAAGTACTTATGGTGTCAATTTATTTCCTCCAGTCATTGCATGTGTGGCTTAAACTAAGCTGCTAAAAATAGCAAGTTATAGTTTGCTAAAACAAGCTGGCTTTCTTTAGCCTGTTAGCTACCAGAAATTAAATGGAAATGACAGCCAGCAACAGCTTCCAGTTTAGTCGGAGTTTATTCCCTAAAAGGGCCACAGATTCTTCATTTGACCGAACGGTTGGTGCGTCTGACATCGCGAGCTAGCTAGCTAGCTAACTGACAATATCAAGTTAAAGAGATTAAACAGGGGTGTTAGCTAGCTCGAATAACATGTTAGTAGCTAGTCAGGCAATGCAACAAATCTAGTTAAATAGCTAGCTAGATAAAGAGACAAATTGCAAGCATGACAACTGATACAAAATAGATGATGTAGCCCGATAATGTATAAATTGTGGTTTCTTGTACTTGCTACTTTGTAACGTCAGCTAGTTGACACTTACCGCATATAACATCACATTGGCGACTTGTAGCTATCAGAGGAATGTGGCGTAGCTATCCGACGTACATTATTACGTGAAAAATATTCTTAATTTCAAAATAAATCGTTTTAGGTTCCCTTATATTCCGATGGGTAGACGATATAAATGCAACACCGTTGAACGTAACGTTAGTCAGGATGGTTTGGGGTTGTTTTCGTGGGTAGGTGGTTTTGACCAATGTGAAGCTAGCCACAATAACGACTAGCCACAATAGTGGACTTTGCGGTTCGCCTTCAAAATAAAAATGTCCTCACTGAAAGTGATGCAAACGGATACAAATAGCGGAATCATGACATAATTGAACTAGATCATGCTGAACAAGTTTGGAATATTAACAAATGACAATAATTAGTTAATTTGACCTCCGAAAAATATAATCTGTATGAAATCGCACTGTGGATGTATTGATTTAAGAATTGCATTGGGGGCATACTTATATTTCACGTACTTGTGGATTCATGAAATGGGTTATCAGTCTACTCAGTGACACCCACAGAACACAACTGCGAAGAGTTTACACGCATATTAGTGTAACAGTTGTTAAAGTACTATGTGAAGTTACGAAGTACTAACGCAGAGTTACAGCGGTGCAGTATAGCACAGGTTACATTAGCATTGTAGCTCTTATTGCGGGACTTTAAGAATGGGAATTCACCTCACTATTCAGCCTATTGTACATATTGACATTCATATGTGACTGTACAGCCTTACCTATGGATTGTGTATCCATAAAATGGGGTATCAGCCTACTCAGTGACAGGTTTGACTGATACCCCAGAGCATCACTGGGGCGAGCTCCCTGCCACTCAGGACCCCTATAACGGGCAGTATCAGAGGAAGGCCCTACAAATTTGAGCCCGGCCGATATTAGCCTTATATGGATGTATTTTTATTGGCATTTAATCTACCGAAAGGGACCGATATAAAATGTGGAGAAACGCTAGGGGAAAAAGCCGTTCTTCATAGAATTTGACTTTATTGTTGCATTTTATTATTTGTCCTGAAGAGGGCACTCTTTGCATGGCTATAAGCCTATCTTGCCTTGGCGGTCTACAGCATAACTGGACACGATAACCACGGATATTTCACTAAATTTGAGGCATGAGAGGAGACCCATTGGCCGGCAGTGGGAGAAGATGGAACGAGATAGATTTTGGCCGGCATTCTGCACATTTTGTCACTCAGTACAGTTTTCTGTTCCCAAAACTAAAATATGTTGCGAACAAGGTGGACAAAGGTTTGTAGACTTTATCTTTTGCCAAAGTAAAAAAAAATGCGTTGTTTAGGAGTGTAAAGATGAATTGAGTTATTGCACACTCGCACTTCACAGAAAAATAATTATGTGCCCACTAGGACTCATTGTTCCCATTGGAAACGACAGACTGTAGTGTAGTCTTAGTTATAAAGTGCAAAACATGCGCACTGGCCATATACTGTTTATGTGAAGTGACATGACAAAAAAAATGATGTTATGCGCAAATGTAAAGCGAGTGCCATGCTGAACGTTCAAGGTAACACAAGACTACAAGGTAACATTAACGTTACAGCCCTTTAGAGAAGCCCGCGAAATCTCGTGTGTTATATTTGGTTTTGGCGAAGGGTATTCCTCAAGTTCTGTCATTTAAATGTTTCCAGAGACACGAAAAAAATACCAGGTTACAAAGTAGCGCTTCGTAGCTACGTTTTGATGTTTGGGTTGTCACTTGTCAGGGACAAGACCAAATTCACCTTTCGCTTCAATGGGGGGTAGGGACGTCCCAATGACTCTGTATAGCAATTACTTCAGTGGCTACAGTTTTACAATCTATGAAAACATATCTAAATACCAATACATTGAAAAATGTACATTGAAAAATATGAGGTCATTGTTTTCCAGCTGGCTAGCATGGGGCAGCTCAGTCTTCAGAGCCTAAGTCAACTTTTTTTTCTGGAATCAGTGCAGTTTTATCTAACTTTCACTAGAATCAGTTTTCCCCCATACAAAAACCTTGTCTTCCTGGTGCTCCTAAATGTTATGTGACGCTTACATTAATGTTCTAGAAATATGCTTTCTGTTTACAACTACCTTTATAGGGCTGCACCATTTTGTTTTCATTCTAGCTATAATAATTGAAATATTCAGATATATTGCTCTAAAATCTGATCCAAAAATCCCATATGGTCGGGCGCTATTAAAATTGTCATACTCCATCCACCCAAGTCATAGACTGTTCTCTCTGTTACCACACGGCAAGCGGTACAGATGCAAAGTCTGGAGCCAACAGGACCACGAACAGCTTCTACCATAAACTTCTAAGCCATAAACTGCTAAATAGCTACTTGGTAGTGGTGTTGTGGGTCAGCTGTTTGTTCACCCACACCCAATTGCTAATAACCCATCCGCAACCACCAGACAGATGTGTTTATATGTGATAAAGTGAAAAGCTGAGGCCTGCACCCAACCCTAACCCTCTAATATAGAAAATGCGGTATAGGCTATGATCAGATTGCGGAAAGATTTTTGGGCAGATTTAGTTTTTTCAGATTATAATTTCCAACATTTTGTAGGCTATTTGTTAGTCAACTTGTCTATAATTAGTAACATGCAGCTTCTCTTATGTAATTATATTTTGAAGACTAAATCAACTCTTGCTCACCAGAATAATTTCATAAATTGATAGAATGAAGTTGAAGTTCTCTGTGATCCAGTAGCGGTGAATGGGTAAAATCACTGGGGAAGCCAAGCCAGAAAAAAATCCCACATTACAACCTGTGTTGTGATATTTGCATTGTTTTTTGTTCTTGCGACTGTGATATAGGCTAGAGGCCTAAGGCCAAGACAATAAGGCACAGTCGCATAATCAATTCAACAAAACCTTTTGCTTCATCACAAAACCGGAACGCAACCTCTGTCCGGTGAAGTTCACAAAGCACATTGCATGTAACAAACAGTTAAATGACCTACAGCATGGTCAAGCTAGTTAATGTTTCTGACAATTTGGATCACTAAACAACTAGCCTATTGATTTAGAACCAGAGAGTTACCGCAAGTCGCAAAGAAAACAGGAGCTGCCTCAACTATTCCAGCACCATTTCAACTTCAACATCATGAAATCACCTATATTTAGTTTAATACAGACCACTAAAAGATATCAAAAACAATTTAGTCCAATCAACTTAAGCTAAATATGATGTGGCTGTCCATGGTTATGATTTGTGTGTGTGTGTGCGTGTGTGCGTGTGTGTGTGTGTGTGTGTGTGAGAGAGAGAGAGAGACTCACCCTACTTGTAGAGAAACGCCAATGTCATCTTCCTCTCTTTCATGTTGAATAAATGGTCTATCACTCTGTCATACATTACACACTCATTTTTTTTGTCTTTGGCTACCTGGCTAAAAAGCTTGCTCCCTAGGCTAACTTCCTTTCATGGGCAACGTTAGCTAGTTAACATTAGCCTTCTAGATCTAGCTACATATTGAACTTCCATTCTCTCAGACCAGGGGCACAACAATGTATGAATTAATGGTTGGATCAGAATCGCCGTTATAATAATTGGCCAACACGGAGAATCAAGTAAAACCCCTATCTCCATCCCTGGCTAATTTAGGAAAGGGACAATTTTAGCTAGCTAGCTAGCCCCCGGAGGACAACAACACAATGAGATGCATAACGAGTTTCTGTTAGAATATTTTATTTTAAAAGAAACAACTATTACTGTTAATTTGAAAGACTCTGATATGATGTTTTATTTGAAACAAATGATATGGACCCTGATTTAACTTTCATTGTTAATTTGTTTATCTTTAATGGAAAATTCTTTGTCCATAAAATTAAGTGGGCAGAAAACAAACCCCTTTTCACATTATTTAAGATCGAATTTAAATATTATTTTGAAATGATCAGTAAATGTAAAAACAAAAAAGCAATATGCACCATAAAAGTTCTTAACAAATTGAAAATGAATCTTGATATGTAATACCCCTGTCTGTTAGGTTTATGTACTCTTGTTTGTATATTTCAGTTTTTTTTGTATTTGTGTTCATAATAAAAAATATTTTGAAAATAATAACGAGTTTCTGTCAGTGACATATGCTCTCGATGTGATTGGAATGAAGCCATGTCCAAACTGTCTGTGGTGCGCCAAGACCATTCACAGTTGAGCTCAACGCTGATTGGCTGTATTTTCTTATTTCTTTATCAACGGAGGCCAAATGACCGCTGGCTTCCCTTGCATTCAATTTTTGTTTAAATTTTTTTGGGGAAGCCTGGCCTTCCTTGGCATCCATGAACACAAGCCACTGCTGTGACCTCTGCTTCTTTTGTGGAGCAAAGACATTTAGGGACCGAGGGGAAAATGCAATAACTCTAAAGAAATGGACAAGATTTTCAAAGCAAAATTTCCAAATGACATCAGTTTGACTGGTTGTAAGCAAATAGAAAGCTGTGTAAACGACCTAATGTGTTTTGATAAGATTTAAGTTCGGCTTGGATGCATATTTTATGTAGCCTAGTTGAAATACTATCAGCTTTATGATGCCTATATATACTGAAAAAAATATATAAATGCAACATATTAAGTGTTGAAAGATCACAATCTTTCCACACACAAAAACCTTATATCCTCTCATTTTGTGCACACATTTGTTTACATCCCTATTAGTGAACAATTATCCTTTGCCAAGATAATCCACCCACCTGACAGGTGTGGCATATCATGAAGCTGATTCAGCAGCATGATCATTACACAGGTGTACTTTGTGCTGGGGACAATTGAAGGCCATTAAAAGCCAGACAGCTGATGAAACAGGAGTATTTCTGTCTGTAATAAAGCCCTTTTGTGGGGGAAAACTCATTCAGATTGGCTGGGCCTGGCTCCCCAGTGGGTGGGCTTGGCTCTCAAGTGGGTGGGCACATGCCCACCCATGGCTGCGACCCTGCCCTGTCATGTGAAATCCATAGATTAGGGTCAAATTAATTAATTTAAATTGACTGATTTCCTCATTTGAACTGTAACTCTGTAAGATCCTTGAAATTGTTGCATGTTGCATTTATATTTTTGTTCAGTATAGATATCACCTCTACAGATGGTATCTAACTGCACACTCATTATCTCAAGATGCTGAAAGACAGAAATCATATTTCTCCACTCCTGTTCCCAAGTCAAAATTTAGCCGACACTTAGTGTATACTTTTACTGCAACAAATGCTTAATTCGGCAGAAGTTAATATTAAGACTATGTGAGAGGTTATAAACCTACGGAGTGTCCAGATTTCAGTTTCCATTTAACCCATCTGAACAGAAGGCTACAGTTCCCTTGACATACCATAGGCCTATCTGATGTCCCTGTCTTGTCTGTCAAATTTGTATAGTGCCTCACAATCATCACACATAATATCATCCTCTTTTACCACTTCACCAAATCTTTGCCAAACATTAGGCAAACTTTTCTGTCTCTCCCTTCTCAACTCTCCATTTCGCAGCTTTTCTACTATTGAAATAAACTCTGACATAGTCCTTTTTGCCTCCGTGGATCAACTAACTTTTTCTGACCATTCCTAAAACCATTTGGTGATCTATATATAACTCTAAGGTGCAGAGTTACGTAACAGTGTGGAAGCCGCCTAGTGCTGACTATTTAACAGTCTGATGGCCTTGATATAGAAGCTGTTTTTCAGTCTCTCGGTCCCAGCGTTGTTGCACCTGTACTGACCTCGCCTTCTGGATAATAGCGAGGTGAACAGGCCATGGCTCAGGTGGTTGTTGTCCTTGATGATCTTTTTGGCCTTCCTCTGACATCGGGTGCTGTAGGTGTGCTGGATGGCAGGTAGTTTGCCCCGGGTGATGCGTTGGGCAGATTGCACCACCCTCTGGAGAGCCCAGCGGTTGCAGGCGGTGTAGTTGCCGTACCAGGTGGTGATACAGCCCGACGGGATGCCCTTACTCTTAATTGTGTATCTGTAAAAGTTTGTGAGGGTTTTAGGTGCAAGTCAAATTTCTTCAGCCTCCTGAGGTTGAAGAGGCGCTGTTGCGGCTTCTTCACCACACTGTCTGTGTGGGTGGACCATTTCAGATCATCAGTGATGTGTATGCCGAGGAACTTGAAGCTTTCCACCTGCTCCACTGCAGTCCCATCAATGTGGATAGGGGCGTGCTCCCTCTGCTGTTTCCTGAAGTCCACGATCAGCTCCCTTGGTTAGTCGACATTGAATGAGAGGTTATTTTCCTGGCCCCACACTCCCAGGGCATCTCCTCCCTGTTGGCTGTCTCGTCATTGTTGGTAATCAGGCCTACTACTTGTTGTATCGTCTACAAACTTGATGATTGAATTGGAGGCTTGCGTGGCCATGCAGTCATGGTTGAACAGGGAGTACATGAAGGGGCTGAGCACTCACCCTTGTGGGGCCCCTGTGTTGAGGATCAGCGAAGTGAAGGTGTTGTTTCCTACCTTTAAAACCTGCGGGTGGCCCATCAGGAAGTCCAGAACCCAGTTGCACAGGGCGGGGTTCAGACCCAGGGCCCAAGCTTAATGATGCGCTTGGGTTCGATTGGGTTCAAGTCCAGGCTCTGGCTGGGCCACTCAAAGACATTCAGAGACTTGTCCCAAAGCAACTCCTGCGTTGTCTTGGCTGTGTGTTTAGGGTTGTTGTCCTGTTGGAAGGTGAACCTTTGTCCCAGTCTGAGGTCCTAAGCACTCTGGAGCTGGTTTTCATCAAGGATCTTTCTGCTCTGTTCACCTTTCTCTTAATCCTGACTAGTCTCCCAGTCCCTGCTGCTGAAAAACATCCCCACAGCATGAGGGTGGCAGCATGCTGCCACCCCCATGCTTCACTGTAGGAATGGTGTCAGGTTTCCTACAGATGTGGCACATGGTATTCAGGCCAGAGTTCAATCTTGGTTTCAGACCAGTGAATCTTGTTTCTCATTGGACTGAGAGTCCTTTAGGTGCCTTTTGCCAAACTCTAAGTGGGCTGACATGTGCCTTTTACTGAGAAGTGGCTTCCGTCTGACCGCTCTACCATAAAGGCCTGATTGGAGGAGTGCTGCAAAGATGGTTATCCCTCTGGAAGGTTCTCCCATCTCGACAGGAGGAACTCTGGAGCGCCGTCAGAGTGACCATTGGCTTCTTGGTCACCTCCCTGACCAAGCCCCTTCTCCCCTGAGGGCTCAGTTTGGTTCAAAACCTCTTCTATTTAAGAATGATGGAGGCCACTGTGTTCTTGGGGACCTTCAATGCTGCAGAAATGTTTTGTTACCCTTCCCCAGATCTGTGCCTCAACACAATCCTGTCCCTGAGCTCTACGGACAATTCCTTCGACCTCATGGCTTGGTTTTTGCTCTGACATGCACTGTCAACTTCAACTATGGGACCTGATATAGACAGGTGTGTGCCTTTCCAAATCATGGACTCCAATCAAGTTGTAAAAACATCTCAAGGATGATCAATGGAAACAGGATGCACCTGAGCTCAATTTCGAGTCTCATAGCAAAGGGTCTGAATACTTATGTTAATAGGGTATCTGTTTTTTATATTTAATAAATTTGCAAACATTTCTAAAACCTTTTTTCTGGTTTGTAATAATGGGGTATTGTGTGTAGAATCTGTAGATTGATGAGGGAAAAAATGTATTTGATAAATTTTAGAATAAGGCTGTAACGTAGTGTCACGCCCTGACCTTAGAAAGCCTGTTAATTTCTCTATTTGGTTAGGTCAGGGTGTGATTTGGGTGGGCATTCTAGTTTTCTATTTCTTTTGTTGGCGGGTATGGTTCCCAATCAGAGGCAGCTGTCTATCGTTGTCTCTGATTGGGAATCATACTTAGGCAGCCTGTTTTCCACCTGAGTTTGTGGGATCTTGTTTTTGTTCAGTTACTGTGTAGCCTGCAGAACGTTACGTTCGTTTATCTTTTGTTGTTTTTTGGTGTTCATCTAAAATAAAGAAAGATGTACATCTTCCACGCTGAGCTTAGGTCTCATTCCGACGACGGACGTAGTAACACGTAGCAAAATGTGAAAAAGGGAAGTGGTCTGAATACTTTCCGGATGCACTATAAATGTAGCCTATAATTTTTATTTTTATTTATTTTTTACCTTTATTTAACCAGGCAAATCAGTTAAGAACAAATTCTTATTTTCAATGACAGCCTAGGAACAGTGGGTTAACTGCCTGTCGCAGAAGGACAGATTTGTACCTTGTCAGTTCAGGGATTTGAACTTGCAACCTTCCGGTTACTAGCCCAACGCTCAAACCACTAGGCTACACTCCCGCCAAAATAATTATACATTTATGGATTTAAGGTTTTATTTTCTCTTTATTCAACCCCCTCCGCCACCTACCCGCCCTTCATCCACACAATATCTAATGACCCTAAACGCGCCAGCTATGCATTCTAGTGATTGATATGGAATGTGTTCCACAACGCACTAGCAGAGTGTAACTGACCTCCCACGGAGTTGCATTATTTTCCAGAGAACACATAGAGCCCCCAGTTTATTATCCCTTTATAATTTAACACATCACGAGAAATGTGTTCATTTCCAAGTAGAAATGTGTTAAACATCCACTGAACTAGCTAGCAAGTTTACTAGATAGCTATAGTAGTTGCCATGGTAACCAACCAGACTTGCTAGTTTAGCTAACCAAACAATCAGTCCTAGCATGCTATTGTAGCGACCCGCACAGACAGCTGTGTGTTATGTGTTAGGCTAGGAGGTGGTTGTGTTGTACTGACCAGTACCCGGTGTTCGCGGGGTCCGACATGTCAATCAACCTGCTATCTGCCAATCACGGGAATGCCTGGAATGTTCTGATGCCGGGCATCCTGGTGGTTGGCGGAGTGGCGTGGAGGGGGTTGGGCAGGGGGTGGGCATTGGAAGTTAAGACCAGGTTCAGCCTTTATTCTCTCTCTCTCTTACGTCTGGGCTTCCCAAGAGAAGGTCACGATTGGCTTGTGGGTTATCTGTCATCTTTTTGGCGTGTGCTACGGCCCAAACAGTAGCCTGTGGAAAGTTGGTTTAATAAACCGTCAATTCGCAAACTCAAACCTCTGTCTGGACAATTGTTCATTTATGATCTAGGCAGGTCATTACACTATTATGAAAATCGAATTCAACAATACCAATACTGTTTTCAAATTAGACTTTTTTCTTTCAAAAGCAGCTAAAAAAACCATGTAAAAATTAACTATACAGTGCGTTATAGGGAAATAATGCATGCTCTAGAATACCCTTCAAGCCAAAAGAAAGAAGAATTCAACAATGCCATGTTATAATTAAGCAATAAGGCAAGATGAGATGTAGTATATGGTCAATATACCATGGCTATGGGCTGTTCTTATGCACGATGCATTGCGTAGTGCCTGGACACAGCCCTTTGCCGTGGTTTATTGGCCATGTATCATAAACCCCCAAGGTGCCTTATTACTATTATAAACTGGTTACGAATGTAATTAGAGCAGCAAAAATAAATATTTTGTCATACACGTGGTATATGATCTGATATACCACAGCTGTCAGCCAATCAGCATTCAGGGCTCGAACCACCCAGTTTATGAAGCCTAAGCCCTGAATGATGATTGGCTGAAAGCTATATTTATCAGACCATATACCAAAAGATTACAAAATGTGTATTTTTACTGCTCTAATTACGTTGGTAACCAGTTTATAATAGTAATAAGGCTTCTCGGGGGTTTGTGATATATGGCCAATATACCACAGCTTAGGGCTGTATCCAGGCACTCCGCGTTGAGTCGTGCGTATGACCAGCCGTTAGCCGTGGTATATTAGCCATATAACACACCCTCTCTGGAAGTAAACTTGGAGTCACGTGTTAATATGTTTTCTGGGCCTCCCACTATGACTCAGCAAACCATGCAGTTTATTTGGCTACAGATTAAATAGAAAAAGCTTCACAGGGTGGTGCATGTGATGAGCTGGATGCTCCTTTGCAATAAATATAGAGGGTCTTATTCTGGTGATAAAATTGATGCTTTTATAATAATAATCTCATAATGTATGTAGCCTACCCGCACTGTATCAGCGAGCTGTTGGCTCGAGCACACATGCCAAGACCAGTGAGCGCATTTGATATATAATGCAACTGTTTGTGACAAAACCATCAGTAGAGTTGAACATGCGATGGAAACCCATTCAACTTGGATTTTTCATTCAATACATGGGAATTTAACCACAAACGTTGTTTTTATGTGCACTACGTCATCACGCACATACTTTATCCTCAATAAATAATTTTGATGGAAACACATTTCTGGTGTGATAATGCACATGATTTTATGCAGATGATAGAATATTCGCATGAAACCCTGTCGCAAATTGAATGCAAACCTAGCTAATGAGGGACTTTTATTTTGAAGGCGAAACTCAAATTCCACTATTGTGGCTAGCTTCACATAGGTGTGGTTTTGTGACCTGCCTGGGTAAAGGCAAATATGTGCAAATTTGGAAGTCCAACCAGCAATGAACACTGGATTAGCTTTCATGATTAAATGTAAAATGATCCTACATTTTTTGCTCAAGATTGATATGTGGGTTCATTTTTGTTATCACAATAGTGTACATGTTTTAAAACTATTTATTTAAAAGAAAAGATGAGTATGGCCAATTAATAATAGATGTATTATATATGTTTTTATATATTTTATATATAATGCTTTTCATTAAAGACAATCTCAAAGATGCTTTAAAAAACTAAAAATAAATGTAGGGTTCTGGCAGTGGCAGGTCTTGACATGGCGATGGTCATGTCAAGACGCCTGGATAGGTTTTTAATGTATATCAGCTGACCACATAATGTTATTGCAATCTGGTGCCCGACGGCACAGTCATTGACATGGCATGCAACCATTGGTTGATGCATGCAACGTCTGAGCAGTAGAACACAACACACGTGTTGATGCAGTTCAGAAAGGCAGTAGCGGAGGGAGTGACAACGGTACAGGGAGGGAGAAGCGCCAGTCGGGTAGACAGGCCCGGAGCTCGTCTGCATGATTTAAGAGGCCACTTATCAACATTAATGCAATTAAGGTTGCCAAAATTACTTGGCTGTGATATCTAACAACCATGGTTAGACTAACAATATGATGCTCAAAATGCACTGGAATGGGCTGTTTTCTGTTACTTGATTGGAATAAAGTGTGTTGTACTCTCAAAACTGTTAACACTCCATACCCAACTGTGTGCCTGTGAGATTGGTGACAGACCATTAGCTGGGTCATCTAAGGGGCATGTGCTATGCGTGTTTGGCTCCAAAGTCTCCCAAGTGCTGCTACTACTACAGTACATGTGTTGCAACATACTGTACGGCTGAATCCCAAATCACCCAATTCCCTCCGGCCCTCCATTTGCACAAGTGTCCCAAAGCTGAGGGAGGGAAAATGATTGAGGGTTTAGGGGCTAATTAGACCCTCCAATAGCCACGTTGACCAAGGCTGCAGGCTCCAGAGCGAAGTGCTATCCCAACACGCACCACAATATATGTTTAGAATTTGCTCAATTTCATACAAATTAATTGAGAGGTGTGTTTAATGATATGACGTGTGTTTGTTTGTGACTGATTTCGAAACTTGACATATAAAACAAATGAAATACTTACCAAATTAAAATGTTTTACTGTAACATCTTGTAAAACAACTGGGAGATTTGTTTAATTTAATTTCATGTTTTATTATTTAAATGTGAACATGAATTGCATCATTCAAGTCACCAGTGTGTGCTGAAGTTGATAGGTTTATTGATCCCTCGCCACTCTATGGAAGTCTCGTTCGGTTGTCACTGGGTCCTTTTCTCATTTGGGCAAGTCCGTCTTCCGCCCTCTCTCCTCTGTCCTCTCATCGATAAGTGGTCAAGTTGTCGATAGCCTCCTTTTGGCAAGGGAGCACAAGTGTATCCTACCTGAGTCTTTCGCAGAAGAGTTTTGAAATCTGTTTGTATAAGCAATTGTTTTCTCAAAGGAGAAAAGCATGCGAACATTTAAAACGATATGCTACTTTCATCTGGAAAATGTCTTGCACAACTTGCTACATTTGTTTTTATAACTTCATAAATGTATTTTGGAATTCCACCCTGTAAACGTAATTTGCCTGATGAGGTGCGATTGGAGGAGTCTCATTTCATATGAGCACATTTTCGTACATTTTCCCTCTCTTCGATTACCTTACCTTTTTCAAAAGGAAGTGTCAGAGAACGGAGAAGAAGGGATGCAGGAGTTTAACAAATCCAATTGAGAAAAGGCATAGATCGTATACAGCTACGGAACAGAAGTGACTTTACGTAGCAGGTTAGAACAGCACATATAAGCCTGGGACAGTAACCACTCAAAGTTGGCCTTAGTGGGAGTGACATAATGAGTAAAGTATTTGTCATCATTTCATTTTTGCAAATCATATGAGGCATGGCTCTGTGCTTGTTGTGTGCATACGGGGATGGTTAGCGGGAAGGTGCTGTGTGAGATGACTGGTTGGTAGCACTCACTTCTGTCATCAAGAAGTGCTTTGAGAGACGAGTCAAGGATCATATCACCTCCACCTTATCGGCCACCCTAGAACCACTTCAGTTTGCCTACCACCCCAACAGCTCCACAGACAACGCAATCGCTATCACACTGCCCTATCCCATCTGGACAAAAGGAATAACTATGTAAGAATGTGGTTCATTGACTACAGCTCAGCATTCAACACCATAGTACCCTCCAATGAGCCATTGGGCCCGCCCTGCAACCTCATTGGATAGTGCTGGACTGGCCTCTTGCAAGCCGTCACTAAAATGCGAGGGGCTTAGGCTCATAGGCTAGAACTCTAATTACTAGGGAGCTGGAACATGTGGGGCTAAATGTAGGGTAAATGGTGGCGGCACAGTTTCAAGAAAACTGTCGCCTTGAAACTAGAGATTTCATGGTTAATTGAGGTAAAACAGTAATTCTGTGCATAGATTATGCGAGTCTGAACTACACATTTACACAACCAGCCCAAAGTGTGGGGTTTTAAAAATACATTCTTAGTCGCCAAAGTACAGGACTATGTCTTTAATTGCTGACTACATGTTTTAATAGATTTGCCCCTAGGTCTAGCTCCAGGGGTATGACAGAGCTGTGACAATCCAGTTGGATATACAAGTATTTCAATTTATCAGAACCAAATTATCCATCCATAGTTCGAATGACTGAAATCCTAAAGTGTTCTGTACAGTTGGCCATGGACCTGAAAACTCCGGAAAAGATACCAATAGGCCTGCTGATTAATATTTAACAAAACTGGAATGGTAATGCACGCCTGGAGTTGAGGGCAGGAATTGTCTGATACGTTTTTGGCGAAATAAAGTAAATATGCTGCTTACCATTCAGTTGAAAGTTATTAGTGCGCATTTCTTCTTTAGTTACACCTCGTGTTGTTCATTATCGGGAAATGTTCAGACCACTGCAGATATTCCAGCGATTGCTAAATATTTCACCACAAAAGGTAGATATGAAGAAGTGAACCCTTACCTCATTGATGACATACTCGCTGTAAACAAATCTCTTGTAAAGCCCCCATCTGCAGAATGTCGCGAAATTCATCTGACCGCTATCATACGGCACGGTTCAAGGTACCCGACGACGAAAAACGTCAAGAAGATGCGAGCACTTCACAATCTTGTTGTACAGAAGGCCTCTGGAGAGGAGCGCTGGTTGCGTGAAATTACGCAGTGGAAGATGTGGTACACTGATGAGATGGATGGCCGTCTCGTTCAGAAGGGAATCCTCGACCACAGGCATTTGGCAGTCAGGTTGTCCAAGTTATTTCCATCATTGATATCTAAGGAGAAGCTACAAGATGGTCACATCAAGTTCATGACCAGTTCTAAGCACAGGTGTGTGAACAGCACCCTTTCTTTCCAGGGAGGACTGGCAAAGCTCTGGGACATAGAAGGTAGATATAACCCTACTCGATGTCTTTATGATAGCATCGTGTCAAAGTGCAAGCATATTGCATACAACTCTTTATTTATTATTTGCAAGACATAAGGCATATATATACTAAGTAGGTCAATGTTAGCCTTGTCGTATTTGAGGAAAGCTCAACTACATTCTTATATCGAGGCGGGGTTGAGGATCGACAACTGGTCAATTTGCTAGTAAGAGAGTGGCCAAGTCGGCGGGATATCTGTTTCCCTCCAGCAGGTGGCGTTGTTCTTCGTTTCGCCCACCAAGCGAGTTTTTGGATGGAGGTCAGTGAGTCGAATTTGGTCAACAAAAAAACGAATGGGTTATTTGAGTGAATAAAAGTTTCGTAATGCTTAAATTGTTAAGCGTGTACTGACAAGGACACGTGACATCCCGGCAACTTTATACTTTTTTTTCTGAGTTGGACAGGTGGGAGCTAGAGAACCCGCGGAGTTGCTTTGTGGCTCCCATTGTTAGGGTAGAGAGAGTTATCTTGTCAGTATATCCATAATCTTTGCGAGCAACAACAGCAGTCGAAACATGGTGCTTTCAAGACAACTGGTAACACGGGGGGGAAAAAGAGGTCAAATCATGACGTCAGTTGGTTTTCGGGTCAGAATGTCCGAATTTAAGAAAGATGCCCGAGTTGACTGTTCAGTTGGATGACTGTTTTTTCAGAGTTCCCAGTTGTCTTGAACGTGGCATCCATGCTAATCAATTAAATTAAATTCAATGGGCTTTATTGGCATGGGAAACATATGTTAATTAACATTGCCAAAACAAGTGAAGTAGATAATATACAAAAATGAAATGAACAATAAAAATGAACAGTAAACATTACATTCACAGAACTTCCAAAAGAATAAAGACATTACAAATATCATATTATGTATATATACAGTGGTGTAATGATATACAAAAGGGAAAATAAATAAGTATAAATATGGGTTGTATTTACAATGGTGTTTGTTCTTCACTGGTTGACCTTTTCTTGTGGCAACAGGTCACAAATCATGCTGCTGTGATGGCACACTGTGGGGAAAAAAATGTACACTGCTAATCTCAGTGTATGTAGTATCTCAAGGCCGCTACACCTGCAGTTGAGCAACACAAATTAGGAAAAAAATCAGTGGTTGTATTCGATAAAAGTTTTTATTAAAAGTATGAATTTCAACACCCCACAGAAGGACCACAGTTGTACAGGAAAAATGTAGATACAGGTAAGCGTTTTCAGAATTGACATTTTTACAAGTATAGACTGATAAATCACGCAACCAGTTATCAATAATCAACCGCTTAGATATAAGAGAACAGAGTTTAGCGTTCCTCAGCTAGGCTGGTCCCAGATCTGTTTGTGCGTTTACTTACACTATTTGTCATTGACAAGCTAAACAATTGACCCTTCGCTAAGCTCCGACCCCATTGGTTACTGTTGCGTCCTCGGACAACATGTTCCCTGGAATCCCAATTCCCCAAATTGTTTGGCATGAGTTGGTAGGAGAGCAGAAACAACACCCACGCTAGGTAAATGTAATACCGATATTATATTTTGTCATAAGTGGTCATTTTTCATGATATTGCATTGGCCAGCAGTCTTTTGGAAGTGAAATTATAAACAATTCAACATGTCTTACTGTGTTATAACATGCAGGGTTATAACACTCGATAACACTGTAAAAAAAAAACGTTCTGAACTTGTCACTAGCTTTTCATTTGTGCTTTTCATTCACTTTCATTGACCTTAATATTATTATAATTTCAAAACTTTGAAGATCTCCCTTTGAATGACCAGTGCCTTCTATGTTTGATTCCAAAGATGAAGAGATTGACTACGAGGTGAACGATGCACTGATGAGGTTCTTTGACAAATGCACCAGGTTTGTGGAGACTGTCGACAAGAACCAGTCAGCCATGGCTGAGCTGGACAAGTTCACGTCCAGTGCAGAGATGAAGAGGGTGCAGGAGAAGATAGCAGACCGGCTCCTGGTCCCCTACAGCCACATTACATCAGGTCTCCATCTCTAGCCTATCTGTCTCTATCTCTATTTGTGTGTGATTTGTCACAGGACGTTGGGAAACAAAAATGTCTATTCTACAGTGGATAGTAAATATTATATAGCTATTCTATTATTACTGAGAGGGCTATCCTCATGATGTTGCTCATGTTCTCTATACAATGAACGGATCTCCTTCAGATCTGCTTGATTGCAAACATTTTACAGAATATTTAGACACTAGATGGGGCTGTTTTCTCACTAACAGTACAAAACAGTTAAGCACTCCCATATACAATTCCCTCAACTGAATGGTTTTATCAGAATGTCATCAATGAGCATCTGAGAAGTGAGGACATTGAAATAAGAATACCTGTATGTTTCTATTATTTGAAAAGTAAAACAAAGTGGGGAATGTGTTGTTAATGCTAAACCATACAGGACTTATGTTTTATATCAAAGTACAGATACGGTCACTGGTCTGTAATAATTATTTAAATTTTTACATGGAATGGCGGCAGGTAGCCTAGCATTTAAGAAAGTTGGGCAATTAACCGAAAGGTCGCTGGTTCGAATCCCCAGGTCGACAAGGCAATTAAAGTTCCAATGGAGCTGTTTTTTTCTCAATATCAAATAATTTCTGGGTAACAATTATGTACCTTACTGTGATTTTTTTAGAGACCGAGCTATATGTTGTTTGGGGTCCGATATGATTCCTGTATTTTGAGGGGGAAAACGTACCGATGCTGATATATCTGCCGATGTACTGTTTTACAGTGGGGGAATTAGTGTAATTTTCCCACACTGAATTCTCATACATTGCCATCCAAAAGAGCAATTGTTCAATAACTGCTTCAAATATTGATTCCATACATTGTGACAATAATGGCACATCATGAAAATGGCCACAAGTGTTCAGATTAGTGCCCTCAGAAAGTATTCATACCCCTTGACTTATTCCACATTTTGATGTGTTACAGCCTGAATTCAAAATTGATTAAATAAAATAAAAAATCTCACCTATCTACACACTATACTTCACAATCACAAAGCGAAAACATGTTTTTAGACATTTTTGCTAATTTATTGAAAATTAAATACAGAAATATCTCATTTACATAAGTATTCACACCCCTGAATCAATACTTTGTAGACACACCTTTTGCCGCGATTACAGCTTACAGTCTTTCTGGGTAAGTCTTAAGAGTTTTTCAAACCTGGATTGTACAATATTTGCACATTATTATTTTTTAATTTCTTCAAGCTCTGTCAAATTAGTTGTTGATTAATGTTAGAAACCCATTTTCAGGTCTTGTCATAGATTTAAATTGAAACTGTAACTTGGCCTCTCAGGAACATTCACTGTCTTCTTGATAAGCAATTCCAGGGTAGATTTATCCTTGTGTTTTAGCTTATTGTCCTGCTGAAAGGTGAATTCATCTCCCAGTGTCTTGTGGAAAGCAGACTGAACCAGGATTTTGCCTGTGCATAGCTCCATTCTGTTTTATTTTTTTATCCTGACAACACCCCAGTCCTTAACAATTACAAGCATACACATAAAATGATGCAGCCATCACTATGTTTGAAAATATGGAGAGTGGTACTCCGTAATATGTTTGGTGCAAATACAATAAAACACATTGTATTTAGGACAAAAAGTGAAGTGCTTTTTTCCCACATTTGTAGCAGTATTACTTTAGTGCCATGTTGCAAACAGGATGCTTGTTTTGAAATATTTGTATTCTATACAGGGTTCCTTCTTTTCACTCTGTCAATTGGGTTGGTATTGTGGAGTAACTACAATGTTGTAGATCTATCCTCAGTTTTCTCCTATCACAGCCATTAGACTCTGTAACTGTTTTAAAGTTACCATTGGCCTCATGGTGAAATCCCTGAATGGTTTCCTTCCTCTCTGGCAACTGAGTTAGGAAGAACACCCTTATCTTTGTAGTGACTGGGTGTATTGATACACTATCGAAAGTGTAGTTCATAACTTCACCATGCTCAAAGGGATATTCAATGTCTGCTTTTTCCCCCCATCTACCAATAGGTGCCCTTCTTTGCGAAACATTGGACAACAACCATGGTCTTTGTGGTTGAATCTGTGTTTGAAAATCACTGCTCAAGTGATGGACTTTACAGATAATTGTATGTGTGGGGTACTGAGATGAGGTAGTCATTCTAAAGTCATGTTTTACACTATTATTGCACACAGTGAGTCCATGCATCTTATGTAATTTGTTAAGTACATTTTTACTCCTGAACTTATTTAGGCTTTCCATTACAAAGGATTTAAATACTTATTGACTCAAGACAGTTCAGCTTTTTATTTTTTATTCATTTGTAAAAAATAATAATAATAATAATAATTTTTAAAAAATCATTCCACTTTGACATTATAGGGTATTGTGTGAAGGCCAGTGACATAAAAATCTCAATTGAATCTATTTTAAGTTCAGGTTGTAACAACAATGTGGAAAAGGTCAAGGGGTGTAAATACATTCTGATGGCGCTGTAAGCAAGAGATTCCCTTTTTTCATCCTATTTATTGAATATCGGTTATCGGTGGAGTTATTGGCCGATACCAATGTAGCGTTTAAAGGCCAATATTATCCTACAATATCGTTGAACCTATATATCGGTCGGGCTCTAATTGTTTTCAGTTAAAATAGTCAAAAAGGGGGAAAAAATAGCTTCTTATCGAAGAGCAATTTCTCCAGCAAGAATTTAGCTAGCACTGTCAGGGAGTGGTTGGAGTTGGGAGGGGAAAACTAGCTAATATTGCCAAAGATGTTTGGATCTCTTTTTCTTATTTGCCTGTTAACTAATTTACCGCCAGGTAATGTCACCAGGAAGGTCAAAACTCACAGGCTGAAGTCTCTGTCGGTCTTTTCAAGTAGCTCTTACACTTAAAGGGCATTATCATAATTTGCACATTTATTTTTCCAACCTCATAGTGTTGAAATATATTAGAGAAATTGCCTGAATTGATCCGATAACGATAAATAGAACGATAAGTTTATAACATTAATGTGAACCACAGTTTAAAAACAAATATCCTTTAAACTACTACTACTAGTTTGATGGTTGTAGCCATCATTTGTGTCATTAACAATCACCCATTTTAGCAAACTTATTTTGTTTCATACTTCACATTATCGTTATGAACAATATCAGCAAATGCCTGCGATATGTGATCGGTATGGTTGGTGTCAATCATTTTCAGTTTATTGTCCCAGCTCTAAAATACACTACTTAACCAAAAGTATGTGGACACCTGCTTGTAGAAAATTTCATTTCAAAATTATGAGCATTAATATGGAGTTGGTCCCCCTTTGCTGCTATAACAACCTCCACTCTTCTGGGAAGGCTTTCCACTAGTGTTGGAACATTGCTGCGGGGACTTGCTTTCATTCAGCCACGAGTATTATTGAGGTCGGTCACTAATGTTGGGCGATTCACATTCTGTAAGCTTGTGTGGCCAACGGGTGTGGCTGAAATATCCAAATCCACTAATTTGAACGGGGTGTCCACATACTTTTGTATACACAGGAAAATCCCATTTTTGACTGCACTGGGCCTTTAAACCTAATTGTTCCATGAGTCGATCTGGATAAGTGTCTGCTAAATGACTCAAATGTAATGGCTCCTGTGAACACTTTGCCATTACTTTCCCCCTGTAGACATGGCTGAGGCTGCATTTTACCTGTGTGCTTACGAGTTGGCCATCAAAACCATCAACTCCCCCTGGTGTCAACTCTTTGATGAGGCAGATGCACTGGTACGTCAACTGTATTCCCTGCCAGTAGTAATCATTTTACGTCATTGCAGAGTATTGACCAGTTCAAGTGAAAATGGAACCATTTATTATTTATGGGGAACTCTATTTTTTTAAGCAGTGATCAAAAACGTTGAGGTTCATCAATATTGGAGAGATGAATTAGATGCATCTAGCCTAACTAGTAATCCATTGACCTTTTTATGTGAAGTGCTTTTGCTGATAGGACATTAATCTAAAACATAATGAATGTATTATTTACAATATCCTCACCTAATCTACAGTATGAATAGATGTCAATAAGAAGCTGGGCTATGTGGGTGTGTCCTGTGTTATAAGGTAAGTTGGCCCAGCTCTCAGGTGGCCTAGGGGAAATCCTACCACGACTCTACACAATGAGAGATTGTCTATCTGAGGGCGTCACTCACCGAAGTATTCATACAAAGCCTACCTACATATCATGGTATACAGTGCATTCGGAAAGTATTGAGACCCCTTAACTTTTTCCACATTTTGTTACGTTACAGCCTTATTCTAAAATGTATTCATGTTTTTTTCCCCTCACCAATCTAAACACAATACCCCATAATGACAAAGCAAAAAAGTTTTTTCAGACATTTGCAAATTTATATATAAAAAAAAAAAATGAAATATTACATTTACACTAGCATTCAGACCCTTTGCTATGAGACTCGAAATTGAGCTCAGGTGCATCCTGTTTCCATTTATCATCCTTGAGATGTTTCTACAACTTGATTGGAGTCCACCTGTAGTAAATTCAATTCATTGGACATGATTTGGAAAGGCACACACCTGTCTATATAAGGTCCCACAGTTGACAGTGCATGTCAAAGCTATGAGGCCAAAGGAATTGTCCGTAGAGCTCCAAGACAGGATTGTATCGTGGCACAGATCTGGGGAATGGTACCAAAAAAATGTCTACAGCATTGAAGGTCCCCAAGAACATTGAGGCCTCCATCATTCTTAAGTGGAAGAAGTTTGGAACCATCAAGACTCTTCCTAGAGCTTGCCTCCCGGCTAAACTGAGCAATTGGGGGAGATGTGCCTTGGTCAGGGAGGTCACCAAGAACCCGATGGTCACTCTGACAGAGCTCTGGAGTTCCTCTGTGGAGATGGGAGAACCTTCCAGAAGGACAACCATCTCTGCAGCACTCCACCAATCAGGCCTTTATAGTAGAGTGGGCAGACAGAAACCACTCCTCAGTAAAAGGCACATGACAGCCCGTGTGGAGTTTGCCAAAGGCACCCAAAGACTCTCAGACCATGAGAAACAAGATTTTCTGGTCTGATGAAACCAAGAATGAACTCTTTGGCCTGAATGCCAAGTGTCACATCTGGAGGAAACCTGGTACCATCCCTACAGTGAAACATGGGGGTGGCAGCACCATGCTGTGGGGATGTTTTTCTGCGGCAGGGACTGGGAGACTAGTCTGGATCAAGGGACAGAATGGATGGAGTAAAGTACAGAGAGATCCTTGATGAAAACCTGCTGCTGAGCGCTCAGGACCTCAGGCTGAGCGCTCAGGACCTCAGACTGAACTAAGATTCACCTTCCAACAGGACAACGACCCTAAGGACACAGCCAAGACAACGCATGAGTTGCTTCGGGACAAGTCTCTGAATGTCCTTGAGTGGCCCAGCCAGAGTCCAGGCTTGAATCCTATCGAACATCTTGCGAGTGGCGCAGCGGTCTAAGGCACTGCATCTCAGTGCTAGAGGCGTCACTATAGACCCTGGTTTGATTCCAGGCTGTTTCACAACCGGACGTGATTGGGAGGCACACAATTGGCCCAGCGTGGTCTGGGTTAGGGTTTGGCCGGGGTAGGTCGTCATTGTAAATAAGAATTTGTTCTTAACTGACTTGCCTAGTTCAATAAAAAAGAGACCTAAAAATATCTGTGCAGTGACACTCCCCATCCAACCTGACAGAGCTTGAGAGGATCTGCAAAGAATGGGAGAAACTCCCCAAATACAGGTCTGCCAAGCTTGTAGTGTCATACCCAAGAAGACTTCAGGCTTTAATCGCTGCCAAAGGTGCTTCAACAAAGTACTGAGTAAAGGATCTGAATGCTTTTGTAAATGTGATATTTCAGTTTCTTTTTTGTAATAAATTTGCAAACATTTCTAAAAACCCTTTTTTGTTTTGTCATTATGGGGTATTGTGTTTAGATTGATGGAAAAAAAACAATTGAATCCATTTTAGAATAAGGTTGTAACGCAATAAAATGTGGAAAAAGTCAAGGTCTTTCTGAATGCACTGTACTTATACAGCAATTACCCCACTAACAGGTTAATGTATATGGAAACTATCTAACGTGGTATCCACACAAAGCCTACATCATCTAATCCCATGGTATACTTACACAGCATTTACCTCACAAACAGGTTTTGGAGTATGCAAATGACCTGAAGCAGTTCTGGAAAAGGAGTTATGGTCATGACATCAACAGCAAGTCAAGCTGCATCCTCTTTCATGATGTATTCAGCCGTCTGGATAGAGCGGCCAATGAGATCAGGTGAGGGACTGGTTAGCCTCACGTGTCAGGCTTCATGTCATTCACCAGTATAGCAAAAGGATTAAAAGTGGATGGCCTTTGGGTAAAAATGTAACTAACGTTAAAAAAAAACTATTTTTAGGCTATATGTGTTTAAAAGGACAGGACACTCCAAAATCAAAGTTTGTCAGACGTTTACAAACCCGAAATGTAGTGTAATGTAAACATTAATTGTTGTCCCACGCCATTGGTTGTGTTGGTCCGCATCTTTATATCCCACATGAATGGAAAAAAATAAGTACAGAATAAAATCTGGAAATTATAGCACTTATCTTTTCCATTGATTCCATTCTACTCAGATGTCTGGGAAGTGGACGTATCTCAATGCAAGACCACTTTGCCTGGGGCTGTGGTAGCCTTGCGGTTGCCTTTGTGTTGTTGTACCCTTGAGCAAAGATCTTATCCCCTAACCTGCTCAATGGATGCTGCTCTGTGGCTGACCCTGTGCTGCTTCCAGCCTCTTGTGAGTGTGGGTTGTGTCTGAGTTGTTGGGAAAAAACAAGACCGCGAAAAGACAAATGTATGTTTCGCAATGGATACTTCCTAAACCGACCAAAAATTCAAGTGGTGTTGTACTTGAGGTCAGAAAGATCTGACAAACTTTGATTTTGGTGTGAACTGTCGTTTTTAAGGGATACTTCCTAAGCCAATTAGGACCAAACTGTAATATTATACAAACAACTGCCCGGTACAGTATCTATTGCAAGTGTCAGAAATACTGTTCGAAAATAACCTGTCAACGTGTCAATAGAATATGACACATGAACCTTCTCGTTTGCACCCTGTGTCCTGTTATACATCCTAGTTTAGCCAAGTCCTCAAACTGTCAGTGTCGTATACATGATACTGAGAGAAGTTTAACCAAAGCGCATACATATGGGGGTAGGATTATGGGCAATCCACATCCAACATTATTCAATACTCATTATAGGGTTCAAATGAGTAATACAATTACCCATCCATAGCAGCTCATCATAGAAGTTTGCAGACCTTTTTGTCTGGTCAGGATCCTGTGTGTGTGTGTGTGTGTGTGTGTGTGTGTGTGTGTGTGTGTGTGTGTGTGTGTGCCTTTTCCCTGGACTGTGACGAAATTGTATTTTGTGGTTCACGCACCACACCCACATGTCAATACACATTTCTGTTACAGAATGAATGTGTCTGTCATGCTGTGTTGCAAGCACAGTGCATGTAGCAGCACACCTGATCATAGAACTCATAATAATATGAATCTGTGAGTTGTGGCACTCCTCTGTTGTAAAGGTAAGAGGAGATTTGATTTGATTTGATTTTTCAAATAAAGTGAATTGATGTACCTGCCACATAATCTCAAGGTTTCTTGTCAGTCAGTAGAACACTGTATGGGAGAGTGGGGTAAATGGAGCCATTTTTTACATTCCACCTTACTATGTGAAGGGAAATATAGTACTCTTTCTAACCGATATCTACACATATTTCAGGATGTTGTGTATCCTTGGAAATAATTTAAAAATATATATATATAAACATAACAGTTTGTAAAACATAGTTTGTCCAAAAAAAAGTGTTCTCTTGGAACAACTTACGGGGTAAATTTAACGTAGGCCAGGGTAGATTGAGCCGCCTTGGGGTAAGTGGGCGCTTCTGTCCTGTGACAGTGGGCGATGGTGCTAGTAGGTCATAGAATGGGGCTGTGGTATATTGTATATCTTAAGTGCATGTCTACATTCCGATGTAGATCACTGTTCAATATTGCTTACCCTTCTATTTCCATACCAGTTGTCTGGGACAGGGATTTTGTTTCGATGTGCCAATTCGTAGGCAAGATCTCTGCATTTAAGTTTACTAAGCCCATGAAACTGGTCCGTGAAATTCTTGAAATTTTTAGCAAGCTCAGACTCCATGTCATCAGATAAAACCTTGTGTGTCTCTGCTAATCTATCAGAGCGTGTCGCACAGGTACATGTCTGTTTGTTTCTTATTTTTTTTACCTCTTCAGTGTCACTCAGTAAAACAAATCATCCATTGCTGCTGCTCAAATGGACTTCTTCCCTTCTCTCACTTCCTTGGCTGCTCTATCAAGAACCTCAAGGGGGGTTAGACTCCTGCTTGTTATACGTTTGTATACACAGGGCACAATGTCTGCTCTGTAACCATACAGATTTTGTTCATATGCATGACACATTGTAAAAATACTAATGCATACTAATGTTTGAATGCATAAAACTGAAAATGCAATCATCATTTGAATAGGGTATGGTGGCCATTGGCTCAACTTACTCCAAGCAAACATTTGGACTATATTAGACCACACAGCTATAAGGATGCACTTTCATGTTAGGTTTAATGAATTCATTTGACTTTCTGAAAATCAGTTTTTTGGACCTAACTTGCTCACCACTTTTTCCATGTGGTTTCTTCTTTCAGACTTCATGAAATGATGACCACATCGACAAAGGGAAAAGCTTTCATTTAGTACAGGGCAACATGCAGGGACAACATGTTTTCTAAAACCATGCGCTCAATTCCTGCATTCCATACATAAATACAAATCGTTCAAAACTGTTCTCAACTGACACCCCCTTTTTATTTTATTTTTTTATTTCACCTTTATTTAACCAGGTAGGCAGGTTGAGAACAAGTTCTCATTTACAATTGCGACCTGGCCAAGATAAAGCAAAGCAGTTCGACACATACAACGACACAGAGTTACACATGGAGCAAAACAAACAGAGTCAATAATACAGTATAAGCAAGTCTATATACGATGTGAGCAAATGAGGTGAGATAAGGGAGGTAAAGGCAAAAAAAAGGCCATGGTGGCAAAGTAAATACAATATAGCAAGTAAAACACTGGAATGGTAGATTTGCAATGGAAGAATGTGCAAAGTAGAAATAAAAATAATGGGGTGCAAAGGAGCAAAATAAATAAATTAAATACATTAGGGAAAGAGGTAGTTGTTTGGGCTAAAATATAGGTGGGCTATGTATAGGTGCAGTAATCTGTGAGCTGCTCTGACAGTTGGTGCTTAAAGCTAGTGAGGGAGATAAGTGTTTCCAGTTTCAGTGCTTTTTGTAGTTCGTTCCAGTCATTGGCAGCAGAGAACTGGAAGGAGAGGCGGCCAAAGAAAGAATTGGTTTTGGGGGTGACTAGAGAGATATACCTGCTGGAGCGTGTGCTACAGGTGGGAGATGCTATGGTGACCAGCGAGCTGAGATAAGGGGGGACTTTACCTAGCAGGGTCTTGTAGATGACATGGAGCCAGTGGGTTTGGCGACGAGAATGAAGCGAGGGCCAGCCAACGAGAGCGTACAGGTCGCAATGGTGGGTAGTATATAGGGCTTTGGTGACAAAACGGATTGCACTGTGATAGACTGCATCCAATTTGTTGAGTAGGGTATTGGAGTCTATTTTGTAAAAGACATCGCCAAAGTCAAGGATTGGTAGGATGGTCAGTTTTACAAGGGTATGTTTGGCAGCATGAGTGAAGGATGCTTTGTTGCGAAATAGGAAGCCAATTCTAGATTTAACTTTGGATTGGAGATATTTGATATGGGTCTGGAAGGAGAGTTTACAGTCTAACCAGACACCTAAGTATTTGTAGTTGTCAACGTATTCTAAATCAGAGCCGTCCAGAGTAGTGATGTTGGACAGGCGGGTAGGAGCGGGTAGCGATCTGTTGAAGAGCATGCATTTAGTTTTACTTGTATTTAAGAGCAATTGGAGGCCACGGAAGGAGAGTTGTATGGCATTGAAGCTTGCCTGGAGGGTTGTTAACACAGTGTCCAAAGAAGGGCCAGAAGTATACATATACTCCCCTTGAGTATATGTAGACTAGTATATGACAACTAGTGTTTTGCAATTCACTGCCTCTGGTCAAGCAAGTTCTTGTTCACTTATATACCACATTGTTCTGCCGCAAATAAATAATTACCCTCCTGAAGTATACATGTCCCATTCTGTCCCTCAGATCTGGCAGTAATGTCACAGAAGCAGCGACCATCCAGGTGGGTCACGCTGACACTCTCCTGCCTCTGCTGACCCTGCTGGGCTTCTTCAAGGACAGCGTGCCCCTGACCTCCAACAACTATGTCACCCAGGGCCAGCGTGCCTTCCGCACCAGCCGCATGATGCCCTACACTGCCAACCTGGTCCTTGTGCTGTATGACTGCAGCGGAAACCTCCGTCTGCAGGCACTGCTCAACGAGAGGCCCTTGGCCTTCCCAGGCCTGGCCAACAACCAGGGAGAGGAGGGAGCCCCGCTTTACCAGGATGTCAGAGACCACTACGGGGAACTGCTCCAGGGCTGCGACTTTGAGAAGGAGTGCCAACTGATCCCATCCAAATGAGGGAGTCAACGCTATAAATGTGTGTCATTCATCAGTAAAGTGTGTCTCTGGTGTGTATTCAAATCAAAGTTTATTGGTTGCATACACAGATTTGGAAGTGTTATAGCAGGTGCAGTAAAATGCTTATGTTACTCACTCCAACAGTGCAGTAGAATGCTTCAAATACACAAATAATGAAACAATATTTGCTGTAATATTATAGATATGGTTAGACCAATGTGGTGAGCTGCTGTGGTTGAGCACCACTTTACTTCTATGGCTAGATAATTTGATTGAGAGTAAAATTTCTGTGTATATGCGCAATGTTGGAATGAAATTATGATTCACTCTGTTCAAGGCCACAACGTCCGTTTATTCAAATGTATGGTAGTATTAGAGACACAAAACAGATTAATCGGACTAAATTTACCAATTGAGATCCATTGGAGGCTCCTAAGGGGAGGACGGCTCATAATAATGGCTGGAATGGAGCGCATGGAATGGCATTAAACACATGGACACTATGTATTTGATACTATTCCACTCCAGCCATTACCACGAGACCGTCCTCGAAAATGAAAGTGCCACACACCCCCTGTGTTGAGATCAATCCACCAAATGTAAATCAATCCATTTAATGTAAGCTTGCCACTGCTACCAATACAGAAGTATTACTAATATTACTAGAATCTGTCAAATCACACGGGATACAGCTTATGACCAAAAATGACAGTTACTGTACATAGTAGGTGATACATTGCCCCTCTCCAGAAACAACACCTATCCTCCATGTACTTGTGTAGACCTGAGAAGAACGCATAGGTGTATTCATTATGATTTATTTTTTTTGGAATGAAGTGGAGATACTACCATATTTCGTACACCTATTGTGGAGGTATAGGCCAGAATTGTGTTTTCTGGACAAGGACTATGTAATTTATATAATGTCCTGCTGCTAGATATTACAGAAGTTAGGCCTATAATTGTTCTAATACTGTATAACTTGATTATTATTAAAGTATAATTTGAACTACACAGGCTAGTTTATTTTGTTAAAACATTTGAATTGGACGTGTGAACAGTGAATTGTGAATGGTTGTCCTTTTCTTTGCAATGTAGGAAAATAAATGCCAAATTCTTTACATTTCTATTTATTAAAATGTATTTCATTTTCAGTCGGACATCAGGGGCAAAGTTTTACCGTTGTGTCATTGTTCTTTAGTTGGTTTGCTCTCAATCTTTATAAAAACACTACATAAGAATAGTCTGGTTGACTTGTACTTTTGAAAATAAACCCTATGTAAATTCGCCGGTTCCAAAGCTCAGCCCCGCACTGTCGTAATCTCGATACATTGGTTTGCCAACAGGAATATGCAGATTTCTGAACCCTGGAGGAGGATTGGAGGCTGGGCCAGTGGAATGCTACGTGTCTTGAGGTCTTTCAACAGTTCTTAGATGACTATCGTCAAAGTTGTCAAGTAACTCGAGTGAGGCGACACATTCCTACCGGTTATTGGACCTTATACTCTCCGGGTCCTTTGGGGTTAACCTTAGCCTAGTGCATGATGTTGGGTGTTAAAAAGCAGCAGACGGTAAGATATACATACACTTATTTGAAACATCATATTCAAATATAAAATAGATTTTGAAAGTTGTCTAATAGCATAAGCATGTATAGAAATGTTGTAGCCCACGAAGCCCAGAGTGCTCCATCTGCCTAGGCTAGAAATGGTGTAGCCTCAATGCATTTATAAAATAATTATTGTATAGTGCGCTTTGGGTGACCTTTATACGTGTATTTCGTTAACTGACGTTATAACCTCATTCTAATTAAAACCTTTAACTGATAAGTTACATAATAGCAATTATGTGGATAAAGTGCTAGACATGTTTGTTCACCAAATCTACTTCATCAAACAACGGTTAGAAGTCTGATACGATCAGCGCTGTCACTGTTGACCGTGAAGTAGGCTATTTTCAAGTTTTCACACTGGTAGGAAATTGGACTGATTTGATTTGACATAGGCATTGGTGGAAAACATGCCCAACTCATACTTGAGTAAAAGTATAGATACCTTAATAGAAAATGGCTCAAGTAAAAGAGAAAGTCACTCAGTAAAGTAGTACTTGAGTAAAAGTATTTGGTTTTAAATATTCTTAAGTATCAAAAGTAAATGTAATTGCTAAAACGTATGTAAGTATTAAAAGTACATTCCTTATATTAAGCGAACCAGACGGTACAATTTTATATATATATATATATATATATATATATATATATATATATATATATATATATATATATATATATATATATATATATATTTACGGATAACCAGGGGCACGCTAACACTGACATAATTTACAAACAAAGCATGTGTTTAGTGAGTTACCAGATCAGAGGCAGTAGGGATGACCAGGGATGTTCTCTTGATAAGTTTGTGAATTGGACCATTTTCTGTCCTGTTAAGCATTCAAAATGTAACGAGTACTTTTGGGTGTCATGAAAAATGTATGGGTGTCAGTAAAAAGTACATATATTTTGGGGGGGAATGTATTAAAGTAAAAGTTGTCAAAAATATAAATAGTAAAATACAGATACCCAAGAAAACTACTAAGTAGTACTTTAAAGTACATAAGTACTTTACACCACTGCATATAGGTTAAATTGTATATCATTTTTGTTGTTGTTGAGAAGTAGCCTAATGGTGATTAATGACTCGTCATGACTCCTCATACTTTGCACATTCTTCCATTGCAAATCTACCATTCCAGTGTTTTACTTGCTATATTGTATTTACTTTGCCACCATGGCCTTTTTTTGCCTTTACCTCCCTTATCTCACCTCATTTGCTCACATCGTATATAGACTTGTTTATACTGTATTATTGACTGTATGTTTGTTTTACTCCATGTGTAACTCTGTGTCGTTGTATGTGTCGAACTGCTTTGCTTTATCCTGGCCAGGTCGCAATTGTAAATGAGAACTTGTTCTCAACTTGCCTACCTGGTTAAATAAAGGTGAAATAAATAAATAAATACATTTAGTTAATTGTATGTCCCACTTAGAATGAACCATAACTGAATCCTTCACAAATCCTTTATAATACCTAGTGTATTTAAGCAATAAGACCGTAATTAGAGCAGTACCAATAAGTGTTTTGTCATACCCGTGGTATACAGTCTGATATACCACCGCTGTCAGCCAATCAGCATTCAGGGCTCGAAAATGCTGATTGGCTGACAGCCGTGGTAAATCAGACTGAAAACCACGGGTATGACGAAACATTTATTTTTACTGCTCTAATTACATTGGTAACCAGTTTATATTAGCAATAAGGCTCCTCAGGGGTTTGTGGTATTTGGCCAATATACCACGGCTAAGGGGTGTAACCAGGCCCTCCGTGATGCATCATGCCTAAGAACAGCCCTTGGCCGTGGTATATTGGCCATATACCACATCCCTTCATGCCTTATTGCTTAATAGGTGGGTCTAATCCTGAATGCTGATTGGTTAAAACTGCATTCCAGCCGGTGTCTATTCCACAAGTTACCATCGACTAAATCTATGACGTTAAAATGCCTATTTACTCTCATCGGCCCAGCCAGGCACTTTATAAACTTGCTCTCGACTATTAAAAGCAGCTAGACATTATTTCACATTTCTTTTAGACTAACATTTAGTTTTCAAAAGCAGATATTTGTATAAACATTGCTGTCTGTCTCTCCAACATTTGCAACATTGTTTCAATATTAATATTTGATCTCCAGATGTCCCATAGTAATGAACATGTCAGGAGTTGGGATGAGACAGACAGGCAAGCAGCTTTTCGAAAATCATGAATCAGCATCATTTGTATGGATATATATAAAGTACTATCAATAGTTAACAGGTAAAACATAAGTACAGCTAGTTTGCTGTCTTTCCAGCTTAGGTTTGAAGTGAATGTGTAAGCTGTGTGGTTGGCTAGCTCCTCTGAACAAGTGTCCTGACAAGAGAGCACATTTTCTACGCCAGTCGAAATCGCGCATCATTAGCTCGTTGTTATGGATGTATCTAAATTAATGTCTCTAGAAAACAAAATAAACAAACGCAAATGTAGCTACTTTGCTGTTATTCTGGCTGCACTGTTTTACTGTAAGTTAGCTGTAGTTGGCTAGCTAGCAAGCAAGGGATAAGAACGCTGCCAGCCAGTATGGCAATGAAATATTTAGAACGACTGAGTTGCATCCATAGATACAGAACAAAAAGACTAAACAACTGGGTCGCGTGTCTCTGGCAACCGAACCAATAGAACGAACGACCAGCCTGCTTGGGTAGCAACCCTAGATTTGTGTCTGGACTATATCTTGTGGAAGGTATGAATAAATGAATCAAAATAACATTTTTAATAAAAATATGTAAATCATTATTTGAATATGTTGGTAACCTGTTGTTGAAAAGTGATAATGCCCTGAACACCCGTGCCAATATATCCTCCAAACTTCTCTGGCACTATTACTTAAATGTAACAACCTTAAACCAATACCTAGTGACCTCGATCATCAAGCGTTTTGGGCCTCTTGGCATAACGTTTAAGGTGTTAGCTTGACTGTCGCTTGACAAGGGTTTGAGTACCGGTTGGGGCTACCCCCCTGAATTCGCTACGTTGGTGTCAAAATTGGGATTGAGGCCATGGGGGAGGCGTTTACACGTGCAGGACTTGGTAAAGAAAAGCATTGGGACACACTCTCCCGAAGGAAGAGGGTAATGAAGTGACCTTAACCCAACACCTACAATAGCAACCTCATGAAGAGGTTCAGACTGTGATTCGAAACCCTGTTGGGGCCCCTACCCCCCGAAATCGCTAAAATATGCTTCAAATCAAGGTTTATTTGTCACCTGTGCCAAAAACAACAGGTGTAGTAGACCTTACAGTGAAATGCTTACTTACAGGCTCTAACCAATAGTGCAAAAAGCGAATAATTTACTAATCACTAATCATTTATAAGCAAATGTTACACCATGGCCTAATAAAGGGTGGCACAGGTTTATGCCACATTTGACAAAGCCACTGTTCATGTAATGGCTTTGATTCATTTGATTTGTGAAGTATCTAAGTTGTGCCTTAAGCATTTATGAAGCCTTTATAAGCAGGAAGTTAGTATTTAATATTGTGTAGCTGATACAGGCTACTTCTGTGTTGCTAAGGAACTGACAAAGTTTGTGTGGCAGAAAACAATTGCCGTAGGCAGTAAACCAGCTAATGCCACAAATGCTTTGTAACAGTGAAATGTAGCTCACTTTAGACTGCATAGTTTCTACAGGTTTACTTGCAATGAGTTAGCCCAGTACTATACGTGGACAATATGTTAGCACAGTATAAGTTGGAAGAGTGTGGAAAGCAGCAAGTTGATAAGGTGCTGGTTCCAATACTTAGCATGTGGTTTTGCACAGGTATCTTATATTATCATGTACCGCTCACACAATCACAGTCTAAACTTGACCTGTGTGGGGAAACATTTGTACCAAACACATGTAAGGAACTGATGTGTATCAACAAATAGACCAATACCCTACATGTTTTTTCATAACCAACCTGTAGACAAAACATAAAGAATGTCACTCAAGTCATTGTTTTCTCAATATTTTGATACACCTAGTACTGTAGGCTTACTTTGTCAGATTTCCACTCCGCTCTGTATGGAGACTGTATAACTATGCAGTTAGGGTGTGGGAATAGGAAATGTTTCCAATAGTAAGCACAACTGTTTATTTTGTTCTACAGATTAAGTATGATGACAAGGGCAGTAGGGAACATTTTGTTTATCACCTCATATAGGTTATGTTAGAATAGCCTATGTCACATGTTTTACTGCACAGTATCCATATAGACAATTTAATTTAAACTAGGATGTTCTTGGAGTTGGCCTTACAAGAGCCACTCATCCATCGTATGCTGGAAGGGGCAATGGTAACACAGAGGGAATGAGAGAGGGAGAGTTAGAAACGCAGACGGAATACGAGGGGAAGGAAATGAGAAGGAAGAAGAGTGAAAAAGATGATTGTATTATACTACAGAGAATGAAAGAGAGTGAGAAACAGACAGACAGATTGAGCTGTGTGTGTTTGTGATAGTGACAGAGAGGGAGGGAGGAAGAGGCCAATAAAGGTAGAAGAAGTAGTGGAAGTCGAGTAAGAATTACAGCAAAGGGACAGAAACAATGAATCAATGGATAGATTGATGGAGAGAACAGAGTGATAAAAGTAGATTGAATTGCACAGCATGAGATGTGATTGGATCAGTGAGGTTGGGGCTGCTGAAGTGACAGAAGAAGAGGGTGGAGAGGCAGGGCTGAAAGTAAGGCTAAGTGGTCATGGGTGTCTGCCGGGGTTTGATGAACGATACTGTTTGTTTTTTCACCCACTATATGTGCTTTTGTGCATGAGAGGGTGGATGATGATGGGGAAATGCATCTAATTAAGATGTATCACCTTAAAAAATGTGTGTGTTTCACAAGTTGAATTTGCATAATGAGTCAGTGATGTGTCAGTATTGTAATAATTACACTGTAAGACGTTTGTTTGCCATTGATAGGTTTGCCAAAATGACATGACAGAGGCATAAGCAGAAGGAATTTTGAAACATGGACAACTGTGTATCATTTCTCTGCATTTAAATGAAAAATCGACTACAGTGTGTGCCTTCAGAAAGTTTTCACACCCCTTGACCTTTTCCACAATTTGTGTTATAGCCTGAATGTAAAATGGATAACATTTATATATTTTTTGTCACTTATCTACATATACAATACTCCATAATGTCAAAGTGGATTAATGTTTTTTGAAATGTTTACAAATTAATAAAAAATGTGAAGCTGAAATGTCTAAATATTCAACCCCTTTGTTATGGCAAGCCTAAATAAATTCAAGAGTAAAAATGTTCTTAACAAGTCACATAATAAGTTACATGGACTCACTCGGTGTGCATTTCTAGTGTCAAGAATACTTTTTGAATGACTACCTCATCTCTGTACCCCACACATACAATTATCTGTATGGTCCCTCAGTCAAGCAGTGAATTTCAAACACATATTCAACCACAAAGACCAAGGATGTTTTCCAATGTCTCACAAAGAGGGGCACCTATTGGTAGATAGTTTTTTTTAAATCTGACATTGAATATCCCTTTGAGCATGGTGAAGTTATTAATTTAACTTTGAATGGTGTATGAATATACCCAGTCACGTCAAAGATACAGACGTCTTTCCTAACTCAATTGCAGGAGAGGAAGGAAACCGCTCAGGGATTTCACCATGAGGCCAATGGTGACTTTAAAACAGTTAGAGTTTAATGGCTGTGATAGGAGAAAACTGGGGATGGATCTACAACATTGTAGTTACTCCACAATACTAACACAGGAAAAAAAAGCCTGTACAGAATAAAAAATATTCCAAAACATACCTCCTGTCTGCAACAAGGCACTAAAGTAATACTGCAAAAGATGTGGCAAAGCAATTAACTTTTTGTCTGGAATACAAAGTGTTATGTTGGTGGCAAATCCAATACAACACATTACTGAGTTCCAGTCTCCATGTTTTCAAGCATAGTGGTGGCTGCATCATGTTAGGGGTATACTTGTAATCGTTAAGGACTGGGGAGTTTTTCAGGATAAAAAATTAACACCAACACCATCATTAAGTTTTCCGATGATTACAACAGTGGTAGGCCTGATCACCGACAACGATGAGACAGCCTATAGGGAGGAGGTCAGAGAACTGGCCGTGTGGTGCCAGGAAAACAACCTCTCCTTCAACGTGATCAAGACAAAGGAGATGATTGTGGACTACAGGAAGAAGAGGACCGAGCACGCCCCCATTCTCATCGCCGGGGCTGCAGTGGAGTAGGTTGAGAGCTTCAAGTGCCTTGGAAGGCACTACAGAGGTTAGTGCCAAGCTTCCTGCCATCCAGGACCTCTATACCAGGCGGTGTTAGAGGAAGGCCCTAAAAATTGTCAAAGACTCCAGCCACCGAAGTCATAGACTGTTCTCTCTGCTACCGCACAGCAAGTGGTACCGGAGTGTCAAGTCTAGGTCCAAGAGGCTACTAAACAGCTTCTACCCCCAAGCCATAAGACTTCTGAACATCTAATCAAATGGCTACCCAGACTATTTGCATTGCTCCCCCCCTCTTTTACACCACTGCTACTCTGTTGTTATCATCTATGCATAGTCACATTAATAACTCTACCTACATGTACATATTACCTCAACTAACCGGTGCCCCCGCACATTGACTATGTACCGGTACCCCCTGTATATAGTCTCGCTATTGTTATTTTACTTCTGCTCTTTAATTACTTGTTACTTTTATTTCTTATTCTTATCCATATTTTTTTTCACTGCATTGTTAGTTTGGGGCTCGTAAGCATTTCACAGTAAGGTCAACACCTGCTGTATTCGGCGCATGTGACTAATAACATTTGATTTAATTTGAAATTCAATATTTCTGTATTTAATTTTCAATACATTTGATAACATATCTAAAAACAGTTTTTCACTTTGTCATTATGGGGTATTGTGTGTAGATATTTAATATATGTATTCCATTTGGAATTCAGCCTGTAACAACAAAACATTTAATAAGTCAAGGGGAATAAATACTTTCTGAAGGCACTGTATAGGTTACTAGTGATGTAGGTACTAGTGTCATGGAAAATCTGCAAAAATGTTGCCCTCGCCTCTATCCACCTGAAAGACGGTACTGTAAGTACCTGGAGTTCCCTCCACCACCCTGATAGAAACATACCTCTGTGTGTGGAGGCTGTCGGCCGGCCGGTGTGGTGTGGTATTTGGTAGGAGATGGTGGGTGAGAGTGCAGAAAGAGTGCCCTCTGTTTATACAAGGCTCTCTGTCTGTGGTGGGGGCGTGGGGGCCCTGCTACGGTTAATAACAGGAGGTTGTGTGCGTAACCTACACTGGGTGGGGTAGTGGAAGGGCTGGGAAAGTTTTATGGGGAGTAGGCACTGGTAGGAAAGATGGGGGGCACAAGAGGGGAGGGGGGCATAGAGAGGGAGTGAGAGGGAAGGATGCCACATCATCGCTGGGCTGCAGGCAGCACACTGGCCACATTGTCTGGTCCTGTTCCCTTCATTCCCTGGAGCCAGCCAGCATCCCAACACCACTGCCGTGTCTACTCAGCCAGAGACTGTCTCAGTCGGACTCACTCTGAAGGGGCCTATTCACCAAGTCACATTTGCAACGGTTCACATAGAAATGTGTTTTTTATAAACCATACCTGACTTTCTATCAGGTTGAATGAAGAATCATGTCTTTTCTACAAAATATATCCCTCTCTGTAACACTCTGAATGAATATTTGAATAAGACCCTGGAGTATTTAAACTCCCCTAGAAAGCATTTAGTGGAGTCTGTTGGGTTGATATAGCCCACTCGGATGGCAAAGCCTTCTACATATCTGGTCTGTATATCCTGTTTATCTTCTGTCTGTATGTTCCGTTTATTGTGGCAGCACCATTTCACCAAGTAAAATTTCTGTCCATGCAAATTCATTTGGTGAGTAAAGGTAATTCTAATTCATTCAAGCAAAGACAGACTTACTAGGCCTAAAGCAAAACCATGTAATTTATTGCAAGGCAACCATAACAAAAATGTTAGAATTAATCTAGTCTGCCATTGGAATGTCTAGTCCTGCAGGAAAAACTAGATGTAGTTTAGGAGGCATGGTCCGTATCAAACTTGAACTAAATGAAATGGATTATGGTATGTTTGGCATGAGAAAGCATATGTGGACCAATGGGAGAAAAGAAGTGAGATGCATATGGACAAGATAATATCACACAGGAACTGAGCAAAGCAAATGGCTAAACACAAGGACTCATTCCTTACTGTGTTACTGTATTTAATCTCCAACTGCCTCAGAGAATATTCCACATTCTTTCAGCATTTGTATGTAGCCTACTGTAGTTAGTCAAATGTAAATGAGAATGTTTGTGAAAGATGGGAGATACGGTAAAATTCTGCATCTTCTTACCCTAAAAAGTTGAAGTACTAAATATGCTTTTGAGAGCAGAATGTGGGTGTGCATCATCTTTGAGCCAGAGACCACATTGATGTCATAACCTGTGGGATATGGGACTGGGGTGGTGTCCAAAGGGTGATGTCATTATATATATTTTTTTTATCTTGAGAGCGACATCAGAAGCCGATGAGCTTTGCTCACATGGGTATTTTATAATTCAGTGCAAATGAAAGAGAAACAACGTAGACTAGAGCATTACTCGTCAGCACAAGTCACTCATTTCCTATCATGTCTTCTTCTGCTTTAATTTCAGGATCTGAACAGATCCACCAATGTAGTGTTTCAGGCCCACCATGTGACCCGAAGCAAGAGAGGTCAGGTGGTGGGCACTAGAGGAGGCTTCAGGGGTTGCACCGTCTGGCTCACAGGTAAACCGCTCACCATAGCCAATACTCAATGAATTGTCACTATTACGTGTTAATATTACAGTAGTGCTACTACAGACTTTAGTGATAATGATACTATTGAGCATTGGCTAATCTCACCTGTACATTCTCCATGTGTCCACCGCCAGGTTTGTCTGGTGCTGGGAAAACCACCATAGCCTTTGCCCTGGAGGAGTATCTGGTGTCCCACGGCATCCCCTGCTACTCACTGGATGGGGACAATATCCGCCATGGCCTCAACAAGAACCTGGGCTTCACAGCCACTGACCGTGAGGAGAACATCAGACGTATTGCTGAGGTGGCCAAGTTGTTCGCAGACGCTGGCCTCGTCTGCATCACCAGCTTCATCTCTCCTTACACCAAGGTCAGTGGTCATTCTTGGGAGTGTTTGTCTACCCAATTCTGTTGGTATTGGTAGTATTGACTTGTGTAGAGTGTTCTGGTGCAAATGGATGCCGTATATCAAGTATAGTGTGTGTTACGATTGACAAGACAGCATTCTGACAATCCTGTTCCCTCTCCTCTTTTGTCTAAAGGATCGTGATGATGCGAGGAAGATCCTTGAGAGTGCTGGGTTACCCTTCTTTGAGGTGTTCATCAATGCTCCTCTAGAGGTGTGTGAGAGTCGCGATGTGAAGGGCCTCTACAAGAAAGCCCGTGCTGGAGAGATCAAAGGTACACACTTTTGGTCCTTTGTTTACATTTTTGTATCCATACATCGAAATGTAACTTCCTTATTATAAGGGAAAGAACATAACTATTCCCCCTATGTGTTCCATTTCTATCTGAAAGACTCAAACATCCTTTTTGAAAAGGAATTCTAATGGATTTTTTTTATGTTTTAATTGAACCTTTATTTAACTAGGCAAGTCGGTTAAGAACAAATTCTTATTTACAATGAAGGCCTACCGGGGAACAGTGGGCTAACTGCCTTGTTCAGGGGCAGAGTGACAAATTTTTACCTTGTCAGCTCGGGAATTCGATCGAGCAACCTTTCGGTTACTGGCCGAAACACTCTAACCAGTAGGCTACCTGCTTCCCCAACATTGTACTAATAACTGATCTACCTGTGTTCTCAGGCTTCACTGGGATCGATGCAGACTACGAGCGGCCCGAGGCTCCGGAGTTGGTGCTGAAAACAGGAGAGGTCACCGTTAACGAGTGCATTCGGCAGGTTGTGGACCTGCTTAGAGAGCAGGTGAACATGACAGACAGCTCACCTTTTTTACCCGCTCATCCAGCGCTAAACTTTTTTTAAAGTTAAGCGTATGTGTCACGTTCTGACCATAGTTCTGTTATTTTATTATTTGTTTTAGTATGGTCAGGGCGTGAGTTGGGGTGGGCAGTCTGTTTGTTTTTCTATGTTGGTTTTAGTGTTCGGCCTAGTATGGTTCTCAATCAGAGGCAGGTGTCGTTAGTTGTCTCTGATTGAGAATCATACTTAGGTAGCCTGGGTTTCACTTTTGGTTTGTGGGTGTCTGTTTCCGTGTGAGTGTTTGTTGCCACACGGTACTGTTTCGGTTTCGTTCATGTTCTGTCAGGACCCGGTTACGAACCTGGGTCTCCGGAGTGAGAAACAGTCACTTAACCAACTGAGCCACGAATAGTCAGCAGAACCCAGAAGATGAGGCAGACACAGCAGTACTTAAGACGGTGTATTTAATAAAGTAAAAAGGAGAAGACCTTCAATACAAAAAAATGGCAAATCCAAAAGGTGGTAGGAATAGCACAAAAAAGCCTCAAGAGATACTCGAAAACAAAAACAGAATTCCACAAGAGCATCCACCGGAATCGACAAGAATACACAGAACACTAGGGCTGGGTGCTAACATACAAACACAGAGCACAGAACTGAGGGAAACTAAGGGTTTAAATACAATCAGGGGAAAAACGAGGCACAGGTGCAATTAATAATGGGGAACAAGGGAAAAAACATAAGGTCAAAAAGCACAATGGGGGCATCTAGTGACCAAAACCCGGAACAACCCTGGCCAAATCCTGACAGAATCCCCCCCCCTAGGAAAGGCTCCTGACGTTCCTACCAGCTCTCTCAGGGTGGAGGGCCCTGAACTGACGAATGAGGTCAGGGTCCAGGATGTCTTTGGCAGGAACCCAGGAGCGCTCCTCGGGACCGTAGCCTTCCCAGTCCACCAGATACTGCCAGGACCGCTGCACCCGGCGGGAATCCAGTATCCGATGGACGGTATAAGCCGGCTGGCCTCCAATGACACGAGGCGGAGGGGGAGGTCTGTCTGCCGGGACAAGGGGAGAAAAAACAACAGGTTTTAACAATGAAATGTGAAATGTGGGATTAATCTTAAGGGATCTGGGTAAGTGTAGGCGATAAGAAACTGGGTTAACTCTCCTGGCAACCTTGAAGGGACCGATGTATTTTTGGGACAGCTTGCGAGACTCCACCCGTAGAGGTAAGTCTCTTGTGGAGAGCCAGACTCTCTGGCCGGGGCGCAGGGTAGGCCCGGGACGGCGACGTCTGTTGGCTTGTTGTTGGTACCCCTGTGAGGAACGCATAAGATTAAGACGGGTCTTCCTCCACATAAGCCGACAGCGTCTGACGAACTTCAAGGCTGAAGGCACTCTGACTTCTGCCTCCTGGTCCGGGAACAATGGAGGAGCATAGCCAAACTGACACTCGTGCGGGGACATACCAGTGGAGGAGGAGCGCAAGGTGTTGTGCGCGTATTCGGCCCAAACAATAAAGGATGACCATGTGGACGGGTTGTCACGAGTCATACATCGGAGGGTGGTTTCCAGCTCTTGATTCATCCTCTCTGTTTGGCCGTTGGACTCCGGATGGTACCCTGAAGATAGACTGGCAGAAGCCCCCATGAGTTGGCAGAAGGCCTTCCAAAACCTTGAGGCGAACTGGGGACCTCTGTCAGAAACCATATCTTGAGGAATGCCGAAGACTCGGAACACATGATTAATTACCAACTCAGCCGTTTCCTTGGCAGAAGGTAACTTAGTCAGAGGGACGAACCTGGCCGCCTTTGAAAACCTGTCGATTATGACTAGGATAGTAGTATTGCCATGGGATGGAGGAAGTCCAGTAATAGTCCAATGAAGTCCAATGAGATATGGGACCAGGGTCTGTGGGGAACAGGTAAAGGGTGAAGGAGTCCTTGAGGGCGGAGGTGAGAAGATTTGCCCTGGCAGCACACGGGACAGGCATTGACGAAAGTGGCAACGTCTTCTCTTATGGTAGGCCACCAGAACTTACGCTGGATGAACTCCAAGGTGTGACCTACGCCCGGATGACAGGTGAGGCGAGAGGAGTGCCCCCACAGAAGGACCTGAGTCCTCACTGCCTTGGGGACAAACAACCGATTGGCAGGACCTCCTTTCGGGTCCGGTTCGCTAGCTTGAGCACGTCTCACGGTATCCTCAACTTGCCACGAGATCGGCGCCACAATCTTAGCAGCAGGAAGGACAGGCATGTCCGTGTCATCTCGAATGGCAGGAGCGTAGACTCGGGACAGGGCATCCGGTTTGAGATTCTTCGACCCGGGCCGATAGGTGAGGATAAACTGGAATCGACTGAAGAAGAGAGACCATCTAGCTTGTCTAGAGTTCAACCGCTTCGCCTGCTGGATATACTCCAGATTTTTGTGGTCCATAAGCACTTGAAACGGGTGAGAAGCCCCCTCGAGCCAGTGTCTCCATTCCTTCAATGCCATCTTAACCGCTAGGAGTTCACGATCCCCCACATCGTAGTTCCTCTCAGTCGGGGTAAGCCGGTGTGAGAAGAAAGCGCACGGATGAAGCTTCTTGTCTTCACCCCTCTGAGACAGGACAGCTCCAACACCAACCTCTGATGCGTCTACCTCCACCACAAATGGTTCATCCGTAGTCGGTAGTATCAGGATGGGAGCAGAGAGAACGCGCTGCTTGAGTCCTTGGAAGGCCGTCTCAGCTTCTCTTCCCCACAAAAACCTTGCATTGCCACCCTTGGTTAAAGCTGAGAGAGGGGCTGCCACCAAGCTGAAGTTCTTGATGAACTTGTGGTAAAAGTTTGTGACGCCCAGGAAACGCTGAACTTCCTTAACGGATTTGGGGGTGGGCCAATCCGCTACCGCCCCTACCTTCCTGGGGTCCATTTGGACTCGACCGGGTTCCACTACAAATCCCAGGAATTGTACTCGGGATGAATGGAAGTCACATTTTTCCGGCTTAACGTACAGATGGCTGTCCAGGAGGCGTTTGAGTACTTGTCTGACATGCTTAGTGTGTTCTTGAAGGGAGCTCGAAAAGATGAGGATGTCATCCAAGTAAACGAACACAAATATGTTAAGCATATCCCTAAGCACATCGTTTATGAGCGCTTGGAACACCGCTGGGGCGTTGGTCAGGCCAAAGGGCATCACCAAGTATTCATAGTGACCAGTAGGCGTGTTGAAAGCGGTCTTCCACTCGTCACCAGGTCTGATCCGCACAAGATGGTATGCGTTCCGCAGGTCAAGCTTAGTGAAAACAACTGCTTCCTGGAGCAGCTCGAAGGCTGTGGCCATAAGGGGTAGCGGGTAACGGTTACGGACGGTTATGGCATTGAGTCCCCGGTAGTCGATGCAAGGACGTAATCCACCGTCTTTCTTGGCCACAAAGAAAAACCCTGCTCCCGCCGGGGAGGTGGATGGACGCATGAGGCCTGCTTCCAGAGCGTCCTTGATGTAGGTATCCATAGCAGCTCGTTCGGGTGGAGATAGGGAAAAGATCCGACCCCTGGGGGGCAAGTGCCCGGAAACAGGTCGATGGGGCAATCGTAAGGTCTATGGGGTGGTAGCATGGTGGCCCTCTGTTTGCTAAACACCAGTTTGAGGTCATGGTAACACTCGGGAACTCGGGTCAGGTCGATGGATTCTAAAGACTCGGGAGTAGAACTCGGGGAATTCTGGAAAATACAAGTAGCTTGGCACGTAGGACCCCACTGCTTGATAGTGCCCACAGACCAGTCGATGTGAGGGTTATGGCTGTGAAGCCAGGGGTATCCAAGGACGAGAGGGAACTCGGAACAGGAGATCAAATGAAAGTTCATCAATTCCTGGTGTTGTGAAACTGAAAGTCGCAAGGAGGTAGTGACATGAGTGACAAGTCCAGATCCCAAAGGGCTTCCATCCAATGTAGTGACCCTCATGGGTTCACTTAGAGGTTCAGAGGGAACGCCATTCTCCTTCGCCCAGACACCATCCATGAAGTTACCTGCGGCTCCAGAGTCTACCAAGGCTTGAAGGTGAAGCTTGTGGTTGTCCCAGGAGAGGGTGACTGGAATGAGCAGACGGGAGTTGGACGGATGGGAGGAGGTTATGTTTCCCGTTACAGTTCCCCCCGGGACAGAGCGTTTCCCTGGAGCCCGGGACACGTGGAACGGAAATGGCCCGGTTTGCCGCAATATAGACAGCGTTGCTCCCTCATCCGGCGGTCTCTCTCAGCCTGGGAGATGCGTCCAATCTGCATGGGTTCCGATGGAGCCAGCGAGGATAAAGGTGGGGACTCGGAGCTGGGACTGATAGGGGCTAGAGGTCTACGGTTGAGTTTCTCTCTCTCAGACGCTGGTCAATGCGTGAGGCCAACTTGATCAGGGACTCGAGATTGTCCGGTGGTTCCCGAGTGGCCAGTTCATCTTGGATAGTGTCGGAAAGGCCTTTCAGAAAGCACACCGTGAGCGCCTCGTTGTTCCAGCCACTTGCTGCTGCCACCGTGCGGAACTGGATGGCATAGTCCGTCACGCTGCGCCAACCTTGGTGGAGAGTCAGGAGCTGTTTGGCTGAGTCAGAACCACTGCTTGGGCCTTGAAACACTCGTTTGAATTCCTCAGCAAAGGCAGAGTAGCTGGCACAGCAGGAACTATGGGCATCCCACACAGCAGTAGCCCAGGCCAGGGCTTTTTCCGACAGCAGGGTGATGATATAAGCGATCTTAGACCGGTCGGTGGGAAACGACGAGGGTTGTAGCTCAAAGGAGAGAGAACATTGGGTGAGAAACCCTTTACAAGCACTTGGATCACCTGAGAACCGTTGGGGAGGTGGAAGACGAGGTTCAGCCAGGGGGTTAACTGCCATGGGTACGTGAATCTGAGGTACTGGGACGGGAACTGTTGCCGGGGTAAGACGATCAGATATTTGCTTAATGGAAGTCAGCATCTCCGACAGAAGATGAGAATGTCTAGCCATTAAGGCCTCTTGCTGAACCAGGGCGGCTTCGTGGTGTTGGACAGTCTCCTGGTGGTGGGACAGCATGGCAAAAAGGTCCTGGGAACTGGCTGCCTCTGGGTTCATTTTTGGCTCTGTGTTTCTGTCAGGACCCGGTTACGAACCTGGGTCTCCGGAGTGAGAAACAGTCACTTAACCAACTGAGCCACGAATAGTCAGAAGAACCCAGAAGATGAGGCAGACACAGCAGTACTTAAGACGGTGTATTTAATAAAGTAAAAAGGAGAAGACCTTCAATACAAAAAATGGCAAATCCAAAAGGTGGTAGGAATAGCACAAAAAAAGCCTCAAGAGATACTCGAAAACAAAAGCAGAATTCCACAAGAGCATCCACCGGAATCGACAAGAATACACAGAACACTAGGGCTGGGTGCTAACATACAAACACAGAGCACAGAACTGAGGGAAACTAAGGGTTTAAATACAATCAGGGGAAAAACGAGGCACAGGTGCAAATAATAATGGGGAACAAGGGAACAAACATAAGGTCAAAAAGCACAATGGGGGCATCTAGTGACCAAAACCCGGAACAACCCTGGCCAAATCCTGACATGTTCACGTCTATTGTTTTGTATTTCATAGTGTTCAGTTTATGTCTTAAAATAAACGTTATGGACACTTACGACGCTGCCCATTGGTCCTCCGATCTTTTTCGCTACTCCTCCTTAGAAGAGGAGGAAGAATGCCGTCACAGTATGTAATGGAATTGACACCAAACCTAGCTTAGAACAAACCAATAAAGACAAAACCAAACAAAACGTATCATAAGGGCTTGAAAAAAACTACTAAAGTGATAACTGCTTATGCATACAAACCAGCTGTCATGTTATCTTTACATGACATTGTCCTCTCTCTGTAATTGTTCAGAGTATTGTTCCAAGTGGAATCACAGAGGAGGTGAATGAACTTTTTGTTCCTGAGAACAAGCTGAAGCTAGTTCAGGTCGACGCTATCACACTTCCCACAATCAGCATCACCAAGGTAACAACACACCTCTCCACTACTAATCCATATATTTTTTATGACGACCCAAATGACCATATGTAAATATTTGACTGGATGGCAGGCTGTGCTCACAATTGCCTCTAGATCTCTCTCTTTTGGATTGTACTATACGTTCTAATCGATTGGGCTGATTGCCAAGGTTTGAAAATCAATTAAAATCAAACATAGGAAATATGCAGCTACAGTATTTGCATTGTATTTGCTATGACTTATGGTTGAATTACTGTGATAGGTAAACCCTAGTATCCTGATAAGTGGAGTTGTTAGTACAACACTACTTACTGTATTGTAGTAAAACTGTAATAATATGTGCACTTGGAAACTAAAACTTTATCATACCACCATGAAGCATGGAGGTACAATATATCACATGAAATTGGTGTGATGAAAAGTCTTACTTTACTATCTCTGTTTCCTCATGAGCTGTTTTTCATTCAGCATGGTTTTGTGTGGACTCTGCTACCACTGATAGCATCCAATATCTCTAACATATCAGCTGTTAAGGGATATTGTTAACAGTCAGTAAGTTAAAACCCTACCAGTTTGATGTATATTACCCCCGGTCTGTCCTGTTTAGTTGGACCTCCAGTGGGTGCAGGTGCTGGCTGAAGGCTGGGCCACCCCACTGAAGGGCTTCATGAGGGAGAGGGAGTTCCTCCAGGTGCAACATTTCGGCAACCTCCTCGACGGTAAGAACCACACACACACACCCTTATAATACATCGTAACATTACTCAGCCAATTCTTATTCTCCCCTCTTCATAATGGAGCGAGTGACAGTGGATGGATATTATATAAGGTTGTTTCTAACTGTTATCCTGACCATGTGACTATAGCGAATAACCTGGGCCCGAAGTTTCCCTTGGTAGGTTCACATGTTTAGCACAAACTCCAGGCCCTATCATCACAAACATTTATCGTTCCCTGGTTCAGATGGAACCATCAACCAGTCTATTCCCATCGTCCTGCCTGTTACCACGGAAACCAAGCAGAGGCTGGACGGCTGTGCGGCGGTAGCTCTGGAGTTCCAGGGAACCCTTGTGGCCATTCTAAGACAGCCAGAGTTCTACGAACACCGCAAAGAGGAGCGCTGTGCCCGTCAGTGGGGTACCACCTGCCCCCAGCACCCCTACATTAAGGTTATCACTAACCACACTCGTTCATTCATAGTTGTTTAGCAAACATAGATGTCCTTTGTTGTGTTAAAACAACACTGTGCACACTCGTGCATCCAATTCCTAGCTATAATGGAGTTGAATGAAGTTGCACTTGAACATATCCATCACGTGAAATATCTTGATATTATGTCATTCATATCTTTACAACATCCACAACTTTTTACAGATGGTGATGGAGGGAGGTGATTGGCTGGTGGGTGGCGACCTGGAGGTGCTGGACCGAATCAGATGGAACGATGGGCTGGACCAGTACCGCTTTACTCCACGGGAGCTCAAGCAGAAGTTTAAAGAAATGAAAGCAGGTTAAAAGAGTTTCTCTAAAGGCAGTACAAACATACAGTACATGGCATATTAAACTAAATATACATTTGAGTTGGCCTTCACACTCGTACCCGTATGTATACAGGTTGAAAATGGCAGATTTGGCATTGATAAGCGTCTCAATTGGAACCCAGTGGCTGTACAGTAACATGCTATACATGACGTCAGAGCTCAGGCTCTGCGCTTCACTGCGCTGTATGGGCTTTGACTGACAGCTGTTCTGAACTTGAGCACTTCATGCAACAAGTAGTTGACCCTATCCTTCCCGCTAATTGGGCAACTTTTGAACACTTTCGGAAAAAGCTGTAAATAAGAAGACTCTATGTATTTTCAAAGATGAGACGTTGAGGATCAAAATAAATACCGCTTTGATGTCATACAAGCAAGCCAAACACCCATGCCCTTCAAATTTCCATATCATAAAACTCATGTCATATACAGTGTCAACGTTTATGATCACTGTGTTTGATGTACAGTTACAAGATGACATGGTGTCACACCCATGGTTGTTGTTTATTGTGAAGAAAATTCCTCCTTTCTATGTGCACTAAAATTATGATCTGTTTCCCTGAATTGCATTGAGAAAGCCTAACACTGTAATATCGTATTTTGTAACTTAACTAGTCATGCTGGCAATAGAACAGGCTTTCAAATGATGCCCACTTGTCCCAGATTGCAATTTATAATGTACTGTTTTTCGATTGCTTAAACAACAAAATAAAACAACTATAAGTGTGCTTGCTCTAGTCCCTCAATGGCAGTGCTAGGCGAGCTCAAAAAAAAAACGTTAAAGTCTGTTCTTTGAGTTATAAAAGTGCATTGAAATGAATTGGGAACTGTGCACACTTTGGAGAGGTGTGTGTCCACTTGAAGACACAAGTTAGTCCTCTCACTCAAACCCATTTAATTGTTTTGTCTTATGTTGCACCTACCCCACAATATTCTTATCATGTTCATGAATATATCCAGAGTATTTTTAGTTTTCATTATCAACAAATGCTATGCAACGTACAGTAAATGTAAAATGAACAGTGTAATGTTTGGATTCAGTCTTGTGTCAGGTGAACAGTTGTGTCCTCACCTTTGGTCTAATAATGTCCCATAATCTCCAAACTGTTATTTTTCAATTGCTACTCTGGTTATGCATATGCTTTTCATATTTCTTCTGTAAAAAAAATATTGAATTTAGCCCTATCCATTTAGTCCAATTCCCACGATTGTAAAGGGTTAAATATTAAGTCAAATAAATTAAGGTTTATGTCTAGCTACAGAAACATATTTTTTTCAGAAGCATTTGACAAAGGACCAGGTGCAAAATGTAGCATGGTAAAAATGACCTTTGTCAAGTGCTTCTGAAGAAAAAACAATATATGTGCATGGTAGAATTTCTTGTTTGCACTAGATGGAGACATATTCCTCTGTGTGAGACATTGAGGACTGTTGCGTCATGAGTCAACTGTTGTGCGTACATTTTCACCCCCTATGATATCTGCACTGACAATGGTGTTGACTGTTTTTGACCAGTGTTCATTACTTTATCCACAAGTTATGTGGATACCAAAAGGCATGCAAAGTAGATACAAAAGGAAAATGTATGGGCTCCAACATGACGTTATGTTCACTTGTACAGTTACACAATGAGACCACAGGATGCAAATGATGAACTGAATGCAAATTATGTTTTATCTTGCTTTATCTTGGCCAGGTCGCATTTGTAAATGAGAACTTGTTCTCAACTTGCCTACCTGGTTAAATAAAGGTAAAATAAAATAAATAAAAAATGTTGATATGTCCTCTTGTTACCAACCCCCTACCAACCACTTGTAAGAAAGTTCTCACTGAAGTTAATTCAATATCTCTCTCCTATTCTCTATGACCACCAGATGCCATCTTCGCCTTCCAACTGCGGAATCCGGTCCACAATGGCCACGCCCTGTTGATGCAGGACACCAAGCGCCACCTTCTGGAGCGGGGCTACAAGCGACCCGTCCTCTTGCTGCACCCGCTGGGGGGCTGGACCAAAGACGACGATGTTCCCCTGGACTGGCGCATGAAACAGCACGCTGCAGTACTGGAGGAGGGGGTACTGGACCCCACCAGCACCATAGTGGCTATTTTCCCATCCCCTATGATGTACGCTGGACCCACTGAGGTAAGGGTCAACAACACAGCCATCAACACATTCATAGTTTTTGTGTGTTTAGCAGGAGATATGATGCAGAATTTAGTCAGTTACAGTAAGTAAACCCCCATTTGGCGAGGCAGATGATGTCACTGTAGGGCTGTGAATACCCTATTGTGTTAGTCCAGCACTAAGGTTAACATATTTAAGACCATAATGTGTGTGAGCATACATTTGTTTTTCCTTCAGGTCCAGTGGCACTGCAGAGCGCGGATGATCGCCGGAGCTAACTTCTACATTGTGGGTCGTGACCCAGCGGGCATGCCCCATCCCGAGACCAAGCAGGACATTTATGAGCCCACCCATGGGGGAAAGGTCCTCACCATGGCCCCCGGCCTCACCTCTGTAGAGATCATCCCTTTCAGAGTGGCTGCCTACAACAAGACCAAGAGGGCCATGGATTTCTACGACAAGGACCGGTGAGTGGAATGTTAAAGATTGATTATGGCTTTTGTAATGCATATTTACAGAAGATTTTATACAGTGCCCGTGGTAGGAAATGTTTGTCAAAGAATCTTCAAAAGCGGACACTGCTGATCATTTTCCTTCTGTCTCTCTCTTTATCTCTCATCTATCTCGCTTCCCCTCCTCTGCCTTTCCCAGACACGCTGAGTTTGAGTTCATCTCTGGCACCAGGATGAGAAAGCTGGCGCGGTGTGGGGAGAACCCCCCAGACGGCTTCATGGCCCCCAAGGCCTGGAAGGTCCTGACTGAGTACTACAGCTCTATACAGAAGGACCAGTAACTCAAAGACCAGAGCTCTTAGAAGAGCAACAACTCTAGTCCTCAAGGAATGTTCTAGTTTGATGTTGTTATGTGTTTCATTTAATTATCCCAGTAGATGATTCAGTGAGTAAGGAATCCATTAATGACTGAAATCAAGTGAGACCAAGCAGTCCTAGAGGATTGGAGTTGTGTGCCTATCTTCATTGAAGGAAAACCCATGTGATGTCAGAGGAGCTAGTGGTTGGGTTTAAGCAGTGAAAACATTCCTATGTTTGTCTATGTATCTGTAAATCATTATATTTAAAGAAAAGGTATAGATATGAGATATATTTCATCTTTAGAGACTAACATGTATCCCATGTCTCCCACTCTTCTTATTTTGTGAGATCATTATACAGGAAGTTACTGATAGTTTTACCTCCCAAAAGCATTTTTGGATATTTAAAGACGTGCCATTTATGATGATGCAGTAAATAAGTTGCTGGTGATATTTAATTCAATTTTAACATTTCCCACCTACCTATTTCTATTCCAGATGATTGATTTATCATTGTTATCCAATTTCTTTTTCTTGTATTTTCAAACAAAGCTTTTCATCTTCCAACCGTAAGTGCCTTTTCATCAGAATGTAAACACTGTTTAACTACTGTACTGTATAAAATGTCCATTCAGGTTTCTAAGAAGTTTGATATGAAGAACCATAAATAGCGTGATGATCATCAATAACTCTTTATGAAAGATGTAAGCCAACTGGAAAGTCTGTGAAGATTGAAAATGTCAGTGGAGAAATCGTGTGAAGAATGAAATTTTATAGAAGAATGAAATTTTATAGAAAAAAATCTTTAAAACTGTATTGCATCAAACCAGAAAACTGTCTCAAATTGAATACTGTATAAACAATGTATATGTCCATACATGAATGTATCAGACAAGATTTTAAATAAATATTTTCTTCTCAACAAAATCACTTAATCTGTATTTCCTCATTTCAGATACAATTTGATTTGATTTACAAGGTGTTAGTCAATCAGATAAAGATGAAAGGTTGGTACTGACGTTTGGATTAATAGAGCCTGCATCTCTGCTGAGTACAAGACTGAAACTGCAACACTGCCCTCTGCTGGCAGGAGATTGTACTGCAAATCGTTCAACATTTTACATTATGGATTTGATCAAGTTTTGTGATTTGAATTGCACATTGACTCTTGGAGGTGCCTTAAAAATAATTGGTGGGACCAAATGTAACATTGACAATGCTTATGGGGTTGTAAAATGTCATATTGGCTTATTGGGGTATGCTGATAGGAGTACCTGTCTATCACATGTAAAGACCACATGCAGTGAGCTATAAAATTATTGGGACAGTGACACGTTTTTGTTTTGGCTATGTACTCCAGCACTTTGGATTTAAAGTGATACAATGACTAGAACGTTAAAGTGCAGACTGTCAGCTTTAATTTGAGGGTATTTTCATCCATATCGGGTGAACTGTTTAGAAATTACAACACTTTTTGTACCTCGTCCCCCCCATTTTAGGGGACATGTTCACTTATTTGCATTAAATTAGTTAAAAGTTAAGTATGTGGTCCCATTTTCATGGTACGCAATGACTGCATCACGCTTGTGACCTCAAATTGGTTGGATGCATTTGCTGTAGTTGTTTTGGTTGTGTTTCAGAGTATTTTTATCATAAATAAGAACATAATATGTTTCTAAACACTTCTACATTAATGTGGATGCTATCATGATAACGGATAATCCTGAATAATGATTGAGAATGTTGCAAATATCATACCCCTCCCCCAAAAATGCTAACCTCCCCTGTTATTGTAATGGTGAGAGGTTAGCATCATATGATATTTGTGCGTTTGTAACTTTCTTAGTCATCATACTATGGACCCGTGCACCCAGGTAATCCGTTTCTTGCTTATATTTATGTGTTAAGAATCACATTTTCTTCAGTGAGGCGGTTCACATTTGATGTAACATCATGTCCACATTTATGATCCATAACAGCAAATGAGAACATGACTCACTGGGCATAGATGTCAATTCAACGTCTATACCATGTTGGTTCAACGTAATTTCACTGAAACAACATTGATTCAACCAGTGTGTGCCCAGTGAGGATGAAGTGGACTAAAGAACTCTGAAAAATACATATTAGTATCATAAACTGATTCATCAATTCCAATGACAAGCAATGGTTTTATGGACCCTCTTTTAGATCCTAAATGCATTGTGAATTCTTATTATATACAGCAAAGTCAATAAACTGAATCAACTGATTTAATACTGAGTGAATGAGTTAACTAAATTAACCTAATAGATTAATTGGAAGCATTTAAAATCACCAGAGACACATGGAGATGGTCCAATGTTCTTGAGGCAGTGATTAATTATGCTTGACGTTAAACTGCTGTAAGGGCTTGTGTTGCTATGAGATAAGTGTTCTCCCATGTAGGGGTAATATTGGATTTTGGCGAACTCCACATCCTCCCGCCCAGCTGTCAGCTATGTCTAGAGCAGGGGTGGGCAACCCTGTTCCTGGAGAGCTGCAGGTACTGAAGGATTTTGTTCCAACAAGGCACCACACCTGACCAACTGAGGTAATAGATCATTTCAGTGATTGCCTAAATTCAACACACCTGGTCTTCCAGGTTGGTTAAATCAAAATTATGAAGTGCCTGAGTCATTCCAGGGTCAGTGTTGCCTAACCATGAACTAGAGGTTTGGCGTTTAAAATCCTATATACCAGGGATATTGTCACGACTTCTGGTGGACATGTCCATTCGGTTGGATAACCTGCTGGTCACCCGTGGACGTCCAGAGAGGGCTCTGTCGGTTCCCGTTCCCAGCACCACCGCTCCGGTGCCTATGGAGCTGGGAGGTGCTGCGCTCAGGGAGACCGGAGGAGGCGCTTTTACATGTAACATCTGTGGCCGCAGATGTCACACTGCTGGTCGGTGCCGTATTGGTTCCTCTAGGGTTCGAGGCAGCAGGCAGGGCACTCTGGCGTCACCCCAGGTGAGAAGGCACCATTCTCACCCAGAGCCCTCTGTTGCACACATTTTTGTTTGTTACTTTTCCTGAGCTTTTCCTGCATTCCCAGCATAAGGCGCTCGTCGATTCAGGCGCAGCTGGGAATTTTATTGACAGACCATTTGCCCATAGTTTAGGGATCCCCATCGTTCCTGTGGATGTGCCCTTCCAGTTCACGCCTTAGATAGTCAACCATTAGGGTCAGAGTTGATTAGGGAGGTCACCGCTCCTTTGGACGCAGGGGGTCATACGGAGAGAATTAGTCACTTCCTTATTGACTCTCCTGCGTTTCCTGTGGTGCTGGGCCTACCCTGGTTAGCTTGTCATAACCCCACTGTTTCTTGGCCACAGAGGGCTATCATGGGGTGGTCGCGAGAGTGCTCAGGTAGGTGTTTTGGGGTTTCAGTTGGTGCCACTACGGTGGAGAGTCCAGACAGGTCTCCACCATGCGCATTCCCCCTGAATATGCCGATTTGGCTCTCGCCTTCTCCAAAAAGAAGGCGACTCAACTTCACTTCCCAGGAGTCACGTGTATCCCCTCTCACAGGCGGAGACAGGAGCTATGGAAACATATGTCTCCGAATCCCTGCGTCCTCCATTTCACCCGCCTCCTCGAGTTTCTTTTTTTGTGAAGAAGAAGGAGGGAGGTCTGCGCCCGTGTATTGACTATAGGGGTCTGAATCAGATCACTGTGAGGTATAGTTACCCGCTACCGCTCATAGCCACAGGATAGAGTCAATGCAAGGTTCTTCACCAAAATAGATCTCAGGAGCGCTTATAACCTGGTGTGTATCCTGGAGGGAGATGAGTGGAAGGCGGCTTTCAGTACCACCTCTGGGCACTATGAGTACCTCATCATGCCGTACAGGTTGATGAATGCTCCATCAGTCTTCCAAGCCTTTGTAGACGAGATTTTCAGTGCAGGCACGGGCAGGGTGTAGTGGTGTATATTGATGACATTCTGATCTACTCCGCTACACGCGCAGAGCATGTGTCCCTGGTGCGTAAGGTGCTTGGTGGACTGTCGGAGCATGACTTGTACGCCAAGGCTGAGAAATGTCTGTTCTTTCAACAGTCTGTCTCCTTCCTAGGGTACTGCATTTCCACCTCAGGGGTGGAGATGGAGAGTGACCGCATTGCAGCCGTGTGAAATTGGCTGACTCCCACCACGGTAAAGGAGGTGCAGCAGTTCTTAGGGTTTGCCAACTATGGTTTTGGTCAGGTAGCAGCTCCCATTACCTCACTGCTGAAGGGGGGCCTGGTACGCTTGCAGTGGACAGCTGAGGCGGACAGGGCTTTTATTCACCCGGATCCCTCTTTGGCGTTCATAGTGGAGGTGGACGTGTCCGAGGCTGGGATAGGATCTGTGCTCTCTCAGCACTCGGGTATGCCACCGAAGCTCCGCCCTTGTGCCTTCTTCTCGAGGAAGCTCAGCCTGGCGGAGCAAAACTATGATGTGGGAGACCGGGAGTTGTTAGCTGTCGGCAAGGCTTTGAAGGCATGGAGACATTGGCTTGAGGGGGCTAAACACCCTATTCTCATCTGGACTGACCACCGCAATCTGGAGTACATCCGGGCAGCGAGGTTCCTCCGCCCCCTCTGGACATCGAGGTGCTGGATCTCTGCTGCGAGAGTTCCACCGTCTCCGTCCGGATCGCCCTGCGCCTCGCCCTCCGGGTCGTCCCCGAGGCCGGTGTCCAGCCGCGCGTAGGGAGGGGGGGTACTGTTACGACTTCTACCGAAGTCGATGCCTCTCCTTGTTTGGGCCGTGTTCGGCAGTCGACGTCGCCGGTCTTTTAGCCATCGCCGATCCATTTTTATTTTTCCATTTATTTTGTCTCGTTGTCCCACACACCTGGTTCTCATTTCCCTCATTATGTGTAGGGTGTATTTAACCTTTCTAGCGCGGAACCCCTCGACAACATTCCGCTGAAAAGGCAGCGTGCGAAATTCAAAAATATTTATTTGAAATATGTAACTTTCACACATTAAAAACTCCCCATCCCGGATCCGGGATCGTGACTAAAGCCTCAGGCTCATTAGCATAACGCAACGTTAACGATTTCTGAAAATCGCAAATAAAATGAAAATAATGCGTCTGCTCTCAAGCTTAGCCTTTTCTTAACAACACTGTCATCTCAGATTTTCAAAATATGCTTTTGAACCATAGAAATTGACTAATTTGTGTAAGAGTATGCAAAGCTAGCTTAGCATTTTGAGTAGCATTTAGCACGCAACATTTTCACAAAAACCAGATAACCAAATAAATGAAATCATTTACCTTTGAAGAGCTTTGGATGTTTTCAATGAGGAGACTCTCAGTTACATACCAAATGCGCAGTTTCCTGAAAGCGTCTGTGTGTAGGAGAAATCGTTCCGTTTTGTACATCGCATCTGGCTACCGAAACGAACCGAAAATTCAGTCACCTACAACGTCAAACTTTTTCCGAATTAATTCCATAATATCGACCGAAACATGGCAAACGTTGTTTGGAATCAATCCTCAAGGTGTTTTTTCACATATCTCTTCATTGATATATCGTTCGTGGAAGCTTGCATTCTTCTCTAAATTCCATGGAAAAATACTTGCAGCTGACTTTTGCGCACCAATTTCGGTGCAGGACACCGGGCGGACACCTGGTAAATGTGGTCTCTTATGGTCAATCTTCCAATGATATGCCTACAAATACGTCACAATGCTGCAGACACCTTGGGGAAACGACAGAAAGGGCAGACTTACTCCTCTCGCATTCACAGCCATATAAGGAGACAATGGAAAACAGAGCCTCAAAAATCCTGCTCATTTCCTGATGCCGTCTCATCTTGGTTTTGCCTGAAGCTCACGTTCTAGGGCACGCACAGAAAATATCTTGGTAGTTCTGGACACGTCAGAGTGTTTTCTTTCGAAAGCTATCAATTATATGCATAGTCGAGCATCTTTTTGTGACAAAATATCTTGTTTAAAACGGGAACGTTTTTCATCCAAAAATGAAATAGCGCCCCCAGAGCATCAAGAGGTTAACCTCTCTGGCCCACCCGGGACACAACCGCACCCCCTGCCAACAATAAATGCAAATGCGCTACGCCAAATGCTAATAGCACTCGTTAAAACTCAAACGTTCATTAAAATTCACATGCAGGGTACTCAATTCAAGCTACACTCGTTGTGAATCTAGCCAACGAGTCAGATTTGTAAAATGCTTTTCGGCGAAAGCATGAGAAGCTATTATCTGATAGCAGGCAACACCCCGAAATACCAGAAGGGGACGTAAACAAAGGAATTAGCGTAGCCGGCGCTACACAAAACGCAGAAATAAAATATAAAACATTCACTACCTTTGACGAGATTCTTTATTGGCACTCCTATATGTCCCATAAACATCACAATTGGGTCTTTTTTTCCGATTAAATCGGTCCTTGTGTACCCAAAATGTCCATTTATGAAGACCGTCAGATCCAGGAAAAACACATTTTTTAAACGCAACGTTATTTTTTTTAAATGAAAAAAGTTGCCTATAAACTTTAACAAAACACTTCAAACTACTTCTGTAATCCAACTTTACGTATTACTAAACGTTAATAAACGATCAAATTGATCACGGAGCGATCTGTATTCAATAGGCACAAGTTTGGGAAACGTAGCCAACTTTTCCGGTTCCATTGTTTACAAGCTGTGGACCTGACAACCGGATGTGGCTATTACTCAGATGACCAAGGATTTAGTTAAATCGAAATCACAACACTGGCGACATTGTGTGGAAGCTATAGGAACTGTATTCTCAGCCTTAAGTATTTTTCCTTCCAATAGACAATACATAGACTGGCGGATTGATTTTTTCTCCGTCGATTTAGTGACCAGGTTTTCTGGCGATTTTGACCACAGACCTCGTTCTGTTATAGTCACAGACACCATTGAACCAGTTCTAGAAACTTCAGAGTGTTTTCTATGCACACATACTAATCATATGCATATACTATATTCCTGGCATGAGTAGCAGGATGTTGAAATGTTGCGCAATTTTTAACAGAATGTTGAACAAAGTAGCCCGATCTCTAAGAGGTTTTAACAAGTCCAAGACAGCAAACGAAATATAAACATCTTGTTAATCTACCCATCGTGTCCGATTTCAAAAATGCTTTACAGCTAAAGCACAACATATGATTATGTTAGCCAAGTTAAAAAAACAGTCTTTTTCCAGCCAAAGATAGGAGTCACAAAAAGCAGAAATATAGATCAAATTAATCACTAACCTTTGATGATCTTCATCAGATGACACTCATAGGACATCATGTTACACAATACATGTATGTTTTGTTCGATAATGTGCATATTTATATCCAAAAATCTCAGTTTACATTGGCGCCTTACGTGCAGTAATGTTTTGATTCCAAAACATCTGGTGATTTTGCAGAAATACTCATAATAAACATTGATAAAAGATACAAGTGTTATTCACTCCTTAATGCAACCGCTGTGTCAGGTTTAAAAAATTGTTTACGGAAAAAGCATAATCTGAGAATGGCGCTTAGAGGAATATCCGCCATTTTGGAATCAACAAAGTTAGAAACAACACCATAAATATTCACTTATCTTTGATGATTTTCATCAGAAGGCACTCCCAGGAATCCCAGTTCGACAATAAATGACTGATTATTTCCATAAAGTTCCAAAATGTATGTCCAAATAGCCACTTGTTGTTAGCGTGTTCAGCCTAGTAATCCATCTTCATGAGGCGCAGGCACTTCATCCAGACAAAAACTTGAAAAGTTCTGCTACAGTCCTGTAGGCTACATGCCTTAATATAGGGTTTTGTTCACAAGCCAAATGGGTTTGGATTGTTCCTCTATTTTTGAAATATTCTATTTGATTACTTGGATGGTTGATCAATCATTGTTTCAGTTATAACGGTGTAATACCAACATTAATAATCTAACAGAGAAGCAGAGAAACTAACTAGCCTTCTATAAACTGGCCCTTTTATCCTAATCAGATAACACTGCTGTTTTATCAACAAATGGTTCTAGAAACTAGGAGGAAATCCAAATAAGGTAGTGGCCTTCGTCAACTGCTACAAAGTTAAAAACATCAGCTGTTACATACAGAGTTAGAAAACGGTAATAAAGGAATGACAGACGTCAAAGGATCATCAGTTCTCAACAACATGAAACAGTAGTAATAACATCAAACAGTAGTCCTAAACATATCAACTAATAATGGTGCTAACATGTTTCTCCATTTCCATGTGAAAGCATGTGTCAGTGTCTCCCTGCTCCTACTCACACCGGATCACAATTTGATTTGTTTTGTATTTGTCACATATGCAGAATACAACCTTACTGTAAGGGATTTCTTCCATTGACGGAGCGGCGGACCAAAGCGCAGTGTGGTTACTTTGATTCATGTTTTAATAAATTACTTAACATGAACAAACTTACAAAAAAACAAAAAATGTGAAAACCCCAAACCGTCCTATCTGGTGCAGACACAGAGACAGGAACAATCACCCACAAAACACACAGTGAAACCCAGGCTACCTAAGTATGATTCTCAATCAGAGACAACTAATGACACCTGCCTCTGATTGAGAACCATACTAGGCCGAAACATAGAAATACCCCAAAACATAGAAAAACAAACATAGACTGCCCACCCAACTCACGCCCTGACCATGGTAGGTAACCACCATAGGTGGTTAGAATGGATACTTCAGAGTATCATTCGGAAATGTTCTCATAGAATAGTATTCTCATTGTAGATTTACGTCATTTCTAGCTGCAGACTAGTAATTTTACGTCTAAGATTTGCTCTTATTCTGTAGTGATCAATCGTGTCACGTTCTGACCATAGTTCTTTTGTGTTTTCTTTGTTTTAGTGTTGGTCAGGACGTGAGCTGAGTGGGCATTCTATGTTGTGTGTCTAGTTTTCCCGTTTCTATGTTTGGCCTGATATGGTTCTCAATCAGAGGCAGGTGTTACTCATTGTCTCTGATTGGGAACCACATTTAGGTAGCCTGTTTTGTGTTGGGTTTTGTGGGTGGTTGTCTTCTGTCTTCCTGTGTCTGCATCAGACAGAACTGTTTCGTGGGGGTTCCTTTGGTAGCGTTTTAGTGCCAACTATTTCAACATGTCGCATCAGCTGCATGTTTTCTAGTCTTAGAAATTGAACCATTTGCAACCTTAGCATACACAGGGGTTTGCGTGGTCTGGTGTGAATTTCATCAGGAGTGGGTTTTATACATTTCAGTAGAAAAGGGTGGTTCCATGACGCCTACGTAATGTCTATGCTCACGTGGGCGTAGCCATTGATTTGGTTAACTTTATATGAAAAACCCATACTCTCATTTAGAAGGTTAACATCACATTAAACATGAAACTATTTGTGAAAAGATGTAATCACAAATGTTTCACAATACTTAGACGTAAACCTGACAGCTGGGAAATTTGCACTTTAAGAGATACAGTTGTGTGTTTCCTGTCATGATATCACCAAATGAAACACACTCGTCATAACTGTCCCCTAAGTGTCCACGGAGCATTCTCAAAAGTAGAAATATTGTTTAATTCTCCCATTTTGGGGATTAGTAGTTGGCCAAGAGAGGTTATTTTTTCTCTTAGATTCTCTCAATAGTGCATGGCTGTTTCTACAAGGTATTTATGACCTGTCGTAAAGTTATAAAACTATAGAGAGAGATGACTATGATCCTTCCCCCAGGGCACATCATGACAGTCTCCTTCTGCTTGGTTGAATCTTGTGATTATCCTGCAAGTTTCAAACCCACATAAAAATAATCACCACGTGATGTCCTGGTTGTGGATCATTGTTGCGGTCCTCCCTCTGGTGTTTGAACTTGGTAGGCTCTCTGAAAGCGGAGCAGTCCACCACAAGAATGGGCAGTGGATGTCCGGTTGGTGATCGCATAAACAAAGCATAAACAAAAGATATACAAAAAATTGTTATCACACCAAAATCATCTAATTGGACTGTATTCTATATATGCCCAAGGTCCTAGCAAAATGACCCTACCATGGCATTGTCTAATGTCATCTCTAGAGTGTTCCTAATTTGCAGTGTGTTGCTTAGGGCACTTTCCTAAGTTGATAACTACATGATAAGTCTACATCTGTAAGGCACCAGCTTTGGGCAGTCTACAGGGATGACCTAAGAACCTTTGTGGAGAAACTGGTGAATACTGTAGCCTCAGAGTAATTTTCAACTTTACTAAGGCTGGTATTTTGTTCGGACCCTTAAGTGATCTTAGCATAAATCCTCATTAAACGTTCAGTTGTACGTGTGCGTTTATGCTTACATTGGCACACATGCCAAGGGAAAGAACCAAGTATCCTAGTAGGTTACAACCTGATGTCATCAGATACTGTACTCTATATCATCGACTGCATCCTTATGTAATACATGTATCACTAGCCACTTTAACTATGCCACTTTGTTTACATACTCATCTCATATGTATATACTGTACTCGATACCATCTACTGTATCTTGCCTATGCTGCTCTGTACCATCACTCATTCATATATCCTTATGTACATATTCTTTATCCCCTTACACTGTGTATAAGACAGTAGTTTAGGAATTGTTAGTTAGATTACTTGTTGGTTATTACTGCATTGTCGGAACTAGAAGCACAAGCATTTCGCTACACTCGCATTAACATCTGCTAACCATGTGTATGTGACAAATAAAATTTGATTTGATTTGATAATTTCCAGGTCAATGCCTGGAGGTCAGTAATATATGATGTTGACCTCAAGGCATGTGTTAAGGTGATCTGTAGTAGTATTACTACACATCACTGTGTCTTACAGCATTGTAGCGGTGATAGGTATGAAGGAGTTTATTTCATAGCTATTTAATCCTCAGAGAAGCTAACCTCATGCCGGAAGTACTCTCTAAGCACTGAAACAGTCGTATGCGGTGTGATCATGGTTCATGATTTCTAATAACTTTCCTCCTGAATGAAGGGTTCTCTTTATTATTTTTTATTTAATTTAACCTTTAACTAGGCAAGTCAGTTTTAATAATTTGTTCTTATTTACAATGACGGCCTACCAAAAGGCAAATTAGTGGCATGTGTGATTCCCTTACTGTAACGTTCTGAGTGTAGTGGGTGAGAAGTCAGGCGCAGGAAGCAGAGAGTTCAGGGGAGTGCTGCTTTAACCTCTAGCGTCGAGCAATCCCGTATCCGGGAGCGTAATCATAGCCTCAAGCTCATTAGCATAACGCAACGTTAACTATTCATGAAAATCGCAAATGAAATGAAATAAATATATTGGCTCACAAGCTTAGCCTTTTGTTAACAACACTGTCATCTCAGATTTTCAAAATATGCTTTTCAACCACAGCTACACAAGCATTTATGTAAGAGTATTGATAGCTAGCATAGCATTAAGCCTAGCATTCAGCAGGCAACATTTTCACAAAAAAAAGAAAAGCATTCAAATAAAATCATTTACCTTTGAAGAACTTCGGATGTTTTCAATGAGGAGACTCTCAGTTAAATAGCAAATGTTCAGTTTTTCCAAAAAGATTATTTGTGTAGGAGAAATCGCTCCGTTTTGTTCATCACGTTTGGCTAAGAAAAAAAACGAAAATTCAGTCATTACAACGCCAAACTTTTTTCCAAATTAACTCCATAATATCAACAGAAACATGGCAAACGCTGTTTAGAATCAATCCTCAAGGTGTTTTTCACATTTCTATTCGATGATAAATCATTCGTGGCAGTTGCCTTTCTCCTCTGAACCTAATGGAAAAGTGGACGCAGCTGGAGATTGTGCAATAATTTTGACGGAGGACCCCAAGCGGACACCTGGTAAATGTAGTCTCTTATGGTCAATCTTCCAATGATATGCCTACAAATACGTCACAATGCTGCAGACACCTTGGGGAAATGACAGAAAGTGTAGGCTCATTCCTGGCGCATTCACAGCCATATAAGGAGACATTGGAAAACAGCGCATTCAAAATCTGGGGCATTTACTGTATGAAATTTCATCTTGGTTTCCACTGTAGCATTAGTTCTGGGGCACTCACAGACAATATCGTTGCAGTTTTGGAAACGTCAGTGTTTTCTTTCCAAAGCTGTCAATTATATGCATAGTCGAGCATCTTTTCGTGACAAAATATCTTGTTTAAAACGGGAACGTTTTTTTATCCAAAAATTAAAAGAGCGCCCCCTATATCGAAGAAGTTAACCTTAACGTCCCTAGCCAAGGTAGGCCACCAATACCTCTCCCAAAGGCTCCCCACTTTCTCCGGTTCCGGTTGGAGCGAGCGGTCGCATCTACACTTCGGTCCGCAGGTAGTATAACTTTTCATTACATTTCATTACATTTCGTTATAGTACAACGGTTTGATTTGTCTTATCTTAGCAATTTCTTCTTAGCTAGCTACATAGCCGTCTTTGTATCAACGACAATTGCATATTATCGTATTTCGTCGTCCTAACGTATCTGCCCAGCAGCTAGCTAAGCAGCTAGCTAACATCCACTGTCCACTAGCACTGTAGAAACTATTACACTCAACTGAACGACTCGATTAGCGTAGTGTCAGCTAGCTACATAGTTGTCTTCGCTGTCTTCGTATCCAAGATATTGTGCAGTTTAGAGTGTGTAGACTTAGAGTGATTATCTTAATTTACCGAGGTTAGCTAGCCAGCTATTTGTCGTCCTTAACGTAGGAAATGCTGCTAGCTAGCTAGCCAACAGCTAGCCAACCTCTACCGAATTGAACTCCAACTACCCGGTCAACATTCCGCGTCGCTCCACAGGTAGTATCACATTTTTCATTTCACTTCATTACAGTACAACGGTTTGATTTGTTTGATCGTAGCTAGCCAGCTACATAGCCGTCTTTGTATCTAAGACAATTGTGTAGTCTAGAGCGATTTTCTAGGTTAGCTGGCCAGCTATTGTCGGTCTTTCAACGTAGCTAGCCAGCTAGCCCCCGAATAGCAGCACTGTAGTAACTATTACAGTACAACGGTTTGTTTTGTTTGATCGTAGCTAGCTAGCTACATAGCCGTCTTTGTATCTAAGACAATTGTGTAGCCTAGAGCGATTTTCTAGGTTAGCTGGCCAGCTATTGTCGTTCTCTTAACGTAGCTAGCCAGCTAGCCCCGAATAGCAGCACTGTAGTAACTATTACAGTACAACGGTTTGTTTTGTTTGATTGTAGCTAGCTAGCTACATAGCCGTCTTTGTATCTAAGTCAATTGTTTAGCCTAGAGCGATTTTCTAGGTTAGCTACATCGCAGCCACTACCAGCTAGCCTACTCCAGCAGTACTGTATCATTTCAATCATTTTAGTCTATAAGATTCTTGCTACGTAAGCTTAACTTTCTGAACATTCGAGACGTGTAGTCCACTTGTCATTCCAATCTCCTTTGCATTAGCGTAGCCTCTTCTGTACCCTGTCAACTATGTGTCTATCTATCCCTGTTCTCTCCTCTCTGCACAGACCATACAAACGCTCCACACCGCGTGGCCGCGGCCACCCTAATCTGGTGGTCCCAGCGCGCACGACCCACGTGGAGTTCCTGGTCTCCGGTAGCCTCTGGAACTGCCGATCTGCGGCCAACAAGGCAGAGTTCATCTCAGCCTATGCCTCCCTCCAGTCCCTCGACTTCCTGGCACTGACGGAAACATGGATCACCACAGATAACACTGCTACTCCTACTGCTCTCTCTTCGTCCGCCCACGTGTTCTCGCACACCCCGAGAGCTTCTGGTCAGCGGGGTGGTGGCACCGGGATCCTCATCTCTCCCAAGTGGTCATTCTCTCTCTCTCCCCTTACCCATCTATCCATCGCCTCCTTTGAATTCCATGCTGTCACAGTTACCAGCCCTTTCAAGCTTAACATCCTTATCATTTATCGCCCTCCAGGTTCCCTCGGAGAGTTCATCAATGAGCTTGATGCCTTGATAAGCTCCTTTCCTGAGGACGGCTCACCTCTCACAGTCCTGGGCGACTTTAACCTCCCCACGTCTACCTTTGACTCATTCCTCTCTGCCTCCTTCTTTCCACTCCTCTCCTCTTTTGACCTCACCCTCTCACCTTCCCCCCTACTCACAAGGCAGGCAATACGCTCGACCTCATCTTTACTAGATGCTGTTCTTCCACTAACCTCATTGCAACTCCCCTCCAAGTCTCCGACCACTACCTTGTATCCTTTTCCCTCTCGCTCTCATCCAACACTTCCCACACTGCCCCTACTCGGATGGTATCGCGCCGTCCCAACCTTCGCTCTCTCTCCCCCGCTACTCTCTCCTCTTCCATCCTATCATCTCTTCCCTCTGCTCATACCTTCTCCAACCTTTCTCCTGAGTCTGCCTCCTCAACCCTCCTCTCTTCCCTTTCTGCATCCTTTGACTCTCTATGTCCCCTATCCTCCAGGCCGGCTCGGTCCTCCCCTCCCGCTCCGTGGCTCGATGACTCATTGCGAGCTCACAGAACAGAGCTCCGGGCAGCCGAGCGGAAATGGAGGAAAACTCGCCTCCCTGCGGACCTGGCATCCTTTCACTCCCTCCTCTCTACATTTTCCTCCTCTGTCTCTGCTGCTAAAGCCACTTTCTACCACTCTAAATTCCAAGCATCTGCCTCTAACCCTAGGAAGCTCTTTGCCACCTTCTCCTCCCTCCTGAATCCTCCTCCCCCTCCCCCCTCCTCCCTCTCTGCAGATGACTTCGTCAACCATTTTGAAAAGAAGGTCGACGACATCCGATCCTCGTTTGCTAAGTCAAACGACACCGCTGGTTCTGCTCACACTGCCCTACCCTGTGCTCTTACCTCTTTCTCCCTCTCTCTCCAGATGAAATCTCGCTTCTTGTGACGGCCGGCCGCCCAACAACCTGCCCGCTTGACCCTATCCCCTCCTCTCTTCTCCAGACCATTTCCGGGGACCTTCTCCCTTACCTCACCTCGCTCATCAACTCATCCCTGACCGCTGGCTACGTCCCTTCTGTCTTCAAGAGAGCGAGAGTTGCACCCCTTCTGAAAAAACCTACACTCGATCCCTCCGATGTCAACAACTACAGACCAGTATCCCTTCTTTCTTTTCTCTCCAAAACTCTTGAACGTGCCGTCCTTGGCCAGCTCTCCCACTATCTCTCTCAGAATGACCTTCTTGATCCAAATCAGTCAGGTTTCAAGACTAGTCATTCAACTGAGACTGCTCTTCTCTGTATCACGGAGGCGCTCCGCACTGCTAAAGCTAACTCTCTCTCCTCTGCTCTCATCCTTCTAGACCTATCGGCTGCCTTCGATACTGTGAACCATCAGATCCTCCTCTCCACCCTCTCCGAGTTGGGCATCTCCGGCGCGGCCCACGCTTGATTGCGTCCTACCTGACAGGTCGCTCCTACCAGGTGGCGTGGCGAGAATCTGTCTCCTCGCCACGCGCTCTCACCACTGGTGTCCCCCAGGGCTCTGTTCTAGGCCCTCTCCTATTCTCGCTATACACCAAGTCACTTGGCTCTGTCATAACCTCACATGGTCTCTCCTATCATTGCTATGCAGACGACACACAATTAATCTTCTCCTTTCCCCCTTCTGATGACCAGGTGGCGAATCGCATCTCTGCATGTCTGGCAGACATATCAGTGTGGATGACGGATCACCACCTCAAGCTGAACCTCGGCAAGACGGAGCTGCTCTTCCTCCCGGGGAAGGACTGCCCGTTCCATGATCTCGCCATCACGGTTGACAACTCCATTGTGTCCTCCTCCCAGAGCGCTAAGTACCTTGGCGTGATCCTGGACAACACCCTGTCGTTCTCAACCAACATCATGGCGGTGGCCCGTTCCTGTAGGTTCATGCTCTACAACATCCGCAGAGTACGACCCTGCCTCACACAGGAAGCGGCGCAGGTCCTAATCCAGGCACTTGTCATCTCCCGTCTGGATTACTGCAACTCGCTGTTGGCTGGGCTCCCTGCCTGTGCCATTAAACCCCTACAACTCATCCAGAACGCCGCAGCCCGTCTGGTGTTCAACCTTCCCAAGTTCTCTCACGTCACCCCGCTCCTCCGCTCTCTCCACTGGCTTCCAGTTGAAGCTCGCATCCGCTACAAGACCATGGTGCTTGCCTACGGAGCTGTGAGGGGAACGGCACCGCAGTACCTCCAGGCTCTGATCAGGCCCTACACCCAAGCAAGGGCACTGCGTTCATCCACCTCTGGCCTGCTCGCCTCCCTACCATTGAGGAAGTACAGTTCCCGCTCAGCCCAGTCAAAACTGTTCGCTGCTCTGGCCCCCCAATGGTGGAACAAACTCCCTCACGACGCCAGGACAGCGGAGTCAATCACCACCTTCCGGAGACACCTGAAACCCCACCTCTTCAAGGAATACCTAGGATAAGATAAGTAATCCTTCTCACCACCCCCACCCCCCTTAATGATTTAGATACACTATTGTAAAGTGGCTGTTCCACTGGATGTCAGAAGGTGAATTCACCAATTTGTAAGTCGCTCTGGATAAGAGCGTCTGCTAATGACTTAAATGTAAATGTAAATGTCCTCCTCACCCCAGGGTGACCCGAGGAGGGTAGGACGTGAGCCCACCGAATCAGTTGGTCCCGAACACCAAGCGGCACGTACTTCCGCCCCGCCGGACACTGCAGGTTCAGTCCGTAACGCCCGCTCGATGTCCGAATCCACCTCCCATACCACTGATGCTATCAGTTTTGAGGCGGGAAGGATGGGAGTAGGTTCGGTGAACCTATCCTCGGTGTAGTAAAGGCGGGACAGTGCGTCCGCCTTCACGTTCTGGGAGCCCGGTCTATACGATAAAGTGAACCAGAATAGGGTGAAAAATATGGCCCACCTTGCCTGACGCGGGTTCAGTCTCCTAGCTGGCGAAAATATACTCCAGATTTTGGTGGTCGGTCCAGATGAGAAAGGGGTGCTTAGCCACCTCAAGCCAGTGTCTCCACACCTTCAGAACCCTGACCACCGCTAACAACTCCCGGTCCCCCACATCATAGTTACGCTCCGCTGGGCTGAGCTTCCTCGAGAAGAAAGCGCAGGGGCGGAGTTTTGGTGGCGTACCCGAGCGCTGTGATAGCACAGCACCCACCCCAGCCTCGGACGCGTCCACCTCCACTATGAATGCTAGAGAGGGGTCCGGATGCGCCAACACGGGTGCATCCGTGAACAGCGCCTTCAACTTGTTGAAAGCTCTGTCCGCCTCTGCTGACCACCGCAACCGCACCGGGCTCCCCTTCAGCAGTGAGGTAATTGGAGCCGTACCTGGCTAAAACCACGGATAAACCTCCGGTAGTAGTTGGCAAAACCCAAAAACCGCTGCACCTCTTTTACCGTGGTCGGAGTCGGCCAATTACGCACGGCCTTACTGCGGTCACCCTCCATCTCCACCCCCGAGGTGGAAATGTGATAACCCAGAAAGGAGACGGCTCGTTTGGAGAACACACACTTCTCAGCCTTGACGTATAGGTCATGCTCCAGCAGTCTACCAAGCACCTTGCGTACCAGAGACACAGGCGCGGCATGAGTGGCTGAGTAGATCAGAATGTCATCGATATAAACAACCACTCCCTGCCCGTGCAGGTCCCTGAGAATCTCGTCTACAAAGGATTGGAAAACGGCTGGAGCATTTTTTAACCCATACGGCATGACGCAGTACTCATAGTGGCCCGATGTGGTACTAAATGCGATTTTCCACTCGTCTCCCTTCCGAATACGCACCAGGCTATACGCGCTCCTGAGATCCAATTTTGTGAAGAACTGCGCTCCCTGAAAGGATTCCACTGCCGTAGCAATGAGAAGTAGTGGGTGGCTGAACCCCACTGTGATGGCATTTAGACCTCTATAATCAATACACGGATGCAAACCTCCCTCCACAATCCCTTCCCGGTCGATGTGGTGGTAATTTAGTCGCCTTCTTTTTACTAAAAGCGATTGCCAAATCGGCATACTCGGGGGGAATGCACACTGTGGGACTCTGGTCTGGACTCTCCACCGATGTGGCACCGATGGAAACCCCCAGACACCTTCCAGAACACTCCTCTGACCACCCCTGGAGAACCCCCTGTCTCCACGCTTCTCTCCCATCGGTCCATTCTCTCCATCACCTGATCCATAGCCGTTCCGATCCGATGGAGAACGGTGGTATGTTGTAGAACCCTTTCCTCCATCGATGGGAGGGGAGTGGCTGTTGCTCCTGCTGACTCCATTCCTCACGGTGCGGGATTCTATAACGTTCTGAGTGTAGTGGGTGAGAAGTCAGGCGCAGGAAGCAGAGAGTTCAGGGGAGTGCTACTTTAATGCATAAAAAACGGCGAACATAAGCCAACCCCACGAAAACACAGGGCGTATAAACAAACAAACGCCCCAAACAGGGGGACTTAAACTGTCCAGAAAAACCCACGAAATGGGAAAACACGAAACCCACAGACGTGCACACAAGTTACACCAAACAGACACCGCCTGGTATAGAGGTCCTCGATGGCAGGGAGCTTGGCCCCAGTGATATACTGGGCCGTACACACTACCCTCTGTAGCGCCTTGCGGTTGGATGGCAAGCAGTTGCCATACCAAGCAGCGATCAACCTGTCAAGGTGCTCTCAATGGTGCAGCTGTAAAACTTTTTGAGGATCTGGTCTTTTCATGACACTGAGTCGAAGTGGATGTTTCCCACTTCTACACCCCACCCTTGTCTCTCACTCACTCACACACACACACACACACACACACACACACACACACACACACACACACACACACACACACACACACACACACACACACACACACAGGTAATTGGTTGTCTCAGAGTCAATTAATGGACCCGTGGATACATTCAATAAGGTAAACTAGGACATTAGAAATAATATACTAAAATGGTGTATCTGACTTCTCTCAATTGTTTTATATGATGACATGAACAGATATGCTTGTCAGTCACACTTAAATAGCATAACCCAATTTAAACCGAAAAAAGTGACATTATGTTGGAAACTTCCCTAATTACAAAAAACACGTGATCACATTGACAGAGACTTGCATGCGCTCTGATTGTGTCCTTCCGCTGCCAACAAAAGAACTAGCCGACTACAAAAAACGTAAATTGACAATACACTGACTACGATATAAAACTTATGCAAATAAATAGATATTCTGAGAATCAACAATTATTTATTTTCTAGGAAGAAAGTGTTTTTGATTTCGCTCTAGAACTATATATTTGCGGCGGTAGGATATTATTTTAAAAACCTAGCCTGCTCTACATTTTCTTCCTCCGTTGGAAGCCATGATGGAAGCTTGAGAATTCAGCTGGGGAGAAACGCGAAAAGATGATCCCCAGGACATAGCTATCTGTCAGACGAATCTGTGCTCATATTTGATCCCTGTATAGACAATATAAATGCACGGTGGAGCCTGTCACTTTTTTCGGTGTTGTTTAGCAAATAATTCACGACGATGTTGATTCGTTAGAAGGTTTTTTGATTAAAAAAAGGGGGTAACGTTAGCTAGCTAGTTAGTTACTATACTGTAGCTTGCTAACGTTAGCTACGAGTGGATACTGTTGCTGTCCTTTCCGAGAGTAACATTATTCTTCAAATTCGAGCGCCGGAGAGTTTTCTCTCCTCGCTGTCCGGTCAATCACGGCGGCTACTGTAGATCAAGAGGTTCGGACCGTCTCTTATACCATACGGTTAGGCGGGAGGAGAATTGTATGTATTTTTCAGGGGGGATTTGAAAACAAATTCCAGGGTTGGGAAAGTTGGGCCTGCGTGGAGGAGCAGAGCAAGGCCCGTCTTTATGATCCAGAGAAGACATTCTAGTTAGCTAGTTAATCCTACTCACAACGACTACCACTGCTAGCTTTGCTAGCTTGTCATTGCGAGAAAGGAGCTGCAAAATCAAAAGCGCAAAGGGCGAGCGAGAGGCAAATCAAGCGAAAGCAACGATACTTTTTCATAAATAGACTCCTGTCACTAAGTTAGCTACAATGGCTGCGAAGATAAAATTAATGGTCAGCCGGAACAAAAGGAGATACCAAGAGGATGGGTTCGACTTGGATTTAACGTGTATCCTTTTGTTAAATAACAAACGTTAGTTTATTATACAGTAAACTAGTCACGTGAGTATGCATATTGTATCAATTCAATAGCGATGATTGCTTGCTAGCTAACGTTAGCTAGTTAAGGTAACTGGCTGCTTTTGATAAGCCGGAAAGCATGTTTGAAATATGGTGGATCTGTCAAATGAGCACGCAGAAATGTCTGAAGCAAGTATGTATGACATCCAGTAACTACCTAGCTAGTTGTCATTATCAGGTACAGTGCCTTCAAAGTATTCACAGCCCTCGACTTTTTCAACATTTTGTTACAGCTTGAATTTAAAATGTATTGCATTGTGATTGTCACTGGCCTACACGAAAAATACCATGTCAAAGTGGAATTATGTTTACAAATTAATAAAACATGAAACGCTGAAGTGTCTTTGAGTCAAGTATTCAACCCCTTTGTTATGGCAAGCCTAAATAAGTTCAGGAGTAAACGTTTGCTTAAGTCATATAAGTTGTAAGGACTCCCTCTGTGTGCACAATTATTTTATTTTTTTTGACAACCTCTTCTGTACCCCACACATACAATTATCTGTAAGTCACCCAGTGAATTTCAAAAAGATTCCACCACAGAGGCCAGGGAGGTTTTACAATGCCTTGGGAAGAAGGACATCTATTGGTAGATGGGTACAAATAAAATAAAAAAGCAGATGTTAAATATTCCAAAAATGTGGCCAAGAAATGAACTATGTCCTGAATACAAAGTGTTACGTTTGGGGTGAACGACACATTAGCACAGGCAAAATCTTAGGAAAACCTGGTTGTCTGCTTCCCAACAGACACCGGGAGACAAATTCACCTTTCAGCAGAACAATAACCTAAAACGCAAGGCCAACTGTACATTGGAGTTGCTTACCAAGACAACGTTGAATGTTCCTGAGTGGCCTAGTTAGTTTTGATGTAAATCGGCTTAAATCTTTAGCAAGACTTGAAAATGGCTGTCTAGCAATGATCAACAACCAACTTGACAGAGCTTGAAGAATTTTTAAACGAATGTGCAAATATTGTACAATCCAGGTGTGCAAAGCTCTTAAACTTACTCAGAAAGACACAACTATAATCGCTGTTAAAGGTGATACTAACATGTATTGAGTGGGTGTGAATAGTTATGTAAATTATATTTCTGTATTTTATTTTCAATTCGTTTGCAAACATGTTTTCACTTTATCATTATAGGAAATTGTGTAATGAAAAAAATACATTTGATACATTTTGAATTTGGGCTGTAATACAGCAAAATGTGGAATAAGTTAAGGAGTATAAATACTTTCTGAAGGCACTGTAAGTTGTGTTACGAGTAACATTAGCCAACACATTATTTTACCAATTTAGCTTGCTAGCTAGGTTCAGGTTAGCAGCCAGTCATTATTACTCAACTTTGTTGGCTACAAATTGTCAATATAGACATGACTACTTTGCTACTAGATAGCTAATGTTAGCCAGTGGTGTAAAGCACTGTAAAAATACTTGAAAGTACTACTTAAGTAGTTTTTGGGATATCTGTACTTTACTATTTATATTTTTGACAACTTTTACCTCAGTACATTCCTAAAAAAAACAAAAACATTTTTACTCCATACATTTTCCCTGACACCCAAAAGTACTTCTTACATTTTGAATGGCTAGCAGGACAGGAAAATAGTACATTTCATTCACTTATCAAGAGAACATCCCTGGTCATCCCTATTGCCTCTGATCTGGCAGACTCACTAAGCACGGCTTATTTTGCAAATTATGTCTAGGTGTTGGAGTGTGCCCCTTGTAAATCCCTAAATTAAAAAACAAGAATTGTGCCATCTAGTTTGTTTAATATAGGGAATTTTAAATAATTTATACTTTACTTTCAATATTTAAGTATATTTTAGTAATTATATTTGCTTTTGATACTTAAGTATATTTAAAATCAAATACTTTTAGACTTTTACTCAAGTAGTATTTCACTGGGTGACTTTACTTGAGTAAAAGTAATGATATCTTTAATAGAAAATTACTCAAGTATGACAATTGGGTACCTTTTCCACCACTGATGCTAGCCAACTTTCCGTAATGTAAACTAACATTTGGTTTGCTTGCTACAGTAAAACTTGACTTATTTGACAGTGCAGGGAAGCTGGTTGGCTGCTGTAACAATGTTTTCTTCTCTTAGATGAAATATAGATGACATGAGGCATAATTCTAGCTACCTAGCAAACTATCTAACCTATTGGCCAGCTAATCAACCGCAAACTTGGTTTGCGAACACAGAGACTGCATTTACATAAGCTGCCCAATTCTGATCTTTTACCCAATTATGGGCAATATATCTGAATTTGGCTGCTTGTGTAAACGCAGCCTGACAGTTCTGGGATGTTGGCCCAAAGGCCAATGTATCACAGATTTAATCATTGGACATGTTGGGAAGCAATCGATTTGAATGTTTAAGACGGTGCAATGCACCTTTCGAAAAGCACTGTTAACCAGATTGAGAAACTAAATATGTTCTCATGAATTTGGCAATCATGCAGCATGTGCTGCTAGCTAGCTGTCAAACGTGATCTAAATTAGGTTCCCTTAGGGTATAGGGAACATATCTGGCAACCGTGGATAGAAAACATTTGAAAACAGGCTACTGCCGAAAGAGTCTCAATTCAGTTCATGTTATCTTTATGCAAATTATTAATTCAATATGCCAATTTTCAATGTCTAGCTTTTCAATGAATCACTATACTTTTTACAAATAACATTCACACTGATGCAACACTTCCTGAAAATTCTTAAATTGAGAAGATCTAATGCTAATAAAGTCCAAATGGAATCTGCATGATTGGATATTGTTAATTTATTGAGGTTAACTTCAGAACATCCTCATGTTTTCTGTCAAGTGACATATGTGATCTAGGCCTATACTGATTTTGTTAACCCATAATATGCTGGTGGTGAGAATGGTAGTCCCTTGCTGCAGCACATCTCATACCTGGCCCTGATATTGAAGACAAGTTTAAGGGAGTGCACTGTATGGGTTTGGAGGAGAGATAGTGGGAAGAGTGGACACAGGTATTGTGTTAATTGTATAGTTTTCTGACATGGATTATGTGCACAATGTTTATTTGGAGCAGTTTTTTGTGGACTTTGCAAAAAATCTAGGGACTCTAATGGCCTGTATAGTCCTTTTTATCTATGGTGTGGTAGGATGGTGTTCACCCTAATGGCAATACCTTTGACGGTTTAGTGAGGCATTTGTTCAGTTACTTGTGGGCCTGAGCATATCAAAAGGACTTGTCCCACAGTCTGTTTGAATCCACTGGTTGTCCAGGCTATACAGTATTATAATCTAGAGGCCATATTGATGTAAGTTGCGGCACAGGTTAAGGGGGTTTTGCTTTACTTTTCTATCTTGTTTTAAAATTGATACTTACATGTGACTAATAGGAAAACTGGTCACTGTCTGAGCATTAAGCTTACCCCTCATTGAAAGTGTCAAATGCCACTATTCTGTTTTGAATGGACACCACTCACTGGAGAAAGGCATTTATGTCAATTCAACTCAGTTTATTCCCTGCACCCATTCAGTAGAAGAAACCACAGATGAATGGATAACAGGCTGATCGTGTAAAGATGCTGTTATTGAGATATTGATATCAGATTTGTCCGTTTCTGTGGGGTTTTCTGCTTGTGAGAGAGACGCAAGGGAGCGAGAGGGGTGTGTCATTCAACCCCAGTAATTCCTCTGTTGATGAGCAACAGCCAGTCAGTGAGTCCCCTCTCTGCTGATCTAAATTCAGGCGCTTGTGGACGCAAACTTTTTTTTATCGGATTTGGCATGGTGTCTTAAAACAATATGATCTCTTTGCAGTTATGTAATGCAGTAGGGATGGACATTTTGGTTAACCAGTCAAACTGTAGAAAAAATAACATCCAAACAGGAAAATAACGTGACCAACAGAAAATTCTATGCATGCAAGGAACTGACATATTTCATTACGAGTTTAATGAAAATTTGCAACAATAGCAAGCCCTCCGTTTTACAGTCAAATGGCTATTATTGAACGTTCGACAGCTGTAGTGAAGCAGGTAATAATATTTAATTTTTAATACATTTACCAAAATGCAATTTGTGTGAACACCGTTCTAAGCAACGCACCTAATGCGAGCGGTTCCATTTGTGACGTGGATGAACGTCTCCATTGGAAACTTAGAAAGAGGGAGAATCTAATAGCAACAACTAGGATGGGTTGCTAATATGACTATGATTGTGCCTTTGGCTTCTGGACAATGAAAGAAAGTTATGAAAACCAATAGAACAGGAGAGAAATGCTGCTTAATGGCATGAGGAAGTATTTATAAAATAATTGCATCCATGTTTCTATGGTTGGATTTTGGCTAGGCTAATTTGAAGCAAGGTAAGACATTCCACATTATTTAAAGTTAAGTAAAATATTCAGGTTTCAAGCAATGATACTGCCTTAAGATCACATTGCAATGTGGTGGGTGACGAGCTGATAGCCTGCCTACCGTTGACTATAGCCTATACATGCGAATAGGAGGCGCACTTGAATTGAGAGTTGAGATTGAGATATATAAATAGTAGCTATTTTTAATTGTGGCCATCAAAACTGTTTTTAACACGCCATTGCATTTAGAATTATTTGTTGCACAATGACTGGGTTTATTTATTAAAGCATATTTAATTCCAATAGCAGCATTTTTAAAGGGTTTGCTCTCGTGTTGTCTGACAGGTGATGGGCCATTCCCCTCCTCAAACTAGGCTCTGTATGCTGTGCATGTGTGATAAATAATTTATCCTTTTATTTAACTAGGCAAGTCAGTTAAGAGCAAATTCTTATTTACAACGACGGCCGAACCCGGATGACGCTGGGCCAATTGTGCGCCGCTCTATGGGACTCCCAATCACGTCCGGATGTGATACAGCCTGGATAATAAATAACGTGCATGACGACTAACAGAAATACACACGCGCCAATTTAATTCCACTAAATTATGCAAATTAGCATAAAGACCGATAAGCATGACTGGTCAAATGTGTTTTCGACAGCTTACCGATTAACAGTTAACCGTTTATATCCCTATAATACAGTATCAGGGTTCTGGGAATAATCCTTATAATAGAGCACCAGTGATGTTGTATCAGCAATGCTGCCTGAGTCCCCATCCCCAAATTCTCTCCTCTACTCTTATCCACCCTTCCCATATCATTCGCTCTCTGCCTGCTCCTCTCATTTTCTCTTTTCAACTCTCTCCCCCTCTACTCTCTTTTTTTCTGTTGCCCAGCCGTGGAGTTAGCTAGAGCACAGAGCTGTGGCAGGACAGCTGAAAACGGCAGAGAGAAAAGGCGTTCCTGAAATGTCCGGTTTTTAGAGGAGCTTCTGTCGGGGGTCCTGTATGTGCGTTTCCTCCCAGCTGCAGAATTCCGAGCCCCCCGTGCCCTGGGCTGTAGCTCCTCTAGGAGCTCTGGAGCTTTTTAAAAACACTTAAAATAGTCTGAGTGGAATGATTTTGCCAGTAGGACCAAAGGCAGAGGTGGAGGTTGTAGCCCATTATGTGGTATAGAACGGCCTGCATTTGGTTCCTAATTAGGTCTTTGAGGCATTAATGGAAATGATTATGTTACTCTATGTAATAGACATGCTCATATGCTGAAGGCCACAAGCAAGTAGCTTGGCATTATGCAAATACTATAATAAAATCTCTGCTGTGTTTTATTGAATTAATGCATTGTGTTCCTCTTGAATTATATTGCCATAGCTGGAATTTGGTAGATACTATGCCTATCTGACATAGGGCATCATATTCTTGCTAGTTTCATTCAAATTTTGGTCAAGTTACATTGGATCTTGGCAAATGTGTTCATCACATCCACAGATACTGCCATTGTACTGTGTGTTTGTGTGCATGCATTATGCAGAAATTAGAGGCATTTCAAGGTAGTCAAGTCTTCACCTTTCTCACCAGAGTCGTCAGTGGTGTGTCAAATCTTGGAGACCAGTTTTAAAATGATTTGCTCCAAAATAACTTCTGCTAGAAAAAACAGACATTAAATTAGAGCTGTTTGCCATTCTATTTCTGACACGGTGACACAGGAAACGTACAAAAGGGTGACCTTTCGTCAGTGGTTAAAGTGCAAAATCCCACGGCTTATGTAGGCAGACAGGCTTCAGAATGTCAGTTACAGGTAGGAGTTGAGATGATGTGCAATCAATTCAATAATGTTTTGAGATATGACATTGAAGTTGATATGGACATGATCACACATAATATGGTTGACATTTGTCCTCCAGAGACAGAAATTAGTTTAGTAGTTTAAAGTATCTTTCAAAAAACCGCAGATGCACTAGAAAATCTTCAATATGCAGGTGAAAGTAACAGCTTCATTTTGCACTTAATGAGTGTGTGGGTTTAGCAGTGCTCCAGACTACCCCCCTGTTTTTCAGTTGGTGGCACCAGCCCAACCAAAATGGTTGGTCAATAGAAACGTTTTTGCAATCATCTTAAGTCATACACAGTGCCATTGAGATGGTATTATTCAAGATATTTTGATGTGCAGCCTAAACCAGTGATTGTAATGAATTTTGGGGTTACAATTAGCCTGTTGCTATATTTTACTCTAAAAAATAGGGATCCTGAATTGCTATGTCTTTAGTTCAATAAATTTGCATACGTATTTTGTGTGGCTACAAATAGGCTATCACAAATAGCTACAAATAGGCTAATTCCTTTAGGGCTAATTTGCCAACTGAGGAAGTGGAAACTCCAAATGCATTAGCTAGGTTGAGGAATATAATATGTTGCTAGTAAGCCATGTAATTGGTTAATCTAACAGCAAATGTAATAACTTTGTAGCATTCCCAATGATGTCTAGGCCTATGTAATCACTGTAACTGGTAGATGCGTGCTCCCCCGTTCCGCATATCTCAAAGCCCATAGCCTACCAGATACTTTTGTTTGAAAAACAGCACTCAGACAGTCAATATTGAGAGTTGAGAAATAAATGTAATACAGAAAGCTGAGAACCTCCTCTCTCCAACAGTCACAACAGTAGTTGCTTTCGGAGAAAAACAAATATTTTGTAAAGGTTGCTATTACAACACATTTCTCTCAGCCACTCCTCTCCCACTAGCCTACTCAGAGCCTGCAGGAAAAATGGGCACAGGCAAGCACTTTCATGCACTTTAGGCCAGGGTTTCCAAAACCCTGTCCTGGGACCCCTGGGTGCACATTTTGGTTTTTGCCCAAGCACTTCACAGCTGATTCAAATAGTCAACTCATAAATCTTTGATTATTTGAATCTGCTATGAAGTGCTTGGGCAAAAACAAAACGTGCACCATGGGGGGGGGGGGGCAGGACCATGGCCAGGACTGACTTTGGGAAACACTGCTTTATGCTAGTTTGACCAAGTCATGCTTTTAGCCACCCCATAATAGAATGTTTCGAATGAAGTAACCAGATAGATTTTGCAGCATGCGCCAATGTGACCAATTAAAAATGTAACTTGACAATTCAAGTCAAAGGGTGGCAAAATGTAACCACCCTGGAGCCCTGTTCGTCGCTGAAGTCACCTCATCTGCGTGTTTCACTGCTCCACTGTTCCTCCCCATGAACCCCATAACCAATTGTCATTTATCCCAACAAGATACTTTTCTTGTCCGTCAAGGCAGGGTCCTCCTTACTCTTACATTTGATCTGTTAAATATTCCATGTGATTCGGCTGGGGCTGCAGAAAAATTAAGCCCAACATCTGCGACGATCTCAATATAACTAGGGCTCTATAAATACATGCAGGTCAAGCTGTGTAAATTCTCCTAGTGCACCCACATGTGGGCCCCGCTTGATTAGGAGTGCTCCGGTCCTCTCGGCCTCTCTCTCGCCCTCACACAGCCAACACCATCTGTTATTCTACTGATCACAACCCTTCTGCCCAGCACTGTACTTTCCCTTTCTGTTCATTACTGCACAATGACACCCACATGGTGATACAAACGTCATGATGATCTTTCCTCAGACCTTTTGTGATAGGATTACGATGTAAGCTAGAGGTTTTGGTATTGTATGAGCTACACAGTGCATTCCAAAACTTATTCAGACCCTTTGACTTTTCCCACATTTTGTTACAGCCTTATTCTCAAATGGATTACATTTTTTCCCCCTCCTCATCAATCTACACACAATACCCCATAATGACAAAGCAAAAACAGGCTTTTATCTTTTTTGGGATCGAATTTATAATAAAAAAAGATATAAACATAAGTAAACTGAAATATTACATTTACATAAGTATTAAGATCATTTACTTTGTTGAAGCACCTTTGGCAGCAATTACAGACTCAAGTCTTCTTGGGTATGACGCTACAAGCTTGGCACATCTGGGAGTTTCTCCCATTCTTCTCTGCAGATCCTCCCAAGCTCTGGCAGGTTGGATGGAGAACGTTGCTGCACAGTTATTTTCAGGTCTCTCCAGAGATGTTCGATCGGGTTCAAGTCCGGGCCACTCAGGGACATTCAGAGACTTGTCATGAAGCCACTCCTGCCTTGTCTTAGCTGTGTGCTGAGGGTTGTTGTCCTGATGGAAAGTGAACCTTTGCCCCAGTCTGAGGTCCTGAGTGCTCTGGAGCAGGATTTCATCAAGGATCTCTCTGTACTTTGCTCAGTTCATCTATCCCTCGATCCTGACTAGTCTCCCTGCCGCTGATAAACACCCCCACAGCATTTTTGTTATTTTTTATTTAACTAGGCAAGTCAGTTAAGAACAAATTCTTATTTACAATGACGGCCTACCACAGCCAAACCCGGACATCGCTGGGCCAATTGTGCGCTGCCCTATGGGACTACCAATCACGGCCTGATGTGATGCAGCCTGGAATCGAACCAGGGACTGCAGTGACGCCTCTTGCACTGAGATGCAGTGCTGCAGAAATGGTTTGGTACTCTTCCCCAGATCTGTGCCTTAACACAATCTTGTCTCTAAGCTCTACGGACATTTCCTTCGACTTCATGGCTTGGTTTTTGCACTGAGATGCACCGTCAACTGTGGGACCTTATATAGACAGATCTGATCCTATTCAAATCATGTCCAATCAATTGAATTTACCACATGTGGACTCCAAACAAGTTGTAGAAACAGCTCAAGGATTATCAATGGAAGCAAGATGAACCTGAGCTCAATTTCGAGTCTCATAGCAAAGGGTCTGAATTCTTATGTAAATAAAGTATCTGTTTTTTATTTGTAATACATTTGCAAAAATGTCTAAACCAGTTTTTGCTTTGTCATTACTATACTGTGTGTAGATTGATGAGGGAAAAAAATAGTTAATACATTTCATAATAAGTCTGTAACATAAAAAAATGTTGAAAACGGAAAGGTGTCTGAAAACTTTCCAAATGCACTGTATATAGGATTTTCTTCTATCTGTGTGTCCTTGACCCAATGGTGCCCACAGATATCTATCCAAACATCATTGCTATGGGCTTTCCTGCAGAGCGACTCGAAGGAGTGTACAGAAACAATATAGACGAGGTTGTACGGTGAGTAACAAAACAATCCAAGTTGATAAAGTATACTGAGGTGTTTCAAATTCTCATTTGATGCATTACGTTGTCAATTTCTGTAGTTGCGGAATGTTTTGAATGTAACTACCTTTTACCTCAACAGGTTTCTTGACTCGAAACATAAAAACCATTATAAGATTTACAATCTGTAAGTATACCGCTAAACACTTAAATGCTAATATCAATGTTTTGTTTACAAATTAATTGCTCCTTCATGACTGCTGACCTAATTTCCTTCCTATTTCAGTTGTGCAGAACGACACTACGATGCTGCCAAATTTAACTGCAGAGGTACGCCGTCACAAACAAAATGTTTTTAGAGCCAGGTTGCTTAAAGGAAACTTACTCTTTATATTTCTCTCTAACTCTCCACCCGCCAGTTGCACAATACCCCTTTGAAGACCACAACCCGCCTCAGCTAGAGCTCATCAAGCCGTTCTGTGAAGACCTCGACCAGTGGCTGAGCGAGGATGACAATCATGTGGCGGCCATCCACTGCAAGGCAGGGAAAGGCCGCACCGGGGTGATGATCTGCGCCTACCTCCTGCACCGTGGCAAGTTCCAGGACGCCCAGGAGGCACTCGACTTCTACGGGGAAGTGCGGACAAGGGACAAGAAGGTCAGTGACAGTGACTTGCCAGGGGTGGTGACTAGTGATAGGCATTTTACATGATTTAACTATTCAAATAATATGACATTTTATCATTTGTTCGGATATCCGGATAGTGATTTATCAGTACGACGCAAATGCACATGGCAGAGAACTGAGGACAGGCTGTGTTTTTTTTCTCTGCTTGTTTTTTGGCTGAAAGCAACAGTGAAAGAGAAGTCCAATTTTTGCCATGATAGAACTGATTCTGTTACAAAAAGGTTTTCTGATGAATGTTTTACATTCATCTTGGTCAGTTATTGTGGGAACTCTGTTAGGTGTGTGCCTGTAGTTGTTATTCAAAGTGGGGAAAATAGCAAACCAATGTCAATTCATTTTTTTTGTCAAAATTAGCCTAAAAAAAAATCACAAAAAAATGAACACAAGTAAACGAATAATAACGTCCGTTCGGATATTCAATTAACCGTGCCCATTCCTAGTGGACACTAGACGCTAGTACTCGGTGTGAGAATTTTTAATAAACGCAGACTAGGCCTAGATCGTCTGTTTTGTCATAGACCTGCCGTGATCAAATTTTTACATTGACATTTTAGTCATTAAGCAGACACTCTTATCCAGAGCGATTTACAGTAGTGAGTGCAAACATTTTCATACTTTTTTGTACTTGCAAGCGCCATGCTCTACCAACTGAGCCACACAGGATTTCAAAGACATATTTTTCACAATCTGTATATCCTTTTCTATGTGGTAATTATTAAATTGAGGTCATTCCCTATCATTGACTGTTTTTGTTGTCTTTCCTTTTCAGGGAGTGACGATCCCAAGCCAACGGCGTTACGTGTACTACTATAGCCACCTGCTGAAAAACAAGCTGGACTACAAGCCTGTGGCTCTCCTCTTCCACAAAATGGTGTTTGAGACGCTACCAATGTTCAGTGGAGGCACCTGCAGTGAGTCACTCATGTTTAACTTGAACTCCGACTCAGGGTGTAGGCATGTAGCTCTTTAAATGGTGTGTATACGGCCACCCACGGTAGTAGAGAATGGTGCAGGTCAACTTGTGTAGTGAGAGCATAGAGTCATATTATGTACTTTACATTGAAGCCAACGAAGCTCTTGATCAGTTGCTTGTACTCTTTAAGAAAGATGGCTAGATATTGATGAGAAAGAGAGCATGGATGACACTATTCTCAGCTGCGTTCAGCAAGGCTGGCTTCTACCTGCTTTATCCAAATTGTGACATGTTTTGCTCTGCAGTTCAGAGGAGGAATTCAGTACATGTAAATAACAAGTCACCAATGGCCTCTTACAGATAGCAAATATAATAACTGCGTTTATTGTTGTCCAGGGATTTTCATAAAGACAAAGACTTCAACTCCTAGCTCAAGTAGACATTTTCACCTATGATCTTTAATCAAGAGATGTAGTGATCTATGTTTTTCATCCAATAGAATGTGAATGACTATGCATGTACATCTACTGCATGTAATTTGCTTGGCTGATTTTTTTCTGTGAAACAATGATTTTAATATCTTTCCATTTTGGTCATATGAAATATGGATTTCTGGTTTAATGTGCCTGAGTCACGGATTATCTTGTTTTTTCTCAATATTTCACTGTTGCACAAAAAATGCACCTTTTTCCTCCTTGGATTATCTGTGATGCTCTAACCTAGCATCTGAATGTGCTCAACTGCTCTGAACTAACCCTTCTCTTTCCCTCTTAACACTCCCGAGAGAGGGCCCTATTCTGAGTTTGACGTTCTCTATTTGCAAAGACCTAGATAGAAAACATCATGTTACTTGTTCGCACTCATTTTAAAGTATTGGCTAAATACTGAGGTGTATTGTAGTGACGTGCAGATCAGCTGTTTGTTCACCCCCCCAAATCTGAGGCCTGCACTCGACCCTAACCCGCAAATATTGTAAATGCTCTGTACCGTCAGATGGCACAACAATTTTTTGAAGAGGTCTTTTTAGATAGGTCCATGTTTCGTCTTATAATTTCCGCCATTTTTTTAGGCTATTTGTTAGTCATCTTGTCTATAAATAGATATATGCAGCTTCTCTTCTGTCATTACTTGTTTCCCTTAGACTAAATAAACCCTTTCTCAACAAAATGTCATAAATCGATAGAATGAATGATTCAATCTAGTTGGCATCGGTAAAGTTTGCTTTCTGTTTCCTCTTTCATCTCTGCTTCTCTACAACGATGTTTAGGTACTGGGGAGAAAATGCAATAACTAAAAAAATAATAATAATAAGATTTTCAGTACAACATTTCCTAATGACATTGGTTTGACTGGTTTTAAGGAAATTTAAATCTGTTAAAATTACCCAACAATTTGTGGTTGAAATACTATCAGCTTTTATGATGCTGATAAAGACCGCACATATACAGATGGTCGTGTCCATTCTCTCAGGATGCTAAAATAAATAAATCCTATTTCTCCACTCCTGTTAATATTATATCAGGCTATGAGCGAGGTTATAGAGCTACAGTGTATAACCTCCTGGTCCCTAAACATCTTTCCAGATTCAGTTAGGCTACTATTCCATTTAACCCATCTGAACAGTACAGTTACCTTGATGTGCCATATTGATATCCCTGTCTTGTGACTGTCAAATGTATATAGAGGTTCACAATCATCACACACAACATAGCCGGACAGCACTGCTATCATCCTCTCCTACCACTTCAGCAAATCTTTCCCAAACATTAGACTTAAAAAAAAATATATATATTTAACCTTTATTTAACCAGGTAGGCTAGTTGAGAACAAGTTCTCATTTGCAACTGCGACCTGGCCAAGATAAAGCATAGCAGTGTGAACAGACAACACAGAGCTACTGTTCTTGCCCTCCGTTTCATTTCTTTTCAACTCTCCATTTCACAGCTTTTCTCTTATTGAATTCAACTCTTAACATGATCCTTTTTTGCCTCAGTCGATTGACATGAATCTTTTCTGCCCAAGTTCCCAAAAGCATTTGGCAATTACAGTGTTTGGCCCTAAAGCCTAGGCTTAGGCAACGCACTAATTCCAGATACAAAATAATGAATGAAAACCTCAATGTAGACTATAGATATAAATTGCACATTACATACATTTATGTATTTGTTATGCATTTTCTCTTTATTTAATCCTCCCGCCACCCACCTGCCCTTCATCCACACAATATTTAATGACCCATAACCCACACGCCCAAGCGGGTCCTGTGGGTTATGAGTCAACCCGCACATCACTAGTGTATTGGGTGAGAAGTTCATTTGGAGAGAACTTTCCTTTTTTAATGGACTAGCATATAAGACTAGCTAGCATATAAGGCGGTTCTCATTGGTGAATACATTATCACACATTGTTAAGAATTAAATTGGCTAGATGCAGGTTTCTGCCATTGGGATTTATGGTGGTCAATTGAGATGTTCTTGGAATATCTACAGTCTGAAGTTCCCCACATGTTCTTTTTCCTGTGAATTATTAATGTATTGCACCATGTATCCCAAGTCTTGTGGACTAGATTTAACTTGATATCTCCATTTGAAAGCATTGTTTTTAGATATGTGGCTGTGTATGTATATAATTGATATCCTAGCATATATCTGTACTGTTAGAAGTGTTCCTGCTGTGTTCTGAAGGCCTAGCTTGCCAGCCCAGCCAGGCTGTGAGTTAATCTCCTTCTCTCTCTCTAAGGGGACAGTACCGTTAAAAACAGGAGCGAGCCGATCCCTCTGGGCTTCAAGAAAGGGAATTGGCATTGGGGTAAATGAGCCTTTCATCCGTTTTGATGTCCTTCCCTCATATACTGTTCATTTGGCTCCAGTTCCAACAAGAACTAGAAAGGTAGAACTTATTCTAGTGAAGGCTAGAAGAAGGAGTTGTAGCATTAAAACATCATTGTAATGTGGAGGCATACAAAGACCAACCAACCACCCCCTTATGAGAGGTTTCAAACTCTCACAAATGTAAGGCTTTTGTTATAGAAGAAAGCACAACAGTCATCAGAATGGGGTCCCATGTCTTTAGTTCTGGTTCTTTTTGGGTGCTATTTGTGGTCTGGTTATTTCCCCCTATCCTCCTTTGTGGTCTGGTTCTTTCCTTCTCTCCTCCTATATTGGAAAACACGGTTTTAGAGAACTCCCAACTAGGGGTTGCTTTTGTAACTGTCATGGCAGCAACTCCAAGACTACTAAGACCTGTGTCCTGTCTTGTCTGGTTCTCTCTACCGCCATTACCCTTCATTGCAACCTCTCTCCATATCTCTGAAACACTCACCCCTTTTAGATCCTCAGTTTGTGGTGTATCAACTTAAAGTCAAGATCCACACATCCAACCCGGCTCACACGCGGAGGGAAGAAAAGCACATGTTATTTGAGTTTCCCCAGCCGCTGCCTGTCTGTGGAGACGTCAAAGTGGAGTTCTTTCACAAGCAAAACAAAATGATGAAGAAGGTTGGTTAGTTCCGCCTGTCACATGAGTGTCTCTAATTTCCACCTGGGTTTCCTTGGCTTCAGCTGTTATGGGGTTTTCAATTGCTGCCCCATTGTAGTTATTGTCATAATTGCAGTGTCACTCCAATGTTTACCTGGTATTTTATCATAAAAGGTGTTTTATGTGAGTCCCTTATAGTATCATACATGATAGTCGTAATGATGTTAAACGGCACTCTGACGTTATAATTGGATAGCTTACCTGGAAATGTATTGAATCATGTTACTATAAATAGCTGATAAGGATTTTCACACTTATGTACTGTAATGTGTAGCTTTTCTACGCCGGCATTAGCGTGGTAACTATAACCACAATGATCGTCAGACATACTCCATTACAGTTAGTCAGTACATCTCCCTCTCCACTATCCAGGATAAGATGTTCCACTTCTGGGTTAACACCTTCTTCATCCCCGGGCCACCGGAGGAGAGCATGGAGAAGGTGGAGAACGGGTCGGTGGTGGTGAACGATGTGGACGGGGTTCAGAACCAGTCCACGATTGGCACCCCTCCCCAGGCCCCGCAGAGTGCCGAACGCAGGGACAGCAGCAGGGACAGCGACAGGGACTACCTCATCCTCGCGCTCACCAAGAATGACCTGGACAAGGCCAACAAAGACAAAGCTAACCGCTACTTCTCACCTAATTTCAAGGTGAGCCATTTAAACTAATGGTTGTAATGGAATCTTTTATTTAACTAGGCAAGTCAGTTAACAACAAATTATTATTTACAATGATGACCTACCCCGGCCAAAACCTAGCCCAGGAAACGCTGGGCCAATTAATAATATGAGGAAGGTACTGCAAATCTGTTGTGTAAATCTCTCAATTGGTCTTTGCGCTATTAGAATCCTGATGAAATTGAAACATTGGTTTTCAATGACAGCAGTGCTGAGTTCTATTGTTTGACAAGGTTCCTTGTTCTGATATTATGGCTTCCCCTTTCTCTCACTGTCTCGCTCCTTTAGGTGAAGTTGTATTTCACGAAAACCGTGGAAGATTCTTCGAATTCCGAGGCGAGCACTTCGACATCTGTCACTCCGGACGTTAGTGACAACGAGCCAGACCATTATCGATATTCTGACACCACTGACTCTGATCCGGAAAACGAACCTTTTGATGAGGAGCAGCACACGCAGATCACGAAAGTGTGAACTCTTACTTTTTTTTTATAGGAACACGAAGAAAAAGATATGTACACCAGAGAAAAAAAAGGAGCAAACTTGAATATGAACTCAAAAGAAGAACCTTTGTTCCCCTGCTTCCCCCAAAACGGCAGCAGAGCATCATGTCAAATGCCAATTTTAAAAGAAAAAAATAATATTCTGACCAATATATTGTTTTTAGGACTCTTTTTTTTGGCACGGCCATGTACCATGCGCGAGGTATTGACGTTGTTGGGGGAAGGTGCTGTAGCTGTAATGTTTATATATACACATACATACATACATATGTAAACAAACTTTTTTGTGTCATAGACAATGGAAAAGAGTAACAATCAGGAGGACTATGCTGCTCCTTCTCCTGTCGAAACCAAGGCCAGTGCTGCAGTCACTTTGTTTATTTTCCCGTCTTCTCTCCCTCCCTCTTCTCTTCTACCCCCTTCACCACACCTCTTCCCTCATCCTCCTTTACTGTGAATGCTTCTCGTGCTCTTTGCAAGCTGTCTCACACGACGATGACCTTTGGCCCTTGTGCAGTGGAAGCTGCATGCAGGCAGTGGGTTGGGGGCAGGGCTGGGTTATGAGTCTGTGATGTCTAAAGCGTTGCCATTCCTTTCCGTACTGTTTAAATTATGCAGAACAAGGCATCCCATGTAATTGTCCGTTTTTTTTATCCTAAAATAATAAAAAATATAATACACAAAACAGCAGGGAGACAAGTGTTTGCAATGTCAACACTTTATATACATTTAAAGAACCGTGGAGGTATGCATGTATTGGAATTTAGCACCCATCCCTAATAAATGTATGCAATGTCATCCTTTCTTAGACACAAGCTTTTCAATGTCTTTTAAGATCTCAGGGTTACCCTGTGGATCATTTGTCATAATGGACTTCCTGGTGTCTTTGGAGTGAATTGCATCATGGAAGTTCATGATGTTTTATGATTTAGGTGATTTCACACCATCTGCACTGTGTGTGTGTGTGTGTGTGTGTGTGTGTGTGTGTGTGTGTGTGTGTGTGTGTGTGTGTGTGTGTGTGTGTGTGTGTGTGTGTGTGTGTGTGTGTGTGTGTGTGTGTGTGTGTGTGTGTGTGTGTGTGTGTGTGTGTGTGTGTGTGTGTGTGTGTGTGTTACAGAGCTACAGAGTTACAGTTCATGTAAGGACATAAAATAATATCATTAGGCCCTGATCTAAGGATTTCATACTGGGAGTACAGATAATGTATGCATCTGTTGGTCACAGATACCTTAAATAAAAAAGGTAGGGGCGTGAATCAGGACACTAATTAGTATCTGGTGTATGACTACCATTTGCCTCATGCACCACAACACATCTCCATCTCATAGTTGATCAGACTGTTGCCTGTAGAATGTTGTCCCACTCCTCTTCAAGACTGCGAAGTTACAGGATATTGTTGGGAACTGGAACACGCTGTTGTACACTTCATTCCAGAGCATCCCAAATATGCTCAAAGGGTGTCTGGTGAGTATACAGGCCATGGCAGAACTGGGACATTTTAAGCTTCTAGGAATTGTGTACAGATCCTTGCAACATGGGGCCGTGCATTAGCATGCTGAAACATGAGGTGATGGTGGCGGATGAATGGCACGATAATGGGCCTCAGGATGTCAGGGTATCTATACAGTCAAATTACCATTGATAAAATGCAATTGTGTTCGTTGTCCATAGTTTATGCCTGCCAATACCATAACCACACCTCCACCATGGGGCACACTGTTCACAACGTTAACATCAGCAAACTGCTGGCCCACACGACGCCAAACACGTGGTCTGCGGTTGTGAGGCCGGTTGGACGTACTGCCAAATTCTCTAAAACAACGTTGGAGGCGGCTTATGGTAGTGAAATTAACATTCAATTTCAGGCAACAGCTCTGGTGGACATTCTTGCAGTCAGCATGCCAATTGCACGCTCCATCAACTTGAGACATTTGTGGCATAGTGTTGTGTAAAAACTGCAAATTTTTGAGTGGCCTTTTTATTATGCCCAGCTCAAGGTGCACCTATTTAATGATCATGCTTATTGATATGCCACACCTGTCAGGTGGATAGATTAACTTGGCAAAGGATAAATGCTCACTGAAATGGATGTAAATACATTTAAAAGAAATAAGCTTTTTGAGTGTATTGAACATTTCTGTGATCTTTTATTTGAGCTCATGAAACATTGAACCAACACTTTATATGTTGTGTTTATATTTTTGTTTAGTGTATCTCCACACTATGAGGTTGTAAAATATTGGTTTTGGTGGGATGGAGTTTTTGCCTGCCTGGTGATATTAGTTAATAGACCAGAAAAGGTTCCAAACCGTTCTGCCAATAAAATCTAGTTTTCCATTTTCCCCTCCCCACTCAGACCACTCCCAGACAGTCCTAGCAAAAATCGTCCTTAAGAAATTGCTCTTTGCTAAGAAGCTATTTTTGTTTCTTTTTGACCATTTTAATTAAAACAATCATAGTAAGGTGCTTAATTGTTACCCAGAAATATTGATATTGAGATAAAAAAAACAGCTGCATTGGCCCTTTAAAGGCAATGTGCCTGCATTCCTGGAGACCACATTCATGGTAAATGCTGCATATGTTGGATTAATCAGAAAATCCCTTTAAATGTCAATTGCGCTGTGAGGCGGATGTAACGCGGATCAGAATGAATCCTGGCCCTAGTCTAAACAGCATCTATCCATTACCACAACTAGATCAAAAACCCAGACACAGTTGACTTTCATTTCATGCAGGGGCGCAAATCGATTTACATTGTGGGCGGCATACCAAGTTTCTCAACTTTAACCAGTTGATTTCATACCCAGCTATCAGTATCAAGCCAGTGGGCTGTCTGTCTGTTTGTCCAGGTCTTCTCCATCCCAGCAGCTGAAGGATAGCCAACTCCGCATTACTTCCTGATAATTGAGATGCAGCCCTGGAGAGAGAGAGAGCGAGAGCTGCCTGGGTAAAGCAGCTTGCTGCGCTCCCCACCCTTCAGTGGCTCCCCAAATGAAAGAGTAACAGGATTAAGTACCATGTCACTGTGATAGGAGGCACAGAGAGGCAGGACCCTGGCTAAAGCAAGGTCCCGGGTCCTCCGATAATAAAATAGAATTTAAATAAAGTACAAAAAAAGTGTTCCCACCCCAGGGACAGTCAGTCACATAATCTCCCCCTCGGCTCTATTAAGAATCGCTCCCCCGGTCGCCTCATGTTGATGGACATCAAAGACGCAGCTCGTCAGCGAATGAGTCTGGCAGCAGTCGGTGGGGCATTACTGTAATTGGCTAGAGCGATGGAGAGAGAAAGAAAGTCCCTGGTATGTGAGATTAATAATGAATGTGCTGGGTTGGGTTGGGAGACCAGAAGAGAGATGCCTCAGCACTCTCTGAACAAATAAAGACTGAAGCTAAATACACTGGCCTCTGAAAGAATCCAGCTCAAGCTGGCAACCCACATGGTTTTAATTATGCCTTCATCGCAGTGACATATAGATAAATAGAATACATACGCAGCTTGATGGTATAGTGAACAGCGATCCCCCAAGAGAAAGACTTCCCCTAATATACTGGGTTTTTCATGGTATTTCTTTAACATTATATCTCTCTGGCTTCACCATCTTACATTCACAGCACTGTATCTCTAAAAGAATGGGAGGGGTAGAGCTTACATCAAATATATAGATTTAAACACTATGATCAAATGGGGGTCAATTTGGCCTATAAAATCTGAGATAAACCCAATCCGGCAACCCTTTTTTCCCCTCCCATCTGCTGGGAGCAGTTGCAAAGTATGGCTCAGCACAGCAGGATCTGGCAACCCTCCCCCAGCTCTCTCTGCCTGGCTGCACAGCTGTGTTGCGCTTGGATTAGGCCAAGAATAAAACAGGAAGTCAAAATTAAACAAAAGCTTAAAAAAACACAGGCTCTTTAAGTTACCAAAGACTTAGCGGCATGACTCTGACAGCCTGTGGAAAAAACACATACGCTACACCTACACGCACTTACAGTATCATATTAAAAACACACATAAACGCTCAATCATTCTGCGTGCACAGTAATTCACATACATTTAGTCTAACACATTTCACACCCCTCCATGCACATACAGACACACAAGCATATTGTCTATAGCTCACGCCCACACATATGGTCCATACACACATGTTAAGTGCCTCAATGCTTTTTTCCCCTTTGGTAGTTTATTGTAGTAGTTTATGAGGGTTATTGCAGCCGAAAAGATCCTCAAAATAATAAATGGCAGAAACATCTGTGGAATATCACTCTCCTCTCTTTGATTGTTCTTCCTAAAGAGGCTCAAAACTTGAAATCAATATTTTTTTTGTTATGCAAAATTTGCCATTTAGCTACTTCACTGACTACGATGAATGAATGAACGAATGAGGAGAGAAAAGGTGAGAGCAGTGGTGACCCGTCATTCAGGGCAGGTGAATGCTGTTTTGCCTGTTTTGAATGTTATTTTGGCATTAATACGTGTCACATATTAGTTTTTTAAGAGTTAACAAACCTACAACCTTTATTGATTAAGGCAGGTGTTTCAGCCTAGCTCAGTGCTTTCTGTGGTGGTGGGGCAGCCAGAGGAAAATACGGAGCGTAGGTGTTGGTAATGTTCTCTAGTTTTACTGTGATTGGCTCAGTGTTCTGTTACTCATGGGGACACTACATCACCGCCAAGTCTAAGGGTAGAGCTCAAAAATGTAAGCCTCTTGGGTGCTGCCATAGAGTTAAATTAGAAGTGCCCATCCAAGAAGGCTCAAGGTCATTGACCACAGATAAAATGACGTCATATCACGTTTTATCTACCATAGCTTTGATTGGACTTTCAAAATCTTAGCTAGCAGTCATCATCATGAATTAAATCCTTTTTAATTCTTGACATATGAAGAGAAGAGCAAAACGCATCACCGGGGGCAAACTACCTGCCCTCCAGGACACCTACACCACCCGATGTTACAGGAAGGCCATAAAGATCATCAGGACAACAACCACCTGAGCCACTGCCTGTTCACCCCGCTATCATCCAGAAGGCGAGGTCAGTACAGGTGCATCAAAGCTGGGACCGAGAGACTGAAAAACAGCTTCTATCTCAAGGCCATCAGACTGTTAAACAGCAACCACTAACATTGAGTGGCTGCTGCCAACACACTGACTCAACTCCAGCCACTTTAATATTGGGAATTGATGGGAAATGATGTAAAATATATCACTACCCACTTTAAACAATGCTACCTAATATAATGTTTACATACCCCACATTATTCATCTCATATGTATACGTATATACTGTACTCTATATCATCTACTGCATCTTTATGTAATACATGGATCACTAGCCACTTTAACTATGCCACTTTGTTTACATACTCATCTCATATGTATATACTGTACTCAATACCATCTACTGTATCTTGCCTATGCTGCTCTGTACCATCACTCATTCATATATCTTTATGTACATATTCTTTATCCCCTTACACTTGTGTATAAGACAGTAGTTTTGGAATTGTTAGTTAGATTACTTGTTGGTTATTACTGCATTGTCGGAACTAGAAGCACAAGCATTTCGCTACACTCGCATTAACATCTGCTAACCATGTGTATGTGACAAATACAATTTGATTTGATTTGAAATTATAGATAAAACGTATCGGTGCTCATCGGCCATTGGACATAAACATTACACAACAAGTTGGAAATTGTAAATTCAACAATGAGTGGTTTGGAAGGAATCAGTGGCTAACTGCAAGCATTGCAAAGCAATCTGCTATTCAGTGGAGTGGCTGTGTGGTCCCGAGTCTGGGATTAAGAGTCTCTTTTCCAAGCTTAAAATGATAAACATTCAACATTGGCCATGCTGTCAATGCTCAAAACAACTGTTAACTCAGAAGGCAAGAAAACTGGGAACTCTGTAAAAACGGGACCTCGACTGGGAAAATACGTTTTGAACAGTTATCCAACTCGGAATTGTAAATCCGGAACTCGGGCCTTTTTCTAGAGCTACGACCTGAAGATCACTGACTGTCATCATGATTCAACATTATTTTTTTTCCAGAGTTCCCAGGTGTCTTGAAAGCACAATAAATCCAGAGAATGCCAGACTTTGATGACAAAGTTTGATGACAAAATTTGCCCACGAAGGACCACAGCGAGTCCAAAAATGTATTGTATGCTGCTGCATAAATTATGTAATATGCCAGGGAGATACAGTGGTTCTTCCTTTAAATGTTTTGAGCTTATGCAGATTGTGGTAAATTTCGTCTTTCTGGCAACAATGGCTGACAATTAAATTACTTGCCATATAATTCTGCGCCACCACGCAAGCTGTGCTGCAGTACACCACAACTTTTAAAGGAAGAACCACTGTATGTATACTGTAGCTATACATTTACATTACATTTAAGTCATTTGGCAGACGCTCTTATCCAGAGCGACTTACAAATTGGGTGTGAAAGTAATACTAAGTGTATGTTGTGTAAGCTGTTTGTAGGCCATGTGCCTCCGCCAAATAATTTCCTTCTTAATATCACCTACTGTTCTGACTGGTGGTGCACATGTAGCCAGTAACCTGTTTTAGAGAAATGTAATCATTGAATATTGTAAGGGCTTTAAATGTCTGCTTATATGCCCCCTTTATTTATCCTACGGTTCTTACTTGGTGTACAGGGAGAACACTGCAAGAACGGCCCATGTTCTGAATTCTGTCACTGTCAATTTCAAAAGTGCTGAACAACTAGTTATATTGTCTTCGTCCGTCCTAGCTCGCTCATTAATTTCTTAATCGAAATTACGGATTGCCTCTTACTCGCTTGTCGTCCCCTTATGCCAGAGTTTGTACATCTCAATTGTCAGAAGAAACCACATTTGTTTAAGCAAGTCACCCATATCAGCTATGTTTTTTTAAAGTCAGTAAAGAGAAAGAGAAAGAATGAACTGTTTTGCTGCCAGACAAGGCTCCGCTGATAGCCAGGTGTAGCAGTGGTAAGGTGTTGGGACTCTGCTGTTGGTACAGCTTTATGTACACCCTAACAGTTTGTGGGCACCGTTTGTCACCATTATAATGCAATTAATGTTTTGGTTAGTGTTGTGTTGTGTAGTGGCTCTGCTGACACGCATCCCATATGTTTTGTTTGTTTGCTCCACCAAGATTTACATTTGCAGTCGGAAGTTTACCTTAGCCAAATAAATACATTTAAACTTAGTTTTTCATAATTCCTGACATTTTATCCTCGTAAAAATTCCCTATCTTAGGTCAGTTAGGATCACCACTTTATTTTAAGAATGTGAAATGTCAGAATAATATAATTATTTATTTAAACGTTTATTTCATTCATCATATTCCCAGTGGGTCAGAAGCTAACATATACTCAATTAGTATTTGGTAGCAGTGCCTTTAAATTGTTTAACTTGGGTCAAACGTTTCAGGTAGCCTTCCACAAGCTTCCCACAATAAGCTGGGTGAATTTTGGCCCATTCCTCCTGACAGAGCTGATGTAACTGAGTCAGGTTTATAGGCCTCCTTGCTCATTTTGCCACAACTTGGAAGTATGCTTGGGGTCATTGTCCATTAGGAAGACACATTTGCGACCAAGCTTTAACTTCCTGACTGATGTCTTGAGATGTTGGTTCAATATATCCTCATAATTTTACCTCCTCATGATGCCATCTATTTTCTGAAGTGCACCAGTCCCTCCTGCAGCAAAGCACCCACACAACATGATGCTGCCACCCTGTGCTTCACGGTTGGGATGGTGTTCTTCAGCTTGCAAGCCTCCCCCTTTTTTACAAACATCACATTGGTCATTACGGCCAAACAGTTCAATTTTTGATTCATCAGACCAGAGGACATTTCTCCAAAAGTACGATCTTTGTCCTCATGTGCAGTTGCAAACCGTAGTCTGGCTTTTTTATGGCGGTTTTGGAGCAGTGTCTTCATCCTTGCTGAGCGGCCTTTCAGGTTGTCGTTATAGGACTCGATTACTGTGGATATAGATACTTTTGTACCTGTTTCTTCCAGCATCTTCACAAGATTCTTTGCTGTTGTTCTGGGATTGATTTGCACTTTTCTCACCAAAGTACGTTCATCTCTAGGAGATAGAACACGTCTCCTTCCTGAGCGGTATGACGGCTGCGTGGTCCCATGGTGTTTATACTTGGGTACTATTGTTTGTACAGATGAACATGGTACCTTTAGGCGTTTGGAAATTGCTCCCAAGGATGAACCAGACCTGTGACATTTTCTTCTGAGGTCTTGGCTGATTTTCTTTTGATTTTCCCATGATGTCAAGTAAAGACGCACTGAGTTTGAAGGTAGGCCTTGAAATACCTCAACAGTTACACCTCCAATTGACTCAAATTATGTCAATTAGCCTATCAGAAGCTTCTAAAGCCATAAAATCATTTTCTGGAATTTTCCAAGCTGTTTAAAGTCAAAGTCAACTTAGTGTGTGTAAACTTCTGACCCACTGGAATTGTGATAGAGTGAAATATTCTGTCTGTAAACAATTGTTGGAGAAACTATAGTTTCAACTTTATTGTATGTAAACTTCCGACTTCAACTCTACATGTTTAAATCGAAACTGGGCGAGAGATAAATGGTGTACTATAGATTGAGCTTTTCTGTAATAGAGCTGACTCCCAGATATCAAAGAGGAACTATAGATAATGAATGGGAGCTTAAATTCTGGGCAACAGTTAATGACCTTACTGTGATAATTTTTAACCATTTGAAATTTCAAAAAACAAAAATAGCTTCTTAGAAAATATTATTTTGATAGAACTGTCAGTTAATGACCTTACTGTGATTATTGGGAGGGGAAAACTAAAAACTAGCTGTTATTGGCCGAGAGGTTTGATATTCTCTTTCTTATTGGTCTATTAACTAATTTACCACCGAGTGAGAGATGTTCTCACCCGATCACAAATTGGCATTAGAACTTACCCTAAAATTGGTTGCTTCCCTTAGAAATCTGTTGTGATGTATCACATTCCCAGCCCACCCCCTCCCTTATTTGAGTTTATTTAAAAACTTATTTTTTAAACTTTTCTCCCCAATTGATACAGTTTTGGTACATCGCTGCAACTCCCTCCGAAACATGACCCTGCCACTGCTTCTTGACACACTGTTCACTTAACCCGGAAGCCAGCTGCACCAATGTATCGGAGGAAACACCGTCCGGCCAGCGATGCTAGTCAGCTTGCAGCTTCCCGGCCCACGTCAAGGAGTTGCTAGAGCACTATGGGACAAGGAATCCCGGCTGGTCAAACACTCCCCTAACCCGGACGACGCTGGGCCAAATGTGCACCGCCTCATGGGTCTCCCAGTCACGGCCGGCTGTGACACAGCCTGGGATTGAACCCGGGTCTGTAGTGATGACTCGGCACTGTTAAGCTGTGTCTTAGACCACTGCGCCACTCGAGAGGCCCCTCCACCCTCCCTGTTAACCCTAAAGAATGTTTGACAACTTCTCAGGGTGTTGGGCCTTTTCCTTCCATTAATGTATTGTATAAGCCATAGTCCCAATGCATTTTGTTATGACACTGTTTAATCTATTCAACATGTTATGATAATTTAGTTAATTAATGTCGGTGTTACTGTAATTGTTTGTCTTTGTGCATGTGTGTGTGTGTGTGTTTGAATATAGTCCTACGCATGTGACAATCACATGGAAATAGTTACCGCTGTCACCACAACTAACCCCCTCCCCAACACTCACCACACACTAGCGCATGACCACCCATTCCCCAAAATGTATTCTAGGAAGAATGCACTTGTGTCTAGGGTCCATTGCATACAAATCAAATCAAATTTTATTGGTCACATACACATGGTTAGTAGATGTTAATGCGTGTGTAGCGAAATGCTTGTGCTTCTATTTCCGACAGTGCAGTAATATCCAACAAGTAATCTAACAATTTCACAACAACTACCTAATACACACAAATGTAAAGGGATGGAATTAGAATATGTACATAAAAATATATGGATGAGCTATGGCCGAGCAGCACAGGCAAGATGTATTAGATGGTATAAAATACAAGATATACATATGAGATGAGTAATGTAAGATATGTAAACATTATTAAAGTGCCATTTTTTTAACTGACCAGTGATCCATTTATTAAAGTGGCTAATGATTTGAGTCTCTATGTCAGTAGTAGCCTCTCTGTGTTAGTGATGGCTGTTTAACAGTCTGATGGCCTTGAGATAGAAGCTTTTTTTGTCTCAATCCCAGCTTTGATGCACCTGTACTGACCTTGTCTCCTGGATGGTAACGGGGTGAACATGCAGTGGCTCGGGTGGTTGTTGTCCTTGATGATCTTTTTGTCTTTCCTGTGACATCGGGTGCTGAAGGTGTCCTGGAGGGCAAGTAGTTTGCCCCCCGGTGATGCATTGTGCAGACCGCACCACCTTCTGGAGAGCCTTGCGCTTGAGGGCTGTGCTGTACTGTAATTGTTGACATTATACTGTGCTGTACATATGCACATGTCCATAAACAATAAACAATTACAGTATAAATCGTTCACACACAAATCGTCTCCATATTCACAGAACACACGCACATACAGGAAGTTGCAGTATGTTGTGCTTGGCTCAGAGGAGTGTGGTGGTAAAAAGCGTCTCTCTCCTCAGTTGTGTTGGAAGAAAGACTCCACATTTATTCATCTTTACTGGAACATGTCCCATTCTACCTGACTTTTACTCTGAAGTCAGAGCTGGTATAATCCTCCCTCTTTCCTCTCCCTCTTCCTATTTCCTTCTCCGTTATCATTTATTCATGTTCATTTGCAACAACGTTCCATTCATGTTTGTTTCTGTGTAATGTTGCTTATGTTACTTTGAAAAGTGTTTCTTTGAAAATAAAAATATAACTGGTCTGTGCTTGTGAGTGGCTGTATTACCGAAATACATAGAATACTATGAATAACACTCACACGACAGTATGCATGTGTCCTCTCATTTGTACCCAGCACGGCAGCCAGTGTTTTTTAAAGGGCCTGTGATTTGACAGAATCCTGAGGGGGAAAGGGGGATTAGGTTTAGCAGCTGTTTCCCCTCAAACACTGGAGACGATACGCCGTGGCTACGCCATGCCGCTGATGGCAAATTAATAGATGAAAAGGACATGCGTGGGTCGTCTCAGATAATGCTTAAACCCACCCGCTTCTTAAATAGCGAAGAAGGTGTCCTTTTCTTGAACCCAGCTGTGTGAATCCACTGACACACGAGCACGCAAGCAGGCAAGCACACACAAACACACACAAACACACATACACGCAGACACACGGAGAGAGTTGAAGGCATATCGTGTCCATGAGAAAGGTTTAAAACATCATGTCTTTAATCTGAGAGCAGCACAAAGCCAGCCTACAGATTAAGCTGCCTGTCTCTCAAGCTACTGTGCAGCAGATCTAGATGGCCCACACTAAGACCCACAGAGACAGGGGCTTTTAACCCCAGACACACACATACACTCATATGAGCCCGCTACTGCCAGCAAACCAGAAAACACACGTGCACGCACCAGCACACACACACACACACACACACCACACACACACACACACACACACACACACACACACACACACACACACACACACACACACACACACACACACACACACACACACACACACACACACACACACACACACACACACACACACACACACAAGCATCAGGCTGAAATACATTCCAGCTTCAGTCATCTCACTAATTGAATTGACAACTAAGGACAAGTTTTCTTCAAATCAAATCAAATGTATGTCACATGCGCCGAATACAAAAGGTGTAGACCTTACTGTGAAATGCTTACTTACAAGTCCTTGAACCAACAATGCAGCTCAAGAAAGAGTTGGGAAAATATTTACTAAATAAAAGTTTTTATAAACAACAACAAAAAACAAATAGCAACAATAAAATGGCATAACAATAACGAGGCTATGCAATGTGGTAGCAGAGAGAACAGTCTATGACTTGGGTCACTCCTCTGACACCGCATAGTATATACAGTTGAAGTCGAAAGTTTACATACACCTTAGCCAAATACATTTAAACTCAGTTTTTCACAATTCCTGACATTTAATCTTTGTAAAAATCCCTGGCTTTGGTCAGTTAGGATCACCACTTTATTTTAAGAATGTGAAATGTCAGAATAATAGTAGAGAGAATTATTTATTTCAGCTTTTATTACATTCATCACATTCCCAGTGGGTCAGAAGTTTACATATACTCTCAATTAGTATTTGGTAGCATTGCCTTTAAACTGTTTACCTTGGGTCAAACGGTTCAGGTAGCCTTCCAGAGGCTTCCCACAATAAGTCTCGTGATTTTTGGCCCATCCTCCTGACAGAGCTGGTGTAACGAGTCAGGTTTGTTGGCCTCCTGGCTCGCACACGTTTTTACAGTTCTGCCCACACAGTTTTTATGGGATTGAGGTCAGGGCTTCGTGATGGCCACTCCAATACCTTAACTTTGTTGTCCTTTTCCTCCTGACAGAGCTGGTGTAACTGAGTCAGGTTTATAGGCCTCCTTGCTCATTTTGCCACAATTTGGAAGTATGCTTGGGGTCATTGTCCATTTGGAAGACACATTTGCGACCAATTTTTAAATTCCTGACTGATGTCTTGAGATGTTGCTTCAATATATCCACATAATTTACCTCCTCATGATGCCATCTATTTTGTGATGTGCACCAGTCCTTCCTGTAGCAAAGCACCCCCACAACATGATGCTGCCACCCCGTGCGTCACGGTTGGGATGGTGTAGTTTGGCTTGCAAGCCTCCCCCTTTATGGTCATTATGGCCAAACAGTTTTTGTTTCTTCAGACCAGAGGATATTTCTCCAAAAAGTACGATCTTTGACCCCATGTGCAGTTGCAAACCGTAGTCTGGCTTTTTTTTGGTGATTTTGGAACAGTGGCTTCTTCCTTGCTGAAGCGGCCTTTCAGGTTATGTCAATATAGGACTCGTTTACTGTGGATATAGATGCTTTTGTACCTGTTTACTCCAGCATTTTCACAAGTTCCTTTGCTGTTGTTCTGGGATTGATTTGCCCTTTTCACACCAAATTACGTTCATCTCTAGGAGATTGAACGCGTCTCCTTCCTGAGCGGTATTACGACTGCGTGGTCCCATGGTGTTTATACTTGCGTACTATTGTTTGTACAGATGAATGTGGTACCTTTAGGCGTTTGGAAATTATTCCCAAGGATGAACCAGACTTGTGGAGGTCTACAATTATTTTCTGAGGTCTTGGCTGATTTTCTTTTGATTTTCCCATGATGTCAAGCAAAGAGGCACTGAGTTTGAAGGTAGGCCTTGAAATACACTGTCACGACTTCTTCCGAAGTCGAAGCCTCTCTTTGTTCGGGCGGTGCTCGGCGGTCGACATCACCGGTCTTCTAGCCATCATTGATCCATTTGTCATTTACCATTGGTTTTGTCTTGTCTTCCTACACACCTGGTTTCAATCCCATTCATTACCTGTTGTGTATTTAACCCTCTGTTTCCCCTCATGTCTTTGTCAGAGATTGTTTGTTATTCAGTGTTGTTTTTGTATTGGTGCGCGATGGGTCCTCGTATCCACTTTGTTTATTGTTACATTTAGTGTCTGGAGTATGTTTCGTTTATTGTTATTAAATAACTCCATTACAGTCAGTTTGATTCTCCTGTGCCTGACTTCCCTGCCACCTATACACACGACTCTGACATACACCCACAGGTACACCTCCAATTGACTCAAATTATGTCAATTAGCCTATCAGAACTTTCTAAAGCCATAACTTAATTTTCTGGAATTTTCCAAGCTGTTTAAAGGCACAGTCAACTTAGTTTGTGTAAACTTCTGACCCACTCGAATTATGATACAGTGAATTATAAGTGAAATAATCTGTCTGTTAACAATTGTTGGAAAAATGACGTGTCATGAACAAAGTAGATGTCCAACTACTTGCCAAAACTATAGTTTGCCAATACTATAGTTTGTTAACAAGACATTTGTGGAGTGGTTGAAAAACGAGTTTTAATGACTCCAACCTAAGTGTATGTAAACTTCTGACTTCAACTGTCGGTCCTGGATGTCAGGAAGCTTGGCCCCAGTGGTATACTGGGCCGTACTCACGACCATCTGTAGTGCTATACCAGGCGGTGATGAAACTGGTCAGGCTTCACTCGATTGTGCAGCTATAGAACTTTTTGAGGATATGGGGACCCATGCCAAATCTTTTCAGTCTCCTGAGGGGGAAAAGGTTTTATTGTGCCCACTTCACAACTGTCTTGGTGTGTTTGGACCATGATAGTTTGTTGGTGAAGTGGACACCAAGGAACTTGAAACTCTCGACCAGCTCCACTTCAATCCTTTCAATGTTAATGTGGCCTGTTCAGCCCTCCTTTTCCTATAGTCCACAATCAGCTCCTTTGTCTTGCTCACATTAAGGGAGAGGATGTTGTCCTGGCACCACACTGCCACGTCTCTGACCTCTTCCCTATAGGCTGTCTCATCGTTGTCGGTGATCAGGCCTACCACTGTTTGTATCATCAGCAAACTTAATGATGATGTTGGAGTCGTGCTTGGCCACGCAGTCGTGGGTGAACAGGGAGTACAGGAGGTGACTAAGCACGCACCCCTGAGGGGCCCCAGTATTGAGGATCAGCGTGGCAGACTTGTTGTTGCCTACCCTTGCCACCTGGGGACAGCCCGTCAGGAAGCCCAGGATCCAGTTGCAGAGGGTGTTTAGTCCCAGGGTCGTTAGCTTAGTGATGAGCTTTGTAGGTAATATGGTGTTGAATGCTGAGCTGTAGTCAATGAACAACCTTCTCACATAGGTGTTGCTTTTGTCCAGGTGGGAATTGGCAGTGTGGAGGGCGATTGAGATTGTGGATCTGTTGGGGCGGTATGCGAATTGGAGTGGGTCTAGGGTTTCCGGCATATGGTGTTAATGTGAGCCATGACCAGCCTTCCAAAGCACTACATGGCGACCGACATGAGTGCTTACAGGGCAGTAATCATTTAGGCAGGTTACCTTCGCTGGGTGCAGGGAATATGTTGGTCTGTTTAAAACATGTAAGTGTTACAGACTCGGTCAGGGAGAGGTTGAAAATATCAGTGAAGACACTTGCCAGTTGGTCTGCGCATGCTTTGAGTACACGTCCTGGTAATCCATCTGGCCTCGCGGCTTTGTGAATGTTGACCTATGCAAAGGTCTTGCTCACATTAGCAATGGAGAATGTGAACACACAGTTGTCCGGAACAGCTGGTGCTTTCATGCATGCTTCAGTGTTGCTTGCCTCGAAGCGAGCATAAAAGGCATTTAGATGATCTGGTAGGCTCGCGTCACTGGACAGCTCGCGGCTGGGTTTCCCTTTGTAGTCCGTAATAGTTTTCAAGCCCTGCCACATCCAACGAGCTTCCGAGCCGGTGTAGTAGGATTCAATTTATTCCAATATTGACGCTTTGCCTGTTTGATGGTTCGTCTGAGGGCATAGCGGGATTTCTTATAAGCATCCGGATTAGTGTCATGCTCCTTGAAAGCGGCAGCTTTAGCCTTTAGCTCAGTGCAGATGTTGCCTGTAATCCATCACTTCTGGTTGGGATATGTACGTATGGTCACTGTGGGGACGACTTCCTTGATGCACTTATTGATGAAGCCGGTGACTGAGGTGGTATACTCCTCAATGCCATTTGATTAATCCCGGAAAATATTCCAGCCTGTATTAGGAAAACAGTTCTGTAGCATATCATTTGCATCATCTGACCACTTCCGTATTAAGCGAGTCACTGGTACTTCCTGCTTTAGTTTTTGCCAAATGGAGGGCGAGGGAGAGCTTTGTATGTGTAGAATGTGTGTAGAATGTGGTCTAGAGTTTTTTCCCACATGTGACATGCTGGTAGAAAAGAGGCGAAACGGATTTAAGTTTTCCTGCATTGATTGGCATTAACTGGCCACTAGGAGCGCCACTTCTGGATGAGTATTCCTAACACATTTTTAAGTAAATAACACACTGAGTATTTGATGGGACGGTACATTTCAACAATAAAGCACCAAAATGCCAGTGAAGCAGAGGTTGATGGTTATTTTGAGGACCCAGGCATCTGTGTGAATGACATGGACTGATAGACATAAACTTGAATTACTGAAGAACAACCATCCCTATAGAATGACCTCAATCCAGACGAACCAGTTACAGATATTGATTACAGACCTGAGACGGAACTAATCAACTGATTCTACATCCAGTCACTGACCTCTCATAGACAAGACCAGCTCTGTTGGTTGGAGTAAGGAGCTGAGACACAAAGTGAGTTAGCTCAGCTCACTCGATTAGAACTAGGGCAGACATGATGAGCCTGTTAACTCAGTTCACCTGTGAGAATCAGACTCTCCACCAGTCAACTATCAACCACCTAGACAGACACAATTTGTTTACAGAAGCCTAGTAAAAAGAGAGATAGAAGAGGGCGACAACGGTTCCCTACAATCGACTTCAGACCAGACACTGATGTCAGACAGTAGTGGGTAATTTCTATGAAAGAAGATATCCACAGACATGGCAGAGAGAAAAAGAGAGAGAGACTAGCTACATGTTTCCAAGTTATGTTTCCATTAACTTGTCCAGTGAGACATGGGACATAGAGAGAAAGAAGGTGGGAGAGAGGAAGTAAGACAAAAGATGAGTTGGAGTATAAGTGATATTTGGTGTTAACAGTATCTTGGGTTTTCAAACCCAGATAGTGGGTGACACTGTGGGGTACAGTGTATTCATGGATGCCAAGGGAAGCCAAGCTTCCCTGAAAAATTGACCAAGAAAAAAATAAAATAATGTATCTTTCTTCTCTCTGTGTTTCATGATTTTCCTTCAATTCGCAAAAGAGGCTGAATGTATCTCACTGGAGAAAGCATCCGAGCGAGCGAAACAGCGCCCCTCTGTCTCAGTATGTGTAGGCCATATATCTGATGCTGTCTGGTCAAACTGAGTATGACATTGTTGTCGCCTGTAGCATTGAATTCAAGGGAAGCCAGAGAGCAATTGGCTTTCCTTGATAAAAAAATTATAATAGCCAATCAGAGTTGAGCTAAACTGAGTGAGTTCAAAGCCAGTTTAGAATTGGCTTCACACCAATCACAAGCCAAAAGTCATTTACAGAAATAATGTGAATTGTTCCATCTCACTGTGTCCTAGCTAGCTAAAATCGTCCCTTTAGCTATGGATAGAGATAGGGATTTGGCAGTGGTTTTACTTAATTGTCCGTAATGGCCAATGATTATAACGGTAATTCTGATCTAACCATAAATTCTTACATTGTGCCCTTGACCTAAATTCAATATGAGGCTAGATGTAGTAGGCTAATGTTAACTAGCTGGCCTGGCGCATCATTGCCCACAAAAAGACTTTTAGCCAGTTAGTAACAAAAACAAAAATCCTGTACTGTATGACAGTCATGAAAGAAAGGAGGATGGCATTGGTGTTTCTGGGTGACTCAACATGGGTTTTTTTCACATGCGCACACGAATACACACACACACACACACACACACACACACACACACACACACACACACACACACACACACACACACACACACACACACACACACACACACACACACACACCATGGACAGCTATATCAAATGTAGTTTATGTTGATTGGACAAAATAGTTTTTGGTATCTTAGTTGTGACTGTATTAGGCTAAGCGTAGGTGATTTGATGATGTTGAAATATTGAAGTTGAAATAGCAACTCCGGATGCTGGCCTTCTAGACAAAGTTCCTCTGTCCAGTGTCTGTGTTCTTTTGCCCATCTTAATCTTTTCTTTTCATTGGCCAGTCTGAGATATGATTTTTTCTTTGTAACTCTGCCTAGAAAGCCAGCATCCCAGAGTTGCCACTTCACTGTTGACGTTGAGACTGGTGTTTTGCGGGTACTATTTAATGAAGCTGCCAGTTGAGGACTTGTGAGGCGTCTGTTTCTCAAACTAGACACTCTAATGTACTTGTCCTCTTGCTCAGTTGTGCACCAGGGCCTCCTACTCCTAATGTCTATTCTGGTTAGGGCCAGTTTGCGCTGTTCTGTGAAGGGAGTAGTACACAGCATTGTATGAGATCTTCAGTTTCTTGGCAATTTCTTGCATGGAATAGCCATAATTTCTCAGAACAAGAATAGAGTGACGAGTTTCAGAAGAAAGGTCTTTGCTTCTGGCCATTTTGAGCCTGTAATCAAACCCATAAATGCTGATGCTCATGATACTCAACTAGTCTAAAGAAGGCCAGTTTTATTGCTTCTTTAATCAGAACAACAGTTTTCAGCTGTGCTAACGTAACTGCTAAAGGGTTGTCTAATGATCGATTAGCCTTTTAAAATTATAAACTTGGATTAGCTAACACAACATGCCATTGGAACACAGGAGTGATGGTTGCTGATAATGGGCCTCTGTACGCCTATATAGATATTCCATTAAAAATCAGCCGTTTCCAGCCACAATAGTCATTTACAACATTAACAATGTCTACACTGTATTTCTGATCAATTTGATGTTATTTTAATTGACAAAAAAAGGATTTTCTTTCAAAAACAAGGACATTTCTAAGTGACCCCAAACTTTTGAAAGGTAGTGTTAGTATTCAGACCCTTCACTCAGCACATTTGGCAGTGATCTTGGGTATGACGCTACAAGCTTGGCACACCTGTATTTGGAGAGTTTCTCCCATACTTCTCTGCAGATCCTCAAATGCTCAGTCAGGTTGGATGGGGAGCCTCACTGCACAGCTATTTTCAGGTCTCTCTCTCTCTCTCTCTCTCTCTCTCTCTCTCTCTCTCTCTCTCTCTCTCTCTCTCTCTCTGGGGGGGGGGCAGCATCATGCTGTGGGGATGTTTTCAATGGCAGGGACTGGAAGACTAGTCAGGATCGAGGAAAAGATGAACGGAGCAAAGTACTGAGAGATGCTTGATGCAAACCTGCTACAGAGCTGTCAGGACCTCAGACTGGGGCGAAAGTTCACCTTCCAACAGGACAATGACCCTAAGCACACAGCCAAGACAATGCAGGAGTGGCTCTGAATTTCCTTGAGTGGCCCAGCCATAGCTCAGACTTTAACTCGATCGAACATCTATCTCTCTCTTTCTCTCTCTCTCTCTCTCTTTCTCAAGTTAATACTTTGTAGCGCCACCTTTTGCTGCGATTACAGCTGTAAGTCGCTTGGGGTATGTCTCTATCAGTTTTGCACATCGTGAGACTGAAATTTATTCCCATTCCTCCTTGCAAAACAGCTCGAGCTCAGTGAGGTTGGATGGAGAGCATTTGTGAACAGCAGTTTTCAGTTCTTTCCACAGATTCTCGATTGGATTCAGGTCTGGACTTTGACTTGGCCATTCTAACACCTGGATATGTTTATTTTTGAACCATTCCATTGTAGATTTTGCTTTATGTTTTGGATCATTGTCTTGTTGGAAGACAAATCTCCGTCCCCGTCTCATGTCTTTTGCAGACTCCATCAGGTTTTCTTCCAGAATGGTCCTGTATTTGGCTCCATCCATCTTCCCATCAATTTTAACCATCTTCCCTGTCCCTGCTGAATAAAAGCAGGCCCAAACCATGATGCTGCCACCACCATGTTTGACAGTGGGTATGGTGTGTTCAGGGTGATGAGCTGTGTTGCTTTTACGCCAAACATAACGTTTTGCATTGTTGCCAAAAAGTTCAATTTTGGTTTCATCTGACCAGAGCACCTTCTTCCACATGTTTGGTGTGTCTCCCAGGTGGCTTGTGGCAAACTTTAAACAACACTTTTTATGGATATCTTTAAGAAATGGCTTTCTTCTTGCCACTCTTCCATAACGGCCAGATTTGTGCAATATACGACTGATTGTTATCCTATGGACAGAGTCTCCCACCTCAGCTGTAGATCTCTGCAGTTCATCCAGAGTGATCATGGGCCTCTTGGCTGCATCTCTGATCAGTCTTCTCCTTGTATGAGCTGAAAGTTTAGAGGGACGGCCAGGTCTTGGTAGATTTGCAGTGGTCTGATACTCCTTCCATTTCAATATTATCGCTTGCACAGTGCTCCTTGGGATGTTTAAAGCTTGGGAAATCTTTTTGTATCCAAATCCGGCTTTAAACTTCTTCACAACAGTATCTCGGACCTCCCTGGTGTGTTCCTTGTTCTTCATGATGCTCTCTGCCCTTTTAACGGACCTCTGAGACTATCACAGTGCAGGTGCATTTATACGGAGACTTGATTACACACAGGTGGATTGTATTTATCATCATTAGTCATTTAGGTCAACATTGGATCATTCAGAGATCCTCACTGAACTTCTGGAGAGAGTTTGCTGCACTGAATAATTTTGCACGCCCAATTTTTCAGTTTTTGATTTGTTAAAAAAGTTTGAAATATCCAATAAATGTCGTTCCACTTCATGATTGTGTCCCACTTGTTGTTGATTCTTCACAAAAAAATACAGTTTTATATCTTTATGTTTGAAGCCTGAAATGTGGCAAAAGGTCGCAAAGTTCAAGGGGGCCGAATGCTTTCGCAAGGCACTGTAGGTACATAGACACTAACTCTGAGTATAAGAGTTAATTGGATGGTTGATGTTCTTGACACATTTTAACAGTAAAGTTTTTCCGCTTTGACCACATTGAGAAACCAGCACTCTGTTAGTGGTGGTTTGGGAAACACGTGTGAGAGAGAGAGCACACCCTGATGTTTCCTGTGTGTGTGTGTGTGTGTGTGTGTGTGTGTGTGTGTGTGTGTGTGTGTTAGTGTGTGTGTGTGTGTGTGTGTGTGTCTACTGTATACTTCATGTGCATGTTGAATGAAAAGAAGTGTTATACAAATTGTGAAGAACATTTTTGTATTAGCATTTTCCTATGTGTTGTATACAAGCATGTATCTCTGTATACAATATCTATTCATTTGGATCCATTTTTTTTTTTGATGTGCAATTCACATCTGTGCCAAATAGAATAAACCTTAACTAGCAACATCTTCTACTGTAGGGGCTAACTGAGCAAGGTACTAATCAGAATAGAAATAGCCTTAATTGAATCCATAAAGCTGCATGTCTTCTTATAGCAGTTCCCCAATCAGCTTCGTTTCTCACATACTGTATCTATCTCAAATCAAATCAAAGTTTGTCACGTGCACATGATACAGCAGGTGTAAACAGCATAGTGAAATGCTTACTCTTCCTCAACAATGCAATTATGCTAAATCATATAAAATAATACACATGAGAATGTACACTATATACAAGGCCAATACTAGTACCATTCAATGCGATCGAAGGAGTTGCTATTGTAGCCAGTCAAAATGCTCTCAACGGTAAAGCTGTAGAACTTTTAGAGGATTTGAGGGCCCATGCCAAACTTTTTCAACTTCTTGAGGGGAAGAGGCACTGTCGCACCTTCTTCACGACTATGCGCGTGTTCGGACCATTTGAAGTCTTTAGTGATTTGGACACCGTGGAACTTGAAACTGTCTACCTGCTCCACTGCAGCCCCGTCGATGTGGATGGGTATAGATGTCAGACACCGCCTGGTATAGATGTCCTCAATGGCTGGGAGCTCGCCCCCGGGGATGTACTGGACCATCCGTACCATCCTCTGTAGAGCCTTGCGGTTGAGGGCGGGCAGCTACTGCTGATGCAGCCAGACAGAATGTTATCAACAGTGTATCTGTAGAACTAGAATGTGTTCATAGGAACCCACCCAACCCAGTTGGGGATGGCACCTACAAAGTGTGTTTGCATGTGTGTGTGTGTGCTTGTGTGTTAGTGCATGCATGCCTATGTGTGTGCGCAGGGTGGTCCCCCAGTTGCATTTATCTACTATAACAGTACATCATTTATACATTTACATGACCATTTAGTCATTTAGCAGACGCTCTTATCAAGTTTACAGTTAGTATGACAATGTGCTGAGGTTTCATGTCTTTTCACTTCCTCTGTGATTTTGGCAGAGGGAGAGGGAGAGAGGCATGCTTAAGACCTGCAGTTAAAAGCTCTCGACCACAAATAAATGTGTGATTCATCACTTCCTTCCTATTGAGCATGAATAGCGCAAGAGCACAGGGTGTAAACTCTTTTCTCCTCTTCTCTCTCTGTGTGTGTGTGTGTGTGTGTGTGTGTATATGTGTGCTGGTTTAGTCCATGTAGTATGTGGACAGAGACCCTGCATACATTAGCTATACATATAAAGTACAAGTATGCGTAGTGTGTGTAGACTGTAGTAGAAGGAGCTCTCCAGTTCTCCTGCCGACCTCTGGTGCCATCTGCCAGCGACAGGGAAGAAATGCAAATCAGCTGCATCCCTATAATCCACCAGGGCCAGCTCTCTCCATTAGAGCAGTCCACAAAACTAAACTAGGTCAGACAGACCAGCAGCCAGCTGTGTGTGTGTGTGTGTGTGTGTGTGTGTGTGTGTGTGTGTGTGTGTGTGTGTGTGTGTGTGTGTGTGTGTGTGTGTGTGTGTGTGTGTGTGTGTGTGTGTGTGTGTGTGTGTGTGTGTGTGTGTGTGTGTGTGAAAGACGGCACACATGCACAGTTCCTTTGTGTAGTGAGATGACTGTACGTGTGTGTATGGGGGATGGAGGTTGGGTTGATATGACAGGGTATAGAGGCCTTATTATCATATTATCTATCGTGTGTGTTTGTGTGTGTGTGTGCATGAATATCACTTACAGACATTCTAACACACAACGACCTTACAACACTCATCTTCAAACATATCTTTTAACACAAAATTATCACATGATGTCGACACACAGTATGTGACCAGACAGGGCGGCTTAGAAACTCAATGGCAAATAATGCCTCTTATCTGAGCCTGAGCCACAACACAACTGACAGGGAACCTATTAAACTTCTGAAAACCAAACAGCCAGGAGGATGATGCAACATTAAGGCAACACTTGCGTAATGCAGACAGACGCGTCCTTTCTCATATCTCTGCCTGGGACGACGCCTCTGAATTATAAATGAGGACTCTTTGCAGCCACTGTTATGCTCACAATTATGTGTGTTTTTTACTGTGTTATTCTCCATTATAAACTGAGTGGTTTGAGCCCTGAATGCTGATTGGCTGTCACTCGTGGTATATCAGACTATATACCACAGCTATGACAAAATATTTATTTTTACTGCTCTAATTACGCTGGTAACCTGTTTATAATATCAATAAGGCACCTCGGGGGTTTGTGATATATGGCCAATATACCACAGCTAAGGCTGTGTCTAGGCACTCCGCCTTGCGTCGTGCATATGAACAGCTCTTAGCCCCCTTTCCCTTATTGCTTAAATATATTATAATCTCTGTCTTTCACCTTGATTTGAGATATTCAATTCCTATTATTTTCATTAACTGTTTTCCCAGTCTTGATTGCATTTACCTTGTTTTTTTGTTCTTGGATAGTCAAGTATAGTGGTGTGGAGTTTCACTGCTCTGTGAATGTGAAGGTGAATGCGTATGTTAACGTGTGAATAGAAGTGAGAGAGAGAGAGAGAGCAGAGGGATAGAGTGTGAATGAGAATGAGTGAGGGAGAAGTAAAACATCTGATCTGACATCTGAAGTTAATTTCATGTAATAAACATGTAGTCACAGTAAGGCCTACAATAAATATTACATGCTTTTAAGAATTGTTCTTGAGAAAACACAGATATCCTACAGTCAGTAAAGTTAGCTGGAAAATTATATTTTCCTCCTCTAACTTATCTAGCGGGCAGATGTGCACTGTTGAGGGACATGGGACAATGTTTTTCATTTCCTGCGTTAAGATTGTTTCCCTACAGTATATAGGCTAATCTTGTAGATATGTCCAGATGCATGTGTGGAAGTGTCTGCCTTCTTTCTGAACAAATGGTTAGAACATTAGAATGGGCAAAATGAGTGAACTAAGCAACTTTGAGCATGGTATGATCGTTAGTGCCAGAAATGCAGAAAGGCTTCCTGGCTGGCTTCCTGGGCTTTTCACGCATGACATGGTCTAGGATTTACCGAGAATGGTGCGACAAACAAAAAACATTCAGTCAGCGGCAGTCCTGTGGGCAAAAACAGGTCGATGGTCGAAGGAGCAAAAATCGTGCAAGCTAACCGGCGAGCCACAAACAGGCAAATAACAGAGCAGTACTACAGTGGTGTGGAGAACGGCATCTTGGAATGCACAACTTGTCAGTCCTTGTCACGGAAGAGTTATGGCAGCAGACGACCACACTGGGTTACACTCCTATCAGCTAGAAACAAGAAGAAATGGCTCCAGTGGGCATGCGATCAACAACACTGGACAATTGAAGAGTGGAAAAACATTGCCTGGTCTGACGAATCCCGGTTCCTATTGTGTCATGCTGATGGCAGAGTCAGGATTTGGCGTAAGTCCATGGCCCCATCCTGCCTGGTGTCAATGGTAGAGGCTGGTGGTGGTGGTGTAATGGCGTGGGGAATGTTTTCCTGGCAAATGTTAGGTCCCTTGATACCAATTGAGCAATGGTGCCATGCCCCAAATAATTCAGGCCATTCTGGAGGAAAAGGGGGGTCTGACCCAGTACTAAATGGGTGTACCTAATAAACTGGACCATGGCCTTGAGTAGGCTAGGGGAGAGACTACTTCAGATTTCAGCATCACCAGTTAGCTAGCTCACATGTCCCATACAAGACCTGTGCAAGTAGAGAGTTTAAGGAGCATGAGGACAGGAAGAGGACAGGAAGAGGACAGGTTGAGGACAGTGTGATGACATGACAGAGACAGGTGGTGAGGAGTTGACATGTTGACTAGGGGTCTGTACAGCTGCAGGCACACTGGTTTAGCTCATTCTGCCTCTGTTCTGTTTGCATTAAGTCCCTAACCGGATTTCTCAGATACCACTACCCCCGATAAATCTATCTCTATGGGATTTTCAGCTGGGATTATTCCTGTCATTCTCTATGGCAGTCAGAGCCGCACTCGGCACAGCCGGTTGTAACAAGGCATACTATTCACTCTCCTTCCTCCATTGTCTTTCCCTCCAGACACTGTCTGGCTGAATGTTCCCAGTCAAATCCCTCAGCAGTGTACAGACACACAGATACACTCAGCTTTAATTAGGCCGACCACTAGAAACGGGGCAGGGAAATCTCTCTGTACAGACATACCGTCTAGAGCCAGCTTTGCAGATTTATTTCTGTGGGTTTTGTGTGTGTGTGTTTTGTGTGTGAGGGAGAGAGAGAGAAAGTATGTGTGTGTGTGTGTGTGTGTGTGTGTGTGTGTGTGTGTGTGTGTGTGTGTGTGTGTGTGTGTGTGTGTGTGTGTGTGTGTGTGTGTGTGTGTTTGTGTGTGTGTTTCAGCACATAAAGTACTCAAAATTCACTCAACACTCTCTGCTTGCCCCTGAGCTCCTCATCATCAGCTCTGAGGTCACGTCCTGTGGTCATGGAGCAGCATGTCTCTTTTCCTGTTCTATGTGCTGTACGACATCAGCTCTCTGGGCAACCTACACTTCCACATCCACACTGTCCCCTGTACGTGCGAAGGCATCAGGCGGGAAGGGGTGCAAAGCAGGTAAACAGTGGCAACAGTCTATGAGTCACATGCTCTCTAAGACGGTCTGCTTACACATTTACAGTGGTCACATCCTATCTCACCCTGTTCTCACTCTGACTGCTAACGTCATGAGTGCTAGGCTGCAATGGTACCAGGTCAAAGCTCAGAGGTCAGGATCACTGGGCTGAAAGCAACAACACTTTGAAGTTTAGACAGTGTGAATTAAGACTGAGATGAATGGTTTGTGTTTACTTGCCTTTCTTGAACTAACACTTGCACTTGTATTTTCTTTCTAGCACTGACTTTGCTGACAGCTGTGTTATAAAAAAATCTTTCTTCTTACTATGACTGTGATATGCGGTTGTCTTACCTAGCTACCTTACGATGTAAGTCGATATGGATAAGAGTGTCTGCTAAATGACTAAAATTTAAAACTTTAATGAAGTGAACATTGAATAATTACAACCTAAACTCAGGCCAAAACACCGAGCAGACTACCTAATTACTCAATTTGGAATGGAGAAAATTAAACAGCTTTGAAAACCCTGTAGTCTGACATACTTTAACAGCAAGTCACTTCTACAACTTTACCAGTTTTAGAACAGTAACAGTTTAAACAAATTGGCTACCATTGAATAATAATAACATAGTCTTGAAATTCACTACTGTAAAAAATGACTTGTTAACATACTCGTACCCCCTGCAAGTAGATCTATTACCTGTGTCCTCTTACTCCACTCACTCTCTGAAGGGAAACTTCGCTATACATTCCTATGCATCCTCCACACAACAAAACACAACACTGCTTTTTCCATTTTTGTGGAATAGCAAAGCTAGTACGAGAAGGAAAGAAAACATTCTGCTGAGGCTTGGAAACCAAATCTACTATTCACCCAAAAAGACTGTTTGGGGAACACAGACTGGCTAGACTTTACGCTTTCAAAATTTGATGAGAAACATTCAGAGCTCATACAGGGGAATCTCTTCCAAGAAATTAAATGAACGACTGTGTTGAACTAATTCTGTCATCCATTTGGCTTGAATAAATGAGAGGTATTGTCTGGTTTGAAAGCCTCACAGCAAACCGTGGTAGAATCCCCAACCATAGCTGTAAATTAAGGGTCAAAGTACGGTTTTGGAATCTTCAACTGCTGTTACTTTTCAACATAAGTAAAGTACTAACCAAATGATGTGTCTGTGTGCAGGCTATAGGCCTACCTAAAAGTCAGGGTACAGGGTGAATATGTACTGGCTAACTTAGGCACACATGCACGCACGCACACACACAGACACACACACATCTTTGCTTAAAGGCTTTAAGCATCTGATAAGGTGCTACTTGCCTGTCAAGCTCAAACAGGTCTACAAATGCAAACATCCACTCAAAGTATTTAATATGTCAATCTATAGGATTAAACAGTCAGACTGGTGTGATATTTACAGTCCTGGGTGAAGATAAACATTAGCTACATCACTCCCTGATGCAATATCAGAGACCTACAGAACACATACCATTCATCTGACCTAGTCTAGTATTCATGATGTCACTGTCAATCAAGAAAATGAAGAAAATGTGAACGATTCAGGTTGAACACTTTATTGAGCTATTTCAATATCAAATGTCCTTCTCCATCCATACATCTGTTGTGAACTGCCAAAGACGTATAATATGTGCGATTGCTTGAAAATATGACACATTTTTCCTTACAGAAATGTCTATAGAGATATGTGACTAAACATGTTTATCAGCTGTATAGGTCTATATTTCAGTTTTGAAGAGCCATAAGAACAGACGTTGTAGGCTAGCACAAAGCTAAGTCGGGACTTCCAAGAATCAATCAGTCTACAAAGGGCTGAAATTTGATACACATGGAAAAACAAAACAAATCCCACAGGAGGTCTGCTTCTAGGAAGTTCTTGTTCTCCAGCCAAAAATACTTTTCTTTTAAGATAAAAATTAACATGAGGCCTTTTTGTAGAAAGGCTAAAGTCCTAGTTGACTCCACTTGGCAGAGATCAAACAAATAGTTGAGGGAACTGTTTTTTAAACATTGTTTGTAAAAAAAAAACACAGGTGAAATCAATGAACAAAAATGAAAGACAGGGCTACGTCCAAGAACACAAAGAAACAGGGCTACGTTCAAGAACACAACGAAACAGAACACAAGGTTGACTAAGAAAATAAACACAGAACCTTACAGTATCAGCACCATGGACAGAGCGTGCCACGGATTGTGTGTGTGTGTTTGTGTGTAGGGGGGCTATGGAAAGCCACTGGGTGGTTAGGTATGACTCATTTGAGTGTCCATAAAAAGCATTAAAAAATTCTGCTCATCTGTGGTAAGCTATGTGAATAACGTGGTAAGATACGTGAATGAAGAGATACGCCTCCGCCTGTAATATCTGATTTTGATTTATAAGGACGGGGTCAAGTTTACAGTTGAAGCTGCTTCATTGAACTCTGCCTCACGCCACACCACTACAGAGTTTAGTTAGCTTCTTAGCTAGCTTTAAAAGGCATTAGTGTTATTAGCCTATTTAGCTCTAACCAGCTAATCTGCCACTGCCATTATGGATATCAGAAATGAAACCACAGAGGCCGCCGCCAAGCCCTGCAGCACTGAAGCTGCCGAGCTCCAGCTAGCTCTGTGTGAAGAGCCCCCCCATTCCACAAGTGCCGCCAGGATAATAGCTTCACAGCCCCCTCCACCCCCCGACTGTTCCCGATAATTAATAGCAACTGGTTCATAGGCAGAGAGTGGCTGCAATACTAGGTTACTGCAGATGCGACATTTTGGTTCCCATGTCAAAAGTCCTGTATTAGGTCTAATGCTAATTCAGACAAGGCCTTAACCCAAGGCATGTATTCTATCTGGAAGCATGCTATTGATAGAAACAAAGGATTCGCTAGGCACGCATAAAGCAAGGAGAATTTGAAATGCACTACACTATGGAAAGAAAAACAAGTTGTATTTGGCTGCATTCACATAGGCTGTTTGTAATTGGTGAATTACCCTATCTATCTTGTAGCCTATATTCGTTGCCAAATAGGCCTTGCTTTACAGTGTAGGCCGCTGTCCGTTGTGCTGATACAGGGGAGATGGTTTACAGATTTTGCGCCAACATGTCACTTTAAAAGCACTCAATGGTCTTGGAGTCTCGGCATTTGAACTTTATGTTTACTATGATGTAGCGTTATATAAGTAGAATTCAATATAATTCAAATGCAAGAACCCCCCAAAATTGTACCCCCTCGCCGATTTTAGCTGCCCCCTTAGTCACTTTATCCTGGTGCCGGGTCTGCTCTGACCACTCTCTTGCTCTCTCTACTTTCCCTCTCCCAGAAATGTCAATAAGCTATTAGAATGGCAAGGGTGATACCATGTACAGTAGCTCCATTGTTTTATTTTTTTAAAGGCATGACAGGAGTAACACGCAACAGTAAGTGTTTAACTAATGTACCAACCTATGACTGGATCATATATATCGTATAAGGCTATTTTATTCTCAGTATACAATCCTAAAAATATCACACTAAAAAATCACTACCGGCCTATACAATTAAAATTGTAACAATCGGTCCTCACATCTCCACTGTGATAGCATGTGATATCGTGATTTAGAGTCATGGCTCGAATGAATGTACAAACATACTGTATGTGTCTGATAGAGATGTGTGGTAACTGAGTGATGTGACAGTCGATGCTGTGCCTCACCAGTAGGGATTACTCCATAAGTGTAGTATGCAGACCGTTGGTCTGTAGGGAGCTCTGGATTGCGTCAACCTTTAACCCTAAAAGTGCAAACGGGTAAATTTTAACCCCAATGGGTTCAAAAAATAATTTCTAAACCATATTTTTATCACAAAATTTTATGACATTGTCAAGCAACTAGTCACAGACAAAAAAACACAATTAACCACGATTTATGTGATAAAATGGAGGGTGGAAAAATAATCTCTCTTTTGTATACTAGTGGTGAGTGCCGAAAATGAAAATGTGCTCTCAATAGTTAACTTTGTGTGGTAGATTTCTTAATAAAAAATAAATCAGAAATGTAAATCTGTATTTAGCTACAGTGCATTCGGGAAAAGTATTCGGACCCCTTGACTTTTCCACATTTTGTTACGTTAGAAATTCTAAAATTGATTACAATTATTGCATCCATTTCTCCATATTATGTCTATCATGGATTTATATTCTATTTGGAACGAATTGATGACATGAGTATATGGCCAGAAGTGTTTCCTGTCCACCTGATTAGAAGGAAACCTCGAGGCCGTATAAGTCACCGAGGAGTGTCTTATGCAATGTAGTCTCAACATGGTTGACTGTAGCTAATACACTGACTGGCAGTTTAGGATTACCAACCAATGCTCTCTATTGCACAGCATGGTAGGAAGAGAGCTTGTTAGTGAAACAATCGAATCTGCCTCGGGACTTGGTGTGCTTGAAAAATGACTAGCACACATCCTGTCGGTCCTGACGGTTCGCTGCAGCAACGGACCCCTGAAAAAAAGTAAAGAGAGGAGCTACCCAGTCCTTCCCGCGCTAAGGCCACTCACTTCCTCTAGTGGTACATGCAGCGATATACTATGCCTTCAGATAGTAGTTACACCCCTTGACTTCTTTCACATTATGTGGTTACAGCCTGAATTCATAATGTATTAAATATATATATATTTCTCTCACCCATCTACACACAATACACCATAATGACAAAGTGACATTTTAGACATGTGTGAATTTATTCAAAATTAAATACAGAAATATCTCATTTACATAAGTATTCACACCCCTGAGTCAATACATGTTAGGATCACCTTTGGCAGCGATTACAGCTGTGAATCTTTCTGGGTAAGTCTCTAAGAACGTTGCACACCTGGATTGTACAATATTATTATTTTCAAAATTATTCAAGCTCTGTCAAATTGGTTGTTGATCATTGCTAGAGAACCATTTTTCAAGTATTGCCATAGATTTTGAAGTAGATTTAAGTCATAACTGTAACTAGGCCATTGGGAACATTCACTGCCTTCTTGGTAAGCAACTCTAGTGTAGATTTATCCTTGTGTTTTAGGTTATTGTCCTGCTGAAAGGTGAATTCATATACCAGTGTCTGGTGGAAAGCAGACCGAACCAGGTTTTTCTTTAGAATTTTGCCTGTGCTTAGCTCCATTCTATTTATTTTTTATCCTAAAAAATTCCCCAGTCTTGAGCAATTACAAGCATGCCGATAACATGATGCAGCCACCACTATGCTTGAAAATATGGAGAGTGGTACTCGGTAATTTGTTGTATTGGATTTGCCCCAGATATAACTTTTTATCCTGAATACAAAGTGTTATGTGCTTTGTCACATTAGGTTAGTATTGTGGAGTTTTTTCCTATCACAACCATTCAACTCCGTAACTGTTTTAAAGTCACCATTGGCCTCATGGGGAAATTCCTGAGTGGTTTCCTTCTTCTCTGGCAACTGCGTTAGGAAGCACACCTGTATCTTTGTGGTAATTATGTGTATTGATACACCATCCAAAGTGTCATTAATAACTTCACCATGCTCAAAGGAATATTCAATGTCTGATTTTTATTTTTACCCATCAACCAATGGTCTTTGTGGTTGAATCTGTGTTTGAAATTCAGTGCTCGACAGAGGGACCTTACAGGTATGTGTGGGGTACTGAGATGAGGTAGTCATTAAAAAATCTTGTTAAACACTATTCTTGCACACAGAGTGAGGCAATGCAATTTATTATGTGACTTGTTAAGCAAAGGTTTACTTCTGAACTTATTTAGGCTTGCCATAACAAAGTGGTTGAATCCTTATTGACTCAAGACATTTCAGCTTTTCATTTTCAATTCATTTGTAAATATTTAGAAAAACATAATTCCACTTTGACATTGTGTTATTGTGTGTAGGCCAGTGACAAAAAAAAATCTCAATTGAATCCATTTTAAATTCAGGCTGTAACACAACAAAATGTTGAAAAAGTCAAGGGGTGTGAATACTTTCTGAAGGCACTGTAAATTCCTACTTCAACTCATTGTGTGGATCTCATGAGATGATAAGACTTTTCAGTAGTCAAGCGTACATTTGGATTTCGTTAGTAAATAAAAACATAGTGCTAAATTGTACATATAGTACACCATTAATGAGACTGGGTCTTATTGTGGGTGTCTACTTCCTTCAAAACTAAAACAAACGAACATTTGCAACGACAGTACAGAGGGCGCAGAAATTTCTTCTTGGTGGCGTCAATTTGGAAGATGAACAGATATACGTTTCTATGTGTCCTGTGCATTTTGGTGAGTTGACTATCAACATTTTATCGTTGACATACTTTGTATAGGGTAAACTCTTAACACTTTATTATTGTCAGGCGGTAGCTAACTAAACTAACTCCCATTCAACTCAAGTCACTACGCCGTGATCTTGCGTCAATTAAATAGATGACGACACATCTACAAAACACGATGTATCAATAGTCTGATATATCATATATTTAAGACATTTAATTGTCAACTAACATAATTGCCACTGTAAGATACATGTATCTTTATAACTCCGTAAAGTCTAGCCTAGTCAAATTCATTCACTCGTCTGTGCTGAAGACAAGTAACGTTAGTTTCACTTTCGGTGTACAGTATGTGTATTTTTTTATTCACTTCTTGGGACTTACCACTGGAAATGTGGGTAATATTTGTTTGAGACGTTGATCAATGAGATTTCATTCTTTATTCACCCACCTAAAATATAGCCAGAAATTTGTTGAATTCCCAATGTGTTATCACTATACTTTCAACCACCTAAAAGCACAACCAAATTCCAATAGAAAAACATTGACATGTTTTATCACTTCGCTTTCAGCCATTTAAAAAGCACAACAACGTTCAAGATGGAATGTCATATACACTGAGTATACAAAACATTAAGAACACCTGCTCTTTCCATGACAGACTTACCAGGTGAATCCAGGTGAAAGCTATGACCCCTTATTGTTGTCACCTGTTAAATCCACTTCAATCAGTGTAGATGAAGGAGAGAAGATAGGTTAAAGAAGGATTTTTAAGCCTTGAGACATGTATTGTGGCTCCCGAGTGGCACAGCGGTCTAAGACACTGCGTCTCAGTGCTAGAGGTGTCACTACAGACATCCTGGTTCGAATCCAGGATGTATCACAATCTGCCGTGATTGGATGTCCCATAGATGTCCCCACTGGGCGCACAATTGGCCCAGCGTCGTCCGGGTTTGGCCGGTGTAGGCCGTCATTGTAAATAAGAACAAAAGATTTAAGAGCCTTTGAACGGGGTATAGTAGTATGTGCAAGGCGCACTGGTTTGTGTCAAGAACTGCAACACTGCTGGATTTTTCACACTCAACAGTTGGATGTTACTCATTTTAAGGTTGAATCAATACTGTTGCATTAGTTTGTAAGATACATTAAATAGCCTAAAGTTAAGGCTAATTAATTTATTGCAAAAGTCATCTTGAATTGTGTTTGGTTGAAATATCAACATTTGAAGGAGATGTATCTTTTGTGCCACAGACTTAGTCTGGCTTTGATTCCAGTTTGTCTACAAATTAATAATCTATATGTTGGATTCACACTTTCATTTCATCCAAAATATGTATGTTAAAGAAAAGGACTAAATTACATCAAATCAAACTTTAAATGCAGTTTAGTTAAATTTAGATTCAGTCTTATTCTTTAACTTAGGTTTTTGGTTGAGATGGAGACCTGAAACCAACATATTAATTAACAACTTGAAGATTACAGGCTGTATCACAACCAGCCGTGATTGAAAGTCCCATAGGGCTGCGCACAATTGGCCCAGCGTGGTCCGGGTTAATGTTTGAGAATTGATTGCTTCACGTGTGTGTAAAATATTACTGTTGGCAGATTTTTTTATTCATAGATTTTAGATGTGTATGGCAATGTGTTGTTTTTGCAAAACGCTATATGTCCATTGTTTAGCTGGAATGGAATGTTTGTATCCTGAATATTTGACTGTGATATATGGTTGTCTCACCTAGCTATATTAAAATGAATGTACTTTAATTATTAATTCATTTTTTATTTAACCTTTATTTGACTAGGTAAGTCCGTTAATTAAGAACACATTATTATTTACAATGACGGCCTACAAAAAGGCAAAATGCCTCCTGCAGGGATGGGGGCTGGGGTTAAAAATACAAAATAAATCAAATATAAATCATGACAAGAGAGTCAACACAACACTACATAAAGAGAGACCTAACACTTACTGTAGGTATGGTTCCAGGCACCCCAGCTTGAGTGTCAAGAACTGCGACAATGGTGTGTTTTTCCATGCTCAACAGTTTCCCTGTGTATCAAGAATCCAACACCTAAAGGACATCCAGCCAACTTGACACAACTGTGGGAAGTATTGGAATCAACATGGGCCAGCATTGCTGTGGAATTCTTTCAACACCTTGTAGAGTCCATGCCCTGACGAATTGAGGCTGATCTGATTGCAAAAGGGGGTGCAAAATAATATTAGGAAGGTGTTCAAAATGTTTTGTACACTTGAGTGCAGGGTTGGGCTTGCAGGGTTGGGCTTGGTTAAAAACCCGGATGGGAGACCAAATGGATAGCTGTACAGTATATAGGTTAATTCTCCAGTAGCAGGTGCTGCTCTGCCCAAAACAAATCCCAGATAGTGGATATAACGTTGAAGATCTGATGATGTGTCAAAGGTACAAAATCAACATATTTGATACAAGGTTTTTAATACAAAATTCTCTATGTTGAAAATTGGTGACCATGATGACATAATCCTGAGGTTGAAATGTCACCCTCAACACAACTGTTGATTACTTTTTTCAAAACTTAAATGTATTATCTACGTAGATTCCACATCACAATACATTGACAAATTACGTTGAAACATGTTGATTCAACCAGTTTGTGCCTAGTGGGTTGACACACATAGGCATGTTTTTTTCTTAATGATCATTATTGACCTTCCAATCATACTTAAATCACTAATACCCCGCTCGCTCTTTCTCACTCGCTTCCTCTCTCTTTCACACACACACACACACACACACACACACACACACACACACACACACACACACACACACACACACACACACACACACACACACACACACACACACACACACACACACACACACACACACACACACACATTGTGTGCCTACTGTAACTGCCTACTTACTCTGTCCGTTTTAATAACACGCAATAATGTCATGGCATTTAACAGTGTATAGTTCGTTCAGCTACAACTTCCAAAGCAGAGCAGAGTTCCCAAGACATAACCATCAAATTGCGCACCAAAAGGCAGAGTTGTCAAGATGGCAATTACCAATATGAAAACAAGACATGCTGTCTCTGTGCTGCTGGTAAGCATCTAAAATGTTTAATATTATCTGTATTGAACTATCTAACTTGAGCTTTTTTATGGTCCCCACCATGACAGCATAACACCATAATAACAGCGCAAGAACATTTACTTTGGCATGAGAACTGAAATGTTCACTAGTTAATATATGTACTGTCTCAGTCAACTGTAAATTGCATGAATAAAATGATTGTATGCTACTATGTCTTTCCCTCTGACTCCCTATGTCTTGGTACTCTGTGTGTACAGGCCATCATCTGGACAGCCACTGTAGTATGAACACAGACGATGGGACTTGTATTCTCTGTGAGCTAGGCAGAACCTACAACAGTTACCCGAACTTCCTGGACTCTTGTGAGCCCTGCACATCTTGCAACCCTAAAGGTAGGCATACACACACACGCAACAGGTGGAACTAACACCCTAACATAAGTCCTACCTACAGTAGCAAGTGAGGTTTCTAACGTACTGTCATGGTGGTGGTTGTCCTCCGTAGCCAATCTGGAGGTGGAGGACAAATGTACCATCATCAGGGACACAGTGTGTCGATGCCAGCAGGGCCACTACTGTGACAAGGGGAAGGTGCACTGCAGGGCCTGCTACCCGTGTACCATGTAAGTCCAGAATACTGTAGTTTAACCAAATAACCATCAAATAAAACATTGATTTGGTTTATTGTTTGTAAATGCTAAAGGTAGACTCAGCGAAATGATGTTGCCACGAGTAGCGCTACAGATATTGAGATGAGTGAGATGCAAGACTTTGCTTTCCCACAGTCACACACAGTATCTGTGCATGTACATGGGTTCGCTTCACGCTGTTAAAGTGTGGTAGACACGGGACTAAAACAGCGGAGAAGTTGAGCCTCACGCTTCACCACTATTACTAGATGCGGACATTGACCCACTATGCTGTTTATCTTTCTGTATCTACGTCATATCGCTGGGTCTACCTTTATAACACATTGTTAAATCGGTTGTAGGCCTATTATTATATAGACTAGAGAGATATCAACCTGCATCAAATCTTTTAATTTATCTTCAAGATGTGGGGATGAAGGTACCAAGGTTGCCTGTACCACCACCAACAACACCATATGCCATGACGACCAAAAACAAGGAGGTTTGGGGATTGAGCAAAACCATAACATTTCAATGCATTGCAAAGTTGTGGTTTCACTTACAGTATGATTATAATAAGTCTGTTTTTTATTTGAAAATGTGGCTGTTATTTTTCATTTCTTTGTTTCAGGAGGAAGAACTCATGCAGCAGTACTTGGCTCAGTTATGGTTATTGCAGTTTTTCTTATTTTCTGCTGTCTGAGGCGAACAAATAAATGTTCTGGTAAGCATTTGGGTCATTCAGACAGCTGTAGGCTATGCTAAACCACCAGAAGGAGGCACAAGAGATTGTTCTATCATTTTAGTTAGTAAAGCAGTTGGAGAGAGCGGAAGTCTGTTTTTCGTTGGAAAGCTCCCTGTCCAAAAGTATCAAAATTATGTTTTCACCCTTGAAACAGTTTTAAAAATGTCTGTTTTTGCTTCGTTAGGGACAAAGCTGGGGCAAAATGGCGGTTTGACCAAAATGCCCAACCAGAATTCAGAGGAAGCTGAGGTAATTATCTTCAATAGGTTACACTACTCCACACTGTCCTTGACCAAAACCACTGCTTAAAACACACCCATGCATCTCTCGTGCTACATTAATGTCACAGTACATACACTACATGACCAAAAGTATGTGGACATCTGCTAACCGAACATCTCATTCCAAAATCATGGACATTAATATGGAGTTGGTCACTCTTCCGGGAAGGCTTTCCGCAAAATTCTGGAACTTAGCTGCGGGGACTTGCTTCCATTCAGCCACAAGAGCATTAGTGAGGTCTGGCACTGATGTTGGGTGATTAGGCCTGGCTCGCAGTCTGCGTTCCAATTAATTCCCGAAGATGTTAGATCGGGTTGAGGTCAGGGCTCTGTGCAGGCCAGTCAAGTTCTTCCACACTGATCTCGACAAACCATTTCTGTATAGACCTCGCTTTGTGCACGGGGGCATTTTCATGCTAAAACAGAAAAGAGCCTTCCCCAAACTGTTGCCACAAAGTTGGAAGCACAGAATTGTCTAAAATATCATTGTATGCCGCAGCGTTTAGATTTCCCTTCACTGGAACTAAGGGGCCAAGACTGAACCATGAAAAACAGCCCGGACCATTTATTCCACAACCAAACTTTACATTTGGCACTATGCATTGGAGCAGATAGCGTTCACCTGGCATCCGCCAAACCCAGATTCGTCAGTCAGACTGCCAGATGGTGAAGCGGGATTCATCAATCCAGAGAACGCGTTTCCACTGCTCCAGAGTCCAATGGCGGCGAGCTTTATACCACTCCAGCTGACGCTTGGCATTGCACATGGTATCTTAGGCTTGTGTGCGGCTCCTCTGCCATGGAAACCCATTTCAGGAACCTCTCGACGAACAGTTATTGTGCCAACGTTGCTTCCAGAGGCAGTTTGGAACTCGCTAGTGAGTGTTGCAACCGAGGACAAATTATTTTTACGTGCTTCAGCACTCGCCGGTCCCATTCTGTGAGCTTGTGTGGCCTACCACTTCACGGCTGAGCCCTTGTTGCGCCTAGACGTTTCCACTTCAAAATAACAGCACTTACAGTTGACCGGGGAAGCTCGAGCAGGGCAGCAATTTTACGAACTGACTTGTTGGAATCCTATGACGGTGCCACATTGAATGTCACTGAGCTCTTCAGCAAGGCCATTCTACTGCCAATGTTTGTCTATGGAGATTGCATGGCGGTGTGCTCAATTTTATACCTGTTGGCAACGGTGTGGGTGAATTAGCCAAATCCACTAATTTGAAGGGGTGTCCACATACTTTTGTATATATAGTGTATCATGACACTTATTATAATTACTGAGTGAAATATCATTGGGAATTTGTTTTACTTGTAAACATTTGTTTGCTTATTTGCAGGAAATGCAGTCACTGAGGGGTAATGACATCATCAATATTACCATGTTTACTAATATGACCCATATATGCCATCCCCAACTAAGAATTAACCTCACCCTGCTTCTTGGTTTCAGGTATTGACCTCTGGCCACATCTCTCAGATATCGCTAAGACCTTGGGGTGGAAGGACATGAAACAGGTGGCCGAGCGCAGTGGGATGACGATTGCCACCATAGAATCCCACCAGCTAAACTATCCCAATGACTCCGAGGAGCAGTGCTGCAGCCTACTTAGGGCCTGGGTGGAGAGGAAGGGGATGACCACAGCCTCTGAGACACTGATCCATACTCTACGCCGCATGAATAAAAATGCCAAGGCAAATAATATCATGGCTATCTTCAGCAACAAGGAAAACACAGTTTCGAACTCCGGGGTAGAACAAGTGTAGATACCGTAAGGTCAGTGGTACTGTTCATGCCAGTACTAAGTACCTATGTGCAAATAGTTTGTTGAATTACCTGTTTGTTGCATTATAAAATATATATTTATATACAGTTGAAGTCGAAAGTTTACATACACCTTAGCCGAATACATTTAAACTAAAAAAAATCACAATTCCTGACATTTAATCATAGTAAACATTCCCTGTTTTAGGTCAGTTAGGATCACCACTTTATTTTAAGAATGTGAAATGTCAGAGTAATAGTAGAGAGAATGATTTATATAAGCCTTTATTTATTAAATCACATTCCCAGTGGGTCAGAAGTTTACATACACTCAATTAGTATTTGGTACCATTGCCTTTAAATTGTTTAACTTGGGTCAAATGTTTTGGGTAGCCTTCCACAAGCCTCCCACAATAATTTTGGTCCATTCCTCCTGACAGAGCTGGTGTCACTGAGTCAGGTTTGTAGGCCTCCTTGCTCACACATGCTTTTTCAGTTCTGCCCACAAATGTTCTATAGGATTGAGGTCAGGGCTTTGTGATGGCCACTCCAATACCTTGACTTTGTTGTCCTTAAGCCATTTTGCCACAACTTTGGAACTATGCTTGCGGTCATTGTCCATTTGGAAGACCCATTTGCGACCAAGCTTTAACTTCCTGACTGATGTCTCAAGATGTTGCTTCAATATATCCACATATTTTTCTTGCCTCATGATGCCATCTATTTTGTGAAGTGCACCAGTCCCTCCTGCAGCAAAGCACCCCCACAACATGATGCTGCTACCCCCGTGCTTCACGGTTGGGATGGTGTTCTTCGAGTTGCAAGCCTTTCCCTTTTTCCTCCAAACATAACGATGGTCATTATGGCCAAACAGTTACATTTTTGATTCATCAGACCAGAGGACATTTCTCCAAAAGTACGATCTTTGTCCCCATGTGCAGTTGCAAACCGTAGTCTGGCTTTTTTATTGCGGTTTTGGAGCGGTGGCTTTTTCCTTGCTGAGAGGCCTTTCAGGTTATGTCGATATGGGACTCGTTTTTACTGTGGATATAGATACTTTTGTACCTGTTTCCTCCAGCATCTTCACAAGGTCCTTTGCTGTTCTGGGATTGATTTGCCCTTTTCGCACCAAAGTATGTTCATCTCTAGGAGACAAAAGGTGTCTCCTTCCTGAGCGGTATGACGGCTGCCTGGTCCCAGTGGTTATACATGCGTACTATTATTTGTACAGATGAATGTGGTACCTTCAGGCGTTTGGAAATTGCTGCAATTGTACATCTCCAATTGACTCAAATTATGTCAATTTGCCTATCAGAATCTTCTAAAGCCATGCAAAATGTTCTGGAATTTTCCAAGCTGTTTAATGGCACAGTCAACTTAGTGTATGTGAACTTCTGACCCACTGGAATTGTGTTACAGTGAATTATAAGTCAAATAATATGTCTGTAAACAATTGTTGGAACAATTATTTGTGTCATGCACAAAGTATATGTCCGAACTGACTTGCCAAACTATAGTTTGTTAACAAGAATTTGTGGAGTGTTTGAAAAACAAGTTTTAATGACTCCAACCTAAGTGTATGTAAACTTCCAACTTCAAAAAGCATAGCTTGTGATTAGATTACAAAACTATTTGTATCCATTTGTTTTGAGACTAGATATGGTTCGTATTATTGTAGAACAATTATATTAATGGTTTGTAGGTTGACTGATATATACAACATTGTACACATTATTTTTATATCAAATCTTTAAGTACGGTCTCATTGGTTTGACCTGTACTTCCATTTTGTAAACCATTTGGTATTATTAGTTTCCAAATCAAATTGGTAGATACATCTGATGAATTTGAGACTATTTATTTATCACCAAGCCAAGGGTGCTAATGTATGTAAGATTGTAAAATCCCAGCACAAAATGCAGAAAATATGAAAAAGAATTGAGCTGTTACTGTGTACTAGTGTTTGTGTCAGAGAGCATCAAATTAACTGCAAAACAAGTGATACTGCACTTCTCACTTATTTCAACAAGGTGTTGGTATTGTATAGAGTGCCTGTTATTATTTTGTCTGTCACTCAATTGGTGGAGTCAACCACTAGCCATAAAATAATGTTGAGGATTTACACCAACTTCTGAGCCAGAACAAAATTTTAACTTTGTGCCAATGAGTCATCACGAACCTTTCTTACAAACAGAGCCACGGTAGACTTTGGCTAAGATTGGCATTATTATTTTATAAAATAGTATGTGTATGTGTTTACATACAATTTGCAAAGTGATGATGACCAGTGGAAAAAATTATACTTTCAAAGAAATGAAAGTTGGGCACTTGTTTATATTGCAGTGCAATTATTTTCCTTAATTTTATCTACACAATGTCCCTTTCCAGATTGTGTGGCAAACAAATCAAAGGTCAACGAAGATAATGGTGTTGGACTTTAATTTCTTTGAAGACTGGCAATATTCTCCTCCTGATTAAGTGGCAGTAATGAAACAAAGGGCTGTGAAGCTTATGAGGTATAGCCTGGCTGAAGCCACCCACGTGAGGACGAAGTTAGGTGTAAGCTAGGCTATATGAAGTAAGCCCAAGACAAAAATGGGTGAAAAGCCCAATATTGTGTAGTATTTCAGTCAAATACCTAAATGATCAAGAGCGTATCTGAGTAGTTTGTTGAAAAACTGTTAAAGGATAACTTACACTGTAAAAAAATAAATATATATATACAGTTTTTACAGTAACTTACTGGAAGCCAGTTACTTCTAAGTTACTGTTACAAAAATATAATAATAGAATAATTTCTGGGCAATGTTTCCGTGTTAAAACTTCTTGCGACTCCAAACCCGTATCCGGGAGCGTAATCATAGCCTCAAGCTCATTACCATAACGCAACATTTCCTATTCATGAAAATCGCAAATGAAATGAAATAATTATATTGAAACACAAGCTTAGCCTTTTGTTAACAACACTGTCATCTCAGATTTTCAAAATATGCTTTTCAACCAAAGCTACACAAGCATTTGTGTAAGAGTATTGATAGCCAAGCGTAGCATTAAGCCTATCATTCAGCAGGCAACATTTTCACAAAAACAAGAAAAGCATTCAAATAAAATCACTTCGGATGTTTTCAGTGACGAGACTCTCAGTTAGATAGCAAATGTTCATTTTTTCCAAAAAGATTATTTGTGTAAGAGAAATAGCTCCATTTTGTTCATCACGTTTGGCTAAGAAAAAAAAACGAAAATGCAGTCACTTCCAACGCCAAACCTTTTTCCAAATTAGCTCCATAATATCGACAGAAACATAGCAAACGTTGTTTAGAATCAATCCTCAAGGTGTTTTTCACAATTCCATTCGATGAAAAATCATTCCTGGCAGTCGATTTCTCATCAGAGGCAAACGGAAAAATACTGCAGCTGGAGATTACGCAATAATTGTGACGGAGGACACGAAGCGACCACCTGGTAGATGTAGTCTCTTATGGTCAATCTTCCAATGATATGCCTACAAAAACGTCACATGCTGCAGACACCTTGGGGAAAACGTGGAAAAGGTAAGCTGACTCCTAGCTCCTCCACAGACATATAAGGAGTCATTGCCATGAGGCGGTTTCAAAAAATGCGGCACTTCCTGATTGGATTTTTATCTGGATTTTTTCTGTAACATCAGTTCTGTGGAACTCACAGACAATATCTTTGCAGTTTTGGAAACGTCAGTGTTTTCTTTCCAAAGCTGTCAATTATATGCATATTCGAGCATCTTTTCGTGACAAAATATCTTGTTTAAAACGGGAACGTTTTTCATCCAAAAATTAAAATAGCGCCCCCTAGTTATAAAAGGTTAAGAACAAATTCTTATTTTCAATGACAGCCTAGGAACAGTGGGTTAACTGCCTGTTCAGGGGCAGAACGACAGATTTGTATACAGCTCGGCGATATGAACTTGCAACCTTTCGGGTACTAGTCCAACGCTCTAACCACCAGGCTACCCTTCTTCCTCCGCTACACCCCGGGGATTACACTCACATAGGTTAATTAAGGTTATCTCAATCCTATCAATAATCCTGAATAACCACAGATGTCATATATCCCTGTCCACTTTATACTATTTAAATAAAAAATCTTCTAATGATCAAATGAAACCAAAACAAATGCTACCCATATCATATGCTTTCTGTACTAATGAAATATCTCCTTCAGGAGTCCACTGTATTTTATCTAACAATAACATGGGTTAACCTTAAATCAGTCTCATTAATAATTAATATTTGTTGCATAGTGTGGGATACATTATCTACAGTCATTTACGATCCCTAAGAACTGCAACTTATTTATTTTCATAAATAATCTTAATGCTTATAAAATCACTATTTTTCTATCTCAATATATATTCCTGCCCTATTTGCTTAAAATATGTCCTGTCCAAACCTCAAAGGACCATATCTTCCCCTATTTATTATCGATGATAAGTAGGATTTCTGTTCCTGTTGTAATACCAAATCGATAGTAGCCAATTCGAAATCTTCACAGTCAGTGTTTACAACAGAATCCTGAACCTCTTTCTTATCCTCACTAGAGTCTATTGCCCCGCTCCCCATCATTTGTCCTGTCTCAATTCCACTTTCTCCTCTGTGGTTTAAACTACAATTATGTCCAAGAACTATAAACTCCATCATAATTAATTTACCTTGAAATCAGTACCACAAATGCATTATCCAAATGGCCCTCCACTGAGGCTGATCAGACCACAAGGGAAAGCCATGATAAAGGTCAATGGTTATACCACCCTTTTACAGTCGTGTTCCATACTATATTATACATATTAAAGAACACTTTATCTAAAGAATTCACTTGTTTAATTGACTTCTTATGGCTGCAGGGGCAGTATTGAGTAGCTTGGATGAAAAGGTGCCCATTGTCAACGGCCAGCTCCTCAGTCTCAGTTGCTAATATATGCATATTATTAGTAGTATTGGATAGAAAACACTCTAACACTCTACTTTCCAAAGCTGTCAAAATATTGTCTATGAGTATAACAGAACTGATATTGCAGACGAAACCCTGAGGAAAATCAAAACAGGAAGTGGCTTCTATTTTGAAAACTCCATGTTCCATAGCCTCCCTTTGCTCCATTTAAAGGGATATCAACCAGATTCCTTTTCCTATCGCTTCCTCGGGGTGTCAACAGTCTTCAGACATAGTTTTAGGCTTTTAATTTTAAAAATGAGCCAGAAAGATATCTCGTCAAGTGGTCGCATGAGTTTTGTTCGTGCAACAGTGTTTGGACAGCCATTGCTTTTCCCTCTCCTACTGATAAAGACATTTGCGGTTGATATATTATCGATTATATATTTTAAAAACAACCTGAGGATTGATTATAAAAAACGTTTGACATGTTTCTGTGGACATTACGGAAACTATTTGGAATTTGTCTGCGTTGTCGTGACCGCTCTTTCCTGATGCTAGGTGTACTTAATGTTTTGTCGAGCGGTCGATAGACTTACACAAACGCTTGGATTGCTTTCGCTGTAAAGCACATTTTTAAAATCTGACACGACAGGTGGAGTAACCCTTTAAGATATCTTGTCTCTGGGAAACATAGAAATCCCCTCAAACCCAAACGTTTAATACAAACAAAACCTAATAATTATGATAATTCTATTGTACTCCCTCAAATCATTAGTTTTACATTTCCTCAATGATTATATCTAAAACCCATTCAATCTCTCTTCAAACAGTCTCCCCAAAATGCTTGATAGGAATACCCTGCTATTAGACACACACAATTGTGATAAACGTGCACTGTCCCTTTAAAATAAAATCAACTCAACCTGCAATCCCCTTTGTGGAACTGTCATGGTTCCACTTAATGGAAACAGGCTATAATGTTAGTATACCTTAACTTCCTGTTAAATTTTACTGGTGTTACCTAAACAATCAAACTAAAAATCAATAAAGAGCTATCACAAAACTTTTACGATTCAACTATTCAGACCTTCCTCTCTTCCTCACCAAAAGCACTCACAAACTTCTACAGATGCACAATCGAGAGCATCCTGTCGGGCTGTATCACCGCCTGGTACAGCAACTGCTCCGCCCACAACCGTAAGGCTCTCCAGAGGGTAGTGAGGTCTGCACAATGCATCACCGGGGGCAAACAACCTGCCCTCCAGGACACCTACACCACCTGATGTCACAAGAAGGCCATAAAGATCATTAAGGACAACAACCACCCGAGCCACTGCCTGTTCACCCCGCTATCATCCAGAAGGCGAGGTCAGTACAGGTGCATCAAAGCTGGGACTGAGAGACTGAAAAACAGCTTCTATCTCAAGGCCATCAGACTGTTAAACAGCCACCACTAACATTGAGTGGCTGCTGCCAACATACTAACTCAACTCCAGCCACTTTAATAATGGGAATTGATGGGAAATTATGTAAAATATATCACTCGCCACTTTAAACAATGCTACCTAATATAATATTTACATACTCTACATTATTCATCTCATATGTATACGTATATACTGTACTCTATATCATCTACTGCATCTTTATGTAATACATGTATCACTAGCCACTTTAACTATGCCACTTTGTTTACATACTCATCTCATATGTATATACTGTACTCAATGCCATCTACTGTATCTTGCCTATGCCGCTCTGTACCATCACTCATTCATATATCTTTATGTACATATTCTTTATCTCCTTACACTTGTGTCTATAAGGTAGTAGTTTTGGAACTGTTAGCTAGATTACTTGTTGGTTATTACTGCATTGTCGGAACTAGAAGCACAAGCATTTCGCTACACTCGCATTAACATCTGCTAACCATGTGTATGTGACAAATAAAATTTGATTTGATTTGATTTATAGCCAAATATAGCCCAGTGAGCGCCACCAACCAGTGATGCCCACCTAGCAATTTTGTTGCTAGTTTTAGCATCTTTTCAGATTAACCAGACAAATTCATCTACTTTTTAAAAATGTTTTTGGAACTTTTAGCACCTTTTGAAAAGTGACTCAAAGCTATAATGCACGCATTTTCCCTCTAAATGACACAAACAATTTTCTCTGTCACCCTCAGTCACAACATTATTGCCTGGCTGCAAAAGTGCCTTGTGTGTGATGTCAGCAACAGGTGCTCAGACCAGGCCCAGACCCAGGCTGCAGCAACTTCAGCAAATTGCCAATCATTGTTGGCTGACCGCAGCATCAGTAGTACGGGTTCCACAAGCCAAACCCAATTCATCACAAATGTTTGATCTTGAATAGAACTTACAACAGCTCTCAATCGAAATTGTACTGCCAGAAGTACAGGAAAGAGTGTACCTGAACAACGGTCAAATCAATTTGAGTAATGTTATTGTGTATTCAACGTAATGACACAGATTTACGCTATCACGCAACAAATCAACCTGCCTCTAGCAACTTACCCTGAAAATTAGTAGCCAACACTGCAACTAACTCTATTATTCCTGACTCTAGGCAAAGATATACCCCCTGCTCCAACTGAGTTCTAGTTTAATCCTATTTTAAGAGAAAAACCAAACTGTCCAACTTTCTCTACTCCAAAATTGAAACGTACCATGTACTTCGCTAAATTTATAAGAACATTTCGATGGGCACAACTCTATCGTAATTGTCTCTTCGTTATTATTGTAGCGACCCGCACAGACAGCTGTGTGCTATGTGTTAGGCTAGGAGGTGGTTGTGTTGTACTGACCAGTACCCGGTGTTCGCGGGGTCCGACATGTCAATCAACCTGCTATCTGCCAATCACGGGAATGCCTGGAATGTTCTGATGCCGGGCATCCTGGTGGTTGGCGGAGTGGCGTGGAGGGGGGTTGGGCAGGGGGGTGGAGCATTGGAAGTTAAGACCAGGTTCAGCCTTTGTTCTCTCTCTCTTACGTCTGGGCTTCCCAAGAGAAGGTCACGATTGGCTTGTGGGTTATCTGTCATCTTTTTGGCGTGTGCTACGGCCCAAACAGTAGCCTGTGTAAAGTTGGTTTAATAAACCGTCAATTCGCAAACTCAAGCCTCTGTCTGGACAATTGTTCATTTATGATCTAGTCAGGTCATTACATTATTTAGAATTCATTAGATTTAGGTAACTGTCTCTTCTATGATTCAGCATTTTAAATACGACTCCATTCCCAATACGTTATTCCAGCAGATCATTTAGGCAACAGACACCGTCTTGCATCGAAATTCGCTTCGTTATTATTTTGAATGAATTAGTCTCGCAATTTAACCTAAACAATCTATTAAAACGTTCAATTTATCCCTTCTATCAATTTAAACCAAACAAGCTATTAAAACGTTCAGTTCATACCTTATACAAACACTAGCGACCGTATCTTTCCAGGAAAAACATACAAATAGATTAATTACAATCAAAAACTCAGATTTTAGTCAGAGCTATTTAACGACTGGACCACCATCACTATTGGAGTGACGGAGCCTCCACTCCAACAACCCTATTATTATAATTGTCTGTAGTCGCAAACTCTGGCACAGAGAAAGTTCTCAGAAAATAGCCCTAATTGTATGGTCCAAGCTTTACCCCAGCGAGGACTCTCCTTACTCTCTCTCGTTTTCTCTGTCTGTCCCCTTATCTTGTAACCTTCTTTGCGGGATTCAGACAACCCGGTATTTAACCCTCGTCCTGCTGTTTCTCTTGACTATCTACACCTTTCTTTTGACTGTCTCTATACACTTTTCTTGACTTTCCCCCTTTCTCTACCTCTATTCACTTTCTCAATAAATTTGCTAAATCCTGTCCTCGTTCGGTTAACTCTTTCCTGACTTTCCGTAGAGTAGCAATAAATATTAGATTCCTGTCTTTCTCTCTCTCTCTCTCTCTCTCTCTCTCTCTCTCTCTCTCTCTCTCTCTCTCTCCCTGCTCTCTATCTATAGCCCACTGTAAAACCACCGCTGCCCCCTGTCCTGGGGTTCCCTTTTTCCTTTTACAGCCGCCCAATCCTTTTTCTGTCTCATCTTCTTCTATGTGTATGTGCTTTTTGCCTTCTATGTGTGTGTTATTTTCTACCGCTATCCAATTACTATAGTTACAGTGGGGCAAAAAAGTATTTAGTCAGCAACCAATTGTGCAAGTTCTCCCACTTAAAAAGATGAGAGAGGCCTGTAATTTTCATCATAGGTACACTTCAACTATGACAGACAAAATGAGAAGAAAAAAATCCAGAAAATCACATTGTAGGATATTTATGAATTTATTTGCAAATTATGGTGGAAAATAAGTATTTGGTCAATAACAAAAGTTTATCTCAATACTTTGTTATATACTCTTTGTTGGCATTGACAGAGGTCAAACAGTTTCTGTAAGTCTTCACAAGGTTTTCACACACTGTTGCTGGTATTTTGACCCATTCCTCCATGCAGATCGCCTCTAGAGCAGTGATGTTTTGGGGCTGTTGCTGGGCAACACAGACTTTCAACTCGCTCCAAAGATTTTCTATGGGGTTGAGATCTGGAGACTGGCTAAGCCTCTCCAGGACCTTGAAATGCTTCTTACGAAGCCACTCCTTCGTTGCCCGGGCGGTGTGTTTGGGATCATTGTCATGCTGAAAGACCCAGCCATGTTTCATCTTCAATGCCCTTGCTGATGGAAGGAGGTTTTCTCTCAAAATCTCACGATACATGGCCCCATTCATTCTTTCCTTTACACGGATCAGTCGTCCTGGTCCCTTTGCAGAAAAACAGCCCTAACGCATGATGTTTCCACCCCCATGCTTCACAGTAGGTATGGTGTTCTTTGGATGCAACTCAGCATTCTTTGTCCTCCAAACACGACGAGTTGAGTTTTTACCAAAAAGTTATATTTTGGTTTCATCTGACCATATGACATTCTCCCAATCTTCTTCTGGATCATCCAAGTGCCACTCCTGCGTTGTCTTGGCTGTTTGCTTAGGGTCGTTGTCCTGTTGGAATGTGAACCTTTGTCCCAGTCATAGGTCCTGAGCGCTCTGGAGCAGGTTTTCATCAAGGATCTCTCTGTACTTTGCTCCGTTCATCTTTGCCTCGATCCTGACTAGTCTCTCAGTACCTGCCGCTGAATAACTTCCCCACAGCATGATGTTGCCACCACCATACTTCACCGTAGGGATGGTGCCAGGTGTCCTCCAGACGTGAAGCTTGAAATTCAGGCCAAAGAGTTCAATGTTGGTTTCATAAACCAGAGAATCTTGTTTCTCATGGTCTGAGAGTCTTTAGGTGCCTTTTGGCAAAGGCAAGTGGGCTGTTATATGCCTTTTACTGAGGAGTCTGGCCACTCTACCATAAAGGCCTGCTTGGTGGAGGTCTGAAGATATGGTTGTCCTTCTGAAGATTCTCCCATACCCACAGAGGAAATCTAGAGCTCTGTCAGACTGACCGTCGGGTTCTTGGTCACCTCCATGACCAAGGCCCTTCTCCCTGATTGCTCAGTTTGCCGGGTGGCCAGCTCTATAGGAAGAGTCTTGGTGGTTCCAAACTTCTTCCATTTAAAAATGATAGAGACAACTGTGTTCTTGGGAACATTCAATGCTGCAGAACATTTTTGGTACACTTCCCCAGATCTGTGCCTCGACACAATCCTGTCTCGGAGCTATACGGACAATTCCTTCGACCTCATGGCTTGGTTTTTGCTCTGACATGCGCTGTCAACTGTGGGAGTTTATATAGACAGGTGTGTGCCTTTCCAAATCATGTCAAATTCATTTAATTTAACACAGATGGACTCCAATCAAGTTGTAGAAACGTCTCAAGGATGATCAATGGAAACAGGATGCACCTGAGCTCAATTTCGAGTCTCATAGCAAAGGGTCTGAATACTTAAGTAAATAAGGTATTTATTTTTTATTATGAACACATATATTTAAAAAATAAATGGTTTCGCTTTGTCATTATGTAGATTGCTGAGGAGTTTTATTTATTTAAACTATTTTAGAATAATGTAACAAATTGTGGAAAAAGTCAAGCAGTCTGAATACTTTCCAAAGACATTGTATTCATACTCCCACGTCTTTTCTGCCCAAGAGCTACGACATCACACCTGCTTTTACCCTCTGTTGACTAATGTGCTTGGCTCCAGTCCAGTTAGCCCTAAGCTTTTTTTGGGGTTAGGCTGCTGTGGCGTCACCCATAGCCCCATTAGTTGAACCTCAGCCAGGTTTCCATTGCTCCATTAATGTCACATTGTCCCAGACTTGGCACCTATCCTCGGACTTGGACTCTGCAGTCACACAGTGCTGCCTACACCCTCACTTTCCTTTTGATGCAATCCATGGCCTTCCTACGCAATAAAAACTCAATTGCTGAAGGAAGGTGGGTGGGGAATATTGTTCCTACGCTGCCAGCATGAGTCATCTTCATAGAGTTTGTTTTGTCTGTGGGGGCTGAGGGTTGGATCACTAATTGTTATAAGTGGAAAGGGATGAGTTGATTTTATCAACGACTTCTGATCCCGCAGACAGCTAAATACACAAGTAGATCATCAAATTGAATTCAGTAAACCAGAAACTTTTTCTCTGGCCCTGTTTTTTCAACCTTTATCTGCAAAAAGCAACTACTTCAAACAACTTACCTGTACTGAGATCAAGTATCGACCTACTTTGCTGGTATGATTAGTCGAATCCTATTGAATGCAGGTGGTTGGTTCCTACAGACAGGTCGCCAAAGTGTCAGCATTTCCCTTGTGGTAATGCTCACCATTTGACTCTTTCTGATCATACCTCCTGGCCTACCAATATCGGCCCTCCATTACCAAAAGCTAGTTCAGTGGTTCTGTTTTAGAAAAAACAGCTCTTGTAGTCAAGACAACTGTTAAGCATTCACCCAGGGTTTATTCAATAGTGACCTGCGCAGGGGAGACCTTTTCTGGATGCAGCCAGCATTGGACTCGCTTAGACATAAATACGTTTTAGCTTATATAGGCTAGGAACATCTGGCAAGCTTATCTATTCAACTTGGATAATAACTTTAAAGCACACAGTACAGTTGTCTAACAATTGTCATTAAGCTTAATTTTTCCATCACATTTCCAGACACAGGTGTTGGTATTGCTGCACTCACCCATGTTAGCTTTATGACTGCAGGGAACATGTCACACCCTGACCATAGTTTGCTTTGTATGTTTCTATGTTTTGTTTGGTCAGGGTGTGATCTGAGTGGGCATTCTATGTTGTGTGTCTAGTTTGTCTGTTTCTGTGTTTGGCCTGATATGGTTCTCAATCAGAGGCAGGTGTTAGTCATTGTCTCTGATTGGGAACCATATTTAGGTAGCCTGTTTGGTGTTGGGTTTTGTGTGTGATTGTCTCATGTGTCAGTATTTGTACCACACGGGACTGTTTCGGGTTTTCACGTTTCTTGTTTTTATAGTTTATTCATGTATAGTTTCTTTAATAAAGAACCATGAATTATAACCACGCTGCATTTTGGTCCGCGTCTTCTTCCAAGGAAGAACTCTGTTACAGAATCACCCACCAAAACAGGACCAAGCGGCGTGGTAACAGGCAACAGCAACAGCGGCGCAAAGAGGAATGGACATGGGAGGACGAATTGGAGGGTAAAGGACCCTGGGCACAGCAAAGAGATTATCGCCGCGAAAGCGGAGAGGCGCTGGTATGAGGAGGCAGCACGGCGGCGTGAATGGAAGCCCGAGAGTCAGCCCCAAAAATTTCTTGGGGGGAGGCACACAGGGAGTATGGCGAATCCAGGTAGGAGACCTGAGCCAACTTCCTGTGCTTACCGGAGGGCGAGAGAGACCGGGCAGGCACCGTGTTATTCTGTGAAGCACACGGTGTCCCCAGTGCGGGTGCATAGCCCGGTGCGGTACATACCAGCTCTGCGTATCGGCCGGGCTAGAGTGGGCATCGAGCCAAGTGCCATGAAGCCGGCTCTACGCATCTGGTCTCCAGTGCGTCTCCTTGGGCCGGCTTACATGGCACCAGCCTTGCGCATGGTGTCCCCGGTTCGCCTGCATAGCCCAGTGCGGGCTATTCCACCTCGCCGCACTGGCAGGGCAACCGGGAGCATTCAACCAGGTAAGGTTGGGCAGGCTCGGTGCTCAAGAGCTCCAGTGCGCCTGCACGGTCCGGTCTATCCGGTACCACCTCCACGCACCAGCCCTCCGGTGGCAGCCCCCAGCACCAGGCTGTCTCTCCGTCTCATCCCTACAGGTGCTCCCGCCTGTCCAGCGTTACCGGAGCCTTCTTCCTCTCCAGCGCTGCCGGAGTCTCCCGCCTGTCCGGCTCTGCCAGAGCTTCTGCCCCTCAGTCCAGAGGCGCCAGAGCTCCTCCGTCCAGCGCTGCCGGAGCCTTCCTCCTCTCCAGCGCTGCCGGAGTCTCCAGTCTGCCCAGCGCCGCCTGAGCTACGCGTCTGCCCAGCACCATCAGAGTCTCCCATCTGTCCTGAGCCGCCAGTGCCACCAGTCTGCAAGGAGCCGCCAGTGCCGCCAGTCTGCAAGGAGCCGGCAGTTCCGCCAGTCTGCAAGGAGCCGCCAGTGCCGCTAGTCTGCCAGGAGCCGCCAGTGCCGCCAGTCAGCCAGGAGCCGCCAGTCAGCCAGGATCCGCCAGTGCCGCCAGTCAGCCAGGATCCTCCAGTGCCGCCAGTCAGCCAGGATCTGCCAGTGCCGCCAGTCAGCCAGGATCTGCCAGAGCCGCCAGTCAGCCAGGTTCTGACCCGAGCTACCCCTCTGTCCCGAGCTGCCCCTCTACCCGAGCTGCCCCTCTGTCCAGAGCTGCCCATCAGTCCAGTGGGGTCATTTAGAAGGGTCGCCGTGGTTAGGAGGCCACGGAAGCGGACAATGTGGCGGACTAAGACTATGGTGAAGTGGGGGCCACGTCCAGCACCAGAGCTGCCACCGCGGACAGATGCCCACCCAGACCCTCCCCAATAGGTTCAGGTTTGTAGTTTATTCATGTGTAGTTTCTTTATTAAAGAACCATGAATTATAACCACGCTGCATTTTGGTCCGCCTCTCCTTCCCAGGAAGAACCGCGTTACAGAACATTAGCTAATGTTTCTGTTAGCTGTTTCTGGGCGATGTTTTCTATTTCTCCTCAAAAAGACCCATGTGAGATAAAAACGTCACAGCAGTGAATAATTATCCCCCTTGCATCAAAGGAGAACTTATTCTCACTGATATCCAGATGCCTGATTCTTCAGCTCACTGATATCCAGATGTCTGGTTCTCCATCTCTCTCTCTCTCTCTCTCTCTCTCTCTCTCTCTCTCTCTCTCTGTTCGTGTTTGCATGTGTGTATACTGTACTGTATGCTGTATGTGTATACAACTAGTTGTCAAATCATGGAGTAATACTATGTGTTATGACCCACTTACAGTAATGGCATCACATGCTACCCATCAGTCAAACATTCCCCATTGGTGTCGGGTTCTGAATGAGGAAGAAAGCTGACCACAGACTCATCCTGAGGAATATTTTGAGCCACGGCTTATTATCCTGTCTGTCTACTCTCACTTCTGCAGTTGATGTCAATCGAAAGTGGTGGAAGATATGCACCAGTGGTTAGCCACCACACAACAATGTTATCTATACTTTCTGTTATAATCTAGAGATGTCACAATTGTCTCCATAAGAGGAAAGGGGGTATACCACATCAACCATGAAGACAAACACGAAAATACTATTTTAGTCCATGACCCAGAAGGCTACATTTCTAATGTTTGTACACATTGGGTTGACAAAGTCTAATGATGATTTTCATGAAGGTCCATGTTTGTGGGTTATATTTTGGTATGATAACCACTTATTGGAGTTAGCTAAATGTGGTTATCACTGCATTATATATAATGACCCCGACTCGGTTAATTGGGCCAACGGGATTGAGGGTATGAAATGTAATTTTGTATGACCAGGGAACAATCTTCTCAACCTAAGGCAATTTGATATTATTAACTTCATAATACAACACATATGAAGGTATGAAACAATTGGATTGGTAATGACATCTGTATGGGCCCACCTGGAGAGGTGGTCATACATGTCATTATTTTAGGGTACATTGAGACAGAATGGGCAGTATTGGGATGTGCTCTGCTACCACTTGGTACCCTATATCACCTATTCGCAAGAAATGCCGTCGGTGGTACACCAAATAAAAATGTGATTCACTTTTAACAACAAAAAAAAGAAAACTGTCCATTTATATTTTCCAACGGGGCTATACATCTGAGCCTCGTTTCACTGCCAAAAATAAAATTAAACAATTTCTGTTCAGCGAAATAACAACACAGTGTCAAATACAGGTAGCCTAGTCAAATAATTAACATCCAATCACATTAACAATTACTCTCTCGAGGGAATTCCACTAAGGGTCCGAATGTAGCCAAATGTAGCTTCTGCTCATTAAGTTTGCTCGAAAATTGATAAATGGTTAAAAAAGTAAGGCCCGCGTCCATTGAGACACATACCAGCTCTGCTGGTAGTACTGCTACTAGCAGTACTGCTACACTTGCACCAGCAGTACTACACCTGCACCTGTCGACGACACAAGTTGTTCTTGCTTCCACAAACACATCCAATGCTAGCATCAGTAATTCTACATTTGTTGTTAGCCCAGCTAGCATGGACACTGACAGTTGTGAATCTGATGCAGCCGAAGAGCTACTGCCCTCTTACCTGGGAAAGCACCAAACAACAGACAGGGATGTTGGACCATCGAAGAGGCGCAAATATGATGAGAACTACATTGATTTGGAGTTCACTTATATTGGGAGTAGTGCCTTTCCTCAGCCACAGTGTATTATATGAACAAAAGTACTATCTCACAACTCAATGAAACCTTCACTCTTGAGCAGACATTTAGAAACAAAACATGCCTATTTGAAAAATAAGCCACGGGAGTTTTTTGAGCGAGAATTAATACAACTTTTGAGTAGTAAGACATATCAAAGCAACAGATACCATTAATAAGAAGGGGCTAGAATCGTCTTATATGATGATCTACTGAGTGGCTAGGACAGGCAAGCCCCATACTATTGTGGAGGACTTTATCATTCCTGCTGCCCCAGATATGGCTAGGACAATGCTGGGGGAAAAGGCCAAAAAGAAGATACAGACAATGCCTTCATCAAACAACACTGTTTCACGACGCATCAGTGACATGGCAGGAGATGTTTTGAAACAATTACTGCTTCGCATACAAGCCAGTCAATTCTATGCATTACAGCTGGATGAGACAACAGACGTGTTGGGCCCAGCGCAGCTCCTGGTATATGTCTGTTACGTTTATGAGTTGTCAATTAAGGAAGACATCCTCTTCTGCAAACCACTGGAAACCAGGACAACAGGAGAGGATATTTTTTTAAGTACTGGACAGCTTTATGACATCAAATGGACTTTGGTGGTCAAGATTTGTTAGCATCTGTACTGATGGCGCAAAAGCCATGACAGAGAGACATAGTGGAGTGGTAACACACATGCAATCAGTTGCTCCCGACGCCACTTGGCTACGCTGCAGCATCCACCGAGAGACTCTTGATGCCACGGGAATACCTGACAGCTTGAAAGACATTTTGGACACAACCGTGAAAATGGTTAACTTTGTTAAAGCAAGGCCCCTGAACTCTGGTGTATTTTCTGCACTATGCAATGATATGGGCAGCGACCATGTAACACTTTTACAACATACAGAAGTGCGCTGGTTATCAAGGGGGCAAAACTTTTTTTTTTTAATTGAGAGTCTAGCTTAAAGTCATTACTGACCATCATTTTCACTTGTCTGACCGCTTGTATGATGACGAGTTTCTCACAAGACTGGCCTATTTGGGTGATTTTTTTTCTCGCCTGAATGATCTGAATATAGGATTATAGAGACTCTCCGCAACTATATTCATGGAACTCTTCTCTGTCTGCATTAACAAGGAAAACACACAGGTCTTTCCATCATTGCATGATTTTTTGTGTGCACATGAACTCAAGCTTACGGAAAATGTCAAATAAGAAATATCGAAGCACCTGAGTGAGTTGGGTGCACAATTCCGCAGGTACTTTCCCAAAACGGATGACACAAACAACTGGATTCGTTATCCCTTTCATGCCCTGCCTCCAGTCCACTTACTGATATCTGAAGTGTGAAATGGATAGCTAGTTAGCAGGGTGCGCGCTAACAGCGTTTCAATTAGTGACGTCACTCGCTCTGAGACCTTGGAGTAGTTGTTTCCCTTGCTCGCGGCTTTTGTGGAGCGATGGGTAGCAATGCTTTGAGGGTGTGAGTTGTTTATGTGTACAGATGGTCCCAGGTTCGAACCCAGGTAGGGGCGAGGAGAGGAATGGACGCAACGCTATTACAAGAGCACCAGACCTGACATGAAGCTAGGAAAAGTCTAAACTATGATTCCTCGGTATTGCTGATTTAACCATAGGATACACATTTTCCAATAAGGCAGCCAATAGGCTCCACTGGTGTTCATTGGATGGGTCTGACATTGCCACAACACTTTCAATAATAGGTGGAATATGCCTAATGATAATTATATTTAATGATAATAGTTATGCAGACAACACAGCCAATTTAGCTAGGCTTGCAAAACATATAAGCATTTGTAAAATATCAGCAAAATTGTTTTCAAAATATGCCTAAAACACTATTCATGTAACTGGTTTTGGTCAGTATTTGCATCCTTCATTTCTATATTTTAATTTCAAACAATAAAACATGTATCTATAATATTCTTAAAGGGATCTTTCACCAGTTTGTTGTGATTATAATGATATAAAATATTATATTATGCCATATTGTTAAATATAAGATCTTGAATCCTGTCATAACATAACATTCTAACAAACCTGACTGATGATGAGGGCATCAACTTACATAGATGATGAAGTATTAAAGCCTTATAGATTGTGTCTAGTTGCAATACTAATGCAAAATTGCATATTGTAGCATAGGGCCTACTGAAATATGTATTGGTTAGTAGCTGCTAAGGGTCGTTCGAGGCTGGCAACAGTCAATTTGGTAAAATGCTGGATTTTTTTTATATCACAAGTTGCATAATTTCAATTAAATTTGTCAATCAGCCACTGAACTAATGGCTACAAAATTATTAGGAAACATGTTTCATTAAATAACTTCTAAGGTTAGAGCATCATTTTAAGATGGTCAAGGACAGAAACAATTATAATTGCCAATGTTCCTTTTTAGAGATCATTTGTGTTTAACTAAATGTTTATGTTAAATTGCTGGGACACTCAACAAATAACAGAGCACACTTTTCATCTTAGCTTGCTTAGTATTGCTATACAACAGAATATTACAACTAATACGTTACCAGATTTGTATCTCTTGAACTTGTATTATTTCCCAGTATGACCAACAGTTCTGCTATTTGTAACATTGTTGTTTCAGTAATGAGTCAGTCTAGGTAAATCATTAGATCTGATAGCAAAAATGTACCAAATATCATGGTTTTTAAGATAGAATGTTCCGTTGTTGTTGGATACAGTCATTTTCAATGAGCATGTGAACATTCCAACTTGTCTCAACATTATTTTATCAGCCTGCAAACATTATTTTGCATAGACTCCCATATAACAAAAAAAAAATGGAATACCATCAAACCTTTGCCACCCCAAAGTGGCCACAGTCTTATCCTGGCCCATGGACTTGTGGCAGTTGTGGTCAATGCCATCTTCAATAACATGTTTTAATGAAGTCCACATAAATAGCACAATGCCCCAAACTCACTATTAAATTAGTCCCAAAGAGTGTGCCAGACCTAACGCAAAAGGTCACCACATGATAAGACTGACTATATTTTTCAAATAGCCTGTTGTTTTATACAGTCACAAAACGATTAACCACAAGTTATTGTGCAGCGTATTCCCTGCATCTCTCTTCAAGGGGGACATCCCCTGGCATTGGTAGACTCCATAATGGGAAATTCATGTGGCAAAAACTTTAGGGTAGCTGGCTGATTTGTGAGAGTGAGATAGTCACATGCTTTTGGAGGGATAAAATAACTTGGTAAACAATATAATCTCAATCATATGGGAATCTACCCAACTGCTCAATGTAAGGAAGGATCAAGAGACACATAAGTCATAAAAGACTCCTGACAGAACACACCTCGAGGTGAGTAAATACAAACCACCCACAAAATAATTCAATCCTTGTTGAGTGATGACATTCATTCACGTTTTAATAAAAGAGGTTGCTTCGTTTACTTTCATAATTTTTTTTTTGGGGGGGGGGGGAATTAACAAACTTATTACTCTGAGTAATGCCTCACTTTGACTAAGAACCATGTCTTTTACCAGGGTGTGTGCCATGGTGTTCATTTAGCATTCACTTACTCATTCACGTGACAAAAAGATGTTCAGGAATACTGTAATGAATAAACTCAGCAAAAAAAGAAACATCCTCTCACTGTCAACTGCGTTTATTTTCAGCAAACTTAACGTGTAAATATCTGTATGAACAGGATTCAACAACTGAGGCACAAATTGAACAAGTTCCACAGACATGTGACTGACAGCAATTGAACAATGTGTCCCTGAACAAAGGGGGGGGGGGGTCAAAATCAAAGTAACAGTCAGTTGTAAGGCACCAGCTGCATTAAGTCCTGCAGTGCATCTCCTCCTCATGGACTGCACCAGATTTGCCAGTTCTTCCTGTGAGATGTTACCCCACTCTTCCACCAAGGCACCTGCAAATTCCCGGACATTTCTGGGGGGAATGGCCCTACACCTCACCCTCCGATCCAACAGGTCCCAGACGTGCTCAATGGGATTGATATCCGGGCTCTTCGCTGGCCATGGCAGAACACTAACATTCCTGTCTTGCAGGAAATCATGCACAGAATGAGCAGTATGGCTGGTGGATTGTCATGCTGGAGGGTCATGTCAGGATGACCCTGCAGGAAGGGTACCACATGAGGGAGGAGGATGTAATGATGCTGTGACACCGCCTCAGACCATGACGAACCCTCCATCTCCAAATCGATTCCGCTCCAGAGTACAGGCCTCGGTGTAACGCTCATTCCTTCGACGATAAACCTGAATCCGACCATCACCCCCGGTGAGACAGAACCGCGACTCATCAGTGACGAGCACTTTTGCCAGTCCTGTCTGGTCCAGCGACGGTGGGTTTGTGCCCATAGGCGACGTTGTTGCCGGTGATGTCTGGTGAGGGCCTGCCTTAGAACAGGCCTACAAGCCCTCAGTCCAGCCTTTCTCAGCCTATTGCGGACAGTCTGAGCACTGATGGAGGGATTGTGTGTTCCTGGTGTAACTCGGGCAGTTGTTGTTGCCATCCTGTACATGTTCCGCAGGTGTGATGTTCGGATGTACCGATCCTGTGCAGGTGTTGTTACACTTGGTCTACCACTGCGAGGACGATCAGCTATCCGTCCTGTTTTTAGCGCTGTCTTAGGCGTCTCACAGTACGGACATTGCAATTTATTGCCCTGGCCACATCTGCAGTCTGCATGACTCCTTGCTGCAAACCTAAGGCACGTTCACACAGATGAGCAGGGACCCTGGGCATCTTTCTTTTGGTGTTTTTCAGAGTCAGTAGAAAGGCCTCTTTAGTGTCCTAAGTTTTCATAACTGTGACCTTAATTGCCTACCGTCTGTAAACTGTTAGTGTCTTAATGACCGTTTCACAGGTGCATGTTCATTAATTGTTTATGGTTCATTGAACAAGCATGGGAAACAGTGTTTAACCCCTTTACCATGAAGATCTGTGAAGTTATTTGGATTTTCACAAATGATCTTTGAATTTATTTTTTTGCTGAGTTTAGGATGTACACTCTTTGAAAAAAGGCTTCCAAAAGGGTTCTTTGGCTGTCCCCATAGGATAACTATTTTGCGTTCCATGTAGAACCCTCTGTGTAAACGGTTCTACATGAAACCCAAAAGGGTTCTACCTCAAATCAAATCAAATCAAATGTATTTATATAGCCCTTCGTACATCAGCTAATATCTCAAAGTGCTGTACAGAAACCCAGCCTAAAACCCCAAACAGCAAGCAATGCAGTGTAGAGTGTATTGTTTGTAAACAAAAATGAGATGAGTAACCTATCCACAAACCAAGGTTGTATTATTTCTGGATGTCATGTGGGTGAGTGTGGAGGGTCATTGTCCCTTTACCATTAGCCACTCTATGTGACCAATAACATTTGATTTGATTTGCGCACTAAAAGGGCTCATGAACGTTCAATCTAAAGCATTTTTTTTCATGGAAATTCCCAAACCTCGTTTTACTTCGCTGGGATGGGTACAGTTCACGTTATGCCCAAAACGAACCAGTTGTGGATGTAAATGTTTGTTTTGCATTGATGGATTCATGTGCATTTAACATCCCAAAACCCATACTGCTCCCATAGTATTCACATACCTACATACATATTGCTTTCGCAATACTCCAATGCCAAAGTGACAGACACTTTGGCACCCTCCTACACGGAACCTGACAAGGCATGATTCTCTATTTCCATGCATTGTTTTGTCTTGAAAGATATTTTTACACAGAGGATGTTGCATGACAGTTGTATTGTGAGTAATGTTTTAGTTTTGGTACCTCTGCCAATAGTTCATTGACATGTACTGATCTGTTGGAAGGGAGGTACAATTTCAGTGAGTTTATAAATAATGTATCACATGTACTGGTCCTCAGACATTTTTCCATTCGGTCTTGAAACAGGAAATACTGGTCAGGAAATACTGGTCTTAAATCTGTGACTGCACTTCCTCCTTGCAGTATATACACTGTAATGAAAAACTGTAATTTATATGGTAATTTTAGGAATTATAAACAGTAAGAAACTCAGACATTCCTTCAGTCGTTCATTCTGATTACATTGGCGTTTACTTTTTATTACAGTTTAATAGTCATTTTTACGTCGTTGTTCTGTGTGTCATTACACAGTACTTACTTGTGTGCTCTCCTTGAGAGTTTTATTTCTGGTTTAAAGGTGTACACACACTATACATTTGAGATAGCTTTTCATATTTGTGTTTTATTTTGGTAGAAAATGTAAGTAAAATATGATTGACAGTCAATGTCAATACCCATTGATTGTGAAAAATAGTATAATCTGTGAAATAAATAACAGTGCATGTAAATAACACAACACACACACATGCACATATATACATACATATACATATACATATATACATATATATACTGTATATATACACACAGACACATTCAGTACCAGTCAAGGTTTTGGACACACCTACTCACTCCAGAGTCTTTCTTTATTTTTACTATTTTCAAGAGGTCTATATATCCTGAGCAATGACAGATAAGTCATCTCTAAATGACACTCTATACACTGGATTTGGTGTAGGACCCCTACAATCACTCAGTGGCAGTATGGACAATGCATCTGCATTGCCATGCTGCTGTGACAGTTTGTACTGTATCTCATATGTGTAAGCTGCTAAAATCAAAGACCATTGTTGCATTCTAGCTGCTGCAAGTGTTGGGACACCTGTCTTAGGAGCCATAATCTTAACAAGAGGCGTATGGTCTGACAGCAAGGTACATTTCATACCATACAGACACTCATGAAATGTCATAACTTCAAACACTAGTCCTAGAGCTTCTTTCTCCCCATCTTTCATTTGGTAAGCATCCTAGAGGCAAATCATATAGGCAGCGGTGGAAAAAGTATCCAATTGTCATACTTGAGTAAAAGTGAAAGTCACTTGTTCCTCTCTCTTTGGATCTGTTTGTTGTTCCTCTCTCTCTGGATCTGTTTGTTGTTCCTCTCTCTCTGGATCTGTTCGTTGTTCCTCTCTCTCTCTCTCTCTCTGGATCTGTTTGTTGTTCCTCTCTCTCTGGATCTGTTTGTTGTTCCTCCCTCTCTGGATCTGTTTGTTGTCCCTCTCTATGGATCTGTTTGTTGTTCCTCTCTCTCTGGATCTGTTTGTTGTCCCTCTCTCTCTCTGGATCTATTTGTTGTCCATCTATCTCTATGGATCTGTTTGTTGTCTCTCTCTCTCTGGATCTGTTTGTTGTCCCCCTCTCTCTCTCTGGATCTGTTTGTTGTCCCTCTCTCTCTCTCTGGATCTGTTTGTTGCCACTCTCTCTCTCTCTGGATCTGTTTGTTGCCCCTCTCTCTGTCTCTGGATCTGTTTGTTGTCCCTCTCTCTCTGGATCTGTTTGTTGTCATTCTCTCTCTCTCTGGATCTGTTTGTTGTTCCTCTTTCTCTGGATCTGTTAGTTGTCCCTCTCTCTCTGGAACTGTTTGTTGTACCTCCCTCTCTGGATCTGTTTGTTGTTCCTCTCTCTCTGGATCTGTTTGTTGTTCCTCCCTCTCTGGATCGGTTTGTTGTCCCTCTCTCTCTCTATGGATCTGTTTGTTCTTCCTCTCTCGCTGCATCTGTTTGTTGTCCTTCTCTCTCTCTGGATCTGTTTGTTGTTCCTCTCTCTCTGGATCTGTTTGTCGTCCCTCTCTCTCTCTCTGGATCTGTTTGTTGTTCCTCCCTCTATGGATCTGTTTGTTGTCCCTCTCTCTCTGGATCTGTTTGTTGTTCCTCTCTCTCTGGATCTGTTTGTTGTTCCTCTCTCTCTGGATCTGTTTGTTGTCCCTCCCTCTCTGGATCTTTTTCTTGTCCCTCCCTCTCTGGATCTGTTTGTTGTTCCTATCTCTCTGGATCTGTTTGTTGTTCCTCTCTCTGGTTATGTTTGTTGTTCCTCTCTCACTCTCTCTGGATCTATTTGTTGTTCCTCTCTCTCTCTGGATATGTTTGTTGTGCCTCTCTCTCTCTCTGGATCTGTTTGTTGTTCCTCTCTCTCTGGATCTGTTTGTTGTCCCTCTCTCTCTGGATCTGTTTGATGTTCCTCTCTCTCTCTCTGGTTATGTTTGTTGTTCCTCTCTCTCTCTCTCTGGATCTGTTTGTCGTCATTCTCTCTCTCTCTGGATCTGTTTGTTGTTCCTCTTTCTCTGGATCTGTTAGTTGTCCCTCTCTCTCTGGATCTGTTTGTTGTCCCTCCCTCTCTGGATCTGTTTGTTGTTCCTCTCTCTCTGGATCTGTTTGTTGTTCCTCCCTCTCTGGATCTGTTTGTTGTCCCTCTCTCTCTCTCTATGGATCTGTTTGTTCTTCCTCTCTCGCTGCATCTGTTTGTTGTCCCTCTCTCTCTCTGGATCTGTTTGTTGTTCTCTCTCTCTGGATCTGTTTGTCGTCCCCTCTCTCTCTCTGGATCTGTTTGTTGTTCCTCCCTCTATGGATCTGTTTGTTGTCCTCTCTCTCTCTGGATCTGTTTGTTGTTCCTCTCTCTCTGGATCTGTTTGTTGTTCCTCTCTCTCTGGATCGGTTTGTTGTCCCTCCCTCTCTGGATCTTTTTCTTGTCCCTCCCTCTCTGGATCTGTTTGTTGTTCCTATCTCTCTGGATCTGTTTGTTGTTCCTCTCTCTGGTTATGTTTGTTGTTCCTCTCTCACTCTCTCTGGATCTATTTGTTGTTCCTCTCTCTCTCTCTGGATATGTTTGTTGTGCCTCTCTCTCTCTCTGGATCTGTTTGTTGTTCCTCTCTCTCTGGATCTGTTTGATGTCCCTCTCTCTCTGGATCTGTTTGATGTTCCTCTCTCTCTCTATGGATCTGTTTTTGTTCCTCTCTCTCTGGATCTGTTTCTTGTCCCTCTCTCTCTCTCTGGATCTGTTTGTTGTCTCTCTCTCTCTCTCTGGATCTGTTTGTTGTCCCTCTCTCTCTGGATCTGTTTGTTGTCATTCTCTCTCTCTCTGGATCTGTTTGTTGTTCCTCTTTCTCTGGATCTGTTAGTTGTCCCTCTCTCTCTGGATCTGTTTGTTGTACCTCCCTCTCTGGATCTGTTTGTTGTTCCTCTCTCTCTGGATCTGTTTGTTGTTCCTCCCTCTCTGGATCTGTTTGTTGTCCCTCTCTCTCTCTATGGATCTGTTTGTTCTTCCTCTCTCTCTGGATCTGTTTGTTGTTCCTCTCTCTCTGGATCTGTTTGTCGTCCCTCTCTCTCTCTCTGGATCTGTTTGTTGTTCCTCCCTCTATGGATCTGTTTGTTGTCCCTCTCTCTCTCTGGATCTGTTTGTTGTTCCTCTCTCTCTGGATCTGTTTGTTGTCCCTCCCTCTCTGGATCTTTTTCTTGTCCCTCCCTCTCTGGATCTGTTTGTTGTTCCTATCTCTCTGGATCTGTTTGTTGTTCCTCTCTCTGGTTATGTTTGTTGTTCCTCTCTCACTCTCTCTGGATCTATTTGTTGTTCCTCTCTCTCTCTCTGGATATGTTTGTTGTGCCTCTCTCTCTCTCTGGATCTGTTTGTTGTTCCTCTCTCTCTGGATCTGTTTGATGTCCCTCTCTCTCTGGATCTGTTTGATGTTCCTCTCTCTCTCTATGGATCTGTTTTTGTTCCTCTCTCTCTGGATCTGTTTCTTGTCCCTCTCTCTCTCTCTGGATCTGTTTGTTGTCTCTCTCTCTCTCTGGATCTGTTTGTTGTCCCTCTCTCTCTGGATCTGTTTGTTGTCATTCTCTCTCTCTGGATCTGTTTGTTGTTCCTCTTTCTCTGGATCTGTTAGTTGTCCCTCTCTCTCTGGATCTGTTTGTTGTACCTCCCTCTCTGGATCTGTTTGTTGTTCCTCTCTCTCTGGATCTGTTTGTTGTTCCTCCCTCTCTGGATCTGTTTGTTGTCCCTCTCTCTCTCTATGGATCTATTTGTTGTTCCTCTCTCTCTCTGGATATGTTTGTTGTGCCTCTCTCTCTCTCTGGATCTGTTTGTTGTTCCTCTCTCTCTGGATCTGTTTGTTGTCCCTCTCTCTCTGGATCTGTTTGATGTTCCTCTCTCTCTCTCTCTGGTTATGTTTGTTGTTCCTCTCTCTCTCTCTGGATCTGTTTGTTGTTTCCTCTCTCTCTGGATCTGTTTGTTGTTCTCTCTCTCTGGATCTGTTTGTTGTCCCTCTCTCTCTGGATCTGTTTGATGTACCTCTCTCTCTGGATCTGTTTGTTTTCCCTCTCTCTCTGGATCTGTTTGTTGTTCCTCTCTCTCTGGATCTGTTTGTTGTTCTTCTCTCTTTGAATCTGTTTGTTGTTCCTCCCTCTCTGGATCTGGATCTGTTTGTTGTTCGTCTCTCTCTCTCTGGATCTGTTTGTTGTTCCTTTCGCTCTCTCTCTCTGGATCTGTTTGTTGTTCGTCTCTCTCTCTCTGGATCAGTTTGTTGTTCCTCCCTCTCTCTCTGGATATGTTTGTTGTTCCTCCATCTCTCTCTGGATCTGTTTGTTGTCCCTCTCTCTCTCTGGATCTGTTTGTTGTTCCTCTCTCTCTGGATCTGTTTGTTGTTCCTCTCTCTCTGGATCTGTTTTTTGTTCCTCTCTCTGGATCTGTTTGTTGTTCCCCTCTCTCTCTCTGGATCTGTTTGTTGTTCCTCTCTCTCTGGATCTGTTTGTTGTCCCTCTCTCTCTCTATGGATCTGTTTTTGTTCATCTCTCTCTGGATCTGTTTCTTGTCCCTCTCTCTCTCTCTGGATCTGTTTGTTGTCTCTCTCTCTCTCTCTGGATCTGTTTGTTGCCCCTCTCTCTCTGGATCTGTTTGTTGTCATTCTCTCTCTCTGGATCTGTTTGTTGTTCCTCTTTCTCTGGATCTGTTAGTTGTCCCTCTCTCTCTGGATCTGTTTGTTGTACCTCCCTCTCTGGATCTGTTTGTTGTTCCTCTCTCTCTGGATCTGTTTGTTGTTCCTCCCTCTCTGGATCTGTTTGTTGTCCCTCTCTCTCTCTATGGATCTGTTTGTTCTTCCTCTCTCGCTGCATCTGTTTGTTGTCCCTCTCTCTCTCTGGATCTGTTTGTTGTTCTCTCTCTGGATCTGTTTGTCGTCCCTCTCTCTCTCTCTGGATCTGTTTGTTGTTCCTCCTCTATGGATCTGTTTGTTGTCCCTCTCTCTCTCTGGATCTGTTTGTTGTTCTCTCTCTCTGGATCTGTTTGTTGTTCCTCTCTCTCTGGATCTGTTTGTTGTCCCTCCCTCTCTGGATCTTTTTCTTGTCCCTCCCTCTCTGGATCTGTTTGTTGTTCCTATCTCTCTGGATCTGTTTGTTGTTCCTCTCTCTGGTTATGTTTGTTGTTCCTCTCTCACTCTCTCTGGATCTATTTGTTGTTCCTCTCTCTCTCTGGATATGTTTGTTGTGCCTCTCTCTCTCTCTGGATCTGTTTGTTGTTCCTCTCTCTCTGGATCTGTTTTTGTTGTCCCTCTCTCTCTGGATCTGTTTGATGTTCCTCTCTCTCTCTCTCTGGTTATGTTTGTTGTTCCTCTCTCTCTCTCTCTGGATCTGTTTGTTGTTCCTCTCTCTCTCTCTGGATCTGTTTGTTGTTCCTCTCTCTCTGGATCTGTTTGTTGTCCCTCTCTCTCTGGATCTGTTTGATGTACCTCTCTCTCTGGATCTGTTTGTTTTCCCTCTCTCTCTGGATCTGTTTGTTGTTCCTCTCTCTCTGGATCTGTTTGTTGTTCTTCTCTCTTTGAATCTGTTTGTTGTTCCTCCCTCTCTGGATCTGGATCTGTTTGTTGTTCGTCTCTCTCTCTCTGGATCTGTTTGTTGTTCCTTTCGCTCTCTCTCTCTGGATCTGTTTGTTGTTCCTCTCTCTCTCTCTGGATCAGTTTGTTGTTCCTCCCTCTCTCTCTGGATATGTTTGTTGTTCCTCCATCTCTCTCTGGATCTGTTTGTTGTCCCTCTCTCTCTCTGGATCTGTTTGTTGTTCCTCTCTCTCTGGATCTGTTTGTTGTTCCTCTCTCTCTGGATCTGTTTTTTGTTCCTCTCTCTGGATCTGTTTGTTGTTCCTCCCTCTCTCTCTCTGGATCTGTTTGTTGTTCCTCTCTCTCTGGATCTGTTTGTTGTCCCTCTCTCTCTCTATGGATCTGTTTTTTGTTCCTCTCTCTCTGGATCTGTTTCTTGTCCCTCTCTCTCTGGATCTGTTTGTTGTCTCTCTCTCTCTCTCTGGATCTGTTTGTTGCCCCTCTCTCTCTCTCTGGATCTGTTTGTTGCCCCTCTCTCTCTCTCTGGATCTGTTTGTTGTCCCTCTCTCTATGGATCTGTTTGTTGTCATTCTCTCTCTCTCTGGATCTGTTTGTTGTTCCTCTTTCTCTGGATCTGTTTGTTGTTCTCTCTCTCTCTGGATCTGTTTGTTGCCCCCTCTCTCTCTCTCTCTGGATCTGTTTGTTGTCCCTCTCTCTGGATCTGTTTGTCGTCATTCTCTCTCTCTCTGGATCTGTTTGTTGTTCCTCTTTCTCTGGATCTGTTAGTTGTCCCTCTCTCTCTGGATCTGTTTGTTGTCCCTCCCTCTCTGGATCTGTTTGTTGTTCCTCTCTCTGGTTATGTTTGTTGTTCCTCTCTCACTCTCTCTGGATCTATTTGTTGTTCTCTCTCTCTCTGGATATGTTTGTTGTGCCTCTCTCTCTCTCTGGATCTGTTTGTTGTTCCTCTCTCTCTGGATCTGTTTGTTGTCCCTCTCTCTCTGGATCTGTTTGATGTTCCTCTCTCTCTCTGGTTATGTTTGTTGTTCCTCTCTCTCTCTCTCTGGATCTGTTTGTTGTTCCTCTCTCTCTCTCTGGATCTGTTTGTTGTTCCTCTCTCTCTGGATCTGTTTGTTGTCCCTACCTCTCTGGATCTTTTTGTTGTTCCTCTCTCTCTGGATCTGTTTGTTGTTCCTCCCTCTCTGGATCTGTTTGTTGTCCCTCTCTCTCTATGGATCTGTTTGTTCTTCCTCTCTCGCTGCATCTGTTTGTTGTCCCTCTCTCTCTCTGGATCTGTTTGTTGTTCCTCTCTCTCTGGATCTGTTTGTCGTCCCTCTCTCTCTCTCTGGATCTGTTTGTTGTTCCTCCCTCTATGGATCTGTTTGTTGTCCCTCTCTCTCTCTGGATCTGTTTGTTGTTCCTCTCTCTCTGGATCTGTTTGTTGTTCCTCTCTCTCTGGATCTGTTTGTTGTCCCTCCCTCTCTGGATCTTTTTCTTGTCCCTCCCTCTCTGGATCTGTTTGTTGTTCCTATCTCTCTGGATCTGTTTGTTGTTCCTCTCTCTGGTTATGTTTGTTGTTCCTCTCTCACTCTCTCTGGATCTATTTGTTGTTCCTCTCTCTCTCTGGATATGTTTGTTGTGCCTCTCTCTCTCTCTGGATCTGTTTGTTGTCCCTCTCTCTCTGGATCTGTTTGATGTTCCTCTCTCTCTCTGGTTATGTTTGTTGTTCCTCTCTCTCTCTCTCTGGATCTGTTTGTTGTTCCTCTCTCTCTCTCTGGATCTGTTTGTTGTTCCTCTCTCTCTGGATCTGTTTGTTGTCCCTCTCTCTCTGGATCTGTTTTATGTACCTCTCTCTCTCTCTGGATCTGTTTGTTGTTCGTCTCTCTCTCTCTGGATCAGTTTGTTGTTCCTCCCTCTCTCTCTGGATATGTTTGTTGTTCCTCCCTCTCTCTCTGGATCTGTTTGTTGTTCCTCCCTCTCTCTCTGGATCTGTTTGTTGTCCCTCTCTCTCTGGATCTGTTTGTTGTTCCTCTCTCTGGATCTGTTTGTTTTGCTCTCTCTCTGGATCTGTTTGTTGTTCTCTCTCTCTGGATCTGTTTGTTGTTGTTCTCTCTCTGGATCTGTTTGTTGTTCCTCTCTCTGGATCTGTTTTTTGTTCCTCTCTCTGGATCTGTTTGTTGTTCCCCTCTCTCTCTCTGGATCTGTTTGTTGTTCCTCTCTCTCTGGATCTGTTTGTTGTCCCTCTCTCTCTCTATGGATCTGTTTTTGTTCATCTCTCTCTGGATCTGTTTCTTGTCCCTCTCTCTCTCTCTGGATCTGTTTGTTGTCTCTCTCTCTCTCTCTGGATCTGTTTGTTGTCCCTCTCTCTCTGGATCTGTTTGTTGTCATTCTCTCTCTCTCTGGATCTGTTTGTTGTTCCTCTTTCTCTGGATCTGTTAGTTGTCCCTCTCTCTCTGGATCTGTTTGTTGTACCTCCCTCTCTGGATCTGTTTGTTGTTCCTCTCTCTCTGGATCTGTTTGTTGTTCCTCCCTCTCTGGATCTGTTTGTTGTCCCTCTCTCTCTCTATGGATCTGTTTGTTCTTCCTCTCTCGCTGCATCTGTTTGTTGTCCCTCTCTCTCTCTGGATCTGTTTGTTGTTACTCTCTCTCTGGATCTGTTTGTCGTCCCTCTCTCTCTCTCTGGATCTGTTTGTTGTTCCTCCCTCTATGGATCTGTTTGTTGTCCCTCTCTCTCTCTGGATCTGTTTGTTGTTCCTCTCTCTCTGGATCTGTTTGTTGTTCCTCTCTCTCTGGATCTGTTTGTTGTCCCTCCCTCTCTGGATCTTTTTCTTGTCCCTCCCTCTCTGGATCTGTTTGTTGTTCCTATCTCTCTGGATCTGTTTGTTGTTCCTCTCTCTGGTTATGTTTGTTGTTCCTCTCTCACTCTCTCTGGATCTATTTGTTGTTCCTCTCTCTCTCTGGATATGTTTGTTGTGCCTCTCTCTCTCTCTGGATCTGTTTGTTGTTCCTCTCTCTCTGGATCTGTTTTTGTTGTCCCTCTCTCTCTGGATCTGTTTGATGTTCCTCTCTCTCTCTCTCTGGTTATGTTTGTTGTTCCTCTCTCTCTGGATCTGTTTGTTGTTCCTCTCTCTCTGGATCTGTTTTTTGTTCCTCTCTCTGGATCTGTTTGTTGTTCCTCTCTCTGGTTATGTTTGTTGTTCCTCTCTCACTCTCTCTGGATCTATTTGTTGTTCCTCTCTCTCTCTGGATATGTTTGTTGTGCCTCTCTCTCTCTCTGGATCTGTTTGTTGTTCCTCTCTCTCTGGATCTGTTTTTGTTGTCCCTCTCTCTCTGGATCTGTTTGATGTTCCTCTCTCTCTCTCTCTGGTTATGTTTGTTGTTCCTCTCTCTCTGGATCTGTTTGTTGTTCCTCTCTCTCTGGATCTGTTTTTTGTTCCTCTCTCTGGATCTGTTTGTTGTTCCTCCCTCTCTCTCTCTGGATCTGTTTGTTGTTCCTCTCTCTCTGGATCTGTTTGTTGTCCCTCTCTCTCTCTATGGATCTGTTTTTTGTTCCTCTCTCTCTGGATCTGTTTCTTGTCCCTCTCTCTCTGGATCTGTTTGTTGTCTCTCTCTCTCTCTGGATCTGTTTGTTGCCCCCCTCTCTCTCTCTGGATCTGTTTGTTGCCCCCCTCTCTCTCTCTGGATCTGTTTGTTGTCCCTCTCTCTATGGATCTGTTTGTTGTCATTCTCTCTCTCTCTGGATCTGTTTGTTGTTCCTCTTTCTCTGGATCTGTTTGTTGTTCCTCTCTCTCTCTGGATCTGTTTGTTGCCCCTCTCTCTCTCTCTGGATCTGTTTGTTGTCCCTCTCTCTCTGGATCTGTTTGTCGTCATTCTCTCTCTCTCTGGATCTGTTTGTTGTTCCTCTTTCTCTGGATCTGTTAGTTGTCCCTCTCTCTCTGGATCTGTTTGTTGTCCCTCCCTCTCTGGATCTGTTTGTTGTTCCTCTCTCTGGTTATGTTTGTTGTTCCTCTCTCACTCTCTCTGGATCTATTTGTTGTTCCTCTCTCTCTGGATATGTTTGTTGTGCCTCTCTCTCTCTCTGGATCTGTTTGTTGTTCCTCTCTCTCTGGATCTGTTTGTTGTCCCTCTCTCTCTGGATCTGTTTGATGTTCCTCTCTCTCTCTGGTTATGTTTGTTGTTCCTCTCTCTCTCTCTGGATCTGTTTGTTGTTCCTCTCTCTCTCTCTGGATCTGTTTGTTGTTCCTCTCTCTCTGGATCTGTTTGTTGTCCCTACCTCTCTGGATCTTTTTGTTGTTCCTCTCTCTCTGGATCTGTTTGTTGTTCCTCCCTCTCTGGATCTGTTTGTTGTCCCTCTCTCTCTCTATGGATCTGTTTGTTCTTCCTCTCTCGCTGCATCTGTTTGTTGTCCCTCTCTCTCTCTGTATCTGTTTGTTGTTCCTCTCTCTCTGGATCTGTTTGTCGTCCCTCTCTCTCTCTCTGGATCTGTTTGTTGTTCCTCCCTCTATGGATCTGTTTGTTGTCCCTCTCTCTCTCTGGATCTGTTTGTTGTTCCTCTCTCTCTGGATCTGTTTGTTGTTCCTCTCTCTCTGGATCTGTTTGTTGTCCCTCCCTCTCTGGATCTTTTTCTTGTCCCTCCCTCTCTGGATCTGTTTGTTGTTCCTATCTCTCTGGATCTGTTTGTTGTTCCTCTCTGGTTATGTTTGTTGTTCCTCTCTCACTCTCTCTGGATCTATTTGTTGTTCCTCTCTCTCTCTGGATATGTTTGTTGTGCCTCTCTCTCTCTCTGGATCTGTTTGTTGTCCCTCTCTCTCTGGATCTGTTTGATGTTCTCTCTCTCTGGTTATGTTTGTTGTTCCTCTCTCTCTCTCTGGATCTGTTTGTTGTTCTCTCTCTCTCTCTGGATCTGTTTGTTGTGCCTCTCTCTCTCTCTGGATCTGTTTGTTGTCCCTCTCTCTCTGGATCTGTTTTATGTACCTCTCTCTCTCTCTGGATCTGTTTGTTGTTCGTCTCTCTCTCTCTGGATCAGTTTGTTGTTCCTCCCTCTCTCTCTGGATATGTTTGTTGTTCCTCCCTCTCTCTCTGGATCTGTTTGTTGTTCCTCCCTCTCTCTCTGGATCTGTTTGTTGTCCCTCTCTCTCTGGATCTGTTTGTTGTTCCTCTCTCTGGATCTGTTTGTTTTGCCTCTCTCTCTGGATCTGTTTGTTGTTCCTCTCTCTCTGGATCTGTTTGTTGTTCCTCTCTCTCTGGATCTGTTTGTCGTCCCTCTCTCTCTCTCTGGATCTGTTTGTTGTTCCTCCCTCTATGGATCTGTTTGTTGTCCCTCTCTCTCTCTGGATCTGTTTGTTGTTCCTCTCTCTCTGGATCTGTTTTTTGTTCCTCTCTCTGGATCTGTTTGTTGTTCCCCTCTCTCTCTCTGGATCTGTTTGTTGTTCCTCTCTCTCTGGATCTGTTTGTTGTCCCTCTCTCTCTCTATGGATCTGTTTTTGTTCATCTCTCTCTGGATCTGTTTCTTGTCCCTCTCTCTCTCTCTGGATCTGTTTGTTGTCTCTCTCTCTCTCTCTGGATCTGTTTGTTGTCCCTCTCTCTCTGGATCTGTTTGTTGTCATTCTCTCTCTCTCTGGATCTGTTTGTTGTTCCTCTTTCTCTGGATCTGTTAGTTGTCCCTCTCTCTCTGGATCTGTTTGTTGTACCTCCCTCTCTGGATCTGTTTGTTGTTCCTCTCTCTCTGGATCTGTTTGTTGTTCCTCCCTCTCTGGATCTGTTTGTTGTCCCTCTCTCTCTCTATGGATCTGTTTGTTCTTCCTCTCTCGCTGCATCTGTTTGTTGTCCCTCTCTCTCTCTGGATCTGTTTGTTGTTCCTCTCTCTCTGGATCTGTTTGTCGTCCCTCTCTCTCTCTCTGGATCTGTTTGTTGTTCCTCCCTCTATGGATCTGTTTGTTGTCCCTCTCTCTCTCTGGATCTGTTTGTTGTTCCTCTCTCTCTGGATCTGTTTGTTGTTCCTCTCTCTCTGGATCTGTTTGTTGTCCCTCCCTCTCTGGATCTTTTTCTTGTCCCTCCCTCTCTGGATCTGTTTGTTGTTCCTATCTCTCTGGATCTGTTTGTTGTTCCTCTCTCTGGTTATGTTTGTTGTTCCTCTCTCACTCTCTCTGGATCTATTTGTTGTTCCTCTCTCTCTCTGGATATGTTTGTTGTGCTCTCTCTCTCTCTGGATCTGTTTGTTGTTCCTCTCTCTCTGGATCTGTTTTTGTTGTCCCTCTCTCTCTGGATCTGTTTGATGTTCCTCTCTCTCTCTCTCTGGTTATGTTTGTTGTTCCTCTCTCTCTCTCTGGATCTGTTTGTTGTTCCTCTCTCTCTCTGGATCTGTTTGTTGTTCCTCTCTCTCTGGATCTGTTTGTTGTCCCTCTCTCTCTGGATCTGTTTGATGTACCTCTCTCTCTGGATCTGTTTGTTTTCCCTCTCTCTCTGGATCTGTTTGTTGTTCCTCTCTCTCTGGATCTGTTTGTTGTTCTTCTCTCTTTGAATCTGTTTGTTGTTCCTCCCTCTCTGGATCTGGATCTGTTTGTTGTTCGTCTCTCTCTCTGGATCTGTTTGTTGTTCCTTTCGCTCTCTCTCTCTGGATCTGTTTGTTGTTCTCTCTCTCTCTGGATTAGTTTGTTGTTCCTCCCTCTCTCTCTGGATATGTTTGTTGTTCCTCCATCTCTCTGGATCTGTTTGTTGTCCCTCTCTCTCTCTGGATCTGTTTGTTGTTCCTCTCTCTCTGGATCTGTTTGTTGTTCCTCTCTCTCTGGATCTGTTTTTTGTTCCTCTCTCTGGATCTGTTTGTTGTTCCTCCCTCTCTCTCTCTGGATCTGTTTGTTGTTCTCTCTCTCTGGATCTGTTTGTTGTCCCTCTCTCTCTCTATGGATCTGTTTTTTGTTCCTCTCTCTCTGGATCTGTTTCTTGTCCCTCTCTCTCTGGATCTGTTTGTTGTCTCTCTCTCTCTCTGGATCTGTTTGTTGCCCCCTCTCTCTCTCTGGATCTGTTTGTTGCCCCTCTCTCTCTCTCTGGATCTGTTTGTTGTCCCTCTCTCTATGGATCTGTTTGTTGTCATTCTCTCTCTCTCTGGATCTGTTTGTTGTTCCTCTTTCTCTGGATCTGTTTGTTGTTCCTCTCTCTCTGGATCTGTTTGTTGCCCCCTCTCTCTCTCTCTGGATCTGTTTGTTGTCCCTCTCTCTCTGGATCTGTTTGTCGTCATTCTCTCTCTCTCTGGATCTGTTTGTTGTTCCTCTTTCTCTGGATCTGTTAGTTGTCCCTCTCTCTCTGGATCTGTTTGTTGTCCCTCCTCTCTGGATCTGTTTGTTGTTCCTCTCTCTGGTTATGTTTGTTGTTCCTCTCTCACTCTCTCTGGATCTATTTGTTGTTCCTCTCTCTCTGGATATGTTTGTTGTGCCTCTCTCTCTCTCTGGATCTGTTTGTTGTTCTCTCTCTCTGGATCTGTTTGTTGTCCCTCTCTCTCTGGATCTGTTTGATGTTCCTCTCTCTCTCTGGTTATGTTTGTTGTTCCTCTCTCTCTCTCTCTGGATCTGTTTGTTGTTCCTCTCTCTCTCTCTGGATCTGTTTGTTGTTCCTCTCTCTCTGGATCTGTTTGTTGTCCCTACCTCTCTGGATCTTTTTGTTGTTCCTCTCTCTCTGGATCTGTTTGTTGTTCCTCCCTCTCTGGATCTGTTTGTTGTCCTCTCTCTCTATATGGATCTGTTTGTTCTTCCTCTCTCGCTGCATCTGTTTGTTGTCCCCTCTCTCTCTGGATCTGTTTGTTGTTCTCTCTCTCTGGATCTGTTTGTCGTCCCTCTCTCTCTCTGGATCTGTTTGTTGTTCCTCCCTCTATGGATCTGTTTGTTGTCCCTCTCTCTCTCTGGATCTGTTTGTTGTTCTCTCTCTCTGGATCTGTTTGTTGTTCCTCTCTCTCTGGATCTGTTTGTTGTCCCTCCCTCTCTGGATCTTTTTCTTGTCCCTCCCTCTCTGGATCTGTTTGTTGTTCCTATCTCTCTGGATCTGTTTGTTGTTCCTCTCTCTGGTTATGTTTGTTGTTCCTCTCTCACTCTCTCTGGATCTATTTGTTGTTCCTCTCTCTCTCTGGATATGTTTGTTGTGCCTCTCTCTCTCTCTGGATCTGTTTGTTGTCCCTCTCTCTCTGGATCTGTTTGATGTTCCTCTCTCTCTCTGGTTATGTTTGTTGTTCCTCTCTCTCTCTCTCTGGATCTGTTTGTTGTTCCTCTCTCTCTCTCTGGATCTGTTTGTTGTCCCTCTCTCTCTGGATCTGTTTGATGTACCTCTCTCTCTCTCTGGATCTGTTTGTTGTTCGTCTCTCTCTCTCTGGATCAGTTTGTTGTTCCTCCCTCTCTCTCTGGATATGTTTGTTGTTCCTCCCTCTCTCTCTGGATCTGTTTGTTGTTCCTCCCTCTCTCTCTGGATCTGTTTGTTGTCCCTCTCTCTCTGGATCTGTTTGTTGTTCCTCTCTCTGGATCTGTTTGTTTTGCCTCTCTCTCTGGATCTGTTTGTTGTTCCTCTCTCTCTGGATCTGTTTGTTGTTCCTCTCTCTCTGGATCTGTTTGTTGTTCCTCTCTCTCTGGATCTGTTTGATGTTCCTCTCTCTCTGGATCTGTTTGTTGTTCCTCTCTCTGGATCTGTTTGTTTTGCCTCTCATTCTGGATCTGTTTGTTGTTCCTCCCTCTCTCTCTGGATCTGTTTGTTGTTCCTCTCTCTCTGGATCTGTTTGTTGTCCCTCTCTCTCTCTGGATCTGTTTGATGTTCCTCTCTCTCTGGATCTGTTTGTTGTACCTCCCTCTCTCTCTGGATCTGTTTGTTGTTCCTCTCTCTCTGGAACTCTTTGTTGTTCCTCTGTCTCTGGATCTGGTTGTTGTTCATCCCTCTCTGGATCTGTTTGTTGTTCCTCCCTCTCTGGATCAGTTTGTTGTCCCTCTTTCTCTCTGGATCTGTTTGTTGTCCCTCCCTCTCTGGATCTGTTTGTTGTTCCTCTCTCTCTGGATCTGTTTGTTGTTCCTCTCTCTCTGGATCTGTTTGTTGTCCCTCCCTCTCTGGATCTGTTTGTTGTTCCTCTCTCTCTCTGGATCTGTTTGTTGTTCGTCTCTCTCTCTCTGGATCAGTTTGTTGTTCCTCCCTCTCTCTCTGGATATGTTTGTTGTTCCTCCCTCTCTCTCTGGATCTGTTTGATGTTCCTCCCTCTCTCTCTGGATCTGTTTGTTGTCCCTCTCTCTCTGGATCTGTTTGTTGTTCCTCTCTCTGGATCTTTTTGTTGTTCCTCTCTCTCTGGATCTGTTTGTTGTTCCTCCCTCTCTGGATCTGTTTGTTGTCCCTCTCTCTCTCTATGGATCTGTTTGTTCTTCCTCTCTCGCTGCATCTGTTTGTTGTCCCTCTCTCTCTCTGGATCTGTTTGTTGTTCCTCTCTCTCTGGATCTGTTTGTCGTCCCTCTCTCTCTCTCTGGATCTGTTTGTTGTTCCTCCCTCTATGGATCTGTTTGTTGTCCCTCTCTCTCTGGATCTGTTTGTTGTTCCTCTCTCTCTGGATCTGTTTGTTGTTCCTCTCTCTCTGGATCTGTTTGTTGTCCCTCCCTCTCTGGATCTTTTTCTTGTCCCTCCCTCTCTGGATCTGTTTGTTGTTCCTATCTCTCTGGATCTGTTTGTTGTTCTCTCTCTGGTTATGTTTGTTGTTCCTCTCTCACTCTCTCTGGATCTATTTGTTGTTTCTCTCTCTCTGGATATGTTTGTTGTGCCTCTCTCTCTCTGGATCTGTTTGTTGTCCCTCTCTCTCTGGATCTGTTTGATGTTCCTCTCTCTCTCTGGTTATGTTTGTTGTTCCTCTCTCTCTCTCTCTGGATCTGTTTGTTGTTCCTCTCTCTCTCTCTGGATCTGTTTGTTGTTCCTCTCTCTCTGGATCTGTTTGTTGTCCCCTCTCTCTGGATCTGTTTGATGTACCTCTCTCTCTCTCTGGATCTGTTTGTTGTTCGTCTCTCTCTCTCTGGATCAGTTTGTTGTTCCTCCCTCTCTCTCTGGATATGTTTGTTGTTCCTCCCTCTCTCTCTGGATCTGTTTGTTGTTCCTCCCTCTCTCTGGATCTGTTTGTTGTCCCTCTCTCTCTGGATCTGTTTGTTGTTCCTCTCTCTGGATCTGTTTGTTTTGCCTCTCTCTCTGGATCTGTTTGTTGTTCCTCTCTCTCTGGATCTGTTTGTTGTTCCTCTCTCTCTGGATCTGTTTGTTGTTCCTCTCTCTCTGGATCTGTTTTTTGTTCCTCTCTCTGGATCTGTTTGTTGTTCCCCTCTCTCTCTCTGGATCTGTTTGTTGTTCCTCTCTCTCTGGATCTGTTTGTTGTCCCTCTCTCTCTCTATGGATCTGTTTTTGTTCATCTCTCTCTGGATCTGTTTCTTGTCCCTCTCTCTCTCTGGATCTGTTTGTTGTCTCTCTCTCTCTCTGGATCTGTTTGTTGTCCCTCTCTCTCTGGATCTGTTTGTTGTCAGTCTCTCTCTCTCTGGATCTGTTTGTTGTTCCTCTTTCTCTGGATCTGTTAGTTGTCCCTCTCTCTCTGGATCTGTTTGTTGTACCTCCCTCTCTGGATCTGTTTGTTGTTCCTCTCTCTCTGGATCTGTTTGTTGTTCCTCCTCTCTGGATCTGTTTGTTGTCCTCTCTCTCTCTATGGATCTGTTTGTTCTTCCTCTCTCGCTGCATCTGTTTGTTGTCCCTCTCTCTCTCTGGATCTGTTTGTTGTTCCTCTCTCTCTGGATCTGTTTGTCGTCCCTCTCTCTCTCTCTGGATCTGTTTGTTGTTCCTCCCTCTATGGATCTGTTTGTTGTCCCTCTCTCTCTCTGGATCTGTTTGTTGTTCCTCTCTCTCTGGATCTGTTTGTTGTTCCTCTCTCTCTGGATCTGTTTGTTGTCCCTCCCTCTCTGGATCTTTTTCTTGTCCCTCCCTCTCTGGATCTGTTTGTTGTTCCTATCTCTCTGGATCTGTTTGTTGTTCCTCTCTCTGGTTATGTTTGTTGTTCCTCTCTCACTCTCTCTGGATCTATTTGTTGTTCCTCTCTCTCTCTGGATATGTTTGTTGTGCCTCTCTCTCTCTCTGGATCTGTTTGTTGTTCCTCTCTCTCTGGATCTGTTTTTGTTGTCCCTCTCTCTCTGGATCTGTTTGATGTTCCTCTCTCTCTCTCTCTGGTTATGTTTGTTGTTCCTCTCTCTCTGGATCTGTTTGTTGTTCCTCTCTCTCTCTCTGGATCTGTTTGTTGTTCCTCTCTCTGGATCTGTTTGTTGTCCCTCTCTCTCTGGATCTGTTTGATGTACCTCTCTCTCTGGATCTGTTTGTTTTCCCCTCTCTCTGGATCTGTTTGTTGTTCCTCTCTCTCTGGATCTGTTTGTTGTTCTTCTCTCTTTGAATCTGTTTGTTGTTCCTCCCTCTCTGGATCTGGATCTGTTTGTTGTTCGTCTCTCTCTCTCTGGATCTGTTTGTTGTTCCTTTCGCTCTCTCTCTGGATCTGTTTGTTGTTCCTCTCTCTCTCTGGATTAGTTTGTTGTTCCTCCCTCTCTCTCTGGATATGTTTGTTGTTCCTCCATCTCTCTCTGGATCTGTTTGTTGTCCCCTCTCTCTCTGGATCTGTTTGTTGTTCCTCTCTCTCTGGATCTGTTTGTTGTTCCTCTCTCTCTGGATCTGTTTTTTGTTCCTCTCTCTGGATCTGTTTGTTGTTCCTCCTCTCTCTCTCTGGATCTGTTTGTTGTTCCTCTCTCTCTGGATCTGTTTGTTGTCCTCTCTCTCTCTATGGATCTGTTTTTTGTTCCTCTCTCTCTGGATCTGTTTCTTGTCCCTCTCTCTCTGGATCTGTTTGTTGTCTCTCTCTCTCTCTCTGGATCTGTTTGTTGCCCCTCTCTCTCTCTCTGGATCTGTTTGTTGCCCCTCTCTCTCTCTCTGGATCTGTTTGTTGTCCCTCTCTCTATGGATCTGTTTGTTGTCATTCTCTCTCTCTCTGGATCTGTTTGTTGTTCCTCTTTCTCTGGATCTGTTTGTTGTTCCTCTCTCTCTCTGGATCTGTTTGTTGCCCCTCTCTCTCTCTCTCTGGATCTGTTTGTTGTCCCTCTCTCTCTGGATCTGTTTGTCGTCATTCTCTCTCTCTCTGGATCTGTTTGTTGTTCCTCTTTCTCTGGATCTGTTAGTTGTCCCTCTCTCTCTGGATCTGTTTGTTGTCCCTCCCTCTCTGGATCTGTTTGTTGTTCCTCTCTCTGGTTATGTTTGTTATTCCTCTCTCACTCTCTCTGGATCTATTTGTTGTTCCTCTCTCTCTCTGGATATGTTTGTTGTGCCTCTCTCTCTCTCTGGATCTGTTTGTTGTTCCTCTCTCTCTGGATCTGTTTGATGTTCCTCTCTCTCTCTGGTTATGTTTGTTGTTCCTCTCTCTCTCTCTGGATCTGTTTGTTGTTCTCTCTCTCTCTGGATCTGTTTGTTGTTCCTCTCTCTCTGGATCTGTTTGTTGTCCCTACCTCTCTGGATCTTTTTGTTGTTCTCTCTCTCTGGATCTGTTTGTTGTTCCTCCCTCTCTGGATCTGTTTGTTGTCCCTCTCTCTCTCTATGGATCTGTTTGTTCTTCCTCTCTCGCTGCATCTGTTTGTTGTCCCCTCTCTCTCTGGATCTGTTTGTTGTTCTCTCTCTCTGGATCTGTTTGTCGTCCCTCTCTCTCTCTCTGGATCTGTTTGTTGTTCCTCCCTCTATGGATCTGTTTGTTGTCCCTCTCTCTCTCTGGATCTGTTTGTTGTTCCTCTCTCTCTGGATCTGTTTGTTGTTCCTCTCTCTCTGGATCTGTTTGTTGTCCCTCCCTCTCTTGATCTTTTCTTGTCCCTCCCTCTCTGGATCTGTTTGTTGTTCCTATCTCTCTGGATCTGTTTGTTGTTCCTCTCTCTGGTTATGTTTGTTGTTCCTCTCTCACTCTCTCTGGATCTATTTGTTGTTCCTCTCTCTCTCTGGATATGTTTGTTGTGCCTCTCTCTCTCTGGATCTGTTTGTTGTCCCTCTCTCTCTGGATCTGTTTGATGTTCCTCTCTCTCTCTGGTTATGTTTGTTGTTCCTCTCTCTCTCTCTGGATCTGTTTGTTGTTCCTCTCTCTCTCTGGATCTGTTTGTTGTTCCTCTCTCTCTGGATCTGTTTGTTGTCCCTCTCTCTCTGGATCTGTTTGATGTACCTCTCTCTCTCTGGATCTGTTTGTTGTTCGTCTCTCTCTCTCTGGATCAGTTTGTTGTTCCTCCTCTCTCTCTGGATATGTTTGTTGTTCCTCCCTCTCTCTCTGGATCTGTTTGTTGTTCCTCCTCTCTCTCTGGATCTGTTTGTTGTCCCTCTCTCTCTGGATCTGTTTGTTGTTCCTCTCTCTGGATCTGTTTGTTTTGCCTCTCTCTCTGGATCTGTTTGTTGTTCCTCTCTCTCTGGATCTGTTTGTTGTTCCTCTCTCTCTGGATCTGTTTGTTGTTCCTCTCTCTCTGGATCTGTTTGATGTTCCTCTCTCTCTGGATCTGTTTGTTGTTCCTCTCTCTGGATCTGTTTGTTTTGCCTCTCATTCTGGATCTGTTTGTTGTTCCTCCCTCTCTCTCTGGATCTGTTTGTTGTTCCTCTCTCTCTGGATCTGTTTGTTGTCCCTCTCTCTCTCTGGATCTGTTTGATGTTCCTCTCTCTCTGGATCTGTTTGTTGTACCTCCCTCTCTCTCTGGATCTGTTTGTTGTTCCTCTCTCTCTGGAACTCTTTGTTGTTCCTCTGTCTCTGGATCTGGTTGTTGTTCATCCCTCTCTGGATCTGTTTGTTGTTCCTCCCTCTCTGGATCAGTTTGTTGTCCCTCTTTCTCTCTGGATCTGTTTGTTGTCCCTCCCTCTCTGGATCTGTTTGTTGTTTCTCTCTCTCTGGATCTGTTTGTTGTTCCTCTCTCTCTGGATCTGTTTGTTGTCCCTCCCTCTCTGGATCTGTTTGTTGTTCCTCTCTCTCTGGATCTGTTTGTTGTTCCTCTCTCTCTGGATCTGTTTGTTGTTCCTCTCTCTCTGGATCTGTTTGTTGTTCCTCTCTCTCTAGATCTGTTTGTTGTCCCTCTCTCTCTGGATCTGTTTGTTGGTCCTCTCTCTCTGGATCTGTTTGTTGCCCCTCTCTTTCTCTCTCTAGATCTGTTTGTTGTCCCTCTCTCTCTGGATCTGTTTGTCGTCATTCTCTCTCTCTCTGGATCTGTTTGTTGTTCCTCTTTCTCTGGATCTGTTAGTTGTCCCTCTCTCTCTGGATCTGTTTGTTGTCCCTCCCTCTCTGGATCTGTTTGTTGTTCCTCTCTCTGGTTATGTTTGTTGTTCCTCTCTCACTCTCTCTGGATCTATTTGTTGTTCCTCTCTCTCTCTGGATATGTTTGTTGTGCCTCTCTCTCTCTCTGGATCTGTTTGTTGTTCCTCTCTCTCTGGATCTGTTTGTTGTCCCTCTCTCTCTGGATCTGTTTGATGTTCCTCTCTCTCTCTGGTTATGTTTGTTGTTCCTCTCTCTCTGGATCTGTTTGTTGTTCCTCTCTCTCTGGATCTGTTTGTTGTTCCTCTCTCTCTGGATCTGTTTGATGTTCCTCTCTCTCTGGATCTGTTTGTTGTTCCTCTCTCTGGATCTGTTTGTTTTGCCTCTCATTCTGGATCTGTTTGTTGTTCCTCCTCTCTCTCTGGATCTGTTTGTTGTTCCTCTCTCTCTGGATCTGTTTGTTGTCCCCTCTCTCTCTGGATCTGTTTGATGTTCCTCTCTCTCTGGATCTGTTTGTTGTACCTCCCTCTCTCTCTGGATCTGTTTGTTGTTCCTCTCTCTCTGGAACTCTTTGTTGTTCCTCTGTCTCTGGATCTGGTTGTTGTTCATCCCTCTCTGGATCTGTTTGTTGTTCCTCCCTCTCTGGATCAGTTTGTTGTCCCTCTTTCTCTCTGGATCTGTTTGTTGTCCCTCCCTCTCTGGATCTGTTTGTTGTTCCTCTCTCTCTGGATCTGTTTGTTGTTCCTCTCTCTCTGGATCTGTTTGTTGTCCCTCCCTCTCTGGATCTGTTTGTTGTTCCTCTCTCTCTCTGGATCTGTTTGTTGTTCCTCTCTCTCTGGATCTGTTTGTTGTTCCTCTCTCTCTGGATCTGTTTGTTGTTCCTCTCTCTCTAGATCTGTTTGTTGTCCCTCTCTCTCTGGATCTGTTTGTTGTTCCTCTCTCTCTGGATCTGTTTGTTGCCCCTCTCTCTCTCTCTCTGGATCTGTTTGTTGTCCCTCTCTCTCTGGATCTGTTTGTCGTCATTCTCTCTCTCTCTGGATCTGTTTGTTGTTCCTCTTTCTCTGGATCTGTTAGTTGTCCCTCTCTCTCTGGATCTGTTTGTTGTCCCTCCCTCTCTGGATCTGTTTGTTGTTCCTCTCTCTGGTTATGTTTGTTGTTCCTCTCTCACTCTCTCTGGATCTATTTGTTGTTCCTCTCTCTCTGGATATGTTTGTTGTGCTCTCTCTCTCTCTGGATCTGTTTGTTGTTCCTCTCTCTCTGGATCTGTTTGTTGTCCCTCTCTCTCTGGATCTGTTTGATGTTCCTCTCTCTCTCTGGTTATGTTTGTTGTTCCTCTCTCTCTCTCTCTGGATCTGTTTGTTGTTCCTCTCTCTCTGGGTCTGTTTGTTGTTCCTCTCTCTCTGGATTTGTTTGTTGTTGCTCCCTCTCTGGATCTGTTTGTTGTTCCTCTCTCTCTGGATATGTTTGTTGTTCCTCTCTCTGGTTATGTTTGTTGTCCCTCTCTCACTCTCTCTGGATCTATTTGTTGTTCCTCTCTCTGGATCTGTTTGTTGTGCCTCTTTCTCTCTCTGGATCTGTTTGTTGTTCCTCTCTCTCTGGATCTGTTTGTTGTCCCTCTCTCTCTGGATCTGTTTATGTTCCTCTCTCTCTCTGGTTATGATTGTTGTTCCTCTCTCTCTCTCTGGATCTGTTTGTTGTTCGTCTCTCTCTCTCTGGATCTGTTTGTTGTTCCTCTCTCTCTCTCTCTGGATCTGTTTGTTTTCCCTCTCTCTCTGGATCTGTTTGTTGTTCCTCTCTCTCTGGATCTGTTTGTTGTTCCTCCCTCTCTGGATCTGTTTGTTTTCCCTCTCTCTCTGGATCTGTTTGTTGTTCCTCTCTCTGGATCTGTTTGTTGTTCTTTCTCTTTGAATCTGTTTGTTGTTCCTCCCTCTCTGGATCTGGATCTGTTTGTTGTTCGTCTCTCTCTCTCTGGATCTGTTTGTTGTTCCTTTCTCTCTCTCTGGATCTGTTTGTTGTTCGTCTCTCTCTCTCTGGATCAGTTTGTTGTTCCTCTCTCTCTCTGGATCTGTTTGTTGTCCCTCCTCTCTGAATCTGTTTTTGTTCCTCTCTCTCTGGATCTGTTTGATGTTCCTCTCTCTCTGGATCTGTTTGTTGTTCCTCTCTCTCTGGATCTGTTTGTTGTACCTCTCTCTCTGGATCTGTTTGTTGTTCCTCCCTCTCTCTCTGGGTCTGTTTGTTGTTCCTCCCTCTCTCTCTGGATCTGTTTGTTGTTCCTCCCTCTCTCTCTGGATCTGTTTGTTGTACCTCCCTCTCTCTCTGGATCTGTTTGTTGTTCCTCTCTCTCTGGATCTGTTTGATGTTCCTCTCTCTCTGGATCTGTTTGTTTTTCCTCTCTCTCTGGATCTGTTTGTTGTTCCTCTCTCTCTGGATTTGTTTGTTGTTCCTCTCTCTCTGGATCTCTTTGTTGTTCCTCTCTCTCTGGATCTGTTTGTTGTTCCTCTCTCTCTGGATCTGTTTGTTGTTCCTCCCTCTCTGGATCTGTTTGTTGTACCTCTCTCTCTGGATCTGTTTGTTGTTCCTCCCTCTCTCTCTGGGTCTGTTTGTTGTTCCTCTCTCTCTCTCTCTGGATCTGTTTGTTGTTCCTCTCTCTCTGGGTCTGTTTGTTGTTCCTCTCTCTCTGGATTTGTTTGTTGTTGCTCCCTCTCTGGATCTGTTTGTTGTTCCTCTCTCTCTGGATATGTTTGTTGTTCCTCTCTCTGGTTATGTTTGTTGTCCCTCTCTCACTCTCTCTGGATCTATTTGTTGTTCCTCTCTCTGGATCTGTTTGTTGTGCCTCTTTCTCTCTCTGGATCTGTTTGTTGTTCCTCTCTCTCTGGATCTGTTTGTTGTCCCTCTCTCTCTGGATCTGTTTATGTTCCTCTCTCTCTCTGGTTATGATTGTTGTTCCTCTCTCTCTCTCTGGATCTGTTTGTTGTTCGTCTCTCTCTCTCTGGATCTGTTTGTTGTTCCTCTCTCTCTCTCTCTGGATCTGTTTGTTTTCCCTCTCTCTCTGGATCTGTTTGTTGTTCCTCTCTCTCTGGATCTGTTTGTTGTTCCTCCCTCTCTGGATCTGTTTGTTTTCCCTCTCTCTCTGGATCTGTTTGTTGTTCCTCTCTCTCTGGATCTGTTTGTTGTTCTTCTCTCTTTGAATCTGTTTGTTGTTCCTCCCTCTCTGGATCTGGATCTGTTTGTTGTTCGTCTCTCTCTCTCTGGATCTGTTTGTTGTTCCTTTCTCTCTCTCTCTGGATCTGTTTGTTGTTCGTCTCTCTCTCTCTGGATCAGTTTGTTGTTCCTCTCTCTCTCTCTGGATCTGTTTGTTGTCCCTCCCTCTCTGAATCTGTTTTTTGTTCCTCTCTCTCTGGATCTGTTTGATGTTCCTCTCTCTCTGGATCTGTTTGTTGTTCCTCTCTCTCTGGATCTGTTTGTTGTACCTCTCTCTCTGGATCTGTTTGTTGTTCCTCCCTCTCTCTCTGGGTCTGTTTGTTGTTCCTCCCTCTCTCTCTGGATCTGTTTGTTGTTCCTCCCTCTCTCTCTGGATCTGTTTGTTGTACCTCCCTCTCTCTCTGGATCTGTTTGTTGTTCCTCTCTCTCTGGATCTGTTTGATGTTCCTCTCTCTCTGGATCTGTTTGTTTTTCCTCTCTCTCTGGATCTGTTTGTTGTTCCTCTCTCTCTGGATTTGTTTGTTGTTCCTCTCTCTCTGGATCTCTTTGTTGTTCCTCTCTCTCTGGATCTGTTTGTTGTTCCTCTCTCTCTGGATCTGTTTGTTGTTCCTCCCTCTCTGGATCTGTTTGTTGTTCTTCTCTCTCTGGATCTGTTTTTTGTTCCTCTCTCTCTCTGGATCTTTTTGTTGTTTCTCTCTCTCTCTCTCTGGATCTGTTTGTTGTTCCTCTCTCTCTGGATCTGTTTGTTGTCCCTCTCTCTCTGGATCTGTTTGATGTTCCTCTCTCTCTGGATCTGTTTGTTGTTCCTCCCTCTCTCTCTGGATCTGTTTTTGTTCCTCTCTCTCTGGATCTGTTTGTTGTCCCTCTCTCTCTGGATCTGTTTGATGTTCCTCTCTCTCTGGATCTGTTTGATGTTCCTCTCTCTCTGGATCTGTTTGTTGTTCCTCCCTCTCTCTCTGGATCTGTTTGTTGTTCCTCTCTCTCTGGATCTGTTTGTTGTTCCTCTCTCTCTGGATCTGTTTGTTGTTCATCCCTCTCTGGATCTGTTTGTTGTTCCTCCCTCTCTGGATCTGTTTGTTCTTCCTCTCTCTCTCTGGATCTGTTTGTTGTTCCTCCCTCTCTGGATCTGTTTGTTGTCCCTCTTTCTCTCTGGATCTGTTTGTTGTCCCTCCCTCTCTGGATCTGTTTGTTGTTCCTCTCTCTCTGGATCTGTTTGTTGTTCCTCTCTCTCTGGATCTGTTTGTTGTCCCTACCTCTCTGGATCTGTTTGTTGTTCCTCTCTCTCTCTGGATCTGTTTGTTGTTCCTCTCTCTCTGGATCTGTTTGTTGTTCCTCTTTCTCTGGATCTGTTTGTTGTTCCTCTCTCTCTGGATCTGTTTGTTGTCCCTCTCTCTCTGGATCTGTTTGTTGTTCCTCTCTCTCTTGATCTGTCTGTTGTTCCTCTCTCTCTGAATCTGTTTGTTATTTCTGCCTCTCTGAATCTGTTTTTTGGTCCTCTCTTTCTGGATCTGTTTGATGTTCCTCTCTCTCTGGATCTGTTTGTTGTTCCTCTCTCTCTGGATCTGTTTGTTGTTCCTCTCTCTCTGGATCTGTTTGTTGTTGCTCCCCCTCTGGATCTGTTTGTTGTTGCTCTCTCTCTGGATCTGTTTGTTGTTCCTCTCTCTCTGGATCTGTTTGTTGTTCCTCCCTCTCTGGATCTCTTTGTTGTTCCTCTCTCTCTCTGGATCTGTTTGTTGTCCCTCCCTCTCTGTATCTGTTTGTTGTCCCTCTCTCTCTGGATCTGTTTGTTGTTCCTCTCTCTCTCTGGATCTGTTTGTTGTTCCTCTCTCTCTGGATCTGTTTGTTGTTCCTCCCTCTCTGGATCTGTTTGTTGTTCATCTCTCTCTGGATCTGTTTCTTGTCCCTCTTTCTCTGGGCATGCTTGTTCTCTCGCCTTGCACAGAAGCCTCTCTTTCTGATGACCCTTTAAGATATCATGAACATCATTTATTGATGCCTTAACAAAAGTAAGACATACAGTGCAGCAAAAATTATTTAGTCAGCCACCAATTGTGCAAGTTCTCCCACTTAAAAAGATGAGAGAGGCCTGTAATTTCATAGGTACACCCCAACTATGACAGACAAAATGAGAAAAAAAATCCAGAAAATCACATTGTAGGAATTTTAAGGAATTTATTTGCAAATTATGGTGGAAAATAAGTATTTGGTCACCTACAAACAAGCAAGATTTCTGGCTCTCACAGACCTGTAACTTCTTCTTTAAGAGGCTCCTCTGTCCTTCACTCGTTACCTGTATTAATGGCCACTGTTTGAACTTGTTATCAGTATAAAAGACACCTGTCCACAACCTCAAACAGTCACACTCCAAACTCCACTATGGCCAAGACCAAAGAGCTGTCAAAGCACACCAGAAACAAAATTGTAGACCTGGGAAGACTGAATCTGCAATGGGTAAGCAGCTTGGTTTGAAGAAATCAACTGTGGGAGCAATTATTAGTAAATAGAAGACATACAAGACCACTGATAATCTCCCTTGATCTGGGGCTCCACGCAAGATCTCACCCCGTGGGGTCAAAATGATCACAAGAACGGTGAGCAAAAATCCCAGAACCACACGGAGGGACCTAGTGAATGACCTGCAGAGGGCTGGGACCAAAGTAACAAAGCCTACCATCAGTAACACACTACGCCGCCAGAGACTCAAATCCTGCAGTGCCAGACGTGTCCCCCTGCTTAAACCAGTACATGTCCAGGCCCGTCTGAAGTTTGCTAGAGAGCATTTGGATGATCCAGAAGAAGATTGGGAGAGTGTCATATGTTCAGATGAAACCAAAATATAACTTTTTGGTAAAAACTCAACTCGTCGTGTTTGGAGGACAAAGAATGCTGAGTTGCATCCAAAGAACACAATACCTACTGTGAAGCATGAGGGTGGAAACATCATGCTTTGGGGCTGTTTTTCTGCAAAGGGACCAGGACGACTGATCCATGTAAAGGAAAGAATGAATGGGGCAATGTATCGTGAGATTTTGAGAGAAAATCTCCTTCCACCAGCAAGGGCATTGAAGATGAAACGTGGCTGGGTCTTTCAGCATGACAATGATCCCAAACACACCGCCCGGGGAATGAAGGAGTAGCTTCATAAGAAGCATTTCAAGGTCCTGGAGTGGCCTAGCCAGTCTCCAGATCTCAACCCCATAGAAAATATTTGGAGGGAGTTGAAAGTCTGTGTTGCCCAGCAACAGCCCCAAAACATAGCTGAAGTCTGTCATAGCTGAAGTGTACCTATGATGACAATTACAGGCCTCTCTCATCTTTTTAAGTGGGAGAACTTGGACAATTGGTGGCTGACTGGATACTTTTTTGCCCCACTGTATGCTGCCATATGCTGTACAAATTGAACTGAAAGCTTAAACATCTACTTGCTCTTTTCTCTCACTAACCTTCATCAGACATGCTCCCTCAGCCCTGTCAGCCTCCAGCTGATTTCCCTCATTCTTGTCTGCTGTGTTTTGACATGTATTGTTATTAAACTTCCATTTACAATAACTCAAGGCTTAATAGGTGATTAATCAGTTTACGTTTTAATTTGTTTGTTTGAACTGGTAAAATCTTCATTTCTCACCGGATTGGCCTTCTGGATGCTGGCACTGCCTCTCTTGAAGAATTTCCATATATCCATCTAGCGTTAGTCGTTAGCTAGCCTACAGTTGAGAAGTTGAGGATAGTACAATGACATTGTGATCAACACTATGTCACCTTTTCTACACATGAACTACTGATAATTGTTTTGCAATGGCCTACTGAATGAAAGCAACAGAGTACGAAAAGGTTTGTGCGTGATGTTACGTCATCTGTCTCATTTATAGCCTGGCACAGATAGCAAGACTACATGAAATATAATGTTAATTAGATATCATCTGTCTCATTTATAGCCTGGCACAGATAGCAAGACTACATGAAATATAATGTTAATTAGATATCATCTGTCTCATTTATAGCCTGGCACAGATAGCAAGACTACATGAAATATAATGTTAATTAGATATCATCTGTCTCATGTATAGCCTGGCACAGATAGCAAGACTACATGAAATATAATGTTAATTAGATATCATCTGTCTCATGTATAGCCTGGCACAGATAGCAAGACTACATGAAATATAATGTTAATTAGATATCATCTGTCTCATTTATAGCCTGGCACAGATAGCAAGACTACATGAAATATAATGTTAATTAGATATCATCTGTCTCATGTATAGCCTGGCACAGATAGCAAGACTACATGAAATATAATGTTAATTAGATATCATCTGTCTCATTTATAGCCTGGCACAGATAGCAAGACTACATGAAATATAATGTTAATTAGATATCATCTGTCTCTGTCATGTCTTGTTATGTCTGTTCCTGTCCTTTCTCTTCATTCTCTCTCTCTGCTGGTCTTTTTAGGTTACCTTCTCTGTCTCTCATCCCTCAGCTGTTCTACATTTCTCCTAACTAGCTCATTCTCTCTTTCCCCACCTGTTCTCTCTTCCCCCTCTGATTAGGTCTCTATTTCTTTCTCTGTTCCTGCTACTTTCAGTGTCTGATTCTTGTTTGTGTTTTTTGATGCCAGAAGCAAGCTGTCGTCTCGTTTGCTTCAACCTTGTCCTGTCCTGTCGGTGTCTGCATGGCAGGTGCAACCTGCATTATACTACGTTCTTTTGTTCCATTAACTACGTTGGAAGAGGATTTATGCCATTCCTGTTTTTTATTAAAGAACTCTGTTTTCTGTTAAAACCGCGTTTGGGTCTTCACTCAAGTTCATAACAGAAGAATCAGACCAAGAATGGACCCAGCGGCTCCGGACCCTTTTCACTCCGCCGTCAAGATCCAGGGAGCGATGCTAGGCAGACACGAGGAGGAATTGTCTGCTGCTCAACATGCCGTTGAGACCCTGGCCGTCCAAGTCTCCGACCTCACAAGACGGGTTCACCAACTCCACCTCGATCCACCGCCCACTTCCAGGGTTTCCGAGTCTCCGGAGCCCAGGATCAACAACCCGCCGTGTTACTCTGGGGAGCCCACTGAGTGCCGCTCATTCCTCACTCAGTGTGATGTGGTGTTCTCTCTCCAGCCCAACACTTACTCCAGGAGCGCAGCCCGCATCGCCTACGTCATTTCTCTCCTTGCCGGACGGGGCGCGTGAGTGGGGCACGGCAGTCTGGGAGGCGAGGGCTGAGTGTATTAACCAGTATCAGGACTTTAAGGAGGAGATGATACGGGTTTTTGACCGTTCTGTTTTTGGCGAGGAGGCTTCCAGGGCCCTGTCTTCCCTATGTCAGGGGAATAGATCCATAACGGATTATTCTATTGAGTTTCGCACTCTCGCTGCCTCTAGTGACTGGAACGAGCCGGCTTTGCTCGCTCGTTTTCTGGAGGGTCTCCACGTCGAGGTTAAGGATGAGATCCTCTCCCGGGAGGTTCCTTCCAGTCTGGACTCCTTAATAGCTCTCGCTATTCGCATAGAGCGACGGTTTGATCTTCGTCGCCGAGCTCGTGGAAAGGAGCTCACGTTCTCCGTTGCTCCCCTCTCCACATCACTGCCACCTGCCGCATCACTGCCACCCTCCCCGCCGGCTCGGATGCTGAGCCTATGCAGCTGGGGGTATTCGCATCTCGGCCAAGGAGAGGGAACGGAGAATCACCAATCGCCTCTGTCTCTACTGCGGCTCCGCTGGTCATTATGTCACCTCATGTCCAGTAAAAGGCCAGAGCTCATCAGTAAGAGGAGGGCTACTGGTGAGCGCAACTACTCAGGCCTCTCCTTCTGGATCACGCACTACCTTTCCGGTCCATCTCCGCTGGCCCGGTTCATCTGCTTCCTGCAGTGCCTTGATAGACTCTGGGGCGGAGGGCTGTTTTATGGACGAGACCTGGGCTCGGGAACATGACATTCCTCTCAGACAGTTAGGGGAGCCCAGGGCCTTGTTCGCTTTAGATGGTAGTTCTCTTCCCAAGATTCAGCGTGAGACGCTGCCTTTAACCCTCACTGTCTCTGGTAATCATAGCGAAACCATTTCTTTTTTAATTTTTCGTTCACCTTTTACACCTGTTGTTTTGGGTCATCCCTGGCTAGTGCGCCATAACCCTTCTATTAATTGGTCTAGTAATACTATCCTATCCTGGAATGTTTCTTGTCATGTAACCTGTTTAATGTCTGCTATCCCTCCTGTTTCCTCTGTCTCTTCTTCACAGGAGGAGCCTGGCGATTTGACAGGGGTGCCGGAGGAGTATCACGATCTGCGCATGGTGTTCAGTCGTTCCAAGGCCACTTCTCTCCCTCCACACCGGTCGTATGACTGTAGTATTGATCTCCTTCCGGGAACTACTCCCCCCCGGGGTAGATTATACTCTCTGTCGGCTCCCGAACGTAAGGCTCTCGAGGATTATTTGTCGGTTTCGCTCGACGCCGGTACCATAGTCTCCTCCTCCACCCCCGCCGGCGCGGGGTTCTTTTTTGTTCAGAAGAAGGACGGGTCCCTGCGCCCATGCGTGGATTATCGAGGGCTGAATGACATAACAGTTAAGAATCGTTATCCGCTCCCTCTTATGTCTTCAGCCTTCGAGATCCTGCAGGGAGCCAGGTTTTTCACCAAATTGGACCTTCGTAACGCCTACCATCTCGTGCGCATCAGGGAGGGGGATGAGTGGAAGACGGCGTTTAACACTCCGTTAGGGCACTTTGAATACCGGGTTCTTCCTTTCGGCCTCGTTAACGCTCCAGCTGTCTTTCAGGCACTAGTTAACGACGTCCTGAGAGACATGCTGAACATTTTTGTTTTCGTTTACATGGATGATATCCTGATTTTTTCACCGTCTCTCTCGATTCATGTTCAGCACGTGCGACGCGTCCTCCAGCGCCTTTTGGAGAACTGTCTTTATGTGAAGGCTGAGAAGTGCACTTTTCATGCCGCCTCTGTCCCTTTTCTCGGTTCCGTTATTTCCGCTGAGGGCATTAAGATGGATCCCGCTAAGGTCCAGGCTGTCATTGATTGGCCCGTTCCTAAGTCACGCGTCGAGCTGCAGCGCTTTCTGGGCTTCGCTAATTTCTACCGTCGTTTCATCCGTAATTTCGGTCAGGTGGCAGCTCCTCTCACAGCCCTTACTTCTGTTAAGACGTGCTTTAAGTGGTCCGTTTCCGCCCAGGGAGCTTTTGATCTTCTTAAGAATCGTTTTACATCCGCACCTATTCTTGTTACACCTGACATCTCTAGACAGTTTGTTGTTGAGGTTGACGCGTCAGAGGTGGGCGTGGGAGCCATTCTTTCTCAGCGCTCTCTCTGACGGCAAGGTCCATCCTTGCGCGTTTTTCTCTCATCGCTTATCGCCGTCAGAACGTAACTATGATGTTGGTAATCGCGAACTGCTCGCCATCCGCTTAGCCCTAGGCGAATGGCGACAGTGGTTGGAGGGGGCGACCGTTCCTTTTGTCGTTTGGACTGACCATAGGAACCTTGAGTACATCCGTTCAGCCAAACGACTTAATGCGCGTCAGGCTCGTTGGGCTCTGTTTTTCGCTCGTTTCGAGTTTGTTATTTCTTATCGTCCGGGCTCAAGAAACACCAAACCTGATGCTTTATCTCGTCTCTTCAGTTCTTCTGAGGTCTCCACCGACCCCGATGGGATTCTCCCTGAGGGGCGTGTTGTCGGGTTGACTGTCTGGGGAATTGAGAGGCAGGTAAAGCAAGCACTCGCTCACACTCCGTCGCCGCGAGCTTGTCCTAGGAACCTTCTGTTCGTTCCCGTTCCTACTCGTCCGGCCGTTCTTCAGTGGGCCCACTCTGCCAAGTTAGCCGGCCACCCCGGCGTTCGGGGTACGCTCGCTTCCATTCGCCAGCGTTTCTGGTGGCCCACTCGGGAACGTGACGCGCGTCGATTTGTCGCCGCTTGTTCGGTCTGCGCGCAGACTAAATCTGGGAACTCTCCTCCTGCCGGCCGTCTCAGACCGCTTCCCATTCCCTCTCGACCGTGGTCTCACATCGCTTTAGATTTTATCACCGGACTGCCTTCATCAGCGGGGAAGACAGTTATTCTTACGGTTGTCGATAGATTCTCTAAGGCGGCTCATTTCATTCCTCTCGATAAGCTCCCTTCTGCTAAGGAGACGGCTCAGATCATTATCGAGAATGTTTTCCGAATTCATGGCCTTCCGTCTGACGTCGTTTCCGACAGAGGCCCGCAGTTCACGTCTCAATTTTGGAGGGAGTTTTGCCGTTTGATTGGGGCTTCCGTCAGTCTCTCGTCCGGCTTTCATCCCCAGTCTAACGGTCAAGCCGAACGGGCCAATCAGACTGTTGGTCGCATTTTACGCAGTCTTTCTTTTCGTAACCCTGCGTCTTGGTCAGAACAGCTCCCCTGGGCAGAGTACGCCCACAACTCGCTTCCCTCGTCTGCTACCGGTCTATCCCCTTTTCAGTGTAGCCTCGGGTACCAGCCTCCGCTGTTCTCATCTCAGCTCGCCGAGTCCTGCGTCCCCTCCGCTCAGGCTTTTGTCCAGCGTTGCGAGCGCACCTGGAAGGGGGTCAGGTCGGCACTTTGCCGTAATAGGGCGCAGACTGTGAGGGCCGCTAATAAGCGTAGGACCAAGAGTCCTAGATATTGTTGCGGTCAGAGAGTATGGCTCTCCACTCAGAACCTTCCCCTTAAGACAGCTTCTCGCAAGTTGGCCCCGCGGTTCATTGGTCCGTTCCGTATTTCCCAGGTCATTAATCCTGTCGCAGTGCGACTTCTTCTCCAGCGCTATCTTCGTCGCGTTCACCCGGTCTTCCATGTCTCCTGTGTTAAGCCCGTTCTTCGCGCCCCGCTCGTCCCTCCCCCCCCCATCCTTGTCGAGGCGCACCCATCTACAGGGTTCGTAAGATTTTGGACATGCGCCCTCGGGGCCGTGGTCATCAGTACCTAGTGGATTGGGAGGGGTACGGTCCTGAGGAGAGGAGTTGTGTTCCCTCTCGGGACGTGCTGGACCGTTCGCTGATCGATGATTTCCTCCGTTGCCGCCAGGTTTCCTCCTCGAGTGCGCCAGGAGGCGCTCGGTGAGTGGGGGGGGGTACTGTCATGTCTTGTTATGTCTGTTCCTGTCCTTTCTCTTCATTCTCTCTCTCTGCTGGTCTTTTTAGGTTACCTTCTCTGTCTCTCATCCCTCAGCTGTTCTACATTTCTCCTAACTAGCTCATTCTCTCTTTCCCCACCTGTTCTCTCTTCCCCCTCTGATTAGGTCTCTATTTCTTTCTCTGTTCCTGCTACTTTCAGTGTCTGATTCTTGTTTGTGTTTTTTGATGCCAGAAGCAAGCTGTCGTCTCGTTTGCTTCAACCTTGTCCTGTCCTGTCGGTGTCTGCATGGCAGGTGCAACCTGCATTATACTACGTTCTTTTGTTCCATTAACTACGTTGGAAGAGGATTTATGCCATTCCTGTTTTTTATTAAAGAACTCTGTTTTCTGTTAAAACCGCGTTTGGGTCTTCACTCAAGTTCATAACAGTCTCATGTATAGCCTGGCACAGATAGCAAGACTACATGAAATATAATGTTAATTAGATATCATCTGTCTCATGTATAGCCTGGCACAGATAGCAACACTACATGAAATATAATGTTAATTAGATATCATCTGTCTCATGTATAGCCTGGCACAGATAGCAACACTACATGAAATATAATGTTAATTAGATATCATCTGTCTCATGTATAGCCTGGCACAGATAGCAAGACTACATGAAATATAATGTTAATTAGATATCATCTGTCTCATGTATAGCCTGGCACAGATAGCAAGACTACATGAAATATAATGTTAATTAGATATCATCTGTCTCATGTATAGCCTGGCACAGATAGCAAGACTACATGAAATATAATGTTAATTAGATATCATCTGTCTCATGTATAGCCTGGCACAGATAGCAAGACTACATGAAATATAATGTTAATTAGATATCATCTGTCTCATTTATAGCCTGGCACAGATAGCAAGACTACATGAAATATAATGTTAATTAGATATCATCTGTCTCATGTATAGCCTGGCACAGATAGCAAGACTACATGAAATATAATGTTAATTAGATATCATCTGTCTCATGTATAGCCTGGCACAGATAGCAAGACTACATGAAATATAATGTTAATTAGATATCATCTGTCTCATGTATAGCCTGGCACAGATAGCAAGACTACATGAAATATAATGTTAATTAGATATCATCTGTCTCATGTATAGCCTGGCACAGATAGCAAGACTACATGAAATATAATGTTAATTAGATATCATCTGTCTCATGTATAGCCTGGCACAGATAGCAAGACTACATGAAATATAATGTTAATTAGATATCATCTGTCTCATGTATAGCCTGGCACAGATAGCAAGACTACATGAAATATAATGTTAATTAGATATCATCTGTCTCATGTATAGCCTGGCACAGATAGCAATACTACATGAAATATAATGTTAATTAGATATCATCTGTCTCATGTATAGCCTGGCACAGATAGCAAAACTACATTAAATACAACGTTAACTAGATATAATCGCCACTTAATTTCTGTCGAATTTAAAAGACACCGTCACCGTTAGCTAGCTCGCAGCGTCTGTTACACTGTAACTTACAGGCAGACTCACATAAAAACGTATTGGTTAACACAAAATACTTTATTTTATTCAGCCAGGGGAGTTTATTGTCTGAAAAACATATTTCACTGTCTCTGGCATCTAATGGTGTTTGTCTTGGTCTTAAAAACATCTGATGAACATCTGATGTTAATTTATGTCATCAGTGGGAAAGGCAGGGAAAGTTTTTTCAGGATATTTAGGAGCATACACTGGGGAATGGTTCCTAGCTACCTACAGTATGAGGTCATGAGAATAACTAAATAAAATATCAGAAGCCAACGAGAGAAGTTTTGTGCAAGAGAGAGATGGGAGGGTGAAAAGAAAAGGGAAGGGAACGAGAGGAACAGGGAGTAGCAGGTACTGTATATGGATGTCAGGTTAGCGAACAAGAGTGTTGAGGGTCATTGTCCCTTTACCATCAGCCACTCTGTCTCAGCCAGTCTTACTGGATACATCAACATGCATTGTGAAATAAGTGTTAGCAACCAATAACATTGATTTGCTGTGATTTGATTAGATTCGCTCTAAACATACTCATGAAAGTTCAATCTGAAGCATTTTTTTAATGGAAAATCCCAAACCTTGTTTTTTTCTCGCTGGGACGGGTACAGTTCACGTTATGCCCAAAACGAACCAGTTGTGGATGTAACTGTTAGTTTTGCATTGATGGATTCATGTGCATTTAACATCCCAAAACCCATACTGCTCCCATAATATTCACATACAGTGCCTTGCGAAAGTATTCGGCCCCCTTGAACTTTGCGACCTTTTGCCACATTTCTGTATTTTTTGTGAAGAATCAACAACAAGTGGGACACAATCATGAAGTGGAACGGCATTTATTGGATATTTAAAACTTTTTTAACAAATCAAAAACTGAAAAATTGGGCGTGCAAAATTATTCAGCCCCTTTACTTTCAGTGCAGCAAACTCTCTCCAGAAGTTCAGTGAGGATCTCTGAATGATCCAATGTTGACCTAAATGACTAATGATGATAAATACAATCCACCTGTATGTAATCAAGTCTCCGTATAAATGCACCTGCACTTTGATAGTCTCAGAAGGTCCGTTAAAAGCGCAGAGAGCATCATGAAGAACAAGGAACACACCAGGTCAGGTCCGAGATACTGTTGTGAAGAAGTTTAAAGCCGGATTTGGATACAAAAAGATTTCCCAAGCTTTAAACATCCCAAGGAGCACTGTGCAAGCGATAATATTGAAATGGAAGGAGTATCAGACCACTGCAAATCTACCAAGACCTGGTCGTCCCTCTAAACTTTCAGCTCAAACAAGGAGAAGACTGATCAGAGATGCAGCCAAGAGGCCCATGATCACTCTGGATGAACTGCAGAGATCTACAGCTGAGGTGGGAGACTCTGTCCACAGGACAACAATCAGTCGTATATTGCACAAATCTGGCCTTTATGGAAGAGTGGCAAGAAGAAAGCCATTTCTTAAAGATATCCATAAAAAGTGTCATTTAAAGTTTGCCACAAGCCACCTGGGAGACACACCAAACATGTGGAAGAAGGTGCTCAGGTCAGATGAAACCAAAATGGAACTTTTTGGCAACAATGCAAAACGTTATGTTTGGCGTAAAAGCAACACACCTCATCACCCTGATCACACCATACCCACTGTCAAACATGGTGGTGGCAGCATCATGGTTTGGGCCTGCTTTTCTTCAGCAGGGACAGGGAAGATAGTTAAAATTGATGGGAAGATGGATGGAGCCAAATACAGGACCATTCTGGAAGAACCTGATGGAGTCTGCAAAAGACCTGAGACTGGGACGGAGATTTGTCTTCCAACAAGATAATGATCCAAAACATAAAGCAAAATCTACAATGGAATGGTTCAAAAATAAACATATCCAGCTGTTAGAATGGCCAAGTCAAAGTCCAGACCTGAATCCAATCGAGAATCTGTGGAAAGAACTGAAAACTGCTGTTCACAAATGCTCTCCATCCAACCTCACTGAGCTCGTGCTGTTTTGCAAGGAGGAATGGGAAAAATGTCAGTCTCTCGATGTGCAAAACTGATAGAGACATACCCCAAGTGACTTACAGCTGTAATCGCAGCAAAAGGTGGCGCTACAAAGTATTAACTGAAGGGGGCTGAATAATTTTGCACGCCCAATTTTTCAGTTTTTGATTTGTTAAAAAAAGTTTGAAATATCCAATAAATGTTGTTCCACTTCATGATTGTGTCCCACTTGTTGATTCTTCACAAAAAAATACAGTTTTATATCTTTATGTTTGAAGCCTGAAATGTGGCAAAAGGTCGCAAAGTTCAAGGGGGCCGAATACTTTCGCAAGGCACTGTACCTCAGTTTGCTTTCGCAATTCTCTAATGCCCAAGTGAGAAGAAAAACACTGTGGCACCCTACTACATAGAACCTGACAAGGCATGATTCTCTATTTCTGTGCATTGTTTTGTCTTGAAAGATATTTTTGCACAGAGGATGTTGTGTCACAGTTGTATTGTAAGTAATGTTTTAATTTTGGTACCTCTGCCAATAGTTCATTGACATGTACTGATCTGTTGGAAGGGAGGTACAATTTCAGTGAGTTTTCCAGTGAGTTTTCCATTCGGTCTTAAAACAGGAATTACTGGTCAGGAAATACTGGTTATAAATCTACTCTACTCACAGTGTGCTCTCCTTAACAGTTTGACATCTGGTTTGAATATGTGCACATTATACATTTCAGATAGATTTTCATGTTTGTGTTTTATTTAGTAAAAAATCTAAGCAAAATATTATTCCTGGTAACTAATGAACGTATCCTCTTCATCAAAGGTAACCCTTCCTTTCCTTTGGCGGTCATTTTGAGAGCCAGTTTTATCATAGCGCTTGCTTGTTTTTTGCAACTTCACTTGAAGAAACTTTCAACGTTTTTGAAATTGTCCAAATTGACTGACCTTCACGTCTTAAAGTAATGATGGACTGTCATTTCTCTTTGCTTATCTGAGCTGTTCTTGCCATAATATGGATTTGGTCTTTTACCAAATAGGGCAATCATCTGTACCACACCTACCTTGTCACAACACAACTGATTGGCTCAAACGCATTAAGAAGGAAAGAAATTCCACAAATGAACTTTTAACCAGTGACACCTGTTAATTTAAATGCATTCCAGGTGACCAGCTGAAGAAGCTGGTTGTGAGAATGTCAAGAGTGTGCAAAGCTTTGAAGAATCTCCAAAATAAAATATATTTGGATTTGTTTAACACTTTATTTGGGTTACTACATGATTCCATATGTGCTATTTCATAGTTCATGTCTTCACTATTATTCTACAATGTAGAAAATAGTAAAAGAAAAGAAAAACCCTTGAATTAGTAGGTATGTCCAAACTTTTGACTGGTACTGTATATACACACACACACATATATACACATACACACACATACTGTATATTCCAACGATTTTACTGAGTTACATTTCATATAAGGAAATTGGGTAGGCCTGGGAGGGCATAGGCCCACCCACTTGGGAGCCGGGCCCACCTACTGGGGAGCCAAGCCCAGCCAAAAGTGCTTTATTATAGACAGAAATACTCCTCAGCACCCACCACCAATGTTCCCTCAAATTGTTTTTCGTCACTGAGCAAATTTCATGTCTGCTGAGGGCAAACCTGAACTTTGTGAAAATTCTGTGCAACTTCCAGCAAACTTTTACTGTGAACACTGAGGCCGTACCCACTTTAAGTTACAGTTTTCAAAGTGGCCAAGAAGGCTACTGTGGCTATTTGATCATGATGTAGGCCTACCAGAGTGACCTACCATCAAAAACAATGGAGAAAATGCACCCCATAACATCTTAGCATCTTAACATAGAAATAGCTGTTCAATCATTCAGTGTACACTAGCAGCCAATGTGTGGTATTCAATGTAGGTCTACATTCCGTGAGACTTTTGAAAAAAAACACATGCAGGGCTTGATATCAACCTGTTTGTCCGCTTCTCCTTCAGACAAGGAGTTGACTGAAAATGATGCAAGAATCCACATTATAAAATAAAATGCATTATTATTACAGAGAATCAGACAAATTATGCTACCCTCTGCCTATTGGCTACTTAGCTTATTCAAGCCTGTCTCAAGATACAACACTGCCCCTTTAAGACAAAAAAAGTTATTTGTGTGGAGGTCCTGGGCTGGTATTGTTAAGGTTGTTTGGATGGTTGGACGTACTGCCAAATTTTCTAAAACAACGTTGGAGGTGGTTTATGGTATAGAAATGAACATTACATTCTCTGGCAACAGTTCTGGTGGAAATTCCTGCAGTCAGCATGTCAATTGTACGCTCCCCTCGCATTGTGTGACAAAACTGTACATTTTAGTGTAATTTTCTTGTCCCCAGCACAAGGTCCACCTGTGTAATGATCATGCTATTTAATCAGCTTCTTAATATGCCACATCTGTGGATATATTATCTTGGCAAAGGAGAAATGCTCACAAACAGGGATGTAACACATTTCTGCACTAAATTTGAGAGAAAAATGCTTTTTGTGCGTACGGAACATTTCTGGGATCTTTATTTCAGCTCATGAAACATGGGACCAACATTTCACATGTTTTTTTTCAGCATATATACACATTAGATATGTATATACAGTATCTTTATATAGATACACGACAGACAGACAGACAGACAGACAGACAGACAGACAGACAGACAGACAGACAGACAGACAGACAGACAGACAGACAGACAGACAGACAGACAGACAGATACATAGATAGATAGATAGATAGATAGATAGATAGATAGATAGATAGATAGATAGATAGATAGATAGATAGATAGATAGATCAATTTGTAAGTCGCTCTGGATAAGAGCGTCTGCCAAATGACTTAAATGTAAATGTAAATGTATATATGGGTGATTATGCAACTATGGGCACTTCTATGTCCTCGGGTCAATTTTGGGGATTTTATAAAAAATAAAACAAATACAAATATTTGTATGTTAAGTTCACACTGGAATCACCCCATACTTTTTTAAACACCTCTCTATCAAGTATTCTAGCTACTTTTCAGATGCATTGTATACTTCAATTTCACTATTTTGCCCTTGTCCCTAACCCAGACTTTTAAGCTTCTACTACGTTTTCTATGAGAAAACATTAATAATTACACATGATATAATATTATGTAGTACAGAAAGAGTCAATTAAATAAAATCTATATCAATATTTATTGTGAGTATGCATACAGAGCATACAGAGATCTTATTATGACAAATGTCAAACTTGATCATGCTTTATGGAAAGCTGCGAAATACAAAAAAAGGTATGATCGACTGATGAACAAAATGGAGAGACAAGATTCCCCAAAGACAAAGACAAAAACCGCAAATGAAGGGAACTCTGAAGAACTTGAGAAGGATTGTATATTGTTTCAATATGCCATCATTGCAGAGTTAAAACAAAAGTATAAAAGAAATTGCAGTGCCAAGGACAAACAAGGGGCTTCAAAAATGCTCAGACATCCTGAGAACATATGGGCTGGTCAAAGCAGCAAACAGAGAATTTTGCTTTTCAGCAAAGCAAATGAGGGCCAATGAAAACAGGCCGTCAAGTCTTCAATACTCCAGGAAAAATGTGTGCAACCGAATTAGCACAGCCACAGAAGAGAAAATCACAAGATTCTATGAACGTGATGACAACAGCAGAGCAACAACAGGGAAAAAGGACACACTAACGAGGAACAAGAAGAAAAAGCAGAAGCGCTTCTTGAATGGCACAATTCAGAACCTTTATCAGAAGTTTAAGAGGGAATATTCAGAAATTCAAATTTGCTACTGTGAATTCTGCAAAAGACATAATTTTGGGGTTGTCAAGCCAGCAGTACAAGATAGGGATACATGTCTCTGCAAAACCCACGCCAACCTCCAGTTCATGGCGGACAAACTACAGTATCACAAAGTGATCAGCTGCAGCAACGTTGAGAAAGTTAGTGAGTCTTTGTGCTGTGAGAACCTGAAGACAGAGTGCATGTATAGAGAGTGTTCCCTTTGCCAAGCAAAAGAGCTTAAAACATCTGACTTTGATGCTGGTGAACAGACATGGTGGTTTGAGTGGAAAAACAAAGCTGAAGAGAGAGAGAAGAAAAACAAAGAGGGAAACATGGAGAAGTTCACTGTACATTTGACAGTAAAATAAAAGCTATGTGGCACACTGCACATTCTATTGGAGGACTTCTCCAACAGATTGAAAGAGAAGTTGGGGAAACACGTGTACAACATTCGACACCAATACTCCAAACTGAGAGAATTAATAGAGAATCCGGAGAAAGAGGAGATCATTGTGCATATTAACTTTGCAGAGAACTACAATACCTGTGTAAATACACCAGTGAAATCCAGGCTGTTCACTTTGTTTTCATGTTTTATTTTTACATAGAAGTAATTTCCACCACAACCCATATTTTTGAGGAAAATGAGTATATTATGTATAATTTATATACATTTATTTGTTATAGATATGGAAATCATACGGTTATTATCATAATCTCACAAAAAGGTTGGCTGGAAATATCTTATTTTTCATGATAAATAAATGTTTTCAGCTGTCAGTCAGCAAGGCAAGTTTATACATTCAGGCATCGTGTTGAATTATTCATTTTAGGAAAACCTTAAAAATCACTTAAAATAATATTCAATACAAGTTCATGTACAAATGTATAAGAACTCCATCATAAATCAATTGTATGATATTTGATTTTCAACAAAAATGGATGTTTAATGACGTGATGGAAATGACATTTGTCTATGGCTGTCTGGGAAAAGGGACAAATATATATACATTCCTGAATAGTACGATCGCAGCCATTATCAGATATAGTTTCTAGACAAATCAAAGACAAGTACAATACTGGTAAAATGGTGTTTGAATAAGTTTTACTTTCTGAAAGTTTGCACGGCCAAAGTGCCCAAAGTTGCAGAATCACCCATATATATATAAATACACTCATATACACAAATATACATACATTCATTGTATTGAAGCAGCTACAGTAATAGTCCATTGGTCACATGATTCTCAATTTTTCTCTTCACAGTTTTGCAATTTTAAAAAACAAAGATAAGATTCATACATTCATACAGTGACATAGAACGAAAACTAAACAGAATAGTACTAAGTTAAATGTAACATAATTTAGTCATTATTATTATTATATATATATTATTATATAAAAATCCAAATAACAGTCAGAGAAAAGGTCCTCCTCATTTTCCTCTGAACTGTACCTCATAGTCTTTCACACAGCTTTGTGTAGTCTCATACACTGGTGCATGGCTTACATCAGTCACACCACTTGATGCTGTATCACATCTTTTTGAAGCATCCAACACATCTACATCAAACATGTCTGGTTTGTCTGTATGCAGCAGCGAGCCGAACAGCCTGTCCCAGTGTGTGAAGTAGGGTGCGTAGTTGACCATGAACTTGAGATGGTGGAGGTCGTGGTGCGGAGATCCGCCATAGAGCCCAAATGGTACCAGTCTGTGAGGGGCCCAGGGCAGGTCATAACCTGAGTGGTCCTCCACAGACAGCCAGATGTTCAGGGTGAAGAAGAACATCTTGGTGAGTGGGTGGCAGCCCAGCAGGTCAGGGTTCACTGCAGCAAACAAGCCCAGACTCAGGGTCTCCCAGATCCCAGAGTGCTCTGTGGTCAGGGCGAAGGTGGCTGTGTAGCGGTGGTGCACCTTATGGAAAGTCCGGTAGAGCCAGGGCACCTTGTGGTGCAGCACGTGCCACACAAAGTACTGCAGGTCAAAGAGAAGGAGACAGGCTAACACGTCCCAGGCCACACGAAGAGACCCAGGGGCTTGGGCAGGGAGGACCACTGGTCTCCAGTACCAGTGCAGAACACTAAGGGGGAAAATGAACACAGCGTGGGTGTGCAGGGAGGTAGCCAGGCAGCTCCATGCCATTGCCCAGGTCACCCTGCTCTGTGACTGAATCTTGTAGCGGTGCACCAGGGCTACTCTGGAGGACAGGGTGTCCAGGCACAGGTAAGGCAGGCAGCAGCTCAGATAGAGTGTCATGGAGAACAGGACAGGGAACAAGGGAGAGCGGAGAAAGTCTTCTTGTGCTCTTATCTTGTCCCATAAAGTCTGTAGCAGGAAAGGAGAGGAGGACTCCAGTGAGGGCTCCATCTTTACTGATCGAATGGTCTTCAGTCTGCAGTAGAGGATGCCCTGCCTTTTAAAGAGGGTGTATTGTTACTCTGTGTGACGTTCTGCAGGTCCTTATGAGTCTTTTCCTGCTGGGGAACTCCGCAAGGAGGGAACGACATGCTTCACTCTCCAAACTATTTAACCCTCTGTGTCTATGAACAACTGTCCTCAAATCAAAATGTCATTTTTCAAAGGGAAATAAAATGATGTTTAGGGTGACAAAATGCTTCAGACAACGAAGTAAGTCATTATTCATTAGTTTAACATAGTTGATAGTAACTGTTCTCAAATAGTCTACTATGACAACACCTTCCCACCCGCTTGAACCATAGACAGGTAAATACATCATTTGATCACGTCATGGACTATAGTTTCCAACTGTGTGTATGTTTGTTTTGTTTCGTTTTTTTATTTACAAAAATACTAGTATTTAGTATTTATTGCTGGGTTAACCAATAGGAATACGCCTGAGTTTGATGTATATGCAGTACCAGTCAAAAGTTTGGACACACCTACTCATTAAAGGGGTTTCTTTATTTTTACTATTTTCTACATTGTAGAATAATAGTGAACACATTACAATTATGAAATAACACATATGGTATCATGTAGTAACCCAAAGATTTGATTTTATATTTGATGTCTTCACTATTATTCTTCAATGTAGAAAATAATAAAAAATTAAGAAAAACTCTTGAATGAGTAGGTGTGTCCAAACTTTTGACATGTACTGTTGGTACAAGGTCAGGGTTAGGGTAGACGGTCAGAGACAGAGTTTTGGTAGAAAGCAATGTGGAATGAAGGGTGACTTCAGTATCCATCCCAATACATCACCTTCTCAGAAGTGCTCCAGAAATCACAGTATATTTTCTCTTAGAAACATTGGACAACATTTTGCCAGTAGGCCTACTGTACAGTATTTCACATATTCTTAAACTTCTATTGTACATGACATTATTGAAATACCCACTACACTGCACACCTATTGATCTTCTTGATGTTGTACAGTGCAGTAGTAGTGACAGTGGGTCATTCGCGAACGAATGTCTCTTTTTGAACAGCTCTTGTTGGTGAACGTCGAATCGCATCTGTGGAAGAGACATTTCTTAGTCTCTCAGATTTGTCTAGCCTACTGTTATCACTGCTTTTTGAGCTGCCAACAACAATTATCTGTAGATAAGTTATTTTAAATATTATCTAGAGATTCCTCACTGCAGGAACAATAGGTAGTGAGGAGAGAGCATCATTCTGGTCCACACACTGTGTTAAAAAAATTATAAAATTTTCTTTGCAGGCCGTCTATTAATTTGGTCAGATAAAAATATACTTTAAGTTGCATGTCACATTGTGACATAATGGCAGGTAAATGTCTGTGCTTTACATTACAGATGTGCTCTTTTGTATGGTTTTATGTAAAAGTTGAAGAACTACAGAGTGAAGAACTATTTGAGAGGCAAATTAACAGCTCTTTTAGTTGAACGGAGCAAAATGATCAGGCTCACCAAAAAGACCGGAATGCCCGTCACTATAAAGTAGACTACCCCTTCAGTCTTCGTGAAATACAACACCCTTTTCCTTGCAATGGCTTGACAAAAAACAGGATTTTATTGTTGTTTAAGGTTCCACCTAGTGTTTTAATAAAGTCAATGCATCACTTCACCATCGTCTCATGCAGGGATTGGCAACTCCAGGGTTCCCCAAACACGGTCCTGGGGCCACATTTAGTTTTTCCCCCAGCACTAGACAGCTGATTCAAATAACCAACTCATCATCAAGCTTTGGTTATTTGAATCAGCTCTAGGGAAAAAAGCAAACGAGTTCGGTAAACCCTGGCCTAGCCCATGACTCTTGTGCGCTCTTAAAGGGGCACACAGCGATTTAACATTAACGTCACATCTCTCACCATCTTTTTCTCTTTGAAAAGTGAGATGACGAAACATTGCTTTTGATTTCTTAAGGAGAAGAACTCTTATCATAAGATGTTTCAAACATTATAATAAAATATATCTAAAAAAGTCTGGTTGTCAACTGTTGTCCCACCCTGGTCTCAGTATTTTGTGTTTTCTTTCTTTATTTGGTCAGGGCAGGGTGTGACATGGATTTTGGTATGTGGATTCTGCTCTCTGATCTTAATAAACTTTAACCTGTAAGATGTGTTACACAAAACCTCCTTTGGCTCAACGTGTTGACTCAACATCTCTGTGACTGCCAATTAAAATGGGTTAGTTAGCAATCCACTGACGTGTTTCTTACTTTTGCATAGAGTAAAAAAGGCTGAATTATGTTTGTATTCATTACTCAGAAATATCATATACCTATATATTAAGTAATTGTGATGATGGGTCAGTTGGTTGGTTGGTTGTTTGAAGTTGATTGATCTTTAAATGTAAATGATATTGGAATGGTGTATTCAATGACCATTCACTTTAGTCTCTATTTTCTAGAAACAAAACTATGGCTAGAAATTGAACTTTGATACTGCTTGTAAAGTGAGGCAGTAAACAGCATGAACAGCTGATTGTAAGATAATGATGTGGTCCATACAGTATAAAATCAGGAGAAAAGTCAGTGAGGTATCTAACCAGACACTCATTTCCTCTTGAAACTCAGAGACGACAAGATGGCTTTCTCTTGTCCAACTAAGAGGTAAGCTCTCGCTCTCTCTCTCTAAACAAGTCCTTGGATCACCCCCATCCAAATATTTCCCTTAAGTATTGTTAGTTCTAAACTATTTTGATTGAACTGTTGTCTTTTTTAAACCAGAATGGCTCAGAACACCTTGAAAATTAGGCTGCAGGGTTTGGAATGCCACTTCACCTGGAAGTTGGACGACAGCAGATCTAAACTGGAAAGTCTCAGACATACCCTGATAGATATCATCAGCAGCGAGGGGGTTCAATGTTCCTGGACGGGTCATCTGTACAACCTCCTGGCTTACCTACACCACGCTTTGGGCTCCACAGAGGACGCTCTTCAATGCCTGAAGAAGGCTGAAGAGGCCATTCGCCTAAACAGCCCAGACGACGTGGAGCTAAGTCTGGTGGTCCACTATGGGAACTTGGCCTGGGTGCACTATCACCAAGGGGAGATGACAGAGAGCCAGACCTATGTGGAGAAGGTTGCGAGACTACTGCGGGACAACCCCTCACCCTGCCCAGGTGTAGTATGGGGCGAAAGGGCCTGGACTTTGAATAAGTTTGACATAAGCAAGAGGAAGGCAGCGGTATATTGCTTCCAGATGGCCTTAAAAGAGGACCCTGAGAACAAGGTGCTGTGCTGTGGCTATGCCATAGCATTTAGTAAATCTTTTGAAAATAAAGACATTACTCCGAGGCTGCGATCTGAGATGTTGGAGCACCTACGGATTGCTAGAGAATTGGATCCAGAACATTTGACCATCACAGTGATGTACCTGCAGAGGCTTGCAGATAGCGGCCAGGTTGAGGAAGCACGTAAACTTGCAGAGGAAGTGATAGAGAAGCCTTTGGACAGCTTTGGTGGATTTGGACTCTTACTATCATTTTTCAGAGATTACGTCTCTCATGATTCAAGCATTGACCTGGCAAGAAGGACCCTGGAGAGACACCCTGATTCACGCCAACTGAAAAAGCGTCTTGCGCAGTGTTACAAATGGAAGATTTTCTCTCAAGAAGAGAAAAGGAACCCAATGAGGCATATTCTGATTGAAAATGCAGTCAGCCTTTATGAAGAGGTGGTCACACTCTACCCAAAATCCCTTGCAGTTAAACTGGAACTGTCTGCCATGTACAAAGAATCTGGCAGAGTTGATAGAGCAGATAAGATTTTTGAGGACCTGCTTCTTGAAATAGAAGGAATGGAACCACAGGATTTACAAAAATTATACAACAGGTATGCCCAACATCTGTTTTATGCCAAACATGATGCTTCCAGGTCAATTGATTTCCACAAGAAGGCAGTAGAGATTATGCTACCCACTGGCCAACGTGACAGCAGTATTCGTGTTTTGTTGTCAACTGTCCATAACGGGGGAGACAGAGCTGAGGAAATTGTTGACTTTCTGGATGGACTTGATGGAGAAGGTGCTGTCAGCCAGTTCTAGACCTTTTTTACAATAAAGGCTTGAATTAACCAGAACTGCTTGTCGAATCAGTGAAATTTGCATAACCTGTTTATGATTGATTGATGTGGAAAATATATTCACTATACCACTAGGACAAATCTAGGTGAATATAGGACAAATTTTAATTTCGTACAAACTGAATACCTTCGTATTCCAAATGTCTGTGCTCAATTTTACTACTGGGATTGCTGAGAGATGCATGATCATCAATACTAACACTGGAAAGGAAATTCAAGGCTGAGAGTAAAGTCATAAATATGTAGGCCTAACATGACAATATCTGTCTGGGATACACATTTTGAATTGAATCTGTACAAGTTAACTATGGACTATGTACTACAGACAAACTAATGTTATTTTAAATGTTTCATTATAGAGTAGAGAGGTCCTGTATAGCCTCACAGACAGACTATCCAGAACAATAGGATATTCTTTATTTTATTTACTTCACACTGGGCACAATAGATTGTGTTTCTGGAAAATGTATGTAATGTGTAATATTATACTGTCTAATATCTTGTAAGTTCTTGTGAAAATGAAGGTAGTATGTTAAGAGATCATGAATTAAAGAAATACAGTAACAGCAAACAACAACAAGTCATTTTATAATTATAAACCACTCTCCCAGTAGGTAACTACAATTTCTTAATGCATAGCTGTGGATATCCAGTTGAAATTGTATGACTAAATACATTGACTGTCATCAGCTATGGTCTGAGTTTGATTGATTAAGGCTCTGAATGTCATGGATACCATACAAGGTCAGGGTCAGGGTACACGGTCAGAGCCAGAGAACACCACAATACAGCACAGAATGTTTCAGTGGAAAGCAATGGGGGAATGAAGGGTGATAAGTGTCAGTTGACATCACAATACATCCTTCACCTTCTCAGAAGTTGCTCCAGCAATCACAGTATCATTGCTGCTGAGGAAGATTGGCCAACAGTACTGTGCAGTATTTCACTAATGTTTTAAGTTCTAAGGTATGTGACATTATTGAAATACAGATTACACTACACACCCATTGAGCTCCTTGATTTTGTTCAGGTGGCTTCCTCTTCAGTTTTTGTCAGAGGAAAAACAGGATTAGATGTGTATACGTCGCCACCTAGTGTTTTAATAAAGACAATGCATCACTTCCCATTGTCTCATGCATCACCACCAGTTCAGCATCCAAAATTAAGTCAACCTTCATGAAGAGGTGGTCGCACTCTACCCACAACCCTTTGCAGTAAACCTGAAACTGTCTGGCATGTACAAAGAATCTGGCTGTGTTGATTGAGCAGATAATATAGAGGATTTACAAAAGATTCTTCAACTGCTATTTGCAACATCTGTTTTATGCCAAATAAGATGCTTCCAGGTCAATTGATTTCCACAAGGCAGCAGAAATTATGCTACCCACTGACCGACGTGAGAGCAGTATTCGTGTTGTTTCGTCCACTATCCGTAATGGAAGAAACAGAGCGGGGCAAAAAAACGCCACCTGCTGGAGACTTCATATTTTGGGCCCACTTCACACCTCTCGGTTCACCTCTCTCCCCTAAACATAACTTTCATGCGCTCTTAAATGCAGCACACACCCATTCGCTTTAGTCTCTATTTGCTAGAAACTTAATCATAGCTAGAAATAAATCTGTAACACTTGAGGCAATAACAGCCCATTGGAAGATAAGGATGTGGTCCATACAGAATAAAATCAGGGCAGAAGTCAGTGAGGTATCTCATCAGACACTCATTTGCTCATTAAACTCAGAGATCATGAGGTGGCTTTCTTTCCCTAAGTGTGTTTCTCTCTCAATCTATCCCTCACTCACTCACTTAGGCATTGTTAGTTGAACTAACTTAGTTCTAAACTATTTTTGATTGAACTGTTTGTTTTAAAAAAAGCTCTTCAACTGGTATGTAGATGTTGAGCAGATGTTATTGCTGGTGTAGCATAATACTTGTGCCTCTAGCTCCAACAGTGCAGTAATATCTAACAAGTAATATCTAACAGTTTCACAACATAAACCCAAAATACACGTAAATCTAAGTAAGGAATGGATTAAGAATATACAGTTGAAGTCGGAAGTTTACATACACGTAGGTTGAAGTCATTAAAACTTGTTTTTCAACCACTCCACACATTTCTTGTGAACAAACTATAGTTTTGGCAAGTCGGTTAGGACATCTACCAGTCCCTCTTGCAGCAAAGCAACCCCACAACATGATGCTGCCACCTCTGTGCTTCACGGTTGGGATGGTGTTCATCGGCTTGCAAGCCTCTCCCTTTTTCCTCCAAACATAATGATGGTCACTATGGCCAAACAGTTCTATTTTTGTTTCATCAGACCGGATGACATTGCTCCAAAAAGTACTATCTTTGTCCCCATGTGCAGTTGCAAACCGTAGTCTGGCTTTTTTATGGCGGTTTTGGAGCAGTGGCTTCTTCCTTGCTGAGTGGCCTTTCAGGTTATATCGATACAGGACTCATTTTTACTGTGGATACTTTTGTACCTGTTTCCTCCAGCATCTTCACAAGGTCCTTTGCTGTTGTTCTGTGATTGATTTGCACTTTACGCACCAAAGTAACTTCATCTCTAGGAGACAGAAGGTGTCTCCTTCCTGAGCGGTTTGACGGCTGCGTGTTTATACCAGCATACTATTGTTTGTACAGATGAATGTGGTACCTTCAGGCATTTGGAAATTGCTCCTAAGGATGAACCAGACTCGTGGAGGTCTACAATTGTTTTTCTGAGGTCTGGACTGATTTCTTTTGATTTTCCCATGATGTTAAGGAAAGAGACACTGAGTTTCAAGGTAGGCCTTGAAATACATCCACAGGTACACCTCCAATTGACTCAAATGATGTTCTAAATGATGCTTCTAAAGCCATGAACTCATTTTCTAGAATTTCCCAGTCTGTTTAAAGGCAAACTCAACTTAACATATGTAAACTTTTGACCCACTGGAATTGTGATACAGTGAATTTTAAGTGAAATGATCTGTCTGTAAACAATTGTTGGAAATATTACTTGTGTCATGCACAAAGTAGATGTCTATAGGCAGCTAGTGATGGCTGTTTAGCAGTCCGATGTCCTTGAGAAGCTGTTTTCCAGTCTCTCGGTCCCAGCTTTGATGCACCTGTACGGACCTCGCCTTCTGGATGATAGCAGAGTGAACAGGCAGTGGCTCGGGTGGTTGATGTCCTCGATGATCTTTTTGGCCTTCCTATGTCATTGGGTGCTGTAGGAATCCAGGAGGGCGGGAAGTTTGCCTCTGGTAATGTATTGGGCAGACCACACCACCCTCTGGAGAGTTTTGCGGTCTTGGGCGGTGCAGTTGCCATACCAGGTGCCATACCAGGTTGTGATACAGCCTGACAGGATGCTCTCAATTGTGCATCTGTAAAAGTTTGTTATGGTTTTAGGTGTTAAGCCACATTTCTTCAGCCTCCTGTGGTTGAAGAGGCGTTGTTGCGCCTTCTTCACCACGCTGTCTGTGTGGGTGGACCATTTCAGTTTGCCAGTGATGTGTACACAGAGGAACTTGAAGCTTTCCACCTTCTCCACTGCAGTCCCATCGATGTGGATAGGGGGGGGTGCTCCCTCTGCTGTTTCCTGAAGTCCACAATCATTTCCTTTGTTTTGTTGACGTTGAGTGAGAGGTTATTTTCCTGGCACCACACTCCCAGAGCCCTCACCTCCTCCCTGTCTCATCGTTGTTGGTAATCAAGCCTAGTACTATTGTGTCGTCTGCAAACTTGATGATTGAGTTGGGGGCGTACTTGGCCATGCAGTCATGGGTAAACAGGGAGTACAGGAGTAGGCTGAGCATACACTGTTGTGGGGCCCCAGTGTTGAGGTTCAGCGAAGAAAAGGTGTTGTTTCCTACCTTCACCACCTGTGGGCGACCCGTCAGGATGTCCAGGACCCAGTTGCACAGGGCCTTTGTTCAGACCCAGGGCTTCGAGCTTGATGATGAGCTTGGAGGGTACTATGGTGTTGAATGCTGAGCTATAGTCAATGAACAGCATTCTTAGATAGGTATGCTTCTTGTCCAGATGGGACAGGGCAGTGTACAGTGTGGTGGCGATTGCATCGTCTGTGGATCTTTTGGGGCGGTAAGCAAATTGAAGTGAGTCTAGGGTGGCGGGTAAGGTGGAGGCGTTATAATCCTTGTCTAGTCTCTAAAAGCACTTCATTATGACAGAGGTGAGCACTACAGGGTGATAGTCATTTAGTTAAATTACCTTTGCTTTCATAGGTATAGGGACAATGGTGGCCATCTTGAAGCATGTGGGAACAACAGACTGGGATAGGGTGAGATTGAATATATCTGTGAACACACCAGCCAGCTGGTCTGCGCATGCTCTGAGGATGCGGCTATGGATACCATCTGGGCTGGCAGCCTTGTGGGGGTTAACACGCTTAAATGTCTTACGCATGTTGGCCACGGAGAAGGAGAGCCCACAGTCCTTGATAGCGTTCCCCGTCAGTGGCACTGTATTATCCTCAAAGCGAGCGAAGAAGGTGTTCAGCTCGTCTGAAAGCAAAACTTTGGTGTCCGCGATGTGGCTTTTTTTCCTTTTATAATACGTGGTTGTCTGTAGACACTGCCACATGCGTCTCGTGTCTGAGCCGTTGAACTGGGACTCAACTTTGTCCCTATATTGACGTTTAGCCTGCTTGATTGCTTTGCGGAGGGAATAACTACACTGTGTGTATTCTTCCATATTCCCAGTCTTCTTGCCCTGGTTAAATGTTGTGGTTTACGCTTTCAGTTTTGCGCAAATCAAATCAAATGTATTTGTCACATACACATGGTTAGCAGATGTTAATGCGAGTGTAGCGAAATGCTTGTGCTTCTAGTTCCAACAATGCAGTAATAACCAACGAGTAATCTAACCTAACAATTCCAAAACTACTACCTTATACACACAAGTGTAAAGGGATAAAGAATATGTACATAAAGATATATGAATGCGTGATGGTACAGAACGGCATAGGCAAGATGCAGTAGATGGTATCGAGTACAGTATATACATATGAGATGAGTAATGTGGGGTATGTAAACAAAGTGGCATAGTTTAAAGTGGCTAATGATACATGTATTACATAAAGATGCAGTAGATGATATAGGGTACAGTATATACATATACATATGAGATGAATAATGTAGGGTATGTAAACATTATATTAATGCTCCCATCTATCCACGGTTTCTGGTTGGGGTAGGTTTTAATAGTCACAGTGGGTACAACATCTCCTATGCACTTCCTGATAAATTAATTAATTGTATTTAATGACTCCAACTGAAGTGTATGTAAACTTCTGACTTCAACTGTATATGTCAGAGCGGCATTGGACTAATATACAGTGACATAGTATAGAGTACATTATATACATATGAGATGTGTGATGCAATATTTGCAAACAATTCAAGTGGCTAATGTGTTAATATTATTTTCTGAAGCTACTCTGAACATATCCTAGTCCACGTGATCAAAACATTCTTGAAGAGTGGATTTCGATTGATCAGACCAGAGTTGAATAGTCCTCACCACGGGTGCTTCCTGTTTGAGTGTCTGCCTATAGGAGGGGAGAAACAAGATGGAATCGTGTTCCGATTTGCCGAATGGAGAGCGGGGGAGGGCCTTATATGCATTCTGGAAGGTAGTATAGCAATGGTCGAGGGTTTTAGCAGCGCGAGTACAACAATCAATATGTTGATAGAATTTAGGGAACCTTTTCCTCAAATTTGCTTTATTAAAATTCCCAGCTATAATAAATGCAGCCTCAGGATATGTGATTTCCAGTTTGCATTAAGTCCATTGAAGTTCTTTGAGGGCCACCATGGTATCTGCTTGGGGGGGATATAGACCGCTGTGGCTATTATTGACGAAAACTCTTTCGGAGATAGTATGGTCGGCATTTGATTGTGAGATATTCTAGATCAGGTGAACAGAATGTCTTGATTTTCTGTATGATATCAATTAAGCCATAAGTCGTTAATCATAAAACATATACCTCCACCCTTCTGCTTCCCGGAGAGATGTTTGTTCCTGTCGGCGCGATGTACTGGGAACCCAACTGGCTTTACAGAGTCAGACAGTATATCGAGAGAGAGAGAGAGAGAGAGAGAGAGAGAGAGAGAGAGAGAGAGAGAGAGAGAGAGAGAGAGAGAGAGAGAGAGAGAGAGACATGTTTTCATGAAGCAGAGTATGTTACAATCCCTGGTGTCTCTCTGAAAAGCAATTATTTTCATATTGTGGCTGCAAAGGCATACTGCGGACGAATGTAGACAAACTAATGTTACTCTTAATTCTTGCATTATAAAGTAGAGAAACCCATTATAGCCTCACAGACTGACAATCTGTGTTTGTTTTTGTTTTCTGCACAGTGGGAACAATTGATTCTGTTTCTAGAAAATCTGTTAAATGTGTAAGATATACTGTATAATACCTTCTAAGTTCTTGGGAAAATAAAGGTATTCTATTCTATTCTATTATATTGTGTTTACATATCATTAATTCAATTAATACAGTAATAGAAAACAAGGCAAAGTAATTTTGCAATGTACATCACTATCCCATGTAGATAACTAGAATTTCTAAATGGAGTTGTGGATATCAAGTAGCAATTTTAAGGCTTAATACATTAACTATTAGCTAAAGCGCCATTGAGGCCATTTTCATTTTGAAGTAGTCGATATTCTTCTTCTACTTCTTCTAGGAGTTGGCAAACAGACTCAAAGGGGGCATTCTGCCACCTAGAGTGGGTTGTTTGAAAAGGTATAAAGCTAAGGTTTGTAATTTACTGCCATATCCAGTTATGGAATGTTTGCTCACCAGTATAATTCATTAGAAGATCCCTTCTGGTGACCCGGATGTAATCATGTGCAGTGATGCCAACTTAGCAATTTTGTTGCTAGATTTAGCAACTTTTCAGACTACCCTGGCAACTTTCTTTTCAAACAGCACCTAGCAGCAAATTTAGCTACTTTAAAAAAAATATTTAGAACTTTTAGCAACTTTTGAAAAGTGACTCAAATGCTAAGATGCACACATTTTCCCTCTAAATGAAACCAAAATGATTTTCTCTGTCACACACTCAGTCACAACACACGTGCCTGGCAGCAAAAGTGCATTGTGAGTGACGTCAGCAGCAGGCGCTCAGTTCGTACACAGGCGGCAGCAGGCTAGCAGCAATTTCAGCAAATTGCAAATCATTGTTGGCTGACTGCAGCAGCAGTAGTATGGGTTCGACAAGCCAAACCCAATGAATATAGTTGGTCATGAATGTTTGATCTTGAACAGAACTTACAACATCAATCAACATGTCTCAATCAAAATTGTACAGCCAGAAGTATAGAAAAGAGTGGGAGTCTGTACCTGAACAAATGTCAAATCATATTTTTTGCCAAGATGGCCAGTAAATTTGAGTAACATTATTGTTTATTCTACATAATGACGCAGTTTTACGTTATCACGCAATGACATCACAACGTCATTTAGCAACTTTTAGCAACAAATCAACCTGCCTCTAGCAACTTACCCTGAAAATTTGTTGGCAACACTGATCATGTGATCCTTCCTTAATCCATAGGAGGTCCCACCAAGTTGACTACTTTCTTTTTTTAACCCAGTTGACTACTGTAAAATGTGGATGACGGATCACCACCTCAAGCTGAACCTCGGCAAGACGGAGCTGCTCTTCCTCCCGGGGAAGGACTGCCCATTCCATGATCTCGCCATCACGGTTGACAACTCCATTGTGTCCTCCTCCCAGAGCGCTAAGAACCTTGGCGTGATCCTGGACAACACCCTGTCGTTCTCAACTAACATCAAGGCGGTGGCCCGTTCCTGTAGGTTCATGCTCTACAACATCCGCAGAGTACGACCCTGCCTCACACAGGAAGCGGCGCAGGTCCTAATCCAGGCACTTGTCATCTCCCGTCTGGATTACTGCAACTCGCTGTTGGCTGGGCTCCATGCCTGTGCCATTAAACCCCTACAACTCATCCAGAACGCCGCAGCCCGTCTGGTGTTCAACCTTCCCAAGTTCTCTCACGTCACCCCGCTCCTCCGCTCTCTCCACTGGCTTCCAGTTGAAGCTCGCATCCGCTACAAGACCATGGTGCTTGCTTACGGAGCTGTGAGGGGAACGGCACCGCAGTACCTCCAGGCTCTGATCAGGCCCTACACCCAAACAAGGGCACTGCGTTCATCCACCTCTGGCCTGCTCGCCTCCCTACCACTGAGGAAGTACAGTTCCCGCTCAGCCCAGTCAAAACTGTTTGCTGCTCTGGCCCCCCAATGGTGGAACAAACTCCCTCACGACGCCAGGACAGCGGAGTCAATCACCCCCTTCCGGAGACACCTGAAACCCCACCTCTTTAAGGAATACCTAGGATAGGATAAAGTAATCCTTCTCACCCCCCCTTAAATGATTTAGATGCACTATTGTAAAGTGGCTGTTCCACTGGATGTCATAAGGTGAATTCACCAATTTGTAAGTCGCTCTGGATAAGAGCGTCTGCCAAATGACTTAAATGTAAATGTAATGTAAATGTAAAATGGTGAAAGCTCTTAATGGCGCTGCCCATGCTGAAATTTGGGCACAAGAGCCCTCTAGCTATCTCAATGGGGGAAAACTAGTTCCGATTATGGGTAAAGCCAGTCAGGTAATACCAAGGATTTGACGAGATTGTGGAAAATTGGGTTTTGTTTGAAACTGCTAGTGAGTCGGGTGGAGATAATAGCACAGAGAGTGAGAATAAGTGGGTTACAGTGGCGAAGAATTGAAACAAAATAAGTAGAGTTGTGGTGGAAACTAGGAAACCCTAGACTAGATTTTAGTCGGAAGAATAAGGAAAATCTGGTATATTTTGGAGGAAAGTGTTGTCGGTGAGAGACACAAGAAGTGGTCATATTTAGACATTTTGTGTGTTTACCAAGCAGAAGAAGCATGTTTTAATCCTTATTAAAAAGATAATCGGTGGAATGTTCCTGTATGGATTTTTTTACGAAGCAGGGCGCCTATCAAGAGGGTTATTTCTGGGGTTGCGTAAGAAGTAAAGGCAGATGATATAACTGAGGACATACTGTAGATGGAGTGGTTGTTGCACCTTGACTGACCTGTATGGTGGATGGAGAAAATACATTTACTTCATCCCTACTTACTGTTCTTTGATGAAGAGTCTTTCCCTTCTCATATAAAGTCAGGATTCATGAGTTGTTGTGCACAAACCCTTTCAGTGTCATTAATGCAGAAGTTTTGGTCTTGTGTCAAATGCGGGTAGACGGGAAGAGTATCATATGCCAGATGAAGTGAAATGCTGCAAATGTCGTGGTGAACATGCGTCCGAATTCCTGGAGTGCCCTTTTAGGGTGAAGGAGACCGAGGTGAAAAGAGTAAGGGGTGTCCAGAGTGTCTCCTATCTGGAAGCTGGGAGAAGAGTGGAAGGAGCAAATGGTGGGGAGAAAAACAATGGTAGTAAGAGCCACCATGAGTTTCTCATTAAACAAGGGATCATGAAATGTTACATGTTAAAAAGGTGGACTTTGTATTATTTATTGTAATGGTCATAAACTGTACAGCACAATCAGAGAAGAAGTCTGAGAAAATTGGAATCATTGTGAATGCAGATTATAGTTTTTGGGATATTCATGATTTCACAGCAGAGGCCTTGCAATAAATCTGATCGGTGAATGTTCAATCCTCACAGGCCTCTGACCATGTGTAGGGATGCATTCTGAAATGGACTGTGATTGAATACATGGGATGCATTTTGTTTGTTGAAGTGTTTTTTCCACAATTAATGTTTTTATTTTCTCTTTCAATACCCCGTCCAGCTGGTGACAGTAATGCACCATTAACATTGGGTGCCAACCGCCATCAAACCCCATCAAAGGAGAAGGAAATCTCGAAAGCTTTTCATCAGTTCTAAACAAGCTCCTGTTGGTCTTGCAATTGCAGAAGAATGAATTATGTTTAAACGTTTGTGATTTTAAATAGTTCTTCAAAATGCAATGTATCATAAAATGTATCATTCAGTTGATCATCTTTTATTTCGGCTCCAGTTTGAGTGTTCCTGTTCATTCATTGGCCTAAACATTATTAATGAAAAAACTTCTAGTTTTGTTGAGTTATTGCATGAATCCACAATTAAACCATGGATTGTTACAATAGAAAATGTGTAAATTGCTACTTTTTTAATAGATAGCTGGTTTTGATAGGCTCGATGTATTACGTCTACGTTTAAAGCAACATCTTACATTATTTCAAGTTGGAACTTTATGACTCATCGTCAGGTCCGGCAGTGCTAGTCGTCAGTGGTCCAAATTGCAGTGTCATAATAAATGTCCATCCTTCATTGGCGTATGGGCTAGTTTGAAGTATCTTTTAAACAATAACAAAACACTTCATTAACCGTAATCGTTTTCTAATGGTATATGGTTGTAGGCAGTTCCTATTTCATGCAAAAAAGAATTGTAGAATTGTTGAATTGTTTTCAATTGAGTCAGTGTATTTTGTTTGGATCCCTGTAAGTTATGGGTTGTAAGGAGCCCAATATAGGACTGAAGGAGCTAACGTTACTTCTTAGTCGAGAGCCATGCGTCCTCTGAAACACGACTCAGCCGAGCCGCACTGCTTCTTGACACAATGCCTGCTTAACCCGGAAGCCAGTCGCACCAATGTGTCAGAGGAAACGCCATAACCCTGGCGACCGTGTCAGTGTGCATGTGCCCAGTCCGCCACAGGAGTCGCTAGAGCGCGATGTGTCAGAGGAAACGCCATAACCCTGGCGACCGTGTCAGTGTGCATGCGCCCAGTCCGCCACAGGAGTCGCTAGAGCGCGATGTGTCAGAGGAAACGCCATAACCCTGGCGACCGTGTCAGTGTGCATGCGCCCAGCCCGCCACAGGAGTCGCTAGAGCGCAATGTGTCAGAGGAAACGCCATAACCCTGGCGACCGTGTCAGTGTGCATGCGCCCAGTCTGCCACAGGAGTCGCTAGAGCGCGATGTGTCAGAGGAAACGCCAAAACCCTGGCGACCGTGTCAGTGTACATGCGCCCAGTCCGCCACAGGAGTCGCTAGAGCGCGATGTGTCAGAGGAAACGCCATAACCCTAGCGACCGTGTCAGTGTGCATGCGCCCAGCCCGTCACAGGAGTCGCTAGAGCGCGATGGGATAAGGACATCCCGGCCGGCCAAACCCTCGCCTAACCCAGGCGACGCTGGGTCAACTGTGTGCCGCACCATGGGTCTCCCGTCTGCGACCGGCTGCGACAGAGCCTGGACTCGAACCAGGACCTCTAGTGGCGCAGCTAGCCACCACAACCTTTATTTTCTGTGACTTACTGTTTCTGCAGTACAGTTGACAACCATGGCTATGAATGCTAAGAAAATCCACTATACCGTAGCACATTCTTCCCATCCCCCTGCATTGGTCTCTGCATATTCACAGGAATCCTCTCAGGATCCCTCACCCTGTACCCATCTTACTCTACCACTCTCTTCACTGCTTCAGCATACAACACTTTCCTTACTACTCTGACCCTGGAAACCTCAACCTGCCCTTCTCTCACCGGACACCTCTGATTTCCAGCCCCATGAGCAACCCCTCAGCTAACACACACAACTTTCTCCACTAATACTACACCTTTCTTGATCTCATGTCCTCCTGCACACTTCTCAAATCTAATAATCTCCCTCTTACACACTGCTGCCGCATGACCATGCTTGGCATCTAAAGCACTGTAGTATTTTCGTAACAAAATCTCTCACAGGATAACTGACTGACACATCCTAATATGACCTTGTTGGACAAAGACTCTGCATCAAAACTCAGCAGGACAGACAATGTCTTCACCGTTTCACCAATTCCTCCCCGGATCTGCGTCACACCAAACGCCAGGCGTCACAGACACCAGGAATCTTCCATTTCAGCTGATCCTCCTCAACACTTAATGCCACCCCCGTTATCACTCCTTTCAATGGCGTCCTGCTCCGGAGAGGGAAGCAAGTCCCTGTCCTTGTCGCTTGGTCCGGAGCACCCCCTCCTGCAGGATGGAAGAAACACAATAAATCGTCACGGGTCCAATTCAAGTTACTTTCACAGATTCAACAGATTCTCTTCTCTACCCAACCACATACCACACATGAATCAGACAGAATACAAGGATAGATTCTCTCCAGAAAGCTCAATCCCACTGAGCCAGAATCATACTTATGGTCATTGGGTTGAGGCATGAACTGGGCGGTCCTCACCGCTGGTACTTCATCCTCACTCTCGCCAGGTTCCATCTCTGAACTACTGGAGCACATGTCCCTCGTTTTGCACTGGACGCCAACCTTCCTCACCACACTGCTTCCCTCTACACTCAGCTCTTTCTCGGTGTTCATCACTGCCACCGCAGTTAATTCATCCTCACTCTCGTTGCGTTCAATTTCCGTCTGTTTGCTCTTCCAAAAGTTTTGTTAATTCCTCCATTCCATATTCCCTCAAGACATGTTAAACTTTTCCTTCTATTCTTGTCCACCATCTTCTCCATCAGATCTTTCAGAAGGCCTGTGCATTTCCCCACTCCATATTTACTCATGTTCCATTTTCCTCCTTTTTTTCCTGTCCACCATCTTGGCAGCCATCTCTCCTGTTATGTCTCTCTCACCTCTATTGCTTAGATTCTGCCAGTACACTCTGTCTTCCATCTGTTTTCCACAAACAAGTGCTGTGACATGGAAATATGGCCGTGTGGGAACCCTAAACATATAAAGTTGATCAATTTAATCTGTTTAGTTTTTTGCCGATATGAAAGATAAAGAAGGTCCTCATGCTTCCAAAACCGTATCGCAAGCAATGGGGGTTAATGGGGGTTAATGTTCAGACAGAGTGTAGCAGCTCTTAACAAACCCCCCTAAGGAAGATGCCTTTGTCCAATGACTCTTATGTGTAATGTAATGCAACTGAGAGGCATGATCAAGGGCTAGGGATGTAGGGTAGACTACTGTAGAGTCGTTAGAGTGTAGCTGTTATCAGTCATTTGTCTTGATTCTAAAGACAAATGACAGTGCTTTGAATAGAGAACACCACTTGTCATCTCTTGCTGTTGCAAGCCTAGATTGTTTGTTGAACTGTAGATTATGGAAAATACAAATAGCCAAGTGAAGTAAGTAATGGGAGAAAAGATTTGAAGTGTTAGCAAGGTAAAATGTTACTCTGAATTATATTTGTCCTGGCTCTATAACTTTCATACCTCACTATAGTCTTTGTCATGAAGGAAATGTCAAAGAACAGACAAAACCCACCTAAAAGCCATGACAACTTTATGGGGTATATTTTGTATCATATGCTTGGCTACTATTGCAGTTTGCAGAGGAATTGCCAAATATTCTGAACAAAATATATACGCAACATGTAAAGCATTGTTCTCATGTTTCATGAGCTGAAATAAAATACCCCAGAAATGTTCCATAAAGAGATATTATTACATGGCAGTGCTCCACCCTCTTTTCAGAGACCTGTCCAAGTACGGTGTAGGTTTATGTCAGGACTGGTGGTGAAAAGAAGGTAATGCAGATGACTATCACTCTATTTCACTTCCAGATTTCAGAACAACAATAAAAAAAACACCGGAACTCTGGTTGTGCAGACTTTATTACATTAAAATATTTATATGCTTTTGTAAATGTTTTTTATTTTTTTAATATGTCAGGTGTTGACAAAGCATGATAGAAATTAACTTCAACAGACATGATTCACATAGTTCCCATCAGTATTTCTGATCTACCTCTTATGAAACTACACTACAATCATTCTAAATAATCATTTGTTATGGGTTCATTGAACATCTGGTAATCAAACCATGTTCCATATACAATGAAATGTAAACAAAGGAAAGGAGTACAGAAATGAACCTTCAGAAAAATTTCCTATGAGATCAACAGCTGCACAACTAAGTTGACATCTTCAGCTGATGCCCGAATTGCATAGAGGATATATAAGAAATCATTTTAGAATGGGCAAAATGGACGGTTAAGGGTGAATTACCATCGTGCCATGTATCTACAGGCAGTAGTCAAAATTGGATTTCCATTCGACGTGGCCTTTGTTAATAAAGGCCTTGTACAGTAGGTCTCATTGGGGTACATGGTGGCTTTCACTGTTGGATCCTCAAACATGCATTCCGTCCACTTCTTGAGCTCAGTGGGAATAAGAGAAGATATTTATTTTAGTTTTTGAAATGAGACTAATGAGCCCTTGTCGCTTGCAGTGCACTTTGGTTGAGCCAAACTATATAAATCACTCAAGTATTAGGACCATCTCATAAAACATGTGAGAGACGCAATAAAAATATGGAGGATTTTGAAGACTGCTATTCATACACTAGGGCCAGTATTCACAAAGCATTTCAGAGTAGGAGTATGATCACACTATCATATGATCAGGGGGGACCAGAGCCCTTATCCAAAAAGCGTCCCAGAGTAGAACATTTGTCACATGTGCTGAGAAGAAACATTTTACTCCTACTCTTATGGGAAAAAATAAAAACTACGAATGAAACCTCTTTATTCATGAGTCCCACATAGGAGACAGATATTTAGGATATCTAATGAGCTCAGTGTTGCCAACTAATTTTCAGGGTAAGTTGCTAGAGGCAGGTTGATTTGTTGCTAAAAGTTGCTAATTGACATTGTGATGTCATTGCGTGATAACTAAAAACTGCGTCATTACGTAGAATAAACAATAACGTTACTCAAATTGACTGGCCATCACGACAAAAAATATGATTTGACATTTGTTCAGGTACAGACTCCCACTCTTTTCTATACTTCTGGCTGTACAATTGTGATTGAGACATGTTGATTGATGTTGTAAGTTCTGTTCAAGATCAAACATTCATGACTAACTATATTCATTGGGTTTGGCTCGTCGAACCCGTACTACTGCTGCTGCAGTTAGCCAACAATGATTTGTAATTTGCTGAAATTGCTGCTAGCCTGCTGCTGCCTGTGTACGAACTGAGCGCCTGCTGCTGACGTCACTCACAATGCACTTTTGCTGCCAGGCACGTGTGTTGTGAATGAGTGTGTGACAGAGAAAATCGTTTTTGTGTAATTTAGAGGGAAAATGTGTGCAGTTTAGCATTTGAGTCACTTTTCTAAAATTGCTAAAAGTTCATAATACATTTTTTAAGTAGCTAAATTTGTTGCTAGGTGATGTTTGAAAAGAAAGCTGCCAGGGTAGTCTGAAAACTTGCTAAATCTAGCAACAAAATTGCTAAGTTGGCATCACTAAATGAGCTGCCCTAACCAGTTGAGTTAATAGCAGGTGTCATTATAATAGACAAATGCAGTGAGTTAATGGTTCCTGCGCCAAATGCAAGTGCTTTGGAGTTGCTAACATAATGTTTTGGTATATGACCAATCCACAAATAATGTAGACGTACATTCAACAGTGTCTCTTGCGCTTTTGACAATGATGTTGCATGATGCCTATTTCACATGATATGCCTAAATACTTAAAACCACTAGTCCAATAAATACATTTCTTTCGATTATTGAATTAGCTACATCATGTTATTTCAAGTTATTCGTTTGAAGAGCAACATCACATAAAATAAAAATAAATCCCTAAAATTGGGCATGCTTAAAGTTGGGAAATTGAAGGCATCTAGGACTTATGTTAACTTTGTGTTTGATTGAACAAAAAAAAACATTTGTTTCAAACGTATGCAATGTTGTATGCAACCATGACAGCACACATACATCTCACCGACGTCAGCCTGACAGCGGTATATAATTAGTAGATCGGGGGGCATTTAGAAGGTTGGCAGGAGGGCAGCTGTGAGTGTGGGAGGTGGAAATGCATGCACGCTGCATGGTCACATGGCCACTCAGCATCACAGTTGGCCATAGATCGTGTAGACATCGAAATGGGGCTGAGTGTAACAATGTTGCCTTCTCTCGATGCATAATCATTCCTCACCCGCTGTGGCCGCATTTCACATCTTTTATGCATAGCCTACCCATGGACAGTCAAACATCTACGGGTCATGGTTGGCAATACTTTTACCAGAAAAGATGCATAAAAAATGAAAAGATGAAAAGATGTATAACACATTTTCTGACAACAGGACACCACTTGGCTCAAATGTTACTGTTTTTTGTAAATATATTCATCACACATTCACTGCAAAAATCAATTAGCCTGTAATAAAACCTTAATTCCATCTTTATCGAGCTAACTGGACACCATCTGCATAAGATATATTTGTGTTACATGTGAAGTTTCAGTTTCTCTGTTCCTTGTTTCTCTCTTTATGCTGGAGTTCTTTTAAGAACTTGATTGTATAGCAGTAGCCTGATAAACATTAACTTGAACCTTTTCTTTTCATTTTACTTACAAACAAAATCCCTTATAGTCTATTATAGTTCCACTGAGCTCAGTTGGTACAGCATAGTGCTTGCAAAACCAGGGTTGAGGGTTCAATTCCCATGGGGGACCAGTATGAAAATGTATGCACCCACCACTGTAAGTTGCTCTAAAAAATAGTCTCTGCTTAATGAAAAACATTTTGTGTTTCATTATTGCCAGTGTAATTTTGCTAATAATCTTTTATATATTTTCCATTCAAATTTGATGTTAACACTCATTTGGTAATGAGTGTTTCAAATCGTGTAGTGAAACATTATTTGCTGTTGGATCCGACCTCAAATAAAGGTATTTTTAATGTTGTCTGTAGAGAGCTAGACAGCATGCAGCTTTGACATGCATTGTCCAAACAGCGCCTGAAGGCGAATGCGATCTAATGCCGACGTCTTGGCGACATTTTTGCCAATGTGCAAACGCTCTCCATACTACATTGGCCGGGTCGATGTCAGTGAGATGTATGTGTGCTGTCTGGGAACATTATTGCCAAGTGACCAATTATGATGGTTGTAAAAAGCATAATTTTGACAATATTACCATTATCAAAACACTCGTCGCTGTCGTTTTACAACTAAATCGTTTTGGCACACAAGCATCAACATCAAGTCACATTCCCCGGTCAATTGTAAGTGCTGTTATTGTGAAGTAGAAACGTCTAGGAGCAACAACGACTCAGCTGCGAAGTGGCAACACAAGCTCACAGAACGGGGATGGTGAGTGCTGAAGCGCCTAGTGCGTAAAGATTGTCTGTCATCGGTTGCAACACTCACTACCGAGTTCCAAACTGCCTCTGGAAGCAATGTCATCACAATAACTGTTCCTAGAGAGCTTCCTGATATGGGTCTCCATGGCCGAGCACCCACACACAAGCCTAACATCACCATGCGCAATGCCAAACGTCAGCTGGAGTGGTGTAAATCATTCCACCATTAAACTCTGGAGCAGTGGAAATGTGTTCTCTGGAGTGATGAATCCCGCTTCACCATCTGGCAGTCCGACGGACGAATCTAGGGTTTGCTAGGAGAACGATACATGCCCGAATACATAATGCAAACTGTAAAGTTTGGTGGAGGAGGAATAATGGTCTGGGGCTTTTTGTCATTGCTCCGGCCAGGCCCTTTAATTCAAGTGAAGGGAAATCTTAACACAACAGCATACAATGACATTCTTGACGATTCTGTGCTTCCAACTTTGTGGCAAAAGACCCTTTCGTGTTTCAACATGAGTCTTGTGGAGCACACACCCATTTGCTTAAGTCTCTATTTGTTAGAAACGAAACTATGACAATAACCACATAAACCTCCCATTGGAATATAACAATTTGGTCCATACAGTATAAAATCAGGATAGTCAGTGAGGTATCTAATCAGACACTCATTTTCTTTGTTGTGAAATAGACTCATTTTCTTTGTCGAGACCACAAGATGGCTTTCTCTTGCCCAACTACGAAGTAAGTGATCTCTCTCTCTCTCTCTCACTCACACATAAACAACAAGTAATTGGTTCATCATCCAGGTCTGAAATATCTCTCTTAAGTATTGTTAGTTCTAAACTATTCTGATTGAACTGCTGTCTTTTTTTAACCCAGAATGGCTCAGAACTCCTTGAAAATTAGACTGCAGGATTTAGAATGCCACTTCACCTGGAAGCTGGACTACAACAGATCTAAACTTCAAAGCCTCAGAGAATCCATGATTGACATCAGCAGCAGCGAGGGGGTTCAATGTTCCTGGACGGGTTATCTGTACAACTTCCTGGCTTACCTACACCACGCTTTGGGCTCCACAGGGGACACTCTTCAATGCCTGAAGAGGCCATTCATCTAAACAGCCCAGAGCACTAGATTGCTTCCGGAAGGCCTGAAAGGGGGCCCTGAGAACAAGGTGCTACGCTGCGGCTACACCATGGCGTTTAACAAATCTGTTGAAAATAAAGACATTACTCCGAAGCTGCGATCTGAGATGTTGGAGCACCTACGGATTGCTAGAGAATTGGATCCAGAAGATTTGTACATCACAGTGATGTACCTGCAGAGGCTTGCAGAGAGCGGCCAGGTTGAGGAAGCACGTAAACTTGCAGAGGAAGTGATAGAGAAGGCTTTGGACAGCTTTGGTGGATTTGGAATTTTACTATCATTTTTCAGAGATTACATCTCTCATGATTCAAGCATTGACCTGGCAAGAAGGACCCTGGACAGACACCCTGATTCACGCCAGCTAAGGCATCTTGAGAAGTGTTACAAGTGGAAGATTTTCTCTCCGGAAGAGAAAAGGAACCCAATGAGGCATATTCTGATTGAAAATGCAGTCAACCTTTATGAAGAGGTGGTCGCACTCTACCCAAAATCCCTTGCAATAAAACTGGGACTGTCTGCCATGTACAAAGAATCTGGCAGAGTTGATAGAGCAGATAAGATATTCGAGGACCTGCTTCTTGATAGGGAAGGAATGGAACCACAGAATTTACAAAAAATCTACAACTTGTATGCCCAACATCTGTTTTATGCCAAACACAATGCTTCCAGGTCAATTAATTTCCACAAGAAGGCAGTAGAGATTATGCTACCCACTGACCAACGTGATAGCAGTATTCATGTTCTGTTGTCCATTGTCCATAATGGTGGTGACAGAGCGAAGGAAATTGTGAACTTTCTGGATGGCCTTGATGGAGAAGGTGCTGTCGGGAAATTCTAAAACTTTTTTCCAATAAAGGCTTGAATTAAGTAGAACTGTCTGCTGAATCAGTCAAATGTGCATCACCTTTTTAATATTGATTAATGTAGAAAATATATTTACTATACCAAACACCACTAGGAAAAATCTAGGGCAATCTGGGACACATTTTGATTTAGAAGAAACTGAATACCTTAGTATTAAAAAGGTCTGCACTCAATTGCATAACCATCAATACTAACACTTGAAAGTAAATTCAATGCTGATAATAAAGTCTTATAAATATGTAGGCCAACATGACAAACATCTGTCTGGAATCCACATTTTGTATTGAGTCTGTAAAAATGTACTTTGGACTAATGTACTGTAGACACATAAACATGTTATTTTACATGTTTCATTATAGAGTAGATGCCCTGTATAGCCTCACAGACAGACTATCCAGAGCAATAGGATCGTATTGCTTTTATTTTCTTCACACTGGACACAATAGATTGTTTAAGAGTGCAAAGGTGAATTGAGTTCTTACACACACACACACACACACACACACACACACACACACACACACACACACACACACACACACACACACACACACACACACACACACACACACACACACACACACACACACGCCCCCTTTTGTTTTTGAATCGCACACACACTCCTGCTGCTCCTTCACATGCACACTCATGCACGCCCCCTGATTTCCGGTGTCTTTTTTTGTTCACGACAGACCGGGGTGATGGCTGGAAAGGACATTTTCCCATCGTTAAAGGGTGAGATACTGTTTTAAAACCATTGATTTAATACCAAAATATATAGAACAAATTTTTTAAGGACATGTTAGAATTAATTACCAAATTGTACTACTATTTAAACATGCATCATTAGTGTTTTTATGTAAAAACATTGGAGGCCTACAGTTGTACATTATTACAAACTTTATAACATACCATTGTAGGAAAGACTATAAAATAACAAGTTTTTTTCAGACATTTCTTCGTGACCGTGGTGATGGATGGAAAGGACATTTCCCTGTCATTAAAGGGTGAGATATTGTGTATTCTATAATAATTTAAGGTCCATAAATATTTGATGCAAAATAATGAAAGCTTAATGTAGTTCAGATAGAGCACGATCAGCAGGGCGGGCGATCGAGTACACAACTGTATCAACGGCTTGAATTTCTGACAAAATAATATTATCAATGTATACAATATATTTGTTTATTAGACCTACCAACATATAACACAATATTGAGATACTAAAAAAATGTATATGCAACCTGTGGACTGATCTAGACTATGTTGAAATAATCTAAATGAATGCAGCGACCACTTCATTAAAAACTATAGATGCATTTGACCGTAGACCATTTTGTTTTATAACGGTTACATGTTTAGTACACACCCCTGCATTCTATATTATAAAGTAGGCTGTTGGTCTTTGAGGTCCGTTATGTCAATTTGCCTTTATACATCTCATTGACCTACTGTCAACTCCCTCAGTTATAAACATCTACAATAATCATTAGACGTACGCGTCATAGTTATCATACCCCGTGTCGGGGTTTGTACAGAGTTGGTTAAATCAAATCAAAATCAAATCAAATCAAATTTATTTATATAGCCCTTCGTACATCAGCTGATATCTCAAAGTGCTGTACAGAAACCCAGCCTAAAACCCCAAACAGCAAGCAATGCAGGTGTAGAAGCACGGTGGCTAGGAAAAACTCCCTAGAAAAGCCAAAACCTAGGAAGAAACCTAGAGAGGAACCAGGCTATGTGGGGTGGCCAGTCCTCTTCTGGCTGTGCCGGGTAGAGATTATAACAGAACATGGCCAAATCCGCTCTTTGCTCCCCACTTACATGGGTAATAATCTCCAAGCTGCTCTAAACGTTGATGTTTTTGGTGTCTCTAGGTTCATCTCTAGACTGTTGAATGAGGCCTGTTAAAACTTTCTTACAAAACCTTTAAAGGGAGTTTGTGAAACCATTCAGTCGTGGATGTATGTAAAACATATTTAACACGTATTGCAGGTTACAGAAGACTCCTGTTGTACTATGAATCCACACTCATCCCTGTTAGATCTTGATGTGTTGGCTCTCTATGTATGTACATGTTTATAATCCACATAGTGTGAATATTGTTTTCCATAAAGTTAATAACCCCCCGAAACCGAAATATGAAATGACCTCTTCCCCTAAACCGAAATATGAAATGACCTCTTCCCCTAAACCGAAATATGAAATGACCTCTTCCCCTAAACCGAAATATGAAATTACCTCTTCCCCTAAACCGAAATATGAAATTACCTCTTCCCCTAAACCGAAATATGAAATGATCTCTTCCCCTAAACCAAAACATGAAATTACCTCTTCCCCTAAACCGAAATATGAAATGACCTCTTCCCCTAAACATGAAATTACCTCTTCCCCTATCGTTAAAGCGTGAGATACATTTTTAAAACAGGTGATTTAATTCAAAATATTTAGTACATACATTTTAACACATGTTATAATTCAAAATGTTTACTATTTCTTACAGATAAAGGGTCCGGTTAGCCCTGACAATTATCCTTTTGGAATTCACCATCGCAAAGACGCTTGCCCGCTCCATCAAAACTCTGTAAGTTTTCCCTCCATATGTAGATCAACCGTCCTGCATGTAAATCCTGGGTATGCCCACATCATTAATTAATAAGATGTGTAGAAAACTGTTTAGCCATAAGTAAAGGCCTTTCATAAAGAGGCTGTCATGATTGCCTGTGCCACATATTTAACACGTATTTCTTGTTACAGAATACTATTGTTGTACATTTAATATCCACTAGCAGATTTCGTTGCATTTGCACAAATTCTGTCATGTTACTGTGGTCTTTTGAAAAGTCAATAAATATGTGTGTAAAGTGTACATGTTTGTTTCACTGGAGATTTGTTTAAGCCCTCCTAGAAACACCTGATTTTATCCCACAGCATTAATGAATAAGTTGTGTAGAAGCTGTTTAGCCATAAGTAAAGGCCTTTCATAAAGAGGCTGTCATGATAAACCTGAATCTGAAATTACCTTTAGGATCTTTTCTTTGGGGTTCTAATCTCCCCAGGTGTACATGCACTGAAAATCCTTAGGCTGGAGCCATCTGGAAGCTCTGTGCCTGTACATATAAAGAGAACTAAATAGGAAACTAGGCTGAGAAACATTATTTAGATGGCGGATTAATTGTTGTTGAAAGCTTGAAATGGACACAATGCCAAGGGATCTTGTTTCTAACACACACACACACACACATCCCCATACCCATACATACATACACACACACACACATTCCTGCTTCAAAGATAGCAACCATAAGGGCAATAAAACTGGGGGTGGGGGGCCATACACGTTCAAAGGTTCAAACACTGAACCCCCCCCCAGTTCAACCAGGTCCCTAGACATCAATCAGCATGACTACTTCAAAGGATGCAATATAGATATAAAATAACACACCCTCTAACAAGTGACCACAGGAACAGGATGGCCTGGCCGGAGGCCCATATTTGGACATGTACACGTCATCATGGACACAGGGTCATCAATCAAAATTTTGACCCGTGCCGTCTACTTTATTCTCTCTGGTAAGGCAGGCAGCAGCTCAGAGTGTCATGGAGAACAGGACAGGGAACAAGGGAGAGTGGAGAAAGTCTTCTTATGCTCTTATCTTGTCCCATAAAGTCTGTAGCAGGAAAGGAGAGGAGGACTCCAGTGAGGGCTCCATCTTTACTGATCGAATGGTCTTCAGTCTGCAGTAGAGGATGCCCTGCCTTTTAAAGAGGGTATATTGTGACTCTGTGTGACGTTCTGCAGGTCCTTATGAGTCTTTTCCTGCTAGGGAACTCCGCAAGGAGGGAACGACATGCTTCACTCTCCAAACTATTTAACCCTCTGTGTCTATGAACAACTGTCCTCAAATCAAAATGTCATTTTTCAAAGGGAAATAAAATGATGTTTAGGGTGACAAAATGCTTCAGACAACGAAGCAAGTCATTATTCATTAGTTTAACACAGTTGATAGTAACTGTTCTCAAATGGTCTACTATGACAACACCTTCCCACCCGCTTGAACCATAGACAGGTAAATACATCATTTGATCACGTCATGGACTATAGTTTCCAACTGTGTGTATGTTTGTTTTGTTTCGTGTTTTTATTTACAAAAATACTAGTATTTAGTATTTATTGCTGGGTTAACCAATAGGAATACGCCTGAGTTTGATTTATATGCAGTACCAGTCAAAAGTTTGGACACACCTACTCATTAAAGGGGTTTCTTTATTTTTACTATTTTCTACATTGTAGAATAATAGTGAACACATTACAATTATGAAATAACACATATGGTATCATGTAGTAACCCAAATATTTGATTTTATATTTGATGTCTTCACTATTAGTCTTCAACGTAGAAAATAATAAAAAATTAAGAAAAACTCTTGAATGAGTAGGTGTGTCCAAACTCTTGACATGTACTGTTGGTACAAGGTCAGGGTTAGGGTAGACGGTCAGAGACAGAGTTTTGGTAGAAAGCAATGTGGAATGAAGGGTGACTTCAGTATCCATCCCAATACATCACCTTCTCAGAAGTGCTCCAGAAATCACAGTATATTTTCTCTTAGAAACATTGGACAACATTTTGCCAGTAGGCCTACTGTACAGTATTTCACATATTCTTAAACTTCTATTGTACATGACATTATTGAAATACCCACTACACTGCACACCTATTGATCTTCTTGATGTTGTACAGTGCAGTAGTAGTGACAGTGGGTCATTCGCGAACGAATGTCTCTTTTTGAACAGCTCTTGTTGGTGAACGTCGAATCGCATCCGTGGAAGAGACATTTCTTAGTCTCTCAGATTTGTCTAGCCTACTGTTATCACTGCTTTTTGAGCTGCCAACAACAATTATCTGTAGATAAGTTATTTTAAATATTATCTAGAGATTCCTCACTGCAGGAACAATAGGTAGTGAGGAGAGAGCATCATTCTGGTCCACACACTGTGTTAAGAAAATTATAAAATTTTCTTTGCAGGCCGTCTATTAATTTGGTCAGATAAAAATATACTTTAAGTTGCATGTCACATTGTGACATAATGGCAGGTAAAAGGCTGTGCTTTACATTACAGATGTGCTCTTTTGTTTGGTTTTATGTAAAAGTTGAAGAACTACAGAATGAAGAACTATTTGAGAGGCAAATTAACAGCTCTTTTAGTTGAACGGAGCAAAATGATCAGGCTCACCAAAAAGACCGGAATGCCCGTCACTATAAAGTAGACTACCCCTTCAGTCTTCGTGAAATACAACACCCTTTTCCTTGCAATGGCTTGACAAAAAACAGGATTTTATTTTTGTTGAAGGTTCCACCTAGTGTTTTAATAAAGTCAATGCATCACTTCACCATCGTCTCATGCAGGGATTGGCAACTCCAGGGTTCCCCAAACACGGTCCTGGGGCCACATTTAGTTTTTTCCCCAGCACTAGACAGCTGATTCAAATAACCAACTCATCATCAAGCTTTGGTTATTTGAATCAGCTCTAGGGACAAAAGCAAACGAGTTCGGTAAACCCTGGCCTAGCCCATGACTCTTGTGCGCTCTTAAAGGGGCACACAGCGATTTAACATTAACGTCACATCTCTCACCATCTTTTTCTCTTTGAAAAGTGAGATGACGAAACATTGCTTTTGATTTCTTAAGGAGAAGAACTCTTATCATAAGATGTTTCAAACATTACAATAAAATGTATCTAAAAAAGCTAAGTCTGGTTGTCAACTATGGGAACCTGTCCTGGGTGCACTATCACCAAGAGGAGCTGAACCACACGTGATGTCATAAAATAAGAAACATGTGATGTCATACAATAAGAAACACTTGATGCCATAAAATATGAAACCTTTACATCTGGTGTACAACACATCTAGACCTTGGACCTGAAAGAGCCGGCTCTCTGATCTTAATAAACTGACGTGTTCCTTACTTTTGCATAGAGTAAAAAAGGCGGAATTATGTTTGTATTCATTACTCAGAAATATCACATACCTATATATTAAGCAATTGGGATGATGGGTCGGTTGGTTGGTTGGTTGTTTGAAGTTGATTGATCTTTAAATGTAAATTATATTGGAATGGTGTCATCAATGACCATTCACTTTAGTCTCTATTTGCTAGAAACAAAAGTATGGCTAGAAATTAAACTTTGATACTGCTTGTAAAGTGAGGCAGTAAACAGCATAAGCACCGATTGTAAGATAAAAAATTGTCTGTCATCAGTTGCAACACTCACTACCGGGTTCCGGAATACCTAGGATAGGATAAGTAATCCTTCTCACCCCCCCCCCTTAATGATTTAGATGCACTATTGTAAAGTGGCTGTTCCACTGGATGTCAGAAGTTGAATTCACCAATTTGTAAGTCGCTCTGGATAAGAGCGTCTGCTAAATGACTTAAATGTAAATGTAAATGTTCCAAACTGCCTCTGGATGCAATGTCATCACAATAACTGTTCCTAGGGAGCTACCTGATACGGGCCTCCATGGCCGAGCACCCACACACACCCACACACACCCACACAAACGTTGGCTGGAGTGGTGTAGATCATGCTACCATTAGACTGTAGAGCAGTGGAAATACGTTCTCTGGAGTGATGATTCACGTTTCACCATCTGGCAGTCCGATGGACAAATCTAGGGTTTGCTAGGAGAACGATACCTGCCCGAATGCATAATGCCAGCTGTGAATTAGGTGGAGGAGGAATTTTTTTTCATCGCTCGGGCCAGGCCCCTTAATTCAAGTGAAGGGAAATCTTAAGAAAATAGCAAACAATGACATTCTAGACGATTCTGTGCTTCCAACTTTATGGCAAAAGGCCCTTTCACGTTTCAACATGAGTCTTGTGGAGCACACACCAATTTGCTTTAGTCTCTATTTGTTAGAAACGAAACTATGACAACAACCACATAACCCGCCCATTGGAAGGTAACAATGTGGTCCATATCTAATCAGACAGTCATTTGCTCTTGAAACTCAGAGACGGCTTTCTCTTGTCCAACTAAGAGGTAAGCTCTCTCTCTCTCTCTCTCTCTCTCTCTCTCTCTCTCTCTCTCTAAACAAGTCCTTGGTTCATCATCCATGTCTGAAATATCTCCCTTAAGTATTGTTAGTTCTAAGCTATTTTGATTGAACTGTTGTCTTTTTTAAACCAGAATGGCTCAGAACTCCTTGAAAATTAAGCTGCAGGGTTTGGAATGCCACTTCACCTGGAAGTTGGACGACAGCAGATCTAAACTGGAAAGTCTAAGAGAAACCCTGATAGATATCATCAGCAGCGAGAGGGTTCAATGTTCCTGGACGGGTCAACTGTACAACCTCCTGGCTTACCTACACCACACTTTGGGCTCCACAGAGGACGCTCTTCAATGCCTGAAGAAGGCTGAAGAGGCCATTAGGCTAAACAGCCTAGACGACGTGGAGCTAAGTCTGGTGGTCCACTATGGGAACTTGGCCTGGGTGCACTATCACCAAGGGGAGATGACAGAGAGCCAGACCTATGTGGAGAAGGTGGGGAGACTACTGCGGGACAACCCCTCACCCTGCCCAGGTGTAGTGTGGGGAGAAAGGGCCTGGACTTTGAATAAGTTTGATCTAAGCAAGAAAGCAGAAGCACTAGATTGCTTCCGGACGGCCTTAAAGGGGGACCCTGAGAACAAGGTGCTACGCTGCGGCTACGCCATGGCGTTTAATAAATCTGTTGAAAATAAAGACATTACCCCGAAGTTGCGATCTGAGATGTTGGAGCACCTACGGATTGCTAGAGAATTGGATCCAGAAGATTTGTACATCACAGTGATGTACCTGCAGAGGCTTGCAGAAAGCGGCCAGGTTGAGGAAGCACATAAACTTGCAGAGGAAGTGATCGAGAAGCCTTTGGACAGCTTTGGTGGATTTGGAATTTTACTATCATTTTTCAGAGAATACGTCTCTCATGATTCAAGCATTGACCTGGCAAGAAGGACCCTGGACAGACACCCTGATTCACGCCAGCTGAAGAAGCATCTTGCGCAGTGTTACAAGTGGAAGATTTTCTCTCAAGAAGAAAAAAAGAAACCAATGAAGCATATTCTGATTGAAAATGCAGTCAACCTTTATGAAGAGGTGGTCACACTCTACCCAAAATCCCTTGCAATAAAACTGGGACTGTCTGCCATGTACAAAGACTCTGGCAGAGTTGATAGAGCAGATAAGATATTTGAGGACCTTCTTCTTGATAGCGAAGGAATGGAACCACAGGATTTACAAAAAATGTACAACTGGTATGCCCAACATCTGTATTATGCAAAACACGATGCTTCCAGGTCAATTAATTTCCACAAGAAGGCAGCAGAAATTATGCTACCCACTCACCAACGTGATAGCAGTATTCATGTTCTGTTGTCCATTGTCCGTAATGGAGGTGACAGAGCGAAGGAAATTGTGAACTTTCTGGATGGCCTTGATGGAGAAGGTGCTGTCGGGAAATTCTAAAACTTTTTTCCAATAAAGGCTTGAATTAAGTAGAACTGTCTGCTGAATCAGTCAAATGTGCATCACCTTTTTAATATTGATTAATGTAGAAAATATATTTACTATACCAAACACCACTAGGAAAAATCTAGGGCAATCTAGGACACATTTTGATTTAGAAGAAACTGAATACCTTAGTATTAAAAAGGTCTGCACTCAATTGCATAACCATCAATACTAACACTTGAAAGTAAATTCAATGCTGATAATAAAGTCTTATGAATATGTAGGCCAACATGACAATCATCTGTCTGGAATCCACATTTTGAATTGAGTCTGTAAAAATGTACTTTGGACTAATGTACTGTAGACAAACAATATGTTATTTTACATGTTTCATTATAGAGTAGAGGCCCTGTATAGCCTCACAGACAGACTATCCAGAGCAATAGGATCGTATTGCTTTTATTTTCTTCACACTGGACACAATAGATTGTGTTCCTGGAAAAGGTGTGTAATGTGTAATATTATACTGTCAAATATCCTGTAAGTTCTTGTGAAAATAAAGATAGTATGTTAAGAGATCATTAATTAAAGAAATACAGTAACAGCAAACAATTCCAAGTTATTTTATAATACACCACTATCCCAGTAGGTTACTACAATTTCTTAATGAATAGCTGTGGATATCTAGTTGAAATTGTACAACAAAATACATTGACTATGACCAGCTATGGTCTGCGTTTGATTAAGGCTCTGAAGGTCATGCATACAATACAAGGTCATGGTACACAGTCAGAGACAGAACACCACAATACAGCACAGAATGTTTCAGTGGAAAGCAATGGGGAATGAAGTGTGACAATGGACAGTTGGCATCAAATACATCACCTTCTCCGAAGTAGCACCAGAAATCACAGTATCATTTGGGTGGCAGGTAGCCTAGTGGTTAGAGTGTTGGGCCAGTAACCGAAAGATTACTAGATTGACTCCCCGGGCTGACAAGGTAAAAAGCTGTTGTTCTGCCCCCGAACAAAGCAGTTAACCCACTGTTCCTAGGCCGTCATTGTAAATAAGGATTTGTTCTTAACTGACTGAACATTGCTCCTTCAGTTTTATACAGACAACTACTTATCTCTTAAAGGGTTTGACAAAAATATATATTTTATGTGTATAAGACGCCACCTGGTGTTTTAATGAAGACAATGCATAACTCTCCATCATCTCATGCATCACAACCAGTTTAGCATCCATACATTACATTACATTACATTTAAGTCATTTAGCAGACGCTCTTATTCACCCATGTGTCTCTATTTGTCATTGATTGACTGACATGCTGAAGTTCGGTCAAGGAAAACTCCCGTCCTTAAACATAACATTCTCATTCCATCTCTCTTCTCCTGTCTCTGGTGGTGTAGCTATTCATAGTAGGTGAATCCAGTGTGAGGAATATGTGAACCCTGGGCTCGTTAATATACATTCTGTCCCGTACTCTTCGATTGTATATCCTGTTTCTCTATTTGGTTATCTCTCTCCTAACCTAATATGTCAGGCCTAACAGAAACGGCTGAAATTAGATCCCCTACATCCTGGATCTGACATGAAGAAGAAAAACTTTTGGGGGAGGTTCTCTTCTGCACTGTTCAACCAATCCAGTAACTGTGGAGTAGTTCAAATGGAGTGTCGCCACAGATAGAACAATGAGACAGATATTTCACTAGATGTATAAATGTGAAGCATCCGGAAGCATCCGCCAGCAAGCCTATTTGCGAGCAATGGGAGAAGATGGAATGAGATGGATTTTGGTCGACATTCTGCAAATCTTCACATCAATGAAACATTTGATCTCAATACAGTTTTCTGTTCCCAAACGGAAATATGCAGAAGTATACGAGAATGCGCCAATAGGCTCTGCCCACCTCCTTTCTTGTTCTGCCCACTATGACTCATTTGTTCCTATTGGAAACGAAAAGCTTTTTGTTTTATTTTGTCTCTTTTTTTCACAACACAATTTTTGATTGTTTTAATGTATTTAGAAGCCCTCGAATGAATTACATCCAAAATCAATGCAACATTTATTTAGCCAATGGCTGGGCTACAAATGCAATACTAAAATATCCAACTTGTCATGTCTGATGCAAAAAAAACTATTCTTAAAACATGCCACTATCGTTGTTGTATCGTTGTTAACGTCCAAAAGCGGATTTGCTTCACAGGCTCTTTCCATTTCTTCTGAAAACCAGAACCAGATCTAGTTAGGGGACTCGGCAGAGGCACAGATAATCAATTATATTGACCAGAATCTCCAGAGAGAAATAGTAATTACGTATTTTTGAGGCACACGAACTCTGAATTGTGTTTTGTTTTTGGATAAACGCCAAAAATAAGGTCAGCGGCAAACACAGGTTTAGGAGATCTTAAACGTGTTTTTGTCATCTTTATCAGGCTAATGTCACTTTTTTTGATTTTTTTTAAAGCACATAAAGGCTTCATCGTTAATAAAGGTCATGTTAACTGACTTATATTATTTCACAGAATCAGGTCGTACTGACAAAATACATGTTTCTCAGCCATATCAATGTGAGTTGTTGTTCACAAAGCGGCACAGAGGTGTCTCGCTCCCGCTTATCCTTTCTTTGGATTGGTGAATATATCTCATTATTGTAAACCTCTTTTGAATATTCGATGAGGGTTGTTGACGTCAACCGCCCATATTCAATAGAGAGAGATGCTATGCTACTAACCTCAGACCATGCGTCTCAAGACAACTCTGATTGCGGTTTTTTTTCAAAGTTGCTGGATTGTCACGCACACTCGTAACAGCAATTAGCAGTAATTAGCATTACGAAACCTATTTTCAATCAAATAAACCTCACGTAGCAAATAAGCCATGCATTTTTTTAATTTACCAAATTCGAAACTCCATACAATTGATTTCCTTCGAGTTGGGTCTTCCTCTCTAGCTGAACGAACCAGAGGAAATGTATTTCCAGGTTTAATGACTACAACAAAGAGATGTACAGTGGGGCAAAACAAGTATTTCGTCAGCCACTGTCCACTATCCCAAGATATGTTTTCTGTATCGTTCACAGTGAGCAAATGAAGAAATGTGCTGGGCAAAGTCAAGCACGAGATACTGGCGCGTTGTAGCAACTATTTGCTTATTGTCGTTAGGTAACGCCTTCTCTGCGTGTGCACAAACTCAATTCAAAATTGCACTCCTTCAAAACAACGCATTTTTTTTTTTTTTTTTTACTTTAGCAGTGTGTCAACTCTATAAAACTTAGTGCACTGTGTTCGTAACATATCTTAGTTTGGGGAACTGAAAAATGCATTGAGATCAAATGTTTCATCGATGAGCCAATTAACAGGCCCAGTTTGACCAGAGATACTTTAGAGGAGATGGGAAACTCCATAATCTCTTGATAACGTCATTGACGATGCATGGGCAACGTACACAAAGGGCCGGGCTGTGCATTCTGAGCTATTTTGGGACACAGAGCGTCTCTCCCTCAAAAGGGTGAATGGGAGTCAATTGGGTGCCAGCTCAAATCAAATCAAATGTTATTGGTCACATACACATATTTAGCAGATGTTATTGCGGGTGTAGTGAAATGCTTGTGTTCTTAGCTCCAACAGTGTAGTAATATCTAACAATACACACACATCTAAAAGTAAAGTAATGGAATTAAATAAATATTAGGACGAGCAATGTCGGAGTGGCATTGACTAAAATACAGTACAATAGAGTACAGTATATTGATATGAAATGAGTAAAACAATATGTAAACCTTATTAATTAAGGTGCAGGGTTGAGTAACCAGGTGGTAGCCAGCGAGTGATGCCTATTTAACAGTCTGATGACCTTGAGATAGAAGCTGTTTTTCAGTCTCTCGGACCCAGCTTTGATGCACCTGTGCTGACCTCGCCCCCTGGATGATAGCGGGGTGAACAGGCCGTGGCTTGGGTGGTTGATGTCCTTAACGATCTTTTTGGCCTTTCTGTGAAATCGGATACTGTAGGTGTCCTGAAGGGCAGACAGTGTTCCCCCGGTGATGCGCTGGGCAGACCGAACCACACCTGGAGAGCCCTGCAGTTGCGGGCAGTGCAGTTGCTGTACCAGGCGGTGATACAGCCCAACAGGATGCTCTCAATTGTGCATCTGTAAAAGTTTGTGAGGGTCTTAGGGACCAAGCCAAATTTCTTCAGCCTCCTGCGGTTGAAGAGTCGCTGTTGCGCCTTCTTCACCTCACTGTCTCTGACCATTTCAAATCATCAGTGATGTGTACGCTGAAGAACTTGAAGATTTCCACCTCCACTGCGGTCCCTTCAATGTGGATAGGGTTGTGCCTCCTCTGCTTTTTTCTGAAATCCACAATCAGCTCCTTTAGTTTTGTTGACGTTGAGGGAGAGGTTATTTTTCAGGCACCACTCTGCCTGGGCCCTCACCTCCTCCCTGTAGGCTGTCTTTTTTAATTAATTTTTTATTTAACCAGTCAGATAAGAACATATTCTTATTTATAATGACGGCCTATACCAGCCAAACCCGAACGACGCTGGGCCGATTGTGTGCCACCCTGCCTCGTCATTGTTGGTAATCAGGCCTACTATGGTTTTGTCTTCGGCAAACTTGATGAATGAGTTGGCGGTGTGTTTGGCCACACAGTCATGGGTGAACAGGGAGTACAGGAGGGGGATGAGTCCTACCCTTGTGGGGCCCCTGTGTTGAGGAACAGTGAAGTGGAGGTGTTGTTTCCTACCTTCACCACCTGGGGGCGGCCAGTCAGAAAGTACAGGACCTATTTGCACAGGGCGGGGTTCAGACCCAGGGCCCAGAGCTTGATGATGGTACAATGGTGTTGAAGGTTGAGCTATAGTCAATGAACAGCATTCTTACATATAAGTATTTGACGAGAGGGCGGAAAATGAGGTTTTGTTTGAAACTGTTAGTGAGTTAGGTGAAGATAATAGCACAGAGAGTGAGAATGAGTGGGCTACAGTGGAAAAAAAGGGAAACAAGAAAAGTACAGTTGTGGTGGAAACTAGGAAACCCCTAGACTCATTTTTAGTCGGAGTGAGGGTATTGGACCAATGCTACCTGGGAAATCTGTTTAACATCTCTAAGAAAATCTGGAATGTGTTGAAGGAAAGTGTTAAGTCAGTGAGAATCACAAGAAGTGGTCTTATTTAGAAGTTTCATGTCTGCGGAGCAGAAGAAGCATGTTTTAATACTCAAAAAGATAATCGATGGAATGCTTCCTGTATGGATTTTCGAAGCAGGGCGCCTATCAAGAGGGTTATTTCTGGGGTGGCACAAGAAGTAAAGGCAGATGATATAACTGAGGAGATACTGTAGATGGAGTGGTTGTTGCACCTTGACTGACCCGTATGGTGGATGGAGAAAATACATTTACTTCATCCCTACTAGTGTTCTTTAATGAAGAGTGTTTCCCTTCCCATATAAAGTCAGGATTCATGACTTTTGTGCACAAACCCTTTCAGTGTCATTAATGCAGAAGATTTGGTCATATGTCAAATGTGTGCAGACAGGAAGAGTATCATATGCCAGATTAAATTAAATGCTGCAATTGTGGTGGCGATCATGCGTCCAAAATCCTGGAGCGCCCTTTTAGGGTGAAGGAGACAGAGGTGGAAATAGTAAGGAGTGTCCAGTGTCTCCTATCTGGAAGCTGGGAGAAGAGTGGAAGGAGCAAATGGTGGGGAGAAAAACAATGGTAGTAGAGCCACCATGAGTTTCTCATTAAACAAGGAATCATGAAATGTTACATGTTAAAAAGGTGGATTTTGTATTATTTATTGTAATGGTCATAAACTGTACAGTACAATCAGAGAAGAAGTCTGAGAAAATTGGAATCATTATCAATGCTGATTAATGTTTTTTAGATTTTTGTTATCTCACAGCCGAGGCCTTGCAAGAAATCTTGTCTTTGAATGTTCCACTCTCACAGGCCCCTGAGCCTGTGTAGGGATGCAGTTTGGAATGGACTGTGATTGAAAAAGTGAGATGTGTTTTGTTTGTTGAAGTGTCTATTTTTTGTATTTTGTATGATGTAATTTCCCCCACTTTTCTGCAATGGATTTTTGTATTTTCTCCTTCAATATCCCGTCCAGCTAATGTACTATCAACATTGGATGCCAAACGCCGTTTAACCCAAATGAAGAAGAAGGAAATGAGAAAGCTGAATCAAAGATTTTTATAAATTAAACAATAAATCCTATTGGCACGTTCAAGTACACGTCTGCATATTTCCGTTAGGAAACGCCTACTTTGTGACGTGCGTATGCAATAACTCAATTTGTCTTTGCACTCCTAAACAGCGCAATTTAAAAAAAAAAAAACTTTTGCAAAGGGTAAAGTCAAGAAAACTTTTCCCACTCTGTTCATAACCAAATGTAGTTTGGGGAATAGAAAACTGTATTGAGATCAATTGTTCAATCGATGAGAAAATTTACAGAATGTCGGCCAAAATCAATATAGTTTCCTCTTCTCCTTACTGCACGCCAGTAGTCTTCCTCTCACTACCATATTTGTTAGGGAGTGGAAACGCCCACCGGATGCTTCACATTTATACATCCAGTAAAATATCTGTCTTATTGTTCTGTCTGTGGCTGAACCACTTCTTCCTCATTCGCACATTTCAGAGTTTGCTTTTCCCCGGTTTAAATAATCTCATTTTTGTCTTGAAGAATTGCAATCGCATAAGAATGAATTATGTGAGATCTGACATCACTTAAAGGTTCGTGATTTTAAATAGTAAATCAAAATGCAATTTATCGTTTAGTTGATAATGTTTTATTTCGGCTCTCGTTCGAGAGTTTCCGTTTATTCATTGGCCTAAACGTTTTTACGGGATGTAGGATAGGCTACTGTAGAGTCAAAAGAGTGTCATTTTGGAGTTAAAATAGTTTAGGCTTTAGCTGTTATCAGTATTTTGTCTTGATTTTTAAGGCTAATGTCAGTGCTTTACATAGGGAACACAACTTGACATCTCGTTGTTGTAGGCCTATAATGTTTGTTGAGCTGTAGATTATGGAAAATACAAATAGCCAAGTGAAGTAAGTCATGGGAGGAAATGTTGCCAGTGTAAAATGTTACTCTGAATAAGTAAAAAATCCTGGCTCTACAACTTTCATACTTCATCATAGTCTTTGAACTGAGGGAAATTTCAAAGAACAGACTAATTCCACCTAAAAGTCATGACAACTTTATGGTGTATATTTTGTATCATATGCTAGGCTACTATTGCTGTTTACAGGGGAAATGTCAAATAGTTGTTCAGCATCTCAATGGCCTATGGGAAATTCCAGCAAAATGTCTCAGAATAGACCAACAAAACAAATGTGTGTCTACAGAACCACTTCGGGGAAGCGTATACCCCAAAAAACAGACTTAGAAATATTGGCATGTTGGAGAAAAAGCTAATAATGGACGTTATAGATGTGTCATGAAATGGACAAGCTTTTTGGGGAGACTGAACATAATTAGCTATGTGAGTTTGTAAGTCCTATGTTAATGCATGGATGACCATTTCGAAGGAAAGGCTTGGCTGAATACAAAAACAATCATTTTGATCAAGAAATCAATCATAACACATTTGTAGTCATCTGGAATAGGGATGCACAATTTATTGGTGAACATATCGGAATAGGTCGACATCAGCTACAAATGGCAACATCGGTATCTGCCCGATGTCTAGTTTAACATTGATGTGAATAACCGATGTCAAAGCTGACATGCATACCTATATGACGTAATGACGCCAAGTAACATTTTTCGCTACACGTGCAACACAGCATTCCAAACCTAGCCCACAATATCTGCTATGTGGATCGAGCAGTCATTTGAAAGAGTAAGAAATTTTCAGCGAGACAACTCAAAGGCGAAATCCATTAATGCCAAGATAATGGAATTCATTGCCCTTGACAGTCAACCGTTCTCTGTCATGGGTGATGTTGGCTTTCGCTAATGGTCGAGCACCGGTACACACTAACGTTACCAACTGCACTGTTATTCAGATGTTGCCCTACCGGAGTTACACAGTAATAACGTCACTGCTATTAGCTTCACGGCATAGCTAGCTTTTGCTTGGTACCTAGAGATCACCAATACAACCAGCCTGAAAACAATGACCAGTAGAAACTGCAGTCATTTTCACTGTTCTTAGCAATGATTTAGGAATCATTGTGAGTAAGTATTAGCTAGGTAGCCACTTGTTGTTTGCCTATTTAAATTGAACTTCAGTTCATGAAAATAAATAGCTAACCAGCTACTTAACCTTGATGCCCAAAGCTAATGTTATAAGCAGCCAGACAACTTCATTTGGCTAGTGAGGCTTGACCTGACCGGGTTATGTGTTGTGAAGCTAGCCACAATAAGGATTAGACACAATAGTGGAATTTGCTGTTTGACTTCAAAATAAAAGTACCTATTTGAAAGTGATGCAGAAGGTTACAATTGGTGGAATCATGCCATATTTAGACTAGATAATGTGAAACAAGGTTGGAATGTGACGCAATGAAATGGGGTATCAGTCTACTCGGTGACACCCACAGAACACAACTGTAAAGGGTTTACGCAAATAGCATTGTAGCTCTTATCGCGGGACTGGGACTATATGTGAAATCATCTCCCCAGTTAGCCTATTGTGTGTATTGACATTCATATTGCACTCTACAGCTTTACCTAAGAATTGGGAATCAATGAAATGGGGTAACATTCAATACCCAATATATTTTCTCCCAATGTGCTCCTTAGAGTTAATAGACTCTCAGCATCCACGCAGTATTGTTATTCCTCAGGAATAGTGTTCAATACACATAGGTTGACAATAAATGTGGCTCAATTCACAGTTGTTTCAGAATCCCACAATAAGAGCTACCATGCTAATGTTCTCTGGGTGTCACTGAGTAGACTGATACCTGTGTCATTGATCCACAATCCATAGGTAAGGCTGTACAGTGAAACAAGTATGCCCCCCAATGCAATTCTAAAGTATAATTAATCCAGTGTGATTAACAGACTTGCCAAATTAACAAATTGTCTTTTGTTGATTTTATATAACAACATTCCAACCTTGTTTAGCATGAGCTACTAAAAAAAGTATGGCATAATTCTACTATTTGTATTCATTTGCATCACTGTCAATAAAGTCCTTTTATTTTGAAGGCTAACCGCAAAGTTCACTATTGTGGCTAATCCTTATTGTGGCTCGCTTCACATAGATGTGTCCGACCACCATTAATCAAATAAGAACTGTCTTATAAATTAGGATTCTTTTAGATGATGACACATAGCTCTATAGTTAGCTAGCTAACTGTAGCCACTGAAACAGATTATGCCATTTTGCTATGTTTTTGGGGAAGAACATTGTTTGCATCCATGAGCTAGCTAGCTTTTCTTTATGACCAGCACTGTAGGTGTGCGAGACAACTTCACCAGCATCATAGCATCGGTATCGACGAATCGTTGTGACATGAAATACGAGTGATTGTGTAATAACTACGTAAAAGAATGTATGAACGCCTTAAATGATTACGTGACGTGCAGTCATATTCAGGTCTTGATTGGTCAACATGCTTATTTGACGTGTATCTTTTTTGACATGCAAAGACCCAAACGGCGTTCCATAGAAATCCTGGTTGAGAATGAAACGACTGAACAAATGAGCAACGAAACAGCACAGCAAGTAAGTGAAAGAAATAGGTTTTGATTATGTTTTACTGGTAATGGGGACATACGTAAATGCCAACAAAATAACTTTTTGGTCGGTGTGGTGTGTGTGTGTGTAACCTTTTTTTACTAGGCAAGTCACTTAAGAACAAATTCTTATTTACAAATGACGGCCTACCCCGGCCAACCCCAGACGACGCTGGGTCAATTGTGCAGTGCCCTATGGGACTCCCAATCACGGCCGGATGTGATACAGCCTGAATTCGAACCAGGGACTGTAGTAATGCCTCTTGCACTGATATGCAGTGCCTTAGACCGCTGCATTCATGTGTGCGTGTTAACTATTTAACTGTACTAGAATGCTTAAAAGGCTGCCAAAAATGTCATATTGGTGTGTCACTAGTTTGGAATGTTTATGTTGTCTCCCAAAAAGCTTGTTAATTTCATGACCCATTCATAATGCCTACAATTTCTTTATTTCTCCAAATATTTAGACATCTGCTTTTTTGATTATATGCTCACCCCATTATGGTATTTCTTTTCCCATTTAGGCTAAATTATGTTTCCTTCCTATCTAAACACAACCAAAATGTTACATGAACTGAGCTACTATTTACTCCCTTAATACCGCTATGCAATAGTGATTCTTTGGCACTTAAATAAAAATGAATTATACATTTGCCAAATTAGTTATTGTAAGGCTTTCCCTCTAATTGTTTACTGGAAGCAAATTCTTTACAGATGCAATGCGATCCGTTCTGTTTGGTTCTCGCAGTGCTTACTTCCTTCCATGACACACAGTTCAATATTTGGCTACAGTGCGTCACTCCTCTCTCTATATTTAGAGGTGCAGGCTGCTTCCTCAAGAAGGCTGAGGCTCTTCAGAGTTAACATGTGATTTTGTGTTGTGATTCTACTGAATCACCTCGCAATGCATAGTACACAATTGCAACGTGTTTGAAGAAGTAAACTAGCTCTCAAGCTAATTACGAAATCCTCCAAAAAGTTGCAAGGACATTTCATAATTTTGTCAAATCCTATTTATTTTTCAGGTTTTGGGCTGCAGCTTGATCAGAGTTGATGAGATGCTGGCGTGAGGGGTGACACTGGTTTTGTTTCCCCCCTGAGGTCCAGGGAGCCAGGATGCAGGGGGCCATAGCACGGGTGTTTGTGGTGGTGGCAGCGGCCATCTTGAACCATCCGCTGCTGTTCCCGCAGGAGAACACCACCCTCCCAGAGCAGGATGAGGCCCTGCTGGCCCGCATGAGGGAGCATGAGAAGAGGCTGGAGCTGGAGCAGGCGCGGCTGGAGCAGGAGCTCTTGTATGCAGGCACGGAGCAGCAGGACCCTGTCTCAGAGGACGGCTACGGCTGGTACTTCTGGAGCGCCCTCTCACTGGTCATCTTCTTCACTATTGAGGTGTGTCGGCAGGATTTGGCAGACATGGAAGCCCGATACGCTGATGATGAGGATGGGTTTGTTGAGGGTGGATCCATCAGTTCCAAGACACTCCAGCTTGATAAAGGAGTCCTAAACAGCTTCTGTGAGAGATGCATCCACACCTCGGCCCATGAGAACTGGAGGGTGCGGGAATTTGTGGAGGGCTTCGCTGATGACCTGCTGGAGTCACTGAGGAGTGTGTGTGACAGGGAAACTGACATGGAGGTGGCTGACTTTGTGGGCGTTGGGAGCATGTTTGAGTCGTGGAGGGTGAGCAAGCCCCTGATGTGTGATCTCATTGTCCCTTTCGTCCCACCGGAGCCATACTCCTTCCAGTTCCATCTGTGGTGCAGCCCCTCCAGTGACGTGCCCCTGGACATGCAGGGCTGTGGCAGGATCAAGGTGACAAAGGTCGGGGAGAATGAGGACGGCTGTCTCTGTGGCTCTGCCAACCTGGGTGAGGACATGCTGTGCTTGCTACACAGCAAAAATGAAAAGCCTAGAGCAGACTACACCCCGGATGACCTTCTGTGCTCCAAGAACACACGTTATCTGGCTAAGGACCAGGTCATGAAGTGGTTCCAGATCTCCGTGACCAAAGCCTGGGGTCGGATTTCTCACAAGTACGAGTTTGAGCTCACTTTCCGCAACCTGGATGCTACTGGAGCACTGAAGGTCCGATTCCGCTCAGGAAAGGTTGTTGTGATGAACATCATCCCCGTTGTGGAACTAGATGGCACAAATGCCTACTTTGTGTCACACTTCCCCTCTGACAGCAGCACCTCCTCAGACACTTACTGGCCCCTCTCCTTCGCTGTCTATGAGAGGAACCTGCTAAAACATCTGGCTAAAAGCCTGCCTGAAAATTCCTGCCACCTCCACTGCCTTCAGATCATCACCTTCCTACACAACAAACAGATGGGTCTAACTGGCAGGTGTGCTCTGACCAACTACCACCTGAAGACGACCCTGCTGCACCTGTTGTTGAGTAAGAGCTCGTCTAGCTGGGGCTCTGAGAGTCTGGAGCACAGGCTACGGGACATGCTAGGCTTCCTTCACAGGAGTCTTCAGGAGAAGAGACTCTGTCACGCTCTGGTTGGGAACAGCCAAGTTCCACCAGAAGTCCGGGTTCCTGAAACATTCCACAGAGCGGAGCCCATCAATCTTTTCCGGCCACTGGTGTTACAGAGAGAGCTTTACGCTGACACGCTTCGGCATTTCCAGGAGATGATCAGGAACGCTCCTGTTCTGATTCAGGAGTACACGCCTCTGTTACAAAATGGCGACACTCACCACAGATTCAACTCAATGGCACAGTCTGAGTAATGGACTCTGTTTTAATGCACTGCAATGAGTGGAGGTATCCTTAATAACAACAATAATAATAATAACAATAATTAACAAATGTATGTTACAGCCTTAAGACATTTCTCTAGGCACTGAAAAGAGAAGTGAACAATGTTCCTTTGTTATTTTGAAATGGACTTTGTGGTTGGTGGTTTTATTTCATAGCAGCTTCTAAAAACACTCAAGGAAGTTACCAAAGTGTGTTCTTAGTAACAGTACTGTAACTGCTATTTCAATATGGCTGTTTCACAAGTGCAATTATATTTTACTGAATGAAGGTTTACAAAAACTGTTTTCCCCTCACAAAATTAGAGCAGTATATTTTGATATGAAGAATAAGTATTATTTTTGTATTCTAGAGAAGACCACATCAAACTTTGTAGTATGTGTGTTATGATGCAGTACTTGTCAGCAATTGCTGTTTGACATGAAGGGATATTAATTTTGTAAGCTGTGCAACAGTTTGAAAATACCAATTGAAGACTCCCTGTTACATGTCTTGGCTGTCATTCACCAAAAGATAAGAATGTCAGCAAAGGTATTCCGTTGAAATTCCTTTACAATGGGTACATGAGGAACATAAGATAATTTTAGAAATTCCTTTCAGCATGACAATCTTAGAAATGACACACAACATGTACACAGCAGATGTTGTAAGGTTGTGCTAACTAATTGAAGGAAAAATTCCCCTCTGAACTTAAACAGTTTTAGGTTCAAGTATAATTAAATGGCAAATAGACAATGAATGGTTTGAGATAGTGGAATGCACTCGTAAATATGTTATTTGTATGTGTGTGTGTGTGCGTGTGTATATGTATGTATATATAGATAGATGTGTGTGTGTATATATGTATATACACATATACATATATATAGATGTGTATATGTATATACACATATACATATTTTGTAAGCCGAAATACACACTTTTATTTATTAAAAGAAAATGTATATTTTGTAGTATTACCTGTATCTCTCATACCCATTGTAACTTGCCTGTTTTACCACAGAATGTACTTTTAACAGCGTATGTTTTTTTGCAGTAATTTTATTCATAAATGAAGGACTATCTATTCCTTGTGTTGTGAGTAATGCCATTGATTTTTCTACACATGGACATAAAAGATAGGATTTGACAATGTGACAGGCAAGATAGTGGCATAACCAGTGGCAGTGCTCCACCCTCTATTCACAGACCTGTCCAAGTATAGTGTAGGTTTATGTCAGGACTGGTGGTGAAAATAAGGTAATGCAGATGACTATCACTCTATTTCACTTCCAGATTTCAGGACAACAATATAAAAACACCAGAACTCGTTGGGCAGTCTTTATTACATAACAATATTTATATACTTTGTAAATGTAAAAAGAAATATCTGCCAGGTGTCGACAAAGCATGATAGAATTTATCTACAACAGACATGATTCACATAGTTCCATCGGTATTTCTGATCTAGCACTTATGAAACTAAACTAAGTTATCATTGTTATGAGTTCATTGAACATCTAATCAAACCATGTTCCATATGCAATGAAATGTAAACAGAGGAAAGGAGCACAGAAATTAACTTTCTGAAAAGTTTCCTATGAGATCAACAGCTGCACAACTAAGTTGACATGTACAACTGATGCCTTAATTACCATAGCAGGAATATAAAATACATTTAAAATGGGAAAACTGGACGGTCAAGGGTGAACTGCCACTGTACCACAGGCCATGGTCAAAATTGGGTTTCCCTCCAACATAGCTCCCTTGTAGGTCTCACTGGGGAACATGGTGGCTTTCACTGTTGGATCCTCAAACATGCACTCTGTCCACTTCTTGAGCTCAGTGGTACCATTCAGACAGCTTGGAATAAGAGATTACATTTATTTGAGTTTTGAAAATGAGATCTTGTCACTTGCAGTGCACTTTGGTTGAGCCAAACTATATAAATCACACAAGCAATAGGACCTTCTCATAATACCTGTGAGAGACGCAATAAGAATGTGAATGATTATGTAAACTGATATTCATACACTAGGGCCAGTATTCACAAAGCGTTTCAGAGTAGGAGTATGATCACACAATCATATGATCAGGGGGGCCCAGGGCCCATATCCACAAAGCACCCCAGAGGGGAAAATTGATTGCAAGTTCTGAGAATAGAGACATTTTACTCCTACTCTTATGGGTAAAAATAGATATTTAGGGAACCTCATGAGCTGTCCTAACCAGTTATGTTTTAATAACAGGTGTCTTGATAATAGAAAAATGCATTGAGTCAGTGGTTTCTGCACCACATGCAATTGCTTTGGAGTTGTTAAAATGTTTTGATATTTTCATCCATAAATAATCTAGAAGTACATGCAACAGTATTTGCGCTTTTGACTATTTCGATCATTGAATTACCTGCATCATGTTGTTTCAAGTTATCCATTTGGAGCGCAACATCATAAAACAAATATTTCTACAATTTGTAACGGTTGTCGTAGGTGGAAGAAGGTGAAGAGGACCAATGTGCAGCGTGGTACGTGTACATGGTAAATTTAATATAGAAACTGAACACTAGAACAAAACAACCACCACGAAACAAACAAAACAGTTCTGTCTGATACAAACACAGAAAACCACTACCCACACCCATAGTAGGAAAACAGGCTGACTAAGTATGGTTCTCAATCAGAGACAACGATAACCAGCTGCCTCTGATTGGGAACCATACCAGGCCTAAACATAGAAACACAACACCTAGACATACAACATAGAATACCCACCCACATCACACCCTGACCAAACTAAAAATAGAAACATACAAAGCAATCTACGGTCAGGCCGTGACACAATTGTGCATGCCTAAAGTTGGGCAATTGAAGGCATCTAGGGCTTATGTTAACTTTGATTGTATTCGATGGAAATAATAGACAGTTTGAAACGTATACAATGTTGTATGCAACATTATCAGGAAGTGACTTAATTTTGATGACTGTCAGCCAAAACGATTTAGAGTTGTAAAACTGGAGTGACGAGTGTGTTGATAGAACGGTAATATTGTAAAAATTCCGCTTTAACAACCATCAGAATTGCTTTAAAAAAAGTTATTCATGCCAACATAGTCATCCATAATTAAGAAAATGCAAAGTGATCATGTCAGGCAAAAATTATTTTAAACATTTATACTAATGCTGATGGTTGTGTTATATCAACACACTCCTCATTCTCGTTCTACAACTTTAAATAGTTTTGGCACACAGGAATCAAGATCAAGTCACTTGCTGGTAATGTTGCATACAACATTGCACAAGCAGCCGCACAATGCATAATGCCAAGCGTCGGCTGGAGTGTTCTAAAGCTCGCTGCCATTGGAAACACTTTTTCTGAACGGACGAATCTGCATTTGGCAGATGCCAGGAGAACTCTACTTGCCTGAATGCATAGTGACACATTTTTTATTTGGTGGAGGAGGAATAATGGTCTGGGGCTGTTTTTCATGGTTCGGGCTAGGCACCTTAGTTCCCCAGTGAAGTGACATCTTAATACTGCAGCATAGAATGACATTCTAGAAGACAATACCGTGCTTCCAACTTTGTGGCAAGAGTTTGGGTAAGGCCCTTTCCTGTTTCAGCACGAATATTGTGCACTCTTAAAAGGGGCACACATAGGGCTGTGGTGGTCACGAAATTTCGTCAGCTGGGGATTGTCAAGCAAATAACTGCCGGTCTCACGGTAATTGACAGTTAATTAACAAACACATTTAGCATATCCAGGCTTCCACACAAGCTACTGATGCAGACCTTTGGAGCATCTACATTTAAAAAGTCAAATAAACCCATGTGATATAGCCTACATCTTCACAATAAATCCATTATTTATTTTGGATAAGTCTAAAGAAACATGATATGAAGAAAATGTAGTCTATTTCAGAAGAACAGAATAGCATACTCTGAGTTGTCCTTATGTTAGGTCCTGATCTGGCTATGCCATTTGGCTGTGGGCTACGCTAGTTAATTTAGCAGACAAGATTTGCTTAGAATTCTGTGGCATTATTTTATAGTATGAAAAATACAATTGAACTAAGCAGAATAAAATAGAAAGGATATTTTCTCCAAACGATTTGAGGGAGTGCGCACACTTACCTAGTCTGTGTTGAGTTGTTAACATACTGTAGAAACACAGTGCATTTGGAAAGTATTCAAATCCCTTGACTTTTTCCACATTTGGTTAAGTTATAGCCTTATTGTTTTTTCCCCTCATCAATCTACACACAATACCCAATAATGACAAAGCAAAAACAGGTCTTCATTTTTTTTGCAAATGTATTAAAAATCGCAAAGTATTCAGACCCTTTACTCAGTACTTTGTCGAAGCACCTTTGGAAGCAACTACAGCCTCAAGCCTTCTTTGGTATGACACTACAAGCTTGGCACACTCGTATTTGAGGAATTTCTCCCATTCTTCTGTGCAGATCCTCTCAAGCTCTGTCAGGTTGGATGGGAAGCGTCGCTGCACAGTTATTTCAGGTCTCTCCAGAAATTGATCGGGTTCAAGGCTGGGCCACCCTAGTCTGAGGTCCTGAGCACTCTGGAGCTGGTTTGCATCAAGGATCACTCTGTACTTTGCTCCATTCATCGTTCCCTAAATCCTGATTAGTCTTCCAGTCCCTGCCGCTTAAAAAACATCCCTGAAGCATGATGCTGCCACCACCATGCTTCATCGTAGGGATGGTCCAAGGTTTCTTCCAAACGTGACACTTGACATTCAGGCCAAAGAGTTTAATCTTGGTTTCATCAGACCAGAGCATCTTGTTTCTCATGGTCCTTTTGATGCCTTTTGGCAAACTCCAAGCAGGCTGCCTTTTACTGAAGAGTGTCTTCCATCTGGCCACTCTACCATAAAGGCCAGATTGGTGGAGCTGGTTTTAAACTTCTTCCATTTAAGAATGATAATGGCCACTTTGTTCTTGGGACCCTCAATGCTGCAGAAATGTTTTGGTACTCTTTCCCAGATCTATCCCTAGACACAATCCTGTCTTGGAGTTCTACGGACAATTTCTTCCACCTCATGGCTTGGTTTTCTCTCTGAGCCTCTTTACTGTGTCACCACCATGCTCGATGCTAGGTACAAGGACCGCTACTTCAATGCAGACAAGAAACAGGGTTTACGTGAAATGTTACAGACACAGCTGGACAAATTGGAAACGGACACAGTGACCGTGCGCACCGAGGAAGAGAAGCCAAGGACACACAGAGCTGAAACTTCACTACTTGACATGTATGACGAAATCCTGGTTGAGAATGAAACGACTGAGCAAATGAACAGCGAAACAGCCAGCAAGTAAGTGAAACAAATTGGTTTTGATTATGTTTTACTGGGAATGGGGTCATAAGTAAATGCCAACAAAATAACTTTTTGGTCAGTGTGTGTGTTTCAACTATTTAACTGTACTAGAGCGCTTAAAAGACCTCTAAAATTTTAAATATTGGTCATCCTATCGGGTTTTCTGGCAAGAAAATATTGGATTTTGGTATCAGCTAAAAATGTAATATCGGTGCATCCCTAATTGTCCCCAATCAGACTATTCTTGATTTAATCTTGTCTTTACATACACTAAATAATATGTGTGAAATTTGTTTTGATTTAGAATGGACTGTTACGGAGTCTAGTTGATAGGTAATCGACTAGCTGGGCCGTTCCCCGGACCCCGTATGTAGGGACTACTACAATACTTGAACAAGGCTATTGAACTTCACATTTGTGTCTGTCTTTATTCGTTTATCCAATATATCATACTGAAACATGGTATCAGAAGAGGCTCAAAAACCATGTTTGTTATTTTTGTAGCTAAGTACAGTTTAGTCGCAGTTACGTTCCATATGTTAACATACACCGTTTCCTACTGCCAATGTTAGTCACACCACTGATCAACTCGTTGTTAGCTGGCTAGCTAGCATCACTACCTACCTCGATGGCTGAAGGCAAAGACGTCTCCTATTCCATAGCTATGGCAGTGAGCATTCCGCCACCAAATCCCGTGGTTCTCACAGGGGACTGGAATACTAATTGGGACAACTTCAGGGATGAATGTAAAGACTATGCACTGGCGACCGGTCTACAAGAGAAACCCAAAGAGGTCTCAGCGGCAACTCTGAGGAGCTTAATGGGGAGAGAATGCAGGCATATTTACCGGCACAATCTCACCCTCACAGCAAGACAACAGGGTGATGCAAAGGCCATACTGGATACATTAGGGAATTACTTCAAACCCGCCAGGAACGTAATTTATGAGTGGTTCGTTTTTGGATGCTGCAAACAGGAAGAGGGTGAGTCAGTACACAACTTCGTAACCCGTTTGAGAGAAAGATCAGCTACTTGTGAATGCGGGGGATTGAAAGATGAATTGATTCGTGACAAAACTGGGAATTGCAAATGAGAACACGAGCCGGGGGCGACTACTAAGAGAGATAGGCTTAACATTAGTAACTGCCATTGAAATGTGCCACACTGCCGAAGTCACTGACATGAGAATGAGAGCAATGGAAATTGAAACCCCACGCACAAGGCAAAGTGCACTGCTCTGCCAACGGAAAACCTGCATTGCTTGTGGAACTAATTATCCCTTTGCAAAAGTGTCTCAAAAGAAAAAAATGGGTGAGTGAGGGCAAGATTCACTATTTTTTAAGGTACGCTTAAAAAATTGGATGAGAGCTTCCCTCCAGTCCAATGTGCTCCTCACAATGCGCCCATTGCAATGAAACTGGATGTGAAGGCCCAGCTGGACAAGTATGAGGCTGATGGCCACATGACATCTGTGACTGAACCAACTGACTGGATCAGCAATATGGTGGTAGTGGGAAAAAACTGAGAAGCTGAGGGTCTGCATCGACCCAAAGCATCTGAACCAAGCACCAAGCTCCCACTACATCATGCTGACACTGAAGGACTTCCTCTACAAGCTACCCAAGGCCAGGATTTTCAACTTGGTGGACGCCCGAGATGCATTCCTTCCATGCAAGCTGGAAGAAGAAAGCAGCTTCATGACTACCTTCTGGACCTCCTGGGGTCGGAAACGCTGACTCAAGCACCCGTTTGGTGTCTCAGTGGTGCCTGAGGTATACCAACGTAAGCAGCACAAGTTATTGGCTGGGCTCAAGGGCATTGAATCCATCGCTGATGAGGTGCTGATTGTTGGCTGTGGTGACACAGATAAAGAAGCAGAACGTGACCACGATGTGAAGCTCCTGGCACTGAGGGAGCGCTGCAGATCAGTTAACCTCTTTGGGGTAGCCCCCCCTTCTTTTCAATTTCTGCCTGAAAACATACCCTAATCTAACTGCCTGTAGCTCAGGCCCAGAAGCAAGGTTATGCATATTCTTTTCACGACTTCTGCCGAAGTTGGTCCCTCTCCTTGTTCGGGGGGCGTTCGGCGGTCGACGTCACCGGTTTTCTAGTCACCACCGATCCATGTTTCATTTCCGATTTGTTTTGTCTTCATTATACACACCTGGTTTCCATTCCATAATCATTGTTCCCTATTTAACCCTCTGGTTTCCACCTTGATTTTGTGTGTGTTTGTTATTATCAAGTTGTCTCGTTTTGGGAATATTGTTTTTGAGTAAAGTAACGGTTATTACTCATCTCTGTGTCCTGTGCCTGACTCCGCCTTACCCGTTTCATGTAGACATATGACAATTCTTAGTATCATTTGAAAGGAAACACTCTGAATGTTGTGGAAATGTGAATTGAATGTAGGAGAATATAACACAATAGATCTGGTAGAAGATAACACAAGGAAAAAAACGTTTTAATTAATAACAACAGCCAAACATTCAGATAGGATCCTGGGGATAATTTCAATGAAGAACATAAGAAGACAACAATAGTTGAGCAAAGTTTCAGACAGATAATTTCAGGAATGAGCGAGCTACATGACATTGAGCATGAAGTCACCCAGGTGTCCCACACACATGTACCCAAATGTACCTCAGTGGCCAAATTGGTACAGTGATACATTTGGAAGCAAATAACTATATACAAAATGCATAAAAGCTATTCTGACACACCCCCTAAAATAAAAAATAAAGAATAACAAGGGTAACTATTTACACACTTTCAATTTAAAATATTGTGAAGACCCTCAGTCCTCTACACAATATTGTGCTGCTGATGCCATGGCCCATAGCAGTCTCTTTCTGCTGTAAAGCAGAGGGTTACTGAACAAGTGGTGCAGGTGATGGGTCATTTCCTGTGACAAAGCGCACAATGATAACCTCCCTACTGTGCCCTTTTGCCCTGTGGCACATTCATGCCTGCAGAGATGAATCTGGGCAGGTGAACACCACTGTTTGGAGCAGAAGGGACAGAGGTAGAGGGGACAGAAGGTGCTACAGTGGACTTGCTGTAGCTAGCAAGCTCCTGGATGAGCAGCTCTCTGAAGGCTAGCTGTGAGATGTGGGGCTGCCCACAGCTCTCAGGCATTTCCTTCTGGAGGATGAAGGCATTCACCACAGCAATGTCGATGAAATGATAGAACAATGTCTTGTACCATTTCATTGTCTTGTGGAGAACATTGTAGTAGCCTATCAGTGCGTCTGACAGGTCCACACCTCCCATGCCCTTGTTGTAGTTGTCAGGACCCGGTTACGAACCTAATAATGGGGAACAAGGGAAAAAACATAAGGTCAAAAAGCACAATGGGGGCATCTAGTGACCAAAACCCGGAACAACCCTGGCCAAATCCTGACAGTAGTCCTTTACAACAGCTGGAATGGGGACATTTTTTGTGGTCCATGCCCCAGTAGCGACCTACACGCCTGACGATGTGATCGCCACTGAAGGACTTGTGGATAGTTGTGCACATGACCACCTCTCTGGTATCCATTCACTTTACAAAGAGCAGGACATCTTCACGAATCCATCACATGGTACCCCGATCAGCCCGCTTAGGCATGTCGTTCACCTTCGTTTTTGGAAAGCCCACTCTGTTGGTCCGAATGGTGCTACAAGCCCACACAACCTGCTTCCTCAGGTCTGTAAACAGGGTAGGGCTTGTGTAGAAGCTGTACACAAACAGTTTGTAGCCCTTCCCCAGCAGTTGAAAATCCAATAACTCCATAATGGAATCATAACTACGTCCTTTACTGGTAGCAAAACTATTTACCCTTCATAAACAAAAAAAATGTAAGTGTAGGCACACACAGTATGAGCCAAAACAAACAGTTTGTAACCCCATTTTGTTTGTTTGTTACGCATGTATTGTTTGAGGCCAATTCTGGCCTTTGAGGCTACCATCCTCTCATCTATGGACAGGTTCTAGGCAGGCTGGGTCTTGCAGGCCTCAACGATGTTGGGGTAGAGAGGTTTGATTTTGCAGAGCCTATCAAACCTTGCTGTGCCTCTCTTCTTGTCATTCTCCCCATCAACTTCTGGGTCACTGATGTGAAGCGCCCGTGAGATAGTCTGAAACCTTTTACAATACATGACAGTGATGGGAAAAGGCAGTAGATAGAGAGGTGACGTTTTCCAGTAGTCCCTCAGAGTTTTCAACTTCACCAGCCCCATGTAAATGACCAGTGAAAGGTAGCAGAAAAGGTCTGCCAACAATGAACCAGCTTCAGTGGGGGATGGACACCTTGACATTGGGGGCTCATATTCAGAGTGCGTGGCAAAAACAAACAAAAAATCAGTAAGAATACTTTCACCTATGAGCCCTGTATCAACATGTAAAATTAACAGATATATATATATATTTATGTATTATATAGAGTACAGGGAACATAATCACTATGGTGAAGTGCTGTTCCATTCTACTCCATTCCTTTAAAAAATATATAATATACACACACACACACACACACACACACACACACACACACAATGTATAGCCAATGTTACTTTACACATTTCATTACACATTTCATTACTGATGATATTTTTTATATATTGCAAATAAAATACGAAAATCTCAAAAATCTCAAATTAATAATATTTGATATTATTAATTTCAAACAACAGCATTAGCATGACAAGTACTTACCAGTCCAAAATGGCATCATCTCCAAGCATAAACATGTCTTCTGCCTGTGAGTCAATTTTTTTTTTTACCTTTATTTAACCAGGCAAGTCAGTTAAGAACAAATTCTTATTTTCAATGACAGCCTGGGAACAGTGGGTTAACTGCCAGTTCAAGGGCAGAATGACAGATTTGTACCTTGTCAGCTCGGGGGTTTGAACTCACAACCTTCCGGTTACTAGTCCAACGCTCTAACCACTAGGCTACCCTGCCGCACCAACTATCATTGTTGACTGAATCATTTTCCTGAAGCAACTCTGTCTCGCTTTCTCTATCAATTTCCTCTATAATTTGGGTTAAATCTGTATGCCTAGACTTTGTTTTTGCTTTTCCAGATTTACTCGCCACAATTTAAATATATAAAATCGCTGAAAATGCTCTTTACCATGTACTGCTATGTGTAACACTCGTGGCATCGTCAAGTATGATTTGCAATGGCGAATGAACCTCTTTTATGCCTGAGTTTACGACAAAGGCTGGTCTTCGAACGTATAACCATTACATATTGCCTTTTACCTCAGCTCATTGGCTATCTTCCAAGCAAGATTTCAAGATGATCAGTGGTCATTGGGCCAAAATATAGTCATTCGACAAAAGACTGGTCCTATCATTGGTGCGCAATGAGATCATTGATTGGTGTCTTCAAATCGGTTTGTTTCGGTCAACCAGAGGATTGCATTGAAACCAACCATGACTGGATAAATGTATGTTTAGTGTGTGCAATTACATCGAATGTTTCATCAAAAGTTGAATGAGATGGAATTCACGACACAAGCGGTTTACAAATGTTTCGTGTTAGGCTATAAAAATTGATTTTATCAAACAAAATGAACATTCACTGTATCGCTGGGATAATTGGCATTGCCACCAGAGGAATATCTTTAAAGATAAGAGATTCATTTTATTGCTATTTCTGACTTTCGTGACGCTAATGCTTGGTTGGAAAATGCTAGTAATACTTTTGTGTGCTGGGCGCTGTAATCGCATAGTATGCTTTCACCATAAAGCCTTTTTGAAATCTGACAAAGCGGCTGGATTAACAAGAAGTTAAGCTTTTAAATGTTGTAAGACACATGTATTTACATGAATGTTTAATATTACAAATGGTGTATTTAGACTTTTAGCGCTCTGCAATTTCACCGGATGTTGGCCAGGTGGGACGCTACCGTCCCACCTGCCCATAAATTAAGCTACGCCTTGGCCTGAAGAAGCTGCAGTTCAAGGTGAAAGACGTCCACTTCCATGGCCACATTCTCTCAGTCAAAGGCCTGAAGCCAGACCCAGACAAAGTCAGAGCGATCCTCATCATGTCAAATCTGTCTGATGCAAATGGAGTGCAGCGTCTCATCAGCTTTGCAAACTATCTTGCAAAGGTCATGCCACACCTATCAGCAGTCTGTGAGCCTCTGCGCTGGTTGCTGGACAAAGACACACCATGGCACTGGCTAACCAAACATGAGGCCATAGTGCAGGAGATTAAATCTTTGGCTTCATCCATGCCAGTTTTGCGGGACTCCAGCCAAAGTGAACTTGGATGCTGCCTTATGCAGGAATCAAATCAAACTTTATTTGTCAACTTTTTTTGTCAAACTTTATTTGTCACCGAATATTTATTTGTGCGCCGAATACAACAAGTGTAGAACTTACCGTGAAATGCTTACATACAAGCCCTTAACCAACAGTGCAGTTCAAGAAGAGTTCAGGAAATATTTACCAAATAAACTACAGTAAAAAACAATTAAAAGTAAGAACATGGCTATATACAATAACATGGCTATATACAGGAAGGCCAGCCCATTGGGTTCGCTTTGAGATCGCTCACCCCCACCTAACATGCACAAATTGAGAAAGAGTGCCTCAGCATAGTCTTCTCCTGCCAGTGCTTCCATCACTACTTATATGTCCGAGAGCTGGTCACCAATGAAACAAACCACAAACCACTCATTGCCATATTCAGTAAACCTCTCCTCAACGCGCTCAAGAGGCTTCAAAGCATCCTCATAACTATGCAAAACTACAGCCTGAAGGTTGTCTACAAGAAAAGGCCAGAGATGTACATCAGCGACACAATGAGCAGGACAACAGCACAATGTACAGGCAGAGGCACTGCCTATCAGCAGCATGCCATCTGTTCACTACAGCAGGAACAACAATATGTTCAACAGAGCAATCAAGCAGACTACTTAAACGTAACAGTCACTGAAGTCCATGGCTCTCACATGTTGGCCATACCTCAAAGAGGAGACACCGTTCACGGTGAGAGAATACTGGATCTTTCGAGATGAGATCAGCGTGCAAAATGGCATCTTGTTCAGAGGTCAGAATGTCATTATTCCCAAATCACTAAGTCCAGAGATGCTTACTCGCATACACTCGAGTCACGTTGGAGGTGACGCATGCTACTGCCAGGCACGTGAAACATTATACTGACCAAAAATGCAAGCAGAAATGAAAGACTTTGTCAGCAGCTGTACCACATGCAGCGAGTACACTCTTAAAACAGCAAAAGGAAACCATGATGTCGCACAAACTGCCCACAAGGGCTTTGCAAATCATCAGCATTGACTTATTCAGCCACAGACAAAAGCACTATCTTCTTATTTTTGAGCAATACACTGACTTTTGAGAAATTGAACGGCTCCCTGACTTGTCTGCAGAGACAGTCATAAAGTGCTTCAAGGCGCAGTTTGCAAGGTAAGGCCAGCCTGACAAGGTCATCACGGACAATGGCTCACTGCACAGTTCAAGCGTTTAGCCTCAGATTGGGAGTTTGACCATGTGACCTCCACACCCAAAGGCAAATGGCAAGGCAGAGTCAGCTGTCAAGATTGCAAAAGACCTGTGAAGGAGGGCCTTGCGTGACAGTGGGGGAATACACCCACCGAAACATGGACAGAAGCCCAGTGCAACGCCTGCTGTCCAGACCTCTGAAGACTACCATCCCCGTAGCTAACAAGCTACTTGAGCCATGCGTCATGGTTGGGGTCACGGACAAACTGTGGCACAGAAAGCAGCTCACTAAGTGCTTCTACGACTGGACAGCTGGAGACTTACCAGAGCTGGAGGTGGGTGAAACAATAAGGATGAAACCACTGCCGGGAAACCACCCAGAACTTTGGAGTCTGGATACATGCCTACAGAGTGTTGCACCACATTCTTACCTGGTGGCTCCCTCTATCGTCGCAATCGGGTGGATCTGCACGTAGCAGAGCAGACAACTAACCTAGAACACGCCATTCATGCACCTAGATGAGTTGGATCTCAGTCCAGGCCTAAAGGCAAGGGGCACAGAATTGAGACATGAGCCAACTGAAGGTGAGGCTTCTAGCCCACCAAGCTCTCCAGCTCGTGGCCCTAATCCTACCCCTGTCAGAGCCCATACTTACGGGTGGGTCAACTGTGTAAGCCACCGGACAGGCTTACTCTGTAAGCAAAAGACTGTGGTAACTTGTCCTCTGTTTATATAAAAATATAAAATGTAAAAATAAAGAGGAAAATTACAACTGAAGTAAATAGAAAATGTAATGCTTTTTCAATTGTTAATAAGAACTTAATGTTGTTCTGTTATGGTTGCACTTTCTATTGAAAAGGATGATGTTACGGAGTCTAGTAGATAGGTAATTGATAGCTGGGCTATTCCCTAGACCCCGTATGTAGGGACATGTACAATGCTTGAACTTAACATTTGTGTCTGTCTTTATTATTTTTACCTAACATATAATACTTTAACATGGACCATTGTCATGCACCTGTCTCAAAACAGGGGCAGAGAAAAAAAAGACATGTCATCCATGCACTTAAATAGCAAATGGAGGTTCATTGTTTAATGCCAGCCAGGTAGGCTATACTCCTGCTGTAAAGAGAAGCAATTTGCTTAATATTAGTAAAGTTGAGAAATGAATATTGTAAGCCTTTAGAAAGCTGATGGAATCCTCCTCTTTTTAATAGAGGCCACCACTCTGTTTTCTCACGCAATTGCATAGACTATAGAAATGCTGCACAACATGAGCTCATGGGCTCTCATGAAGTGTTAGATTAGATTTTCGATGACATTTGCATTGACGTCAGAGTGATTAGAGGGACAATAGAGTGCTGAGTACCAGGCAGTTAGCGTGTTTGGTAAGCTACTAATGACCATCATTAGCATCAGAGCTTGAATAAGACTAATTACCGTGACTAAACGGTCAAGTGGAATTTGACTACCTTCATGACTCATAACTGCTGATGTGATGGTAATATGGTTATCGTAACAGCCCTTGGCAAACACTCATTTGCTTTAGTCTCTATTTGCTAGAAACAAAATTCTGATAGTTGTTTGTAAAATGAGGTAATATCAGCCCATTGGAAGATAATGTGGTATAAAATCAGGATAGAGTCCTAATCAGACACTCATTTGCTCTGTGTTGAAACTCAGAGACCACAAGATGGCTTTCTCTTGTCCAACTATGAGGTAAGTGATATCTCTCTAGCACACTCTCTCTCTCTCTCTCTCATGACTGAAATTAGTCCTTGGTTCAGCATCCAGGTCTTAAATATCTCTCTTAGGTATTGTTCATGAAAAAAATGTATACAATTAAAATGTTGTCTTTTTTAACCAGAATGGCTCAGACCTCCTTGAAAATTAGGCTGCAGGGTTTGGAATGCCACTTCACCTGGAAGCTGGACTACAGCAGATCTAAACTTCAAAGCCTCAGAGAAACTATGATAGATATCAGCAACAGAGAGGGGGTTCAATATTCATGGGAGGGTTATCTGTACAACTTCCTGGCTTACCTACACTATGCTTTGGGCTTCACAGAGGATGCTCTTCATTGCCTGAAGAAGGCTGAAGAGGCCATTCGCCAAAGCAGCCAAGATGGCGTGGAGCTAAGTCTGGTGGTCCACTATGGGAACCTGGCTTGGGTACACTATCACCAAGGGGAGCTAACAGAAAGCCAGACCTATGTGGAGAAGGTGGGGAGACTATTGCGGGACAACCCCTCGCCCTGCCCAGGTGTAGTATGGGGCGAAAGGGCCTGGACTTTGAATAAGTTTGATGTAAGCAAGAGGAAGGCAGCGGTATATTGCTTTCAGATGGCCTTAAAAGAGGACCCTGAGAACAAGGTACTGCGCTGTGGCTATGCCATGGCATTTAATAAATCTGTTGATAGGAAAGACATTACCCCGATGCTGCGATCTGAGATGTTGGAGCACCTACGGATTGCTAAAGAATTGGATCCAGAAGATTTGTACATCACAGTGATGTACCTGCAGAGGCTTGCAGAGAGCGGCCAGGTTGAGGAAGCATGTAAACTTGCAAAGGAAGTGATAGAGAAGCCTTTGGACAGCTTTGGTGGATTTGGAATCTTGCTAGATTTTTTCAAAGATTACATCTCTCATGATTCAAGCATTGACCTGGCAAGAAGGACCCTGGAGAGACACCCTGATTCACGCCAGCTAAAAAGGCATCTTGGGAAGTGTTACAAATGGAAGATTTTCTCTCCGGAAGAGAAAAGGAACCCAATGAGGCATATTTTGATTGAAAATGCAGTCAACCTTTATGAAGAGGTGGTCGCACTCTACCCAAAATCCCTTGCAGTTAAACTGGAACTGACTGCCATGTACAAAGAATCTGGCAGACTTGATAGAGCAGATAAGATATTTGAGGACCTGCTTCTTGAAATAGAAGGAATGGAACCACAGGATTTACAAAAATTCTACAACTGGTATGCCCAGTATTTGTTTTATGCCAAGCAAGATGCTTCCAGGTCAATTGATATCCACAAGAAGGCAGTAGAGATTATGCTACCCACTGGCCAACGTGACAGCAGTGTTCGTGTTTTGTTGTCCATTGTCCATAATGGAGGAGACAGAGCTGAGGAAATTGTTGACTTTCTGGATGGACTTGATAGAGATGGTGCTGTCAGCCAGTTCTAGTCCTTTTTTTACAATAAGGGCTTGAATTAACCAGAACTGCCTGCCGAATAAGTCAACTTTGCATCACCTGTTTATGATTGATTAATGTGGAAAATATATTCACTATACCACTAGGACAAATCTAGGACAAGATTTTATTCAGTAACAATTAAATACTTTAGTATTAAAAATGTCTGAGCTTAATTTGGCTACAGGGATTTATTTGCATGATCAACAATACTAAAACTAGAAAGTAAAAATTCAAGGCTGATTGTAAATCCCATAAATATGTAGGCCTAACATGACAAACATCTGTCTCAAATCCACAGTTTCAATTGTATCTGTAAAGGTTTGCTGCACACTAATGTAGTGTAGACAAACTAATATTTTGTTCTTCAATATTGCATTATAGAGTAGAGAGGCCCTGTTTAGCCTTACAGACTGTCTATCCAGATAGGATCTTAATGCTTTAAAAAAAAAGAAATTGCAGACCTGGCACAATATATTCTGTTTCAGGTAAATGTATTTAATGTCTAATATTGTACTGTCTAATATCTTGCAAGTTCTTGTGAAAATAAAGGTATTCTGTTATATTCTATTAAGAGATAATTCATTAAAGAAATACAGTAACAGCAAACAACAACAAGTCATTTTATAATTATAAACCACTCTCCCAGTAGGTTACTAAAATGTCTTAATGCATAGCTGTGGATATCCAGTTGAAATTGTACGACTATGTACATTGACTATCATCAGCTATGGTCTGAGTTTGATTGGTTATAAGGTCATGGATACGGTACAAGGTCAGGGTCAGGGTACATAGTCAGAGACAGAGAACACCACAATATAGCACAGAATGTTTCAATGGGAAGCAATGGGGGAATGAAGGGTGACAAGTATCAATAGACGTTACAATACATCCATCACCTTCTCTGAAGTTGTTCCAGAAATCACAGTATTATTGCTGTTGTGAAAGATTGGTCAATCTATTGCCAGTACTGTGCAGTATTTCAAAAATCCTTAAAGTACATGACATTATTGAAGTACACATTACACGACACACCCATTGAGCTCCTTGACTTTGTACAGTAGGCTACCCCTTCAGTTTTAGTCAGACAACAGTAATTCCCTTGCAATGGTTTGACAAAAAACATGATTTTATTTGTGTAAGTAGCCACCTACTGTTTTAAGAAAGACAACGCATCACTTCGCCAATGTTTCATGCATCACCAGTTCAGTATCCATAAATTTGCCCATGTCTCTATTTTAGACATTGATTAACTGACATATAGAAGGCTGAAATACAGGCTCAGAGTTTTTCCTGGTCTGGTCAAGTAGTCAGGTAAAACTCTTGGCCTTAAACATTCTCATTCCAAGAATATGTGAACCCTGGGGTCGTTTATTTACATTATGTCCTGTACTCTTAGATAATTTATCTTCTTTCTCTATTTGGTTATCTCTCCCCTAAACTAATGTAACCTAACAGAAACGCCTGAAACTAGATTCCCCCACTATGCTGGTCGTGTCAAAAATAAAATAAAAATTGCAGGGTTCTCTTCTGCACTGTTCAACCAATTCAGTAAATGGCCAAGTTAAAATGGAGTGTCGCTTTGTTAATGTCCAAAAGCCGATTCGACCTCACAGGCTCTCTTTCCATTTCTCCTGAAAACGGGAACATCTGCTTCGGGGACTCGGCAGAAGCACAGATTATCCATTATATTTACAGAGAGAAATATTAATGGCATCTTTTTCTAGGCACGCTCACTCCGGCATGGCTTGTTGGACAAAACCTATGTGGAAACGAATGGTGTTTTTGGATAAACTCTGAAAATAAGGTCTGTAGTAAACACAGGTTTAGGAGATCTTATGCGTTTTGTTCTATGAGATAATCTATCAGCTAACTTCCCTTTGTGAATGTTTAAGCATTTATATTATTTAAAAAAGCACATAAAGGCTTCATAATTCATAAAGGTCATGTTAACTGACATAATCTCACAGAACAAAACGTAAAAGAACTCATAAACTTGTGTTAACCTCAGTGTAATGTTCGTCGTCTTCCTCTAATGAGGAGTAAGATAGATCGGACCAATTTGCAGCATGGTAAGTGTCCATTTTAATGAGTAAAAACTGACCATGGCAGTAGCCACCTACTGACAGGCGGGAGACTCCGGCAGCGCCGGACAGGCGGGAAACTCCGGCAGCTCCGGAGTGAAGGGCGATTCCGGCAGCTCCTAGCTGACTGACGGCTCTGGCAGCTCCTGGCTGACTGACGCCTCTGGCAGCTCAGGACGGACGGGAGACTCTGGCAGCTCAGGACAGATGGGAGACTCTGAAAGCTCAGGGCAGACGGGAGACTCTGAAAGCTCAGGACAGACGGGAGACTGGCAGCTCAGGACAGACGGGAGCACCTGCACTAGCAGCGCTGAAGAGGAGGAAGGCTCTGACAGCACTGGACAGGCGGGAGCACCTGTAGGGAGAAGACGGAGAGACAGCCTGGTGCGGGGGGCTGCCACCGGAGGGCTGGTACGTGGAGGTGTCACCGGATAGACTGGACCGCGAAAGCGCACAGGAGGTCTCGAGCACCGAGCCTGCCCAACCTTACCTGGTTGAATGCTCCCCGTAGCCAGACCAGTGCGGCGAGGTGAAATACTCCAGATATAACAGACTGACCCTAGCCCCCCGACACATAAACTACTGCAGCATAAATACTGGAGGCTGAGACAGGATGGGTCAGGAGACACTGTGGCCCCATCCGATGACAGGGCCAAACAGGCAGGATATAACCACACAAACTTTGCCATAGCACAGGCCACACACCACTAGAGGGATATCTTCAACCACCAACTTACCATCCTGAGACAAGGCCGAGTATAGCCCACAAAGATCTCCCCCACGGCACAACCCAAGGGGGGACGCCAACACAGACAGGAAGACCATGTCAGTGACTCAACACACTCAAGTGACACACCCCTCCTAGGGACGGCATGGAAGAGCACCAGTAAGCCAGTGACTCAGCCCCTGTAATAGGGTTAGAGGCAGAGAATCCCAGCGGAGAGAGGGGAACCGGCCAGGCAGAGTTAGCAAGGGCGGTTTGTTGCTCCTGTACCTTTCCGTTCACCTTCACACTCCTGGGCCAGACTACACTCAATCATAGGACCTACTGACGAGATGAGTCTTCAATGAGTCTTCAATTGGCCTGCAAATGTAATGAAATCATGGTCCGATAGTCTAGGATTATGTGGAAAAACATTAAAATCCACAACATTTATTCCATGGGACAAAACTAGGTCCAGAGTATGACTGTGGCAGTGAGTAGGTCCGGAGACATGTTGGACAAAACCCACTGAGTCGATGATGGCTCCGAAAGCCTTTTGGAGTGGGTCTATGGACTTTTCCATGTGAATATTAAAGTCACCAAAAATTACAAAATTATCTGCTATGACTACAAGGTCCGATAGGAGTTTAGGGAACTCTGTGAGGAACCCTGTATATGGCCCAGGAGGCCTGTAAACAGTTGCTATAAAAAGTGATTGAGTAGGCTGCATAGATTTCATGACTGGAAGCTCAAAAGACGAAAACATCGTTTATTTTGCAGATTGAAATTTGCTATCGTAAATGTCAGCAACACCTCCGCCTTTGCGGGATGCGCGGGGGATATGGTCACTAGTGTAACCAGGAGGTGAGGCCACATTTAACACAGTAAATTCATCAGGCTTAATCCATGTTTCAGTCATGCTAATCACATCAAGATTATGATCAGTGATTAGTTCATTGACTATAACTGCCTTGGAAGTGAGGGATCTAACATTCAGTAGCCCTATTTTGAGATGTGAGGTATCACAATCTCTTTCAATAATGGCAGGAATGGAGGAGATTTTTATTCCAGTGAGATTGCTAAGGCGAACACCGCCATGTTTAGTTTTGCCCAACCTAGGTCGAGGCACAGACACGGTCTCAATGGGGATAGCTGACTACACTGACTGTGCTAGTGGCAGACTCCACTAAGCTGCCAGGCTGGCTGGCTAACAGCCTGCTGCCTGGCCTGCACCCTATTTCATTGTGGAGCAAGGGGAGTTAGAGCCCTGTCTATGTTCGTAGATAAGATGAGAGCACCCCTCCAGCTAGGATGGAGTCTGTCACTCCTCAACAGGCCAGGCTTGGTCCTGTTTGTGGGTGAGTCCCAGAAATAGAGGGCCAATTAACTACAAATTCTATCTTTTGGGAGGGGCAGAAAACCGTTTCAACCAGCAATTGAGTTGTGAGACTCTGCTGTAGAGCTCATCACTCCCCTAAACTGGGAGGGGTCCAGAGACAATTACTCGATGCAGACACATCTTTCTAGCTGATTTACACAAGGCAGCTATGTTGCGCTTGGTGACCTCTGACGTTGGTGCCAACGTGGATAACAATATCCCTATACTCTCTACACTCACCAGTTTTAGCTATAGCCAGCACCATCTTCAGATTTGCCTTAACGTCAGTAGCTCTGCCCAGTGGTAAACAGTGTATTATTGCTGGATGATTTGTTTTAAGTCTAATACTGCGGGTAATGGAGTCGCCAATGACTAGGGTTTTCAATTTGTCAGAGCTAATGGTGAGAGGCTTTGGCGTCTCAGACCCCGTAACGGGAGGAGTAGAGACAAGAGAAGGCTCGGCCTTTGACTCCGACTCGCTGCTTAATGGGGAGAATGGGTTGAAAGTTTCTGTCGGCTGAATGAGCGACACCGGTTGAGCATTCCTACAGCATTTCCCTCCAAAAGTCATGAGAAAGTTGTCCGGCTAAGGGGACCGTGCCAGGGGATTTATACTACTATCTGTACTTACTGGTGGCACAGACGCTGTTTCATCCTTTCCTACACTGAAATTACCCTTGCCTAACGATTGCGTCTGAAGCTGGGCTTGCAGCACAGCTATCCTCACCGTAAGTGATCTTTCTCCTGTATATTATGAGTACAGTGACTGCAATTAGAAGGCATCATGTTACTGTTACTACATAGCTTCGGCTGGTGGATGTCCTGACGAACCCTGTCCAGATAAAGCGTCCGGAGTGAAAAAGTTGAATGAAAAAAAGTTGAGTGAGGGAAAAACTAAAATAGAAACGGTAATTAAAAGTAAAAATCGTTGTTAGGTAGCAAAGTAAGGTTAGCAACAAAACGCACAGCAGCACGTAAACAAGTCTGCAAGTTGTGACCGGAAATTAGATTACATTTATGTGAGTTTTGAAAATGAGACTAATGAGTCCTTGTCACTCGCAGTGGGCGTTGGTTGAGCCAAACTATATAAATCACACAAGCAATAGGACCATCTCATAAACCCTGTGAGAGACGCAATAAGAATGTGAAGAATTTTGTAGACTGCTATTCATACACTAGGGGCAGTATTCACAAAGCATTTAAGATAACGAGTATGATCACACGATCCTATGATCAGGGGGACCAGGGCCTGTCAGACAGCTGGGAATAAGAGATTAAATTTATACTGAACGAAAATATAAATGCTACAATTTCAACAATTTTTATGATGGGGAGGAGACAGGTTCAATAAGGATTTTCAATTCAGACATGGATTGTGTATGTGTGCTATTCAGAGGGTGAATGGGCAAGACAAAAGATTGAATTGCCTCTGAACAGGGTATTGTAGTAGGTGCCAGGCGCACCTGTTTGTGACCAAAACTGCAAAGCTTTCTTCCTTTACAGACTCCATAAACTTATGACTGTTTCCAAAATATGAATTTTGTGTATGGCTTCCTAGAAACAAGGGGTGGCTCAACTAACCTTTGTCCCATCCTTATCCTGAAGTAGATATCTAATATATGTTGAATATGTACAGTACCAGCCAAAGGTTTTGACACACCTTCTACTTCTAGAGTTTTTCTTAATTTTCACTATTTTCTACATTGTAGAATAATAGTGACGACATCAAAACTATGAAATAACACATGGAATCATGTAGTAAATACCTAGGTGTCTGGCTAGACTGTAAACTCTCCTTCCAGACTCATATTAAACATCTCCAATCTAAAATTAAATCTAGAATTGGCTTCTTATTTCGCAACAAAGCCTCCTTCACTCACGCCGCCAAACATACCCTCGTAAAACTGACTATCCTACCGATCCTCGACTTCAGCGATGTCATTTACAAAATAGCTTCCAATACTCTACTCAGCAAACATCCGTTTTGTCACCAAAGCCACTTATACCACCCACCACTGCAACCTTTATGCTCTAGTCTGCTGGCCCTCGCTACATATTCGTCGCCAGACCCACTGGCTCCGGGTCATCTATAAGTCTATGATAGGTAAAGCTCTGCCTTATCTCAGCTCACTGGTCACGATATCAACACCCACCGGTAGCACGCGCTCCAGCAGGTATATTTCACTGGTCATCCCCAAAGCCAACACCTCTTTTGGCCGCCTTTCCTTCCAGTTCTCTGCTGCCAATGACTGGAATGAATTGCAAAAATCGCTGAAGCTGGAGACATATTTCCCTCACTAACATTAAACATCAGCTATCTGAGCAGCTAACCGATCGCTGCAGCTGTACATAGCCCATCTGTAAATAGCCCACCCAATCTACCTACCTCATCCCCATATTGTTTTTATTTACTTTTCTGCTCTTTTGCACACCAGTATTTCTACTTGCACATCATCATCTGCTATTTATCACTCGTGTTAATTTGCTAAACTGTAATTACTTCGCTACTATGGCCTATTTATTGCCTTACCTCCTCACGTCATTTGCACACACTGTATATAGACTTTCTTTTTTTTCTATTGTGTAATTGACTCTACGCTTGTTTATTCCATGTGTAACTCTGTGTTGTTGTTGTGTCGCACTGCTCTGCTTTATCCTGGCCAGGTCACAGTTGTAAATGAGAACTTGTTCTCAACTAGCTTACCTGGTTAAATAAAGGTGAAAAAAATGGGACAATGGATGGGATGTTTGTTATGAAGTTGAGCGCTATGACAGAATGTGTAACGATCATCGTTGGTGGAAGGAGAGGAGGACCAAAATGCAGCATGGTAAGTGTTCATCATACTTTATTTGACTGAACGCACAAAACAAAATAACAAAGTGAAATGAAAGAAACGAACCCGTTCTGTAAGGTGACATACACTAAACAGAAAACAAACACCCACAACCAAAATGGGGAAAACAGGCTACCTAAGTATGATTCTCAATCAGAGACAACGAACGACACCTGCCTCTGATTGAGAACCATACTAGGCCAAAAACATAGAAATACAACATAGAAAAAAGAACATGGATGACCCACCCCAACTCACGCCCTGACCAACCTAACACAAAGACATAAAAAAGGAACTTAGGTCAGAATGTGACAGAATGTTTAAAATGAAAATAAAAAGTTAGTTATTTCAAACCTTTATTTAACTAGGCAAGTCAGTTAAGAACAAATTCTTATTTACAATGACAGCCTACCAGGGAACAGTGGGTTAATTGCCTTGTTATGGGGCAGAACGACAGATTTTTACTTTATCAGCTCAAGGATTCGATCCAGCAACCTTTTGGTTAATGGCCCAACACTCTAATCACTACGCTACCTGTCACCACAATTGACACATATAATGAGGCAAGGACAAGGTAGAAAATACAGCTGGAGGAAATACAGCTTAAGAACTATAGCTAGCTATGAGCCCGAACCAACACATTACATAACCCTTGTGTGGTGTTCATGTTTTTGTTATTCACCCAATGTTTGCGGGTCTGATGGACCCACAACATCATTGTGTTTTTAAAACAATACAGCAATAACAATTTACTTTAAAATATTTAATACTTAAATGTTGACTTATATCAATTATAAGCAATATAGACAGCATACATGGTTAATATTTGCCATTTACCTCTGCTAGATCACATTTATCAAGAAAAGCTATATTCATAAAATTAAAAAATTAAAAGATTTTGTCAACAAAAATCTTTTATGATCAAGACATGGGTAGAATAAATCATGTTTATCTGGAACAAATATAAATGAAATGAGGTTTTCATAACTATTGATGTTTGAGGCTTCGAACTGAACAAATTGGAAGAACAAATGCTACATACAGTGGGGCAAAAAAGTACTTAGTCATCATAGGTACACTTCAACTATGACAGACAAAATGAGAAATAAAATACAGAAAATCACATTGTAGGATTTTTAATTAATTAATTTGCAAATGTTGGTGGAAAATAAGTATTTGGTCAATAACAAAAGTTTATCTCAATACTTTGTTATATACTCTTTGTTGGCAATGACAGAGGTCAAACGTTTTCTGTAAGTCTTCACAAGGTTTTCACACACTGTTGCTGGTATTTTGGCCCATTCCTCCATGCAGATCTCCTCTAGAGCAGTGATGTTTTGGGGCTGTTGCTGGGCAACACTGACTTTGATGAAAATTACAGGCCTCTCTCATATTTTTAAGTAGGAGAACTTGCACATTTGGTGGCTGACTAAATACTTTTTTGCCCCACTGTACAGTATTTTAGGGAAATTATAAAATGAGCCCAATTGAACACAAATTAAGGCCGGTCTATACACCACATGAGGGACAGAGTTTTACTGTGTGTGTGTTGCAAATCATTTCTTGCACTTGATACATGTGTACTGTGTCTTTCTGTCCTTCTTGGGTCCACACACATCGCAGCCCTTCTTGTTGCTACCGGCCGCAATCTAGTATGATGAAAACACTTAGTTCAGGAATTTTACGAACATTTCACTCACTCAGTCACATATATAGCTGCAGCAGGCCAAGGTAGGAGAGTCAGATACACACACATGCAACATCACTCACACTTACTTGTGTGAATTGTCGGGTCTGTGGGTCATGCGGATGGGGCAGCAGCATCCTCCTCCTGAATCCTCTTCACGATGGATTCGTCAAGATGACAAACACGTTGTACGCCAAAATGTCCAAGTGGCGAGCGTAGGGTTCTTCTTTTGCAGCTGTAGCCAGTCACCAGCTTATCTAACAATTGTCCACCGCTCCTTTTATGGCATTGTAATTCATTATGATTTCTGTTTTTTCTGGTCATCCCTATTCAGCATACTCATGAGTACCACATTTTTGCATTTCTTTGGCACGTAGGACACTAGGGACGTGTCGGTCGTTAACACAAACTTAGAGGAATTGATAGGCCTGTTCCATGTATTCAACAGCTGAGGTGGGAGCTCTGGCTGGGGTAGAGTGTGGGAAAATACTGCATTTTTTACAATGTTTTCGAAATAATGTATTGTAATACCATTGTGCAAGTTCCCGCAAGATATTGTGTAGTTTCACACACTACAAAGGGTAAAGAGTATGAGAAAAGCAGGAGACAGGCAGACTGTCAACGAGACAGACAGGTGCTTGGTGCTATGTTGAAATAGCCAGCCCAGGGAGGAGGAACACACACACACTTTTCCACACTTTTATTACCCTCGGGTCCAGGAAGACCTGAACACCACATATGTAATATACATGTGTAGGGGGGTTCACAGTGTGCACTCAATGAAAATGTGTTATTTTACATGTTCTTCACAGAAAATTAGCCAAGGCCAGTGAGTCTTAGGTTGAAAAAATAATTAATTGTATAATTTTTAATTTAGTAAACATTGAAAATGGGTCCCACAGGCCCGAACACCACACAAGGGTTTAATAGATTTTAGAAGTTGTCTTTCTTACCTTTGGCAAAAGAAATTCAGAGGCCATGGAAGATGAGCAGTTGTGGTTACTCCGAGTCTCTAAGTGACAAACGAACACGTTGCACACTTGTATAGAAACATTACAATGCAAACAATCCTTGTGCACATGTTTTGTCAAATTAAATTAATACCAAGGTAACATTATTTTCTTTACTAAAATCACAGATAGAACAAGGAGCTAGTTATAGTGTTAGTTATTATAAATATATTTGGCAATGTTACATTCTTGTCACACCCTGACCATAGTTTGCTTTGTATGTTTATATGTTTTCTATGGTCAGGGAGTGATCTGAGTGGGCATTCTATGTTGTGTGTCTAGTTTGTCTGTTTCTGTGTTTGGCCTGATATGGTTCTCAATCAGAGGCAGGTGTTAGTCATTGTCTCTGATTGGGAACCATATTTAGGTAGCCTGTTTTGTGTTGGGTTTTGTGGGTGATTGTCCTTTTGTCTGTCGTGTGCTAGTTTGCACCAGTATTAGGCTGTTTCGGTTTTCTTGTTACGTTTGTTTGATTCGTGTTTATTTCTGTTTCATTAAACATGGATTGTAATAGCCACGCCGCATTTTGGTCTGACTCTCTTTCACCTACAGAAAATCGTGACAGTTCTCCTCTTTGTTTTGACCGTGTTTCCGAGGTCTGTGGATTTAACACAGAGTTACTGTCTTAACAAGAGTATGGACAAATGTGTTTTTTTTTTGTGGTATGGTCAAATATTTGTTTATTTTATTTATAATAATAAATATTAACAAAAAGTATAAACTGGGTGGTTTGAGCCCTGAATACTGCTTGGCTGACATACAATGGGTATGACACCACTTTTCTTTTTACTGCTCTAATTATGTTGGTAACCAGTTTCAAATAGTGATAAGGCACCTCAGGGGTTTGTGGTATATGGCCAATATAAGATCTGTATCCAGGCGTTGAGTCGTGACTAAGAACAGCCCATAGCTGCGGTATTTTGGTAATTTTCTTTTCTTTTGTCTTTACTTTTTTTTATGCAGATCAACAACTTTCATTGCTACATCAAACAAAAAGAATGCGAGTATTAACCAGAAAATACTAAAACACAAATATCAATGAAATAATAAAAAAAATAAACAACTATAGTGCAATTGTAATCCCTCTGAAACAATATCATTATAATGATTCAGGAAAATGTTATTCCTGTTGTTATTCACTGGGGTTAATCTTTTAAGAAGATATTTTTGATTGAACTTAACTATGTGTAATTTTGGTATAGAATTTGGGGAGTTTTGTTTGTGTATAAAGTATTTGGCAACAAGAATTTTAAAAAAATCACAATTTCAGTGGTCTTGTTATCATTGCAATAGCAACATATTATATCCTTCATGTCAAAAACATGGGTAGTGTTCATAATGGTAAATACGTATTCTGCAAGCTTTTCCCAAAATTCCGACACAAATTTACATTCAAAGAACAAGTGGTCAAATATTTGTATGTATTTTACTTTCCTGGGTGTGACGGATTTAGAAATCAACAAATGGTTAAAACGCATGTATTTGGAGGGTGTGGAAGGGAAATTGTAGTTGTCAAGACAACAAAACCAAACATTTGCTCCTGTGTTACATGCTAGCTGTTAGTTGTCTTGCACAGCTCAGTTTATTCAGTACATTTCCAGAAATGGATGTATTGGGAAATTTAGAAGTCAGGTAAGTTAAAATGCATTGGTTTGTTCGTTTGGTGAAGCGTGGTGTATCTTAGTTCATCTAAAATGATGTGTGTTAGCGAAATGGTAAGATAGCAAACTATATATATTATGTATCTATATTCACGTTAACGTTACAGTAACTAACGTTACTAGCTAACGTTAGCTACTATAATGCACTCTTAGAAAAAAATGGTTCTTCGTCTGTGTGTTTTGTTCCTTAGGTGGGCTCAGGGTTTGACAAGCCAAAATGTTGAATTTGTTGACAAGAAAACAGCCTGCTACATTTGTGGGAATTACATCGTTTTCCTGAATATAGAAACGAAAATTAGAAGTGTGCTGCAGTGTCCAGGTCGAGGTATTGGTGCCTTCACAGCAAATGGACATTGCAGGACACTTGCATTCTCCAACCATAAACTAAATCCCTCCATATTTGTGTACAACTACCCTGAACTTATTCTGAAGAATGAACTGAAGGGTAAGTCTTTATCTGAAACACTGACATTATTAACATGATTAAAAAGTTATATACATTGCATTAGCTATTCAAATACTTCCTCCAGTTAGCAATATTACTACAGTGTTTTCTCATTTACAGGAACAGCCCATGTAGACTACACATCTCTGGCACTAAGTGATGCTGGTCCTTATTTGGCCTGCTGCTCATCAATACCAGACCACACCATAACAGTATGGTAACTGAAACCACTCCACTTGATATCCTCCTTCCACATTCATTTAAATGACCTCTGTTTTGTACACTCACTATTTGTGGTAATACCAATGATTTTTGTAGGAACTGGGAAACTGGGGATCCAATTTGTAACCAACCACAAGCTGGAAAAGACATCACCTCTTTGGTGTTTAACCCAATGAACTGGCTCCAGATTTGCTCTTTGAGTGCATCATCATCCCTTACAGTTTGGACCATTGAGAAGAGTGACAGCTTTCATATAATGAAACCAGGGTAATTGAGGTTAATTGTAACTACATAAATGTTGCTGGTTATTTCAATAATCACAATTGATACCTACAATAAATGTTATCCATGTCTTCACTATAAATTACATTTCATGGGTACATGTCATGTGTTATTAATGTATTATTCATTACATTGTCAATTGTCAGTGTGATAGATCTCCCTGCGACTGATGGCTGTCTGGTTGAGAGGGAGATTAACCCCTCTCATGTCCCCACTGGAATACTCACCTACTTCGGACCTCAGATGCCCAACTCAGCCATCGCAGGGCTTGCAGAAGACAAGGCAGAAACCTTTGTGGTACTGTCTTCTTAACACCTCTCACCTGCAGGAACTAATTGCACAGGTTTTGTCTCACTCTGTAGTGAGTAGCTTATGTAAAAAAATGTATTCAAAAATGTGCAATTGTACTCTTCTCAATCTCAAAACAAGTTCACTATCCCTGTTTTGAAAGCCCAAAGAGCGCATCAAGACCAGGCTAAGACCTAGCACCATCTGCTGGACAGCCTCATCAGAGCTCTATGTGGGCTGTCAGGAAGGCCACCTGCTGCAGGTTGACCCAGACTCTCTGGCTGTCTCTGTCCTCTTCAACCCCTCAGGTACACCCTGCTGTCTCATAGCGTTCTTTACTCTAGCCTAGGGGACCTGCTGTGCACTGGCTCTCACTCCAGATGAGTATCAGTCAGACACTCATATTGAGGTTCATGGGGAACAGAAATGTACTGACAGTCACCAATTTTAGAAACTTTGCCGAAAATAATCTACTTGGTTAGAAAAATTGTGCACTGACATATCACGTCAATGATCACAATTATATGTGTAGTGTTATATTGCATGTTCATATCAATATGATAAAATATGTGTGCTTACTATTGTTCAGCTGCAGATGACATTCCTGGGTTCCAGCAGGGTAGCTTCCAGAGCTTAGCCCTGCACAAGGATGGACTATTTGTGTCAGGAAAGGTAACAAACTGCTCTTCACATTGATTGGAGGATGGATACATGATATCCAGTGAATTCAGCAGTATGAAGTCTGGGTCTTAGAGTTCAATTTACCCAGATGCATTCCCATTTGGTCTGTTAGTCCACCTACTTAGAGCCAACAACAACATATTCCAGATTTATATTGTTTAAAATAGGCTTTTCTATTCTACAGGAGAATGTGCTACGCTGCTTAAAAATTAAGGGGAACCAAGTGGAGGTTACACAAACTTGGACATTGGAGGAACCAGCCACAACCATAATATATTCGCCAGACTATGAAACACTGCTCTTAGCTTCCAGTACAGTGAGTGCATACATTGTACTGTATTATGGATACATATTTCTATTATTTCTAGGCTCTTGTTATAGTATGCTTTTGCTTTTTTCCAGGGGCGCATCTACAGGTATAAACGATCCCAGTGCGAGAAGGTGGTGAAAGTCCTGGACGTTCTCAGTGGAGACTTTGTGGCAGCAGCTTCACTGTATACGGATAATAACTTATGTGTGGTAAGAGATCATTGATGTCATGTTTAACTGATGTAAATGTTTTGTAGTGGATCCTCATTCATAATGATGTTGGCGTTTCTCTCCTCGTTACAGTCAGTGAGGGACTCGGGAGAGTTGCAGCTGTGGTCTCTAGATGCTGGTTTCTGCATCGGCTCTATATCTCTTCAAGTAAAGGTTAATAGTCATTCAATTACAATAGTATTAGGGCAGCTATGCTAAATAATACAGTACGTAGGCATAGTCAATTGTGAATTGTGCTTGTTACAGTATTTAAGTGAAAGTCTCATGTAAACTTCATGGACAATAGAACAATATATATATATTTTTTAAAATAAACTACTATTGTGTCTAGGTGACCAGTTTGGCCTGCTGTCCGATTGCTCAATACGTTGCCGTGGGAACAGTGTCGGGGCATGTCCTGTTCATTGAGCTGACCAGGGAGCAGCAGCCTCGTCTGGTGCACAGGGTTCACCTCTACTACACTCCTGTGGACCACCTACTGCAAGTATCTCCAATGGGTTTACTGTTGTTATTTGCGTTTTGGTTGTTCTTATTGTAAAATGAGCCTTTTAAAGTTATCAATGTTCAATAGTAATATAGGATTTCATATTGTTTTTGGTTTACAGTTTTGATCAAGGAGGAAACTTCCTTATCACTGGTGCCTCGGATGCAAATATATATGTGTTGAATGCAAGGGCTTCCAGAGTATTTGAGGTAATCGGATACACAGGTACATTAATGCTCCACAAAAGTCCATATATGTTTCTCCGGGTATTTCTTTAACTCATTTCAACCCATTATGTTTGATTAAAGCAGTGTTGTTCTCTCCAGGTGCTAAAGGAGCCATCGTGTCCCTGTCTACCCAGTACAGCCGGGACATTAAGCAGGTCAAACTGCTGGCTCTGTGTGCTGGAGAGAAGGACATAGGCCGAGGGGAGGGAAGTCTGCTTACACTGCTCACTCTGCCAGTGCAGGAGCTTACGGGTACTGACTGGGCTGTGTGTATGTGTGTGTGTGTGTGTGTCCACAGAAAGAAACTGTTGTTAATCATCCTGCCTGACTTTGGGTCTGTTCCATTTTATTTCACATCTGTCTCTGTTTAATTCCTGTATTGACACGCTGGAACTGAGATAGAATGGAATTTGTGTACTGCTGTTGCTTTGCAGGGGCAGGAGTGTGTGCAGACCTGAGAGGATGTCTTTCCAATAATGTCCTACAGCCGTGCACATATGAGGTCCCTCACGCACTCAGCTCCTCTGCCCTGGGAGCCAATAAGATCTTTGGCTACTGCCAAAAGAGGAGAGCTCTCCAGAGATTCCAGCTACCTGAGGTAAGGTCCCATGCATTATCAGTCTGACTTATGTTTAAAACCCCAAAAATCTTATATCTAACATCTGAACATTTGTTAATGATGGGTGGTTTGCTGTTTAGTTTTTATTTGGTCATGACGTATGACCAATATGACACAATACCAATAACATTTGCTTAAACACAACGCAATACACGTGACCACTGTGGCCATGTCTGTCTCCTAGAGCACAGAAAGGTCCTCTGACCAGGACGTGGTCCAGTTGACCCCAGAGAAGGAGGTGGAGGGTCACCCTATGGGCCCCGCCTCCGTCCTCCTGTCGCCCCACCAGTCTTGGCTGGCCTCAGTGGGCCAAGACGGACTGCTGCGCATCCGGGAGATCTCCAGTCTGGTACGACCTTGTTTCACTTCAGGCTTTGCATGTTACATTGAACATAACATGCAGTTTTATAGAGCTAATTTGAAAAAGAAGAAAAAAAACAGTATTGTATTATAAATGTAGTATTGTTCTTAAGAGTGTGAATCTCAAAAGAGGAAATCTGTGAGAACAAAGTATTGATGAAAACACATTATCTTTGTGTTATGACCACTCGTAATGCTATTAACCTGAGTATGTTGTCATTGTCATGTACAGGACCGGTATGTTCAGATGCAGTGCCACTCGTGTTGGCTGGGAGGGGTGAGGACAGTGTCCTTTACCTCAGACAGTCAGACAATGATCACTACAGGCCTGAAAGACGGCTCTATGGTCTGTACAAGACTAAGGTAAGTCAACGGGGACAAGTCTGAAGGCAATGCAGCGTTGAACACCAGAGAGCACTGTAGTTCATGTAGATGTGGAATTTCAAAGATTATTAGATCATTCTAAAACATTTCACAATTTCTACTATAACAAGGAGAACCTTTCTCTCATTATAATGCATTGGACTACTTTGTAAGACATTGTATTCTGTCTATGTATTTTTCTGTTTTCCATGAAGGCTGAAAATGGCAGGTGTTGGCAAAGCGAATGCAGCTACACAGTACAGCCAGTCTATAGCCAAATACCAGGAGAGTGTGATAACATCAGAGAACCCTATTCTCAGTAGGATGGCTGACTGGGACCCAGAGGCCCTGTCCCCTCCTGGGTCAGCAGATCTACACAGAGAAGAGGTAGCCAAGGTTACCATTCACATCACAGGAAGTTGCTGGCACCTTAATTGGGGAGAACAGGCTGGTGGTAATAACTGGAGCGGAGTTAGTGGAATGGTGTTAAATACATCAAACACATGGTTTCCAGGTGTTTGATGCCATTCTATTTGCACCGTTCCGGCCATTATTATGAGTCATTCTCCCCACAGCAGCCTCCTGTGATTCATATAGATTTGACATCCTCCATAACTTACGCCTCACTGCGCCAGCTAAATACATCCTAGTTGACGCTATTCACACAGGGTTTGTCCTCTGCATCAGTGTAATGAAGATAATTTCAGATCCATCAAATCTTATGGAGTCAGATATGTGATGTTTCATATTTACACATGAAATGTAGTTCATTTGTTTGTCCTCACCTCCTGTCTTTAGGCCAATGATAAGCGACAGATAGTTGATGTGACAGAACAGGATGAGAGCTCCACCAACCTGCCCTCAGCCACAGCCTCAGACTCCACCTGGCTGGACAACAAGCTGGAAGCGGTCAGTAACACTGCTGATGTCACTTCAGCACAAGAGCTTTAGTCCGTCATTGTAGGCCGTCATTGTCAAGAATAATTTGTTCTTAACTGACTTGCATATTTAAATATAGATTTGGTACTCAGTTCCACTCCAGTACTGATGGGAGAAATATTGATGTTGCCCGTGACAAATACTTCAATACCTGGTTCACAAAACAGCTGTGTTGCTGTTGGCACATTCTTCCTGGGTGAAAAGATCAGGCGCAGATTGGGAGAAAGGCAGATAAACATTTCGGAGATTGTAGATAATACTGAACTGATATCAAAGCTGTGGCATTCATTGTGTTGTGGGTTTGCACATTGTAGATCACAGTTAGATAACAGTTAGATAACATGAAACAGCCATAGTTGGGTAACGTTCAGCCACTGTGCCATTACCTGCTTTATTATTTGTGTGGTGATGTGTTTGATTCCATTCAAGTCCCATCATGTTGAGTATAGAAGAATTTAGTAGGGTGTAATGTTATAGCTGATGTATTGTGAAATATATGACAACAGTTCTGGTGAAAGTCAGTGTTGAAACATATGCTGGCAAAACAATGTACTGTTTTTCAGGTAGTCCAGATAAATGTATCCACTGACGTGCTTTGAGTATGGGGATACAAAACAGAACAACAAATTGTCATCAGTCAATACACACATCCTGCTACTACCATTATACTGTCCACAGGTTATCAATGAGGAGATCCAGCAGTTTTCACAGACAAAGAAAAGCCTGAGGAAAAATGTCAAACAATTGCGTGACACAGTAAGCAGAGCTCTAATCCTCTTTTTATTTACTTTGCTTAATGAATCATGTGTGAGTGTAAAATTAGACACAATATCATCAAAATGCTAATGGCTAATGTGACCATGTCGTCGGCCCCAGATCCAGGCAATGATGCGTGAGAACGAGATGCTGCCTGACATGGAGAAGCTGGAGCAGCAGGAGTTCAACCTGGATGTAGATGAGCAAAAGAGACTGCAAGCCGAGGGGGAGCAGGAGGTCACCAGGGTAAAACACACACACACACACACACACACACACACACACACACACACACACACACACACACACACACACACACACACACACACATATGTGATAGTATTCTTATTGACTCCCTTACAGGTCCGAAATGAGATTGAGTTGGAGAACCTAGCCAAGTGCTACCTGCGTGACGTCCTTAAGAGAGAATGCTGGGATTCCATGAAGGTCAAAGGGCAAGCTATCAAGGTAAGTTGAGAGTCAGAACCAAAATGGAGTTGGTTTTCAAAGGTGCAGCAACAGATATGTTTTGAGACTGTGTGTTTTGTTGGCTTTACCTTAGGCCTTCCACACTGAACACGAGGTGAAGAACTACCCCATGAAGGAGCGGACACAGCAGGAGCTGGATGAACTTCATAGAGTGGAGAGTATGAGGAAGATTGAACGGGCTGACAGTAATGTGAGTTAGAATGTGCTGTATGTCCCTTTAGTCACAGTGCAATTACTAGAGATTTTGCCAATTTTATACACCTTCATTGGCAATAGTGCCAAGCGATATGTTTTTTTTTGTTTTACATGCCACTCATCCTCTTCCAAAACACTCTAGCTCCAGCAGGAGATTCTAGAGAAGAAGACCAAGACCACGACGGAAGAAGAGGAGGAGGAGGAAGGCCGTGAGATGGAGAGTGCTTCCCTCACAGGTAGCCTCAGTGCCCAGTATGGAGGCTCAAACCCCTACCTCTACAATCAGTTCAACCTGCACATCAGAGAGCAGAAGATCAACCAGATCACTTTGCTACAGGTAAACAAACAGTTTGACAATATGTACTAGGATTTTAATAACCAATGTATACATATTCAGCATTTAAAGGACAATTCCACCACTTTTCAACCTCTTATTCATTATCTCCAGCACGATAACAACAGTGTCTACATATGTGAACACAGCACATTTCTATGATCTGTGGTTGAAGTGATAAAAAAACCCATGAATTGCAAAACCTGTAACAAGTTGTTTTTGCCAAAGACAGGGTATTTTCTTGCTCCTCATGTCACCGTGAATCTCAGTGTTTGAAAATCATTTAATATATTTTTTTTTACTACAAAACATAAACACACCGTTTTCACATATGTAGACACTCGTATTGTGCTTGAGATAATGAATATGAGGTTGAAAAGTGGTGGAATTGCCCTTTAATGATTAAAGTATTAGTGTTTAGCATTTAATAACCAAATTGAGTTTAGCTAAGTATTTCACCTAATTGCCTATAACAGCCTCCTTCTCCATTTGACTTCTCACCTTCACTCACACACTAGGATGTCATCTACAAAGTGAAGACAGCCTTTAACACAGACTTTAAGGGGGTGCACAAGCAGAAGGAGCAGGAGATCAACCGAGTGAAAGATAAGAATCGTCGCATCATGGAGATCATGTCAGAGCTGGACCACAAGATGAAGCTGTGGGAGCCCAGTCTGTCTGACAACGAGCGGCCAGAGAGGGCACTGTCTGTGGAGGACTCTGAGGTTAGACTTGAAGCTGTTTTTCTTGTTATTGACCTACTTTAATGGTTTAGATTTCCACCAAAACACAAGTTACTGCACATCAAATGATAATTTATGACTCCGTCTCCAGATTCATTTTGAAAAGTACCTCACCCCAGAGCAGAGAAAAAAAGAGGAGGAGAAGAAGAAAGAGGAGGAACAAAGACGGCAGACGGCCAAGGTACTGTATCACTACCTTTCCCATCTCCCACTTATTAAATGTTTACTCTTAGGGGTCATTCTAACAGCCGATAAACCATTACTAACCCAAGCAAGGTCTTAATCACTAACCGATAAATTGTGAAAACTGAGCTGTTTTCTTAGTAAAAAATACAGTGCGAATTGATGTTATTGGCTTGGGTACCCATTGAAACAGACATTCTGGTTCTCCTTTTCCTTAGAGTGACAATATCAGAGAGCGAGCTCTGGATGAAATGATGGGTGGAGTACTCGAGCTAAAAAAAGAGGACATCTTGAGAGTTGTACGGTGGTGGTCAAAAAATGAAAAATCTGAAATATGGATATGAATTTAATATCCAATATTAATTAACATTTAATACATCTACCGTTAACATGATAAACATTTATTAAACGTGATTGTCCTGAAGAAAAGTATTTGAATGACAGAATGTAGAGAATGTGTTTGAATGTATTTTCTGACCCTGTACTTTTCTACATGCAGGAGGTGCCTCAGCCTGAGTTCATTGTATCCAAACCGGACATTCAGTGGACAGAGGAAGAGAAAAAGATCTATAAAGAGTATGAGAAGAAAGCCAAAGAACTGAGCGAGGAACAGGAGAAGTACAGAAAGGTGTGATTTTTGTGTGAAAACATCTGCTTTTCAATGTTGTATTCAAAAGAAATACACCATCATAATATGACCCAGACTTGATTTACTACACAAGTTCAGTTGCCATTGTCTTGTTCCAGACTCTGGAAGCTGAAATGAATAAACTACAGACGTCCATCATGGACTCCACTCAGGGGTTTGATGAAACCTTGACCAAGCTCTTTGAGAGGAAGGTGAAATCTGAGATGGTTATATACCAGGTAAGACAGAGCACACACACAGATCAAGATTTAATTAAAGACATATACAGTACATTCCATGTGCCATTGTTGTTTTCTTGCTATGTTCTTTTGTAGGAAGAGCTGAAGATTACAAATCTAGTTCACTCCATTCTGATAGAGGAGGAGGTTCTCAATAGAGAGCGAGAACTCAGCCTCAAGCTAGAAAAAAACAGGGTCTATAAGGTGAGATATCGTTATATTAATGCCAATGGAGGCTGGCGGAGCTATAGGAGGACAGGCTCATTGTAATCCAGCCTTTACAATGAGCACATCCTCCTATCAGTCTTCATGCTCTATTGGCTATCTTTCTCATGGGGAAGGGATTTACAATGGTTGAGTCCACAGGAGGTTGGTGTTTGTGGTAATGGCTGGAGCGCAGTGAGTTTCCATGTGTTGGATGCCATTCCATTCCAAGACAATATTATGAGCCGTCCTCCCCTCAGCAGCCTCCTGTGGTTGGGTTAGAGATCATTTTATGTTAGCTATCCTATCTCTATTATATACAACCATATTATTACACATTCCAGTCAGATATTATCCTGTTTCTCTGTCTTAGACTGTGTTTTACAAGCTTCAACATGTGTGGCATCTTAATTGGTTTGCCTTCAACACTGTTCTTGTTACTTCCTGTACTTTGCGTTCCCATCGCTTAACATGCCTTATTCTCCTGACAGAATGAGATTGGAGAAGAGCTTAAGAAGCACAAAGAGGATGTAGAAATGTTCCGGGAGACCTACGACAATGTTGTGGCCGAGGACAAAGTACGACTGGCAGTAGCACGTATACTATATCATGTCAGATACTGTCCGACACTTGTTGTTCTTGGGTACTATCTGACATATTGTGTATCCCTAGCTTCTCGACAAGGGATTCAGGAAGGAGTTCTTTGATGTCCCAGGCCATGTTGTTGATCAGCTGTACAAGCTATACAAGCGAAGACCCAGGTACTGCATAAAAAAAGAGAAGGGGGTCATAGTATCTTCAATACATACTGTACATAGTTTTTGCCATTCAGATTTTTAGAATAGGGTGCAACATCCCAGTACTCTCTTGCCCAGGGTCCAGAGGATGAGGACCCAGGCAGACAACAGTACCAGCCCCTTTAAAGAGCGGCCCCTGCCGGGCCCAGTGGCAGCAGAGGGTCTCTGTCAGATGATGAAGGCCATGGAGGAGCTGGACGCTCCAGAGAACATGCCTGAAAGCCTAGACGTGTCTGTGTGGGAGAGGTTCTGCCTGGCCCGCAGAGCCAAAGTTGAGAGTGAGCAGCAGGTAATGGAAAACCAGCCACGGAACAAGTGAGGTAGTCTGAGGAACTAGAACTATGAAATGTTAGTGGCAGTACATGCATTTCCTTGTCATTGATGTTCTCCAGCACCTTGAAACCTACAGTATATTTCATAGAATATATAAACTTACTTTACTTACAGGGTAAGTCTGCCTTATTAAAGTGTTATGTAACACAGGACACAAATGTGGAACAGAGAATGAGAGATTGGATCCAGTTAATTATCCCATTTTGTTAAACATTGTAGTAGTTCTAGTTAATTTCCCTTTGTTATTTCAATGTCATCTTTTGTGTCTTGTCCTACTCAGGTGAAAGTTAAGGCTTTGACTCTGGCTGAAATGCAAGCCTTTCTGCAGAAGAGGACCGATGAGGATGAGAATGCAAGACTGGAAATGAAAAGTCTCATGGATGACATCAATGGGTAAGAGTGTCATACCGTGAGAGTACATCAATTATATTCTTAAAAGCGCAGTACATTTTTCACTAAACACAAATGTTTCCACCCCATGATTCTTTTGAACACTTTATACAGGTGTAGTCTTTCTTAACAGCTGTCTGTCTGAGCACGAATAAGCTTGGCACGCAAGGCTAATTCAGGAGTGACTCATTGATAGTGCATGGTCTTTAAACTTGATGTCTCCAGGCTACGAGAGGAGAAGATGCGTTTCCGCCTGGACATCATGGTTCAGATCCTGATCAAGCAGGGCCAGGTGGAGGTGGAGAACGGAGACTTCATTGCGGACTACTCTGACTCTCTGCTGCTCCATAAGAGTGTGGTGGAGAACCTCAACGGGATCATCAGAGTGAGACCTATAGACATTCTTTATTCATTTACCTGAGCAGAATCATGCTAACATTGTAGCATAAGTTAAACATTTGTAAATGGGGACAAACAGGGCAAAAATGGGCAATGAGGAACTCCACCGATGAGATGCATAGGCTGTGTATTGACCTGTGCTCTTCTGTCAGGCTCTGGGAGAGCAGAAGATAGCCAGTATGGTGGAGTGCAAGGACTTCCGTAAAGGCATCATCCAGCAGGAGTGGGAGCACAAGAGGATGAGGATGCAGAAGGAGGACCTGAACAACAAAGCCAGGGACATCCAGATGCTGCGCGTCTCTCAGGAGCTGCAGGAGGTACACTAAAGCTTACCATGGGACAGGTCTCCCTGGAACAATAGTTAATTGCAAAGGCACACAGTACACTACCGTTCAAAAGTTGTCACAGAAATATCCTTTTTTCCCCCAAGAAAAGCATGTTTTTTTGTCCATAAAAATAATCAAATTGATCAGAAATAGTGTAAACATTGTTAATGTTGTAAATGACTATTGTAGCTGGAAACAGATTTATGGAATATCTACATTATCAGCAACCATCACTCCTGTGTTCCAATAGCACATTGTGTTAGCTAATCCAAGTTTATAATTTTAAAAAGGCTAATTGATCATCAGAAAACACTTATGAAATTATGTTGGAACAGCTGAAAACTGTTCTGATTAAAGCAATAAAATTGGCCTTACACTAGTTGAGCATCAGCATTTGTGGGTTCGATTACAGGCTCAAAATGGCCAGAAACAAAGACCTTCTGAAACTCGTCAGTCTATTCTTGTTCTGAGGAATGAAGGCTATTCCATGCAAGAAATTGCCAAGAAACTGAAGATCTCATACAACGCTGTGTACTACTCCCTTCAGAAGAAATAGCGCAAACCGGCTCTAACCAGAATAGAAAGAGTGGGAGGCCCCAGTGCACAACTGAGCAAAATAACAAAGTACATTAGTGTCTAGTTTGACAAAGACGCGTCCTCAACTGGCAACTTCATTAAATAGTACCCGCAAAACACCAGTGTCAACGTCAACAATGAAGAGGTGACTCCGAAATGATGGCCTTCTAGGCAGAGTTGCAAATAAAAATCCATAGCTCAGACTGGCCAATAAAATAAAGATTAAAGAAATGGGCAAAATAACACAGACACTGGACCAGAGGAACTCTGCCTAGAAGGCCAGCATCCTGGAGTCGCCTCTTCATTGTTGACGTTGAAACTGGTGTTTTGTGGGTACTATTTAATGAAGCTGCCAGTTGATGACTTGTGAGGCATCTGTTTCTCAAACTAGACACAAATTTACTTGTCCTCTTGCTCAGTTGTGCACCAGGGCCTCCCACTCTTTCTATTCTGGTTAGGGCCAGTTTGCGCTGTTTGGTGAAGGGAGTAGTACAGAGTTGTACGAGATCTTCAGTTTCTTGGCAATTTCTCACATGGAATAGCCTTCATTTTTCAGAAGAAGAATAGGCTGACGAGTTTCAGGTCTTTGTTTCTGACCATTTTGAGCCTGTAATCAAAACCACAAATGCTGATTCTGAAGATACTCAACTTGTCTAAAGAAGGCCAGTTTTATTGCGTCTTTAAAATCGGTACAACAGTTTTCAGCTGTGCTAACAATTGCAAAAGGGTTTTCTAATGATCAGTTAGCCTTGTGTTAGCTAATCCAAGTTTAGCATTTTGACAACATACCATTGGAACACAGGAGTGATGGTTGCTAATAATGGGCCTCCATGGAATATCTACATATGCGTACAAAAATAATTAAAAATCTGCCGTTTCCAGCTACAATAGTCATTTACAACATTAACAATTGTTACACTGTATTTCTGAGCAATGTTATTTCAAAATGGACAGAGTACTTTTCTTTCAAACTTTTAAGTGACCCCCAACTTTTGAACAGTAGTGTACATGTGATAATAGAAACCTGTGGTCTGGTTAGCTCAGCTGGTTTGAGCAAAATGCTAGCAACACCAAAGTTGCTGGTACAAGTATGAACCCTCTATAGGTCACAAGACATCTCATTGGCTGTAATATAGGTTATGCTGAAAAAGTGTCTGCACTGTAACAATGTAAAATACCTGCATTGCCTCTACCACATGGCCAAAAACCATTGACATATCAAAAATACCCTGAACCACCACCTATTTTTGAGCTATAAAAATGATCAACCTGCTTTTTTTGTTCTGACATTTGACAGTGAGAGCTTGTATCTTTCGGGGGATGTAGAATCAATCTATGTCAAATGAAATATGCATGTTTTTCCACACAAACTAAGAGATCATTATTTAAACAAAGCTTTATTGCCCCAAGTATCTCAGTGAGACGGATCACGACAACCGCATATCAAAGCAGGTTTCAACTCTGGAGAAAACCATAACATTACAGGAAAAGGTAATGTGAACAGAGTTAATATAATTTCATATCGATTACATTTATTCAATTGCTTAAAATATCAGCTATAATGTTTGTGTATTTCAGACTCACCAAAAGAATGTGCTGACCTGTAAGAAGTTGATCAAGCAGCTGAACAGACAGGCAGCAATGAAGGCATCAAAGAATTCTGCTCTGGATGAGCAGCTGACCAACATGCAAGTGACTGTGGCTGAGAGGAGACACATCTGTGAAGCCATAGGTACTGTAATAATTACACATTTCATTGCAGTATAGGTTTACACAATTTTAGGTACATCATTACTTCAACTGTGATGTTACCAGGAGCTTTATTGGCATCACTGTGTACATGTGGTGGATATTGTTCCATTGCATTGTTGTTTTTAACCCCTAACTTGCCCCTTGATGCCTCATTTCCTATAACACTTCCACTGAATCATCTAATGAACTGTGATGCTATTTGCTGCTCTGCTCAGCCATGGAGGAGAACCATGAGAGTGATGCAGAGGAGAGGTACCAGGAGATCATCCAGAGGAAGAAGCTGGTGGAGCTAGCCAGGGCCCAGGCTGAGGAGGTGGCTACCCTCAGGGCAGAGGTGGAACGCATGAGGATGAAGTCCTTCCCCGCTCTCGCTCAGCTAAAACATAACTGACACATTTAGGAAACACTTTATTTTTTTTTAAATTAACAAAACTTCAAACTGACTTTCATGTTTAAATATAGAACTAATATAAATTACTATGGTAGGTAACAGTATGAAATTAAACTGATGAAGTGGCAAATTAACATTTTTTTCACTCTAATTACTTGTGGATCATAGTAAATTTAGGGTGAAAAACATCCAGTACATAAGATTGAATCTAGACTATTCAACAAAGGCAGGAAATCTGCATGATAAATCTGATATCAACAATTAATATTATTTGTGACAATATGAACAGAAGGCACGTGGGTCTATGCATTGGTGAAGTCCTCTTCTGTGCGGTTGAAGTGCAGTATGCTGTCCTCTACACCAAAGAGGTCAATTAGCTGGGAGATGCTGGCTTTCCTGCCATCTATGGGGAGATCTGACTGGAGCTCATACAATGCAGCCTGACTACAACTCCGCCACTTGTCAATCAAAACTCTCAACTGTGTCAGGTCATTCTAGAGAGAAGTGAGAGATGGAAAATACAATAAACAGTGGTTGAATATTCACAACCAATTATACCACCATTTCTTTTTTCTTTTTTTACATCCATGTAATTTAGCATTTTCATTTAGGGGTTACCTTGCTTCTGTACATTTTAACCATCTTCAGTCGCCGTAGTCTCTCGGTCCTTTCTTTAACCTCTCTCTTCAATTTGTCTCGTAGTTGTAGCAAGTCTATATGAGTGGGTTGAGCTGATTCAGGCATGGGGCCAGGGACCCCAGCCCTTCTGGTCTCTGGAAAGTCACTGGTCGTGCTCTCATTTCTGTTGATGTCAATATTCTTCGGTCTGTCTGTTTTGGCACCATGCTCGGTCTCTTTGTCTGCTGTTGAGGGTAGTTGGTCATCATCGATGTTAAGACGTTTGGCCACGGAAACAGGGGAGGTGAAGGAACGTTTTGATCTTTTCAGTCGTTCCTTCAGAGAAGAACTCATCTGCTGTTTTGGCTGAGAGAACGTTTGACACTTGTGAATGACACTGAACAACAGCTAGAATCATGCCAGAGGCCCATTATTTAATACGAAAATCCATGTAGAAAAACATCAGTACGTTAAATATGCATGTTAGAGGGGTTTGACAAACGTTAAGAAATGGTATCTAACTATACTGTAGCTATCTTTGTGTGTGTATTCAGCACAATTAGATGGGTTTGAAACAAATTAGCTACTGGCTGCTTATATATTAGTTAGGTAATTTTAGCTACTTAGCTAGCTAGATTTCACTATAAATTACATTGCAACATGCCTGGTTCTGGTACTGTAGACCGTCCTTACCTTACCTTTTGCACACTACTGGATTCACATGGGCTTGATTTTAAATAGCAGGGTGTGCCGTACACAGGTTTTGATTTGGTTGTCTTCGGTGTGGTCTCCATTTCTTTAATTACAACAAGCTACATCCATATAAACACAACGCGTAGGTTACAAATTGGCCTCACGAAAGTTTTTCACAGGGTTAGCTTGCTAACAACAAGCTCATGCAAACCTCGAAGCTTTTATTGGTCATTATTACAGTCACAAAGTCATAAACCCCGCCTATTTCTACAATTTTTTTTCTTAAAATTGGATTTTAAAACTAACGTTAACCACACTGCTAATTTATACATAACACTAACCTTACATTAACATCAAAAAGCCACTTGTTGTTTCCATGATTTTTTACGATATAGCCAATTTTACTTTGTGGCTGTGGTAACTAATGGGAAACCTTTTGATTGGTTGAAAGTTGGACTCCATATTTCCTGTTTACAGAAAATAACTGTGGGAGTTGTAGTATATCAATCCTAAAGCAGATTTAATTCGTTTCAGGCCAATGTATTTATGAATATTTCAACTGGAAAATCTATTTTGTTTTAGTACAGACATCAACAACACATATTGTTTTATTTTATTTTAATCAGTGGTGTTAAAGAAATATAAAAATTGAAAACATGTCTGTTTTTTCCCCGGATTATTTTAGTTGCCAAGGCCTTCAATATTTCGTTGCAATTACGTTTAGCTCAACAAAAAAAAAAACATTTTAATTCCCTATTAAAGGATTTATTCGCGAATCTCAAATATGGCCACATATGGTTTTCAATTCGTGAGAGTTTTGCGATGCCTTATTGTATTAATTGTCTTTCAATAGAGTTAGCCAGTCTGTCGTCCTAAAAACGGAAATGAGCTAACTCTGCTTTGTTCAGCCATTCATATTGGGAAAATAAATGGTGAAAGAATCAATGTGTATAATCCCTGGATTGCTCATGCTATGTGTTGGCCATTGAAAGTATTTGAAGCCACCGTTCGTACTCCATAGGACTTCTACAGTATTTCAATTAAATGTTTCAAAGACAAAATTACATGTATTTAAGTAACATTAGTACTCTATATAAAAAAATACTTTAAAGAAAATGTTTTCATATATTTGTTCATACTTTTTATGTTTAGCTCATGTAATATAGTTTAAAAGTATGCATTAAAGTGTTTATAATAAAATAATCGTGTCAAATACTAAATGCATTTTTATAGCTTCTAAAGTTTTTTTTACAATGGAGGATGAGTACCAAGATGGCCGCTCATTGGCTTCAATACAGAACTCAGTCAACCAGGGTTTATGCATATCATTGGAAAGAAAGTAGGTCTGAGGTTAACACAGGCGTTGGAGATCTTATATGTTTTATTGTATGAAATAATATCAGTCAGTTAACATGACCTTTATGGATTATGAAGACTTTGTGTGCTTTTTCTGATTACATAAATGCTTCAAAATCCATAAAAAGTGATGAAAATGATCTCAAATAACAAAACGTATAAGATCTCCTAAACCTGTGTTTACCACAGACCTTATTTTCGGAGTTTATCCAAAAACCCTACAAAAAGAAAATTAATTTCCCCATAGGCTTTGTCCAACAAATCATGGCGGAGTTAGTGTTTATGGAAAATACACCATTACTACTGGTCTGTATAGCCTTGGGGAGAGAGGTGTGGATTGAAATTATATCCTGTCTTGACTTGAACATCGGCATCTGGCTGTCTTATATTACACACCTTAGGGGAGGGAATTTTTTACTTTTTATACTGCGGTTGATTCTCCTAGAGATGAAGGTTGATGATGATTACTCTGTCTGAATGAGTAAGCAGACAGAACTTCTTTTCTTCAGGAATTAAACTGTTGGATGTTGTTGACAGAAGAGCATGACTCATTTTTGTGGACTGTTGAGAGAATATAGACATTCAGAGACCATCAGACATTCCAAAGTGGGGCTAGATAAATAAACATGTTTCTACAGTATATGGGTCATCCACCAATTCGTGCAGTTTTGAGCATGGTTACATGGTTAAAAAAAAACAAAAAAAAACATTTTTATAATTTAAACATTCTGTCATAAAGAGCACATGTTCAACTTCATAAAAACAATCCCATTTAAAAGAATTAACATAGTATGTGCCTATTATGTGTCAAATAAAGTAACAGGGCTGACTGTAACAGGGTTGACCGTAACAGGGTTGACCGTAACAGGGTTGACGATTTCATCTTAAATCAGCCATAAATCCTTGTGCCAGGGGGAATGAAAGCTTGTTGCGTACAATAGGGAGGGGAAATTGAATGCAAGCTTAAAAAACAAATAAAAATTGTTAAAACATTTCTAGCCTGTCTATCTATGGGTAATGGGGTTGATGTGTTATTCTAGCCTGTCTATCTATGGGTAACGGGGTTGACATGTTATTCTAGCCTGTCTATCTATGGGTAATGGGGTTGATGTGTTATTCTAGCCTGTCTATCTATGGGTAACGGGGTTGACGTGTTATCCTTGACCCGCTCAGTTTTACACCACAAAACTTCAGAAAATGGCCAAAACGAGTATAACCAGCTCACCTGCCTTTACACTATGATTTGACTATTAGTTGTTCAATGTTTCTTTTGAAAAAATATTTTAAAAGGAATAATTTCACCATAATTAAAACGAGAGCTCAGTTCATGTAACAGGGTTGAGTTTAAAATGAGGGACAGACGTAAATGAATCACTAATCACATGAAATAAATAATCATCTTCATAAATTACTTTGTCAAAGCAACAAAATAACTAGGGCTTTACAATGATGGTGAATATTTGGAGAAATGTTGGTGTGAAGTGGGTTAAAATCTTCCTAGAAGTGATTGAGGGTGTGCGGAGGGACATGTCAAAATGCACAATTTTGTAACTTTAGCAAGTCCTTATTCATATATCATGCTTTTAAAATTCATTATTGGTGCATAGTTTTTCATTAATATATCAAAGGGATGCAAAAGCACTCATTTTCATGAAACGACCTATATGAATACTCTTGTTATTAGTCAAGGATTTGCAGACATGGGCATAAAAAAACAGTATGACCAAGTCCATCTTTCAGGTCTGCATATATTTCAAATGGTAGCATTGGTAGAGGTTCTGTAAGAATGGAAATGTCAGGGAGAGGAATATTCTAGAAGATTCTGGGGGGAACCAAATGGCTAAAGATAAAGGACATTTAGCATTTTATCTGTAAATAGAGCATTTGCTTTTAGACCCTTTCCAAGAGAGATTGATAGATAAAACACACAATAATTTAAGAAAACAAATGGCAAAGTTCCTTACATAATTAATTAATGTAAATAAGGTGTGTAGGCCAAACAGTATCTCTGGTGGGATGTCTTTGTTGCTATGGGCTGTGATGTTTAACCAATCTACCCAGCCTTTTTGCTGTCAGTTAACCAGTGTACCATCCCCGATGTTTTCTGGTGTATCTGAGGTAAAGTTGCGATATCCTGGCAACACCTACATAATCATATGATTTAATTGAGTGGTGAATCATCAATCTATTCATGCTTTAAGGGCATTAAAAGTCACTCTTTTAATCAGTGGTGTAAAAAAAAAGTGGAATGCATGCCAGCCAGCAAAGCCACTACACAACACAACACTAAATAATACCATAATTGCGCTATAACGGTGACAAACGGTGCCCACAAACTGTTAGAGCCTACATAACGCTGTCCCAACAGCAGTCCCAACATCTTACCACTGCTACACCTGGCTATCATCGGAGACTTATCTGGCAGCGAAACAGTTCATTCAGTCTCATTTACTGCCTTTTAAAGAAACATAGCTGATATGACTGACTTGCTTAAACAAATGTGGTTTCTAATGACACCTTAGATGTACAAACTATGGCATAAGAAGACGACTAGCGTATAAGAGGCAATCCATAATCTCGATCACATTAATGAGCGAGCTAGAACAGTTAGTCAATATAACTATTTGTTTAGAACTTTTGAAATGTACAGCGACAGAATTCAGAACACTGGCTGTTCTTACAGTGTTTTGCCTGTACACCAAGTCAGAACCGTAGGATAAATAAAGGGGACAGACAATGAAAGCTCTTACAATATTCAATGATTACATTTCTCTAAAACAGATTATAGGCTACAGTAGGATAAATAAAGGGGACAGACAATGAAAGCTCTTAAAATATTCAATGATTACATTTCTCTAAAACAGATTATAGGCTACAGTAGAACAGTCAGAACAGTAGGTGAAATTAAGAGGGGTAAATAGACCAAATTATTAATGTGAGGCATATGGGCTACTAACATCTTACTACACAACATACACATAGTATTACTATCTTAGCTACAGTATACATATATCCCTGGCATTTTACATAATTTATGAAGCAGCATACAATACATTTTTGGACTCACATTGTTCATGGTGTACTCACTTTAACAGGAAGGTGGTGCGGCGGCCCTCCGAGTTAACAGTTGTTTTGAGCGCGTCACAAATCATGCTTCATTGACAGCATGGCCAATGTTGAATGTTAATGATTTTAAACTTGGAAAGGCGCACCTTAATCACAGATTTGGGACCACACAGCCACTGTCCAAACCACTCATTGTTGAATTTGCGATTTACAACTTGTTATGTAATGTTTATGTCCAATGGCCGATGAGCACCGATACGTTTTGGAGCTGCCTTGCTAAAAAAAAAAAGAGAGACTATGTTTGTATGCGGCTTTATTAACTCAATGATATATATATTTTTTTTACATTGTTTGCAAACTGATATGTGACAGGTATTAATTACAAAATAACATGCAAAACGGTTGGAACCAAAAATCTCAAATTTGGACTCATCAGACCAAAGAACAGATTTCCACCTGTCTAATGTACATTGCTCGTGTTTCCTGGCCCAAGCAAGTCTCTTCTTCTTATGGTGTACTTTGGTAGTGGTGTTTTTGCGGCAATTCGACCATGAAGGCCTGATTCACACTGTTTCCTCTGAAAAGTTGATGTTGAGATGTGTCTGTTACTTGAACTCTGTGAAGTGTTTATTTGGGCGGCAATTTCTGAGGCTGGTAACTCTAATGAACTTATCCTCTGCAGCAGAGGTAACGCTGGGTCTTCTGTTCCTGTGGCGGTCCTCATGAGAGCCAGTTTCATCATAGCCCTTGATGGTTTTTGCAACTGCACTTGAAGTAACTTGAAATTCTTCAAATTGTACAGATTGACTGACCTTCATGTCTTAGAGTAATGATGGACCGTCGTTTCTCTTTGCTTATTTGAGCTGTTCCTGCCATAATATGGACTTGGTCTTTTACCAAATAGGGCTATCTTCTGTACACCATCCCTACGTTGTCACAACACCACTGATTGGCTCAAACGCATTAAGAAGGAAATAAATTCCACAAATGAACTTTTAACAAGGCACACATGTTAATTGAAATGCATTCCAGGGGACTACCTCATGAAGCTGGTTGAGAGAATGTCAAAAGTGTGCAAAGCTGTCATCAAGGCAAAGGGTGGCTACTTTAAAGAATCTCAAATATAAAATATATTTTGATTTGTTTAACACTTTTTTTGGTTACTACATGATTCCATATGTGTTATTTCATAGTGCTGATGTCTTCCCTAGTAGATAATAGGAAAAATAAAGAAAACCCCTTTAATGAGTAGGTGTATCCAAACTTTTGACTGGTACTGTACATTTACATTTACATTTAAGTCATTTAGCAGACGCTCTTATCCAGAGCGACTTACAAATTGGTGAATTCACCTTCTGACATCCAGTGGAACAGCCACTTTACAATAGTGCATCTAAATCATTAAGGGGGGGGGGGTGAGAAGGATTACTTATCCTATCCTAGGTATTCCTTGAAGAGGTGGGGTTTCAGGTGTCTCCGGAAGGTGGTGATTGACTCCGCTGTCCTGGCGTCGTGAGGGAGTTTGTTCCACCATTGGGGGGCCAGAGCAGCGAACAGTTTTGACTGGGCTGAGCGGGAACTGTACTTCCTCAGTGGTAGGGAGGCGAGCAGGCCAGAGGTGGATGAACGCAGTGCCCTTGCTTGGGTGTAGGGCCTGATCAGAGCCTGGAGGTACTGCGGTGCCGTTCCCCTCACAGCTCCGTAGGCAAGCACCATGGTCTTGTAGCGGATGCAAGCTTCAACTGGAAGCCAGTGGAGAGAGCGGAGGAGCGGGGTGACGTGAGAGAACTTGGGAAGGTTGAACACCAGACGGGCTGCGGCGTTCTGGATGAGTTGTAGGGTTTAATGGCACAGGCAGGGAGCCCAGCCAACAGCGAGTTGCAGTAATCCAGACGGGAGATGACAAGTGCCTGGATTAGGACCTGCGCCGCTTCCTGTGTGAGGCAGGGTCGTACTCTGCGGATGTTGTAGAGCATGAACCTACAGGAACGGGCCACCGCCATGATGTTGGTTGAGAACGACAGGGTGTTGTCCAGGATCACGCCAAGGTTCTTAGCGCTCTGGGAGGAGGACACAATGGAGTTGTCAACCGTGATGGCGAGATCATGGAACGGGCAGTCCTTCCCCGGGAGGAAGAGCAGCTCCGTCTTGCCGAGGTTCAGCTTGAGGTGGTGATCCGTCATCCACACTGATATGTCTGCCAGACATGCAGAGATGCGATTCGCCACCTGGTCATCAGAAGGGGGAAAGGAGAAGATTAATTGTGTGTCGTCTGCATAGCAATGATAGGAGAGACCATGTGAGGTTATGACAGAGCCAAGTGACTTGGTGTATAGCGAGAATAGGAGAGGGCCTAGAACAGAGCCCTGGGGGACACCAGTGGTGAGAGCGCGTGGCGAGGAGACAGATTCTCGCCACGCCACCTGGTAGGAGCGACCTGTCAGGTAGGACGCAATCCAAGCGTGGGCCGCGCCGGAGATGCCCAACTTGGAGAGGGTGGAGAGGAGGATCTGATGGTTCACAGTATCGAAGGCAGCCGATAGGTCTAGAAGGATGAGAGCAGAGGAGAGAGAGTTAGCTTTAGCAGTGCGGAGCGCCTCCGTGATACAGAGAAGAGCAGTCTCAGTTGAATGACTAGTCTTGAAACCTGACTGATTTGGATCAAGAAGGTCATTCTGAGAGAGATAGCGGGAGAGCTGGCCAAGGACGGCACGTTCAAGAGTTTTGGAGAGAAAAGAAAGAAGGGATACTGGTCTGTAGTTGTTGACATCGGAGGGATCGAGTGTAGGTTTTTTCAGAAGGGGTGCAACTCTCGCTCTCTTGAAGACGGAAGGGACGTAGCCAGCGGTCAGGGATGAGTTGATGAGCGAGGTGAGGTAAGGGAGAAGGTCTCCGGAAATGGTCTGGAGAAGAGAGGAGGGGATAGGGTCAAGCGGGCAGGTTGTTGGGCGGCCGGCCGTCACAAGAAGCGAGATTTCATCTGGAGAGAGAGGGGAGAAAGAGGTCAGAGCACAGGTTAGGGCAGTGTGAGCAGAACCAGCTGTGTCGTTTGACTTAGCAAACGAGGATCGGATGTCGTCGACCTTCTTTTCAAAATGGTTGACGAAGTCATCTGCAGAGAGGGAGGAGGGGGGGAGGGGGGGGAGGATTCAGGAGGGAGGAGAAGGTGGCAAAGAGCTTCCTAGGGTTAGAGGCAGATGCTTGGAATTTAGAGTGGTAAAAAGTGGCTTTAGCAGCAGAGACAGAGGAGGAAAATGTAGAGAGCAGGGAGTGAAAGGATGCCAGGTCCGCAGGGAGGCGAGTTTTCCTCCATTTCCGCTCGGCTGCCCGGAGCTCTGTTCTGTGAGCTCGCAATGAGTCGTCGAGCCACGGAGCGGGAGGGGAGGACCGAGCTGGCCTGGAGGATAGGGGACATAGAGAGTCAAAGGATGCAGAAAGGGAAGAGAGGAGGGTTGAGGAGGCAGAATCAGGAGATAGGTTGGAGAAGGTATGAGCAGAGGGAAGAGATGATAGGATGGAAGAGGAGAGAGTAGCGGGGGAGAGAGAGCGAAGGTTGGGACGGCGCGATACCATCCGAGTAGGGGCAGTGTGGGAAGTGTTGGATGAGAGCGAGAGGGAAAAGGATACAAGGTAGTGGTCGGAGACTTGGAGGGGAGTTGCAATGAGGTTAGTGGAAGAACAGCATCTAGTAAAGATGAGGTCGAGCGTATTGCCTGCCTTGTGAGTAGGGGGGAAGGTGAGAGGGTGAGGTCAAAAGAGGAGAGGAGTGGAAAGAAGGAGGCAGAGAGGAATGAGTCAAAGGTAGACGTGGGGAGGTTAAAGTCGCCCAGGACTGTGAGAGGTGAGCCGTCCTCAGGAAAGGAGCTTATCAAGGCATCAAGCTCATTGATGAACTCTCCGAGGAACCTGGAGGGCGATAAATGATAAGGATGTTAAGCTTGAAAGGGCTGGTAACTGTGACAGCATGGAATTCAAAGGAGGCGATAGACAGATGGGTAAGGGGAGAGAGAGAGAATGACCACTTGGGAGAGATGAGGATCCCGGTGCCACCACCCCGCTGACCAGAAGCTCTCGGGGTGTGCGAGAACACGTGGGCGGACGAAGAGAGAGCAGTAGGAGTAGCAGTGTTATCTGTGGTGATCCATGTTTCCGTCAGTGCCAAGAAGTCGAGGGACTGGAGGGAGGCATAGGCTGAGATGAACTCTGCCTTGTTGGCCGCAGACCGGCAGTTCCAGAGGCTACCGGAGACCTGGAACTCCACGTGGGTCGTGCGCGCTGGGACCACCAGATTAGGGTGGCCGCGGCCACGCGGTGTGGAGCGTTTGTATGGTCTGTGCAGAGAGGAGAGAACAGGGATAGATAGACACATAGTTGACAGGCTACAGAAGAGGCTACGCTAATGTAAAGGAGATTGGAATGACAAGTGGACTACACGTCTCGAATGTTCAGAAAGTTAAGCTTACGTAGCAAGAATCTTATTGACTAAAATGATTGAAATGCTACAGTACTGCTGGAGTAGGCTAGCTGGCAGTGGCTGCGTTGTTGACTTTGTAGGCTAGCTGGTAGTGGCTGCGATGTTGACACTACACTAATCAAGTCGTTCCGTCGAGTGTAATAGTTTCTACAGTGCTGCTATTCGGGGGCTAGCTGGCTAGCTAGCAGGTTGATTGCGTTACGTTACCTTAAAAGAACGACAATAGCTGGCTAGCTAACCTAGAAAATCGCTCTAGGCTACACAATTGTCTTAGATACAAAGACGGCTATGTAGCTAGCTAGCTACGATCAAACAAATCAAACCGTTGTACTGTAATAGTTTCTACAGTGCTGCTATTCGGGGGCTAGCTGGCTAGCTACGTTAAAAGAACGACAATAGCTGGCCAGCTAACCTAGAAAATCGCTCTAGACTACACAATTGTCTTAGAAACAAAAACGGCTATGTAGCTGGCTAGCTACGATCAAACAAATCAAACCGTTGTACTGTAATGAAGTGAAATGAAAATGTGATACTACCTGTGGAGCGACGCGGAATGTTGACCGGGTAGTTGAAGTTCATTTCGAATATGAAACAAAAAATGAGTTCACACATTTTTAGATAATTGACATTAAAGGTTAAAGACATTTTTATAAACTAAATTATGGAGTAGTTTGACAACCCTGTTTGTAAGCTTTTCAATTATATCAAACTCAACCATTTATCTTTTCCATGAAGATACATGTCTCATGGTATGTTGGTGTATGCAATATTGGTCAACTTTGACCGCATTTATCTCTTACATGTTTTGTCATTCAGGTTCAAAAGGTCACTTTCTGACCAACATGGGCAAACATGTATGCAAAGTTTTTTTTAAATCAAAAGGGACGCTGTACAAAATGTAATGTATTCAAATGGATTAATGTATTCATGGATTTACCCATACACATTTTCTGACACTCATGTTACAGTAGTCTGGTAGGCAACATTTAATTACTGTAAAGTAAGTGGTGGTGTTGACAGCAGGCGTATTATGTTTGTGTGACTTTAGGCATCACTAACTTTAAAAAACCTTGGAATTCGGGCACCTATAATTTTAGGGGTGGGTTTATCACTTTCTCCTGTATCTTTATCTATAATTCATCGGTTAAGATGCTGTGTAAGCAAGATGAATCCACAATCACTAGTTCCTCTTTGTGTATACTATAATAAAAATACCGGTGTCATTTTATGGTAACTATCAGTGAAGAAGCTGATGGCATCCAAATACCAAATGCATGTGAAGAACCACTTAAAAACCTCTACCACACTTTTTTTCTGACATTAAATAGCCGATTCGGAGCAAACACAGATTTCTCAGCAATGCATCATTCAAGCTTGTGAATCATTCATCATTCAAAAGCTGAAGAGCACAATGAGTTTTCAGTGATAATTGCAGATTAAGAGGTGTATCCCGGAGTGAGTCATGCAGGGTGGGTGGTTATTTCTGGAGGGTGTGGTGGGTGGAGACTGGTACCCACCCGACGAGAGCAGGGTGGCAGCCAACCAACCCCTCAGGACAGCAGAGGAGAAGACTTGTGACTGCCGGGATCCTGGGCAGCCCTCCTACTGAAACATCCTCATTTGTTCCATCCTCCCCCTCACAGCAATAAAGAATCAATGAAAAGGCATTTGCACATGCTCCATCTTGTTATATTGGACTCAATGGACATTGGTAGAACACACAATTCAATGAGCCTTTGCTATCAAATGTTCCTTTTCCTATTCTCAATCATCAACAAAGCATAGCTATCTAGGTTGTGTCACTTTATACACACAGTAGGTCTATATAAGGCAATTTATAAGACCCTGTAGGGAAACAACTTCACCATCATAAATCGGCACCATTCAATTCAACTGCATGTTTCTGTAACTTTGAAATCAGTATTAAAGTAGGTCTTGTCCAGGCATGGGAGGTTAGTGTGTGTGTGTGTGTGTGTGCGTGCGTGCGTGCGTTCGTGCGTGTGAAATGTATATAAATCTGAAAAAGTTCATTTAGAATTATAAAGTAAAATAGGTAGAATGTCAGTCCAGAAAAGAGAAAAACTATCCGAAAGCAGATTATTGGTTTGCTTTTTAACAGTTAAAGGCTCTAGAATATCTAGACACTACTCAAACTCCTATCTCCGAGTATGCACATGTTTTGAGTGTGAAAAGTTAATTGGTCATTCCCGAGGGCACTGTTTCTTTCAAGCCGTGCTGGGTAGCCTACCTGTTACCTGCCAAGCAACGGTGATGGGTGTGGTTGGATTGGGACAAAAGCCCATTGCCCTGTTATGACTTGCCTGAGAAAGTTGAGAGAAAATAAAAAAGAGGCAGGTATAAGGACAAACGACTTCACTACCCTGCAACAGTAACATCAACAACATTCACTACCTGACGGATATCAGTTGGACTATCTTAGTGGATTTTATTTATCTTCTTCAGAAGTTGACTGAAGATTCTCCTATTGACACACACTAAAGGTATGCCACGGGTCCACTTGATGATGATATATTTTTGTTGTTTGACTGTTTGATGAACTTGCAGGTTTTAAAAGTGCATATTGCACTGACAATTCAAAAATACTTTTTGGGAGAAAAATGTTGATTTAGCTGTTGTTTGTTGCTGTAAATTACTGTAAGGTAGGTGGTAGGCTAGTTAGTTCCCCAAGACACAAAGACAGCAGGTTAATTATGGTTGTGTGGCTTTAGGCGTCACTAACTTTAAATACCTTGGCATTAGGACACCTATAATTTTAGAGATTGTTGTATCACTTTCTTCTGTAGGACTATTTTGTCTGTTGTCTAGTTCCTTGGTTGAGACACTATGTAAAGGTATACGTCCACTTCATGATGATCAATGTTTTTGTTGTTTGACCGCACCTGCAGGTTTTCTAAATTCTGGGTTTGCTGTATTTTGATTGTTGCAACCACATTTATGGGAGGCATAGGACCTTTTCTATTGAAGAAATTGAAGAGCTAAAAAATTGTGACAGACTCCCTTAATTAAAAAAATGCTTTGTTATTCTTTTTTTTTCTTTTTTTTCTTTTTTACATAGGCTAAGCCTTTTTATCTCACGGGCATAGGCTAATAATAAGCAGTCATACAGAATGAATGTTATTGCTTTAACAGTCTAACAGGGATGTAGCTACGTTATTCAATGACCAAAAACTTGTTCTGAAATGTGCCGTTTGTGCAGTGTTTATGTCCTATTTTAGAATGATAGCAGGTATTCTAGTCCCTGTTTCAGCACGTTCAGTTCTGACCATGGAAATTTGAGTTGAGCGTGCGGACACAGAAACTGAAGCTACGCCTAACCTAATGAAATGGAAATGACATTAAATCATAGTAGGTCTGTAGATAGGAGTCTGAAACTGATTTTCAAAAGTCTCCAATGCATTCTATAGATCTGGGTGTGGTAGAGAGACGAGCCACAGTTAGAAAGGATGATCCTTTGTGTCCTCAGAACAGTACAATGCACCAGGGTTTTTTGTTCTTTGATTACCATGGGATCTTCAAAGAAGACTGCAAAGTTATTTTACCTCAGGCCTCAGGTCCTTTCAAAAGCTGCTTGCTCAGGTGTACATAATCTCCTTTTGGGAATTGAGGGCTTTTCCTAGGGTAGGCTAAGTAGTTATGCTATTCAATTTCATGCACTGCCTGTAAATGTGTAAATGCCTCTAACGAACACAGCAAACAAAATAATAGTAGAAGCTCAAAAAGCTTCATGAATCTGCTTGTAA